>NC_040240.1:5633036-6248036 GCF_001444195.1 Xiphophorus couchianus | reverse complement strand
AGTCAAGAACAGCTTGTTATTCACCGTTTAATAATAAAACTGGAATCTGTGTAATTTACTTTCGGTCTTTCTGTATGAATGGATTGAATTGATTATGTATTTTTGTTTGTAACTAGATGGACTTTTCAGATGATTCATGTTGTCGTTTGGTGCCATAAAGGTCATCTAGGATTTAGATGTTTGAAGGACTTCTAATGCAGACTTATAAGAGATTAAAAGCCTAACAATTAATCTGGATACATTTCTAACAGTTTTTTGTTTATCAACTTTGGGATGAGTCCCTCTGTGACTTGCTTTTAGTGGCACCTTTCTATGGCGGCAACTTATTTTTGTTCCTCCAAACTGATTAAATGGTCTATTATATCTAAAGCAGGCAAGATATTTGCTGATAACTCTGCATAACACCCTCTTGACAAAAAACAACCCAACACTCACAGCATCACCGCACCAGATTTTGATGAACCAATCAGTCTCTTTTTCTCCGTACGTACATCACGCCCAAGTGAGGGAGTTCAAATAAAGTTTGCAAATTTGTCCTCGCGATTAGACACATTTCGATTTCACATTCAGTAACCTGAAATCCGTGATAGTATAAATAGCCGCGCCGTCCATTACCATCCAGATTTCCAGAGTGCCCAGATGAAAGTCCGCTTTCTCGTTGCTGGAAGGGTAAAAGTGCTCACTCGTGAAACGTCCTCCGCCAACTGCAACAAAGACGAGCAGCACTTTCCAAGTGTTGTAATGCGCTGTTTGAGTCGAGTAGCTTCCTCAAAGTGCTTTGTTCAGTTCGTTTTACCTTTTTATTGAATCAGCTGCCTGTGTTAAGAACCTTTTGACAGAAAACAATGAGCCTCTTGAAGCCATGCTGTATTGAATTGTAAAGATGCTGCAGCTACAGTCTCTGGCCTGTTTTTTGTTTTTTTTCCTCCCCTCTCCTTCTGCATAGCTAAACATTATTAACTCGGGGAGCTTTTTCAAAACTTTCTAAAAAAGGAAAACGTTTTACCAACGGTACAGTTGTCAAAGTTGTGAAAAGTTGTGAAACAAAGCAGTGGAAATGAACAGAGAACTCACTGTGAATGCATAATAAATCGAAAATCCTAATGAAGGATGCAGGACGTTGACTCAAAAGCGTAAACTTGTGGACTCGGGCTTTAATAAGTGTTTTTCTAATTATAATGGAGATCTAAATGTGGTGCTGGGGGGAAACGTAAATACAAAATATTGAATGCATAAGCAGGAATCGTCTCCATATTGAAACAAGCAGCTGCAATTGTCATCAACTTAAATAACGCTGTTTTGTTTTGCATCAGACGTTTAAATTTGTTATTTTGTCGTATTAATGTCATTGCAACAGCAAAATAAGGCGAATTCTGTTACAATTTTTACTTCTTTGAATCTGTTGTATACGGCTCACAAGCTCTGTGAATCTAACACACAAACGTTTAGTTGTTAGTACATTTCTAATGTCCATATCCGTAGAGACGGACGCGCGTTTGTGCAGCAACGTTCTCGTTTGCAGATGTGCTCCGACAAGACCGCCGGCGAGTGGAAATGAGCAGCAGGCGAACCCACTGTGATGATATGCGGTGCTACAGCTCATGAGAAATGGGTTTTGCAACACACGGTTTGGGCAGCGCGCTGTTATTTGGGCTGCGAACTGCTCTGTGGAAGTTTTACCGGTGCGTGAGAAATGCATGAATTTAAAACGAGCAGAGACTTGCACAGACGCATACGGCGAGCTGGGACAGTGATCACGCCTGACAACTCGCTGTGGCTAAACACACACACTGCTCTTGCTCCTGTAGAAGATCAGCTTGCATCCATAGCACAGCATTAAACCATGTTGGGTTTCTTTTGGTTTTTTTTGCTAAATTTGATTGGTTGAATGCAATGGAATCATGTTGTAAGCATAAATAGTTTTTTGTATTGTTGCACGCTTTGTGTCTCCTCGTGTGTCGGCACTTCATTCTTGTGGCTGTGAATAGAATAGAATAGAATAGAATAGAATAGAAGTACTTTATGGATGTTTGTGTTTTGTTGCATCAGCATATTATATAAGCATTAACACAGCAACATCAACTTTAGCACCAGGCTCATCAAACTCATCTGCTCCTTTATGATTTGCTTGTCGAACAACAAATTTCACCTGCTGGCTTCACTGACTGGCTGTGCCACACGGGTACAACCTGATTAGCAGCTATTTACATTAGCTTAGCCATAGCTAATATCTACAGTACTGAAGATGCTTTGAGCTAAACCATTCTGTTGTTTAAGCTGTGTGTTTAGTTATCTTGTCAACAGATTCTCCCACCTAACCTTCTGGATCTCTGCAGTACCGTTGCCAGGGAGATGTTCTGTGTTTCTATGTTTAATGCTCATCAGTTTAGGTGAAATACTGTTTCCTGGCAGGCTTGCGGTCATGTGATTTGCCTTTATTTTGTCCACTTCTCAAATGATGGACTGAAAACTGTGAAATGTTAAAAACTGTGGCTTTTATATTAACATTTAGCTTTATAACCTAACCTTTGACTGTATTAATTGGTCATCATGAGATTCAGTATCGGATTTGGGCGACTTCTGAAATGGCCGGTTGAATTAGGTTTCATTTTGGGATGTCGGATTGGGGTTTCAACATGTCAACTTTTATCCTTAAAAGTTCTTAAACTCTATTTTCTTTTCACTTTACAGTATTACACAACTTGGTGTTCCTCTATCGCTTTCAGATAAACTGCACTGAAGTTTTTACGGCTGCAAAATGTCAACATATGAAAAATGTTCACCGGATGTAAATACCTCTGCAAGTCACCATAGACCTTTATGGATTATTTTTTTCACACAATAAGAGACAAAACAAATGTCGTTTTAATAATAATATTAAAAAAGGTAGAATAAAAAACTCAGTAAAAACCCTGTAATGGTATATACTGTATTTCTTTGCATAACCTGCCACACTTCCTCTGAAAACAACTCTGTAACAAAGTGAGAGCTGAATTCTGACTTAATTAGAAGACATAATTCTTCTATTTTTCCCCTCTTTTCCTCTTATCATAAGATATGTATTTTTAAGCTCACTTCCACTTTGTGCACTAGGAGCTTTACAGAACAAAGTTCTAAACTAACCCATGTTTTTTGCCTCAGGGCGACGAGCGAAGCGGTAAAGATGGCCTCACACAATTCCACACCCTGCAGATGAATCTCAGTAGGAGAGAAAATGAGTTATCCCACCTTTTTTATATTTTGTGGAAGAACTGATTTTATCTGATTCTTTTTTGTTTTTACTATGCCTTTCTATCTGACTCCATATAATCTGAGCAACATTTATTTATTTTCTGTTGCTTCTTTAGCTTTATAATCCTATAACCAGATCATATGTGAACATGGCACACAAAGAGGCACTTGGGTAACACACACACACACACACATTGGCATTTCGTCTGTTCATTATTACCTGGCTGGCATTTTCCACATTCATCCACTTATGATAGTTTTGCCTGACTTCCTGACCTCTGTTCTGCATGTTCAGACATCGGCACACTACCTGAGAGGGAGCCTGAGAAAAAATATGTAAAAAGTTTCAAAATTGATAGATGGATGTAACCGGTGTCAGAGAAACAGGTAGAAAAAGGAGGGAGAGGAAAAGAGACAGTTTGTGTGTGGGCGTGTGTGTGGGCGTGTGTGTGTGTGTGTGTGTGTGTGTGTGTGTGTGTGTGTGTGTGTGTGTGTGTGTGTGTGTGTGTGTGTGTGTGTGTGTGTGTGTGTGTGTGTGTAGGTCACCAGAATAATCAGCATCATCACATCATTACTGTGGGCGAACTGCAGCCCGCTGTGGTTTGATGTCGGTGATCACCATGTGCGATCCCACACAAACACACACACCCACACACACACACATATAGTAAATGTGCATGAAGACATTATGGTGTCAGCCAATTAGCGGGAGTGATGGGATGGGAGAAGAGGAAGATGAGAGGAAGAGTCTACATTACGACATTTCTCATTGTCAAATCTCTTAGCGCCTCTTTGCACCCGTCCGCCAATTAGTGTTTGGTTGTCCCTCTCTTTCCGTCTGTCTCCGCTGGCGGTGCATGTAGGTATTTCTGACATTTTGCGGTGCACAATAATCTTCTGCAGACATTTTCTTGCTAATTGGTGTAAGCCTGATATACATATACATGTGTACTGCCCACCACCACCGCCACGCCTCCCCGTTACCGCGGGAGTTTGTATCATCAGCGTTTTTCTGGGTCAAACTGAAAGCCACGACGCTTTGTACGTCGCTAAACGTTTTTGCACCTAGTTAGCTCTTTTAATCTCACTTGATTCTCAAGTTTTGTGATGTAGAAAATATCGCAAACTAATTGCATTGTGTCTTCAAAACACAAGTGCAGCAGTAGCCAAAGTTCAGAGACATTGTCTTATTGTCAGGTTCCTAAAAATAATGCCCTTTTTTTTTTTTGTTGCCAAAAGTGAGTTTTGTTTCACCTAAATCATCTTTTGGTAAAAAAAAAAAAAAAAAAAGACTTGTTCCATGATCTCAGGAAGGTGACGATATGGTGAAATGCAGTTAATTTTCTTACATCACCTTATGCAGTAGCACCTCTCAGCTATGCTTCCATGGGTTGCTAAACAATAAACATGGCTGTGCCGATTCCAGTCCTTGGATCTGAGGTGTCATCATACAATAAAGAATGTTGGCTTGAAAAGAGATCCTTGCATCCTAAAAAAGATATTTGACAAATGGTTCCCAGAGTTCAGGTCCAGATTGGGTCTGATGGATCATCAGGAATTGAACTATGCAGGAAAAATTTTATGTATTTTAATTCTGTAAATAAGAGGTCAGTGATTTGACAAAAAAACAGTTTCATGTTTTATCACAAGGTCACAACTCAATGGTAATTTATTTTTCTACATAAATCAAAGCTCTTGAAGAAAAAAAACAAATGTAACGCATTTCCAACCATATTCTAATCAGTTTGTACATTTTTTAAACTAAATACCTTTATTAATAACAGTCTGTATTTTTTTTTAATAACTTTATCACACGTGATCCATCTGTGATGGATTTCCGATAGGATTGGATGGACATCAGCCCCCATGTTAGGAAAAGTTGCTGTGGACGATAAATGTGTTTAGCCTTCAGCATAAACACAATGAACCTTTATTCTGAACATGAACGAAGATCACTTTGCTTTTATATTTGGAACATATTTTTGGAATATCTAATCTGTTTTAGATTGAAAAAGTCTGCCATGATATACAGTATTAGCAAGGGAAATTTAAAACAGAAACATGATTTAATTATTTAACTGTTCATTTCTTTTTAGTAACTCAATTAGCTACGTGAAACACATTGTATAGATTAATTATACACACACTGGTGTTTTAAAGCCTTTATTCTGTTAATGGTGAGGATTCTCCACTTACAGCTAATGAAAGCACATTTAAGATTAGAATATTACATGAGACCAATAAAATAAATGTTTTTAATAGAACAATATGGGCTTAGTAAAAAGTGTGTTTTAAAGCTTAATTACAGAGCTACTTTTAATCGGACTAATCTCATTAGCTCATTAAATATATTGTATTGCAAGCGAAAATTTCAACTTCCAATTATTTCTTGAACAGATTTTAATGGCAGAATTTGTTCATTTTATTTTGACATTAGCTGACCTTTACTCAGCGCAGACAAAGTATGTTGAAAGTGAAAGGATTGAGAATCGCAGTTAAACTGAGATCTATTTAATGTATCGCTTGCCAGAAACGGTCATAAAACATTGTTTTTTGTTTGTTTTTTACCTGAAAAACAATACATTTGCATCTCTAATTCTGAAGTTTCATTGTGGATTTAAATAGCTTCTCTCTGATTTATTTATTTATTTTTTCATTTACATTTGTAAAAAGTGAAATTTGCTGGATTTGTTTTTAGAGGTCTTTTGCAGTTTGTTCATTAAAAAAAAAAAGACGAAATGATTTCAAAAGCGTAGATTTCAAAGACGTCTGGTATCTTGCATTAATGAGGCATCACTAATGCCTCACTCCAGATCCTTATTTTGCCTAAGGCAGTCCCAAAAGGCTGAAGATGTTTCAAAATCCACCATGATCCACCATACAGTAGCTGAACATTTTGAAAAGATGAAATAGATCAACTTTTTTGGTACTTTGTTCAATCAACCCGTTTTAATAAAAATCCCACTGTTAGTCTCCGACAGCCTGAAAAAAGCAGCAGTCATCCCCTGACATGCCTGGACAGTTTTCCTTCACATCCTTGCATTGCTTTTTTTTTAAGCATAATATGAGGATTGATAACTTTCCTCTACTTTCTCTTGCTGTGATGCTTACTGCATCACTTGAATCTTGTTTTTTCAAAACACACAAATAAAAACATATTTGTGCAGGCGCTCCGCAAATGAGTGTTTAGATCAGCACCCCAAACGGGAGACGTGCAAGCGGTTCAGACGCTTGGAAACTGTAATTAGACACTCAAATCAACTGTGCGCGTTATTATGCAAAGGGAGAAAGATGCAAATTGCGGCAGAGGCAGCCGCTCTGTGACAAAAAGTTGGGACCCAGCGGTTTTGCTGGTAAAAGCATTAATGACCTAAAAAACTTTTTTTATTTATTTCTTTTTGCTCACCTTAGATATCTGAACCAATATTTTCTTACCTTTTTCTCAGGTATTCCCTTTCAATTCCTGTTTTCTTTTCTTTCTTTTTTTTGAAGCATTTGTTTGGTGCGCCACTTTTGTTTTCTGACGCTGTGGCCTTTCCCAGAAACGCGTCCGACCACGAGCGCCATGTGCTTCTTCAAACTCATTTAGCACCTGTGCACACATGTACCCATGCAGGCATACGAAAACTACTCCCCCCTGCCGCAAATTAGGCTGGAACACACACAAACACAAGCGACATGTGCGTGTGCACAGTCCTGATTGGTGAAGCTAATTTGCCCTGAGCGGACGGAGACTCAAACGAATAATGAGGCTTTGATGACTTCATGTGAAGAGACTCATCGGCATCATCTGTGACCTCGGCGTGACCCCCGCCTCCCTCCACCGCTCCCCCGTCTCTGTTCTGATTTGTTCACCCCCCTCCGTCCCAGCCCCCGATCCCCCGTGAAAACCGCCTCTCCTCATTGGCTGCCGCTCCCTGTGCCAGATAGAACGAAACGAGAGCTGATGCCACGATTTCTCACAGACTGTCAGCCGGGATGTGTTTGAGAGGGGTTAGCGGAGGAAACAGGATTTGGTCCATCGAGAGCGAATCAGCAGCTGATCCTGTGTGGCAGTAAAGCTGAGCCAAGGCTTGCTTAAAAAGCAGCCTGTTTGGAGAATTGAAAGGGAAAAACAACACATATCCTGTTTTGTGGGTGTATTTGTTATCCTTTATGCTGAAATCCAGTTGTGAACAGAGTAGAAAATGTTTTTTTATCATTATTATTTTAAGCATTGTTATAGCAACTGGATAGTAAGTTAAATATCTTAAACTGAATCTGTTTTGGTCCAGGCTAATCATGCCAATAACTAATTTCATGGTTCTATGATGGTTTGACTGATATCTGCTAACACAGGATGATGGCCAAAAGCAATTTTTGACAATTTAGAAATTGGCGATTTGGGAAGGAAAAAAAAAGAAACATTTTTGGCAAAAAAAAAGACCTGAGCTCCTATTTTATGAATCTCACATTGTGTTATTAATGTATGAATATGCAAGGCTGAAAACAGTGTATGACTGCTTCAAATGGTCAGAAAAAAAACATTTGCTGAATAAGAAAACTGATCCAACTCCCCCTGTTGTGTCATCCTCTCTAAGCATTTGGTATGCTGTGTTGAGTGAATCATCAGCGGTGCAAGCAGAGTGTCTGCATAGTGCAACATGGGTTTAAATAACAGCACTGAGTCACGGCTGCGACATTTCAATTCCGGTATTTGCAAATTTCATAGCAGTAGTGCATAAAATAAACCACATTTGTTTGGCGCCACTGAGTTGAGCCTGGAGATCACAACAAGTATGTATGCTGGAAATTTTTGTTACTTCAAGTCTCGTATCTTCACATAACACGGTAATGGAGGAAGATAAGTAATGGTATGAAATGGTTCCTTGTTTGGATGGTTGTAGGTTGTAAGTGGAAAGATATTAGTCCGTGGACCCAGGATGAAACCCTAACCCTTTTTTTTTTGTATTATAGGGTATAGAAATTGATCCACCTTAGAGCTTCGCAGGGAAACAGTTAATATGCGCATCATTAAGGTGCCATCACTGTTTCTGTTTGACGATGCAATCTTCCAGAGCCTGGATTTAAACAATCCATCTGAAAAAGGAGGCTGTGCATACTAATAGACTTGCATTTAAATCATGGAATATACTAATGGCCAGCTGGAGCGTTGCAATGTGAAGTTCACTGCAAGTTTAGGGGATAACAGGTACTCTGTACACTGTCGCTGGGAGAAGTGCAACATGAAGGGATTCCATGAAATGTATGTTGAAGACATTTAAACACAGAGTAGCTAAAGTTTGCACTGGTGAAAAGGTTAAGGGTGACAAATGCAAACATTTTATTTAATTTTTTTGATTACAACAAATAGACCTTCTCACAGGTTGTTGATGCGAAAGTGGTGAATTTAGGAATCGTAGATGATTTGCTTGAATTCAGAGCATCAGATTGAAAAAAAACGCTTTCAGAACCTGTTGATATTCTCACATTCTCTTGGGTTTTCAGAGATTGGCTTTAGCAAGAGAAAACATCTAATGAGCAGCAGCACTGCTGATGTCATAGGAGATTGGGGAGAGTGGTTTGGAACAACTGACATGTGAAAGATTGCTCAAATTACCACTCATTTCAACAAAGTTATTTCAGCTGCAACATTCAGATAACGTCAAAATTTAGCGTGAACAACATAAAAGCGTAGATCCTCCCTCCCTTCAGGGTCCTGGTGGTGGTGCAATCTTCTGGGGAGACTTTCTTGTTCCACTTTGTGTCCATTAGTCAATTCTGCAAAATTTAAATAGCACAGCCCACCAAAGTATTGTGGCTGATGGTGTCCATGTGTTATCATCCTGTCATGTCTCAAACCGGTCCTCTGAACATGTCCATATGTTTACTGTACTACCCCATACCACATATTGCCAAGTTTCTGCTTTCCGAAACCTTGTTGAATCTTTGCAATCACATATTGGGGCAGTTCCATGAGTCCAACCAAAACTACTCTGAAGGTTTTTCTAATCAAGTGGCCGGTGAGTGAATACTTGTGGCTATTTATTGATACAAATCCTGGAATGCTCTGTCAGGCTCCTAAAGTGACCTTGATATGGAGCCATTAAGGAGGTTTAGGATGACGCAGTGCACCCTTACTTGTAACCCTCGTGTCACATTACCAATACTGTGCAACTAATGGACGTTTACTCATTGCCTAACCGACTCTGACCTCTCTGAGTGCAACTAAGCACACACACATGCTCCGGCGCACACATACAATTGAGCAAAACAGCACGCATCATTCATTTCTGTAATCAGCGTGCCAGCAGTATGTTTGTCTAATGATCCGTGACGCATTAGTAAGCTTTGAATTGGGTCTCAAGTGACTGGACACGCATGAAAAATGACACTTTAAGTATGATATGTGTGCGTGCACACTTTGAATGTGTTCTGTCACTATTATGTAGAGGACGTTTTGAAGGTCTGCCATGAGGAAAACATTTACTGTTTGGACGCTCTGGGGGAATGGCAACCGCTCGATTCACCAATGGCGTCTTCCAAAGGAAGGGAGTAGCACAAAAGAAACAGAAGCAATCTTGGGTTGCACAAAACCAAAGTGGATTTCATGCTGTCGATATATTTCCAGTGCTTTTGCCATGTCTGCTTTGTTGTTGCTCATCGGCCAGGCCGCATCGGCAATGCTCGAGGGCAGGCGAACGAAAAGGTCAGGCGATGCCGAGAAAAGAGGAAGGAAGGGGAGAGAAGGTACAAATTGGAGAAGTTCCAGGCAACGAGGATAGGAGGACTGATTGAAAGGGATGGTACAGGGTGAAAAGAAATGCCCGGCCATTATTCCCAGCTGCTGCAATGGAATCGCTTAATGAGAATCCAAGCGATCCTCAAGACTGGAGTGAGAACAAAAAAAAAGAGAGAGAGAGAGACGAGGCAGTAGAAATGTCACGGAATGGTCCACTGCCAAGGGAGTGGGAAGCAACGCTTAGCAGTAAGTGATTTGCCTTGCTGTGAATGATGAGCCACATCTGCAAAATAAAGTCATCACACAGGTGTACCATAATCTCCCACATTTATACTTCCATCACATCCATCCATCCATCCAGCCAGTCAGCCATTGTGTCATCTGCTTGCATAAAACCCCATGAAACCTTTATCTTTTTCGACTGCAGTCTACCCATTTCCCCCAGAACATCCCATCTCTCCGTGTCCCCTGTCTGGCCCTTTTACCCTCCTTTCAGCCACCCGTTGCCCTCTTCTCCTCTTCTGTTCAGCTCAGCAGTGCTGGCGCTGATTTATGCGTGCACTTCTGCCAGCCTAAAAGCACCCCGTCACCGCCTCCTCACTTTGATGCGCTGTACGACTCCGGGCGGGCTCTGAGCCGATTCCCTCGTTTTGATTTGTGCACAGTCAGAATATGGTGGAAAACCAATATTGAAAAAAAAGATGCTGGTAATGTCTGTTCGGCATCTTGGTGTCTGTAAGTGTCAAGGCTGTCTCTTAGAGCAATTATCACGTTTGAACAAATTTGAAAAGCGAAGCACACTTTGACTCGGTTTTGTTGCCAACTGCCTCGAAGCACCTCTAATTAACGATGCTTCTAAACAACGTTACCCATTTGACAGGATCTCTCTAAAACTCTAATATTAACTACACATGGAGTTTTCTGGGTTGAATGAGGACATGTTTTTTTTTTTCAGGACTTCCTGCTGCGTACTGAAACGTCTGACTTCCAGGTCCGCTTATGCAAACAAATATGGACTGTCAGCAGTTCTTTGTTTCCATCAGGTGCCAACGCATCTTTGTTGCATTTAGAGGATATTAAACAGACTTGGAAAAGACTATCCTGTTCCACCTACTCCGCAAAAGTCACCCCAAAAACACTTCCGTTCATATTAAAGGGTCCATGGGGACATCAGTGCCCTTATAACCGTTAAAGGGTTAAACTTGTCATATTTTCACATTACCACCACAAACATATGTTTTCTTATCTTGATTTTATTTGACGAAGTCAAAATAGCAGCTTTGAAAGGGTCTTTCAAACTTTTGGAGTTTGCGTTTGCAATTTTGTCTTGAAGTGACACAAAGGGACTTTTTGCCATTTCCAGACACAAACGCCTTGAAATGGCATTTGTGTCTTAGCGCTACTTAACTCAAATGTATTAAAAAGCAATTCATTGAGGACAAACCAAGAATACTGGTCAACATAAATTTGCCAGGCAAGTAGATTTTCTATCAGAAATGTGGCCAAGAGATCCATTGCAACTCTGGAGAAGCTGCAGAGGTCGACAGCTCAGGTGGAAGTCTGGGTTTTGGAGTGAAATGGAAAGAAGAAAGTCATAGTTGAAAGTAACCCTTAAGAAACGTGATGCTTTCACCACCATCTTTCACTTTGGGGACTGTGTGTTAAATGATGTGAGCCCATAAGGTTTCATTTTGTGTCACATGACCAGAGCGCCGTCTTTCACATGTTTACCATAATCTCTACGCCGCTAGGTCAGACTGCAAAAGGAGATATTACACATCTTTGAATCTTTAAAGGCACAACATACTGTTTTATTTGTACAAAGAAACTGACTAGCATTTATCAGTTTTCATTCACTCCCCTAATACACATCTGCTGCTTTGTGTTGGTCTGTCGCGTAAAAATTATTTCAAATTGCTTTGACGTTTGTAACTTACAATACTCGATGTGCAAAACAAAACTCATTGAAATGCTGCTCACCAGTATTTCAGTGAGTGTGTGACCTTTTAGTGCCCTTCATTCTTGTTAGCAAAGTTTATACAAGATAAGCAGAAAGAAATTAGTGTATTCTTTTTTTTTTATCAAAGGTTATGTCTCCATATTTTTCTGTTTATATGCATTTTTGTATTCTTCAGGATCAGAAACCTCTGCAAAGGAATAGAGATTAGTGTTCTGCCTTTTAATATAGCCACGTATTAGCATGGAAAACATTTTTGCACTTATATAGCAGACAGCTCTGCTGGAATATGAATAAATAGCTTTTATTGGTGTAGACCTTTGAGTAGGTAAAAAAAAATAAAAATCTGCCAAGGGGGTCAATGCATCGCTGCGATTCGGTAGTGTTTATGTTCCGTCTGCACTTAGGCGTAATGCAGGAAAAGGCTACGACAATATGAATGCAGTGGAGTGGAGTGTGGGCATAAAAGCGAACAAAAAAATAAAGAGAAAAAACATCAGGAGGTGCGAAAACTAACATGGATGTAGGATTTAGTAAGACATGCCTTCTCTTCCTATGCAGTGGATCTCAAAGGTGTACACACACTTCACTAAACCCAAAGGCCACCAATGGAGAGACGTGATGGTGTGTTGGATGAACGTTTATTCAGATATCATTTTCGTTGAGGTGGATGAACTTTTCCAAATGCTGGTCCCTTTACTTAAAACTTCAGGCTCCTGTTAGGTTAAAAGTGAAGAAACATTTAAGAAGCTCAAACTGAAAAGATTGTTCGGCAAAGCTGGGAATCAGGTTATTGCACATTTTAAGACTTCACATTTTGTTTCATTTGTCGGGTGGAAAAAGATTTGCAGTGATTTATCATCAGAAGAACCTGGTATTTTAACAAGGATCTACTGTAAAATCCACTCTTTCCCTCATAAAATTGAAAATATATTGATTATGAGTTACTGTGTTCAAGTCCAAATATATTTTTTAAAACAGTAGAATATACTGTATATTAATGTACTTACACATACATGTAAATACATGAGGTTGTAGCCAAGTGGCTGATTTCCATTTCTAGTCCCATTGAAAGGTTGATGCTAAAACACATAATAAAAAACCAAAGATAAAAACCACAAAAAAAACACGCAAGAAATGCATAAAATCCATTCATATTTACATATTGATGCTGTTCTAAGGGATTTTCTCTAAGCTGCTTCCAAGATCGCGCCTTGGTAATGGAGACATGAACTCACACCAGACACAAAAGTTAAGAAATATCTCTTAAAAATAAGGGTTGATTTCAGTTCTCGACGGGGAAATCCAGCAGAACGCATGTGCAGCGAGGCCCGGAGCAAAGACTGCTGTGCTCCCCATCCATTAAAAACCCAGTTTAATGCTTCTCTTGGATATTAGAGACAGTAAATCTCACATTTATACCCAAGTTAACCTTACAAATGAAAACTCAACTTTGTCTAGAACTATAAAGCCTTCCTTCATGTCTTTTTTTTTTTTCTTTTCTCATAATGTTCTCAAAACCCCATTGACCACTTCCGTAGGATTTGAGACGGTAACGTATGTCAGTGTTACCAGTAAACGCCAAGAAACTAAAATCTCTACGCATTTATTGTCTTTCAGCAACCCGACACATTTTTTCTGATTTGAAGTAAAACGGCAGAGTAGAGATATTAAGGTTCATATCGCTGATTTGAAAAAAAAAAAGACATTAAAACCTTGCCTCCAAGTTAAAAACAATAATTTCTTTCATCTTTCATTGCCCACTGTTGTGATCCCACTTCAAAATCTTCATCTACTTTTGCAGCTAACCAGGGAAAAATTTTAATTTCTCCTCTCTACAGACACCTGAAGCCCTGTTATTTTCACTTTTTAAGGACAAGTTCCATCATTACAGTACATATGATCTGCCACACTAAGAGCATGCAGCGTGTATATGTAATGAGAATTATTCCTTCCTTCTACGTCTGACTGAACGATCGGCACCGTTGGGCGTCTCCCACATCTTCACAGCACGATGGAAAGTAGAAAATCAGAATTCATGCCAGCAACTGCTCCCCAGCTTTTCCTCCTGAGCTAATCAGAATCCTCTATAAGGTGTTTGCAGTTGCTGTTCTGTAATAGGATCTTATTCGGAGTGACTGGTTGTTAAGGAAGTTGCTTGGGTTGTCTGAAGATAATCCAGCGGAAACTCTGAAGAAGGTATTAAAAATCCTGATGCCATGTCATCAGTGTAGGTCTTCGGTGTGCAAATCTTTTAGACTTTCAAGTTTGTTGTTTTGCAGTTCATTTATTTTTTACACAATTATTATGACAAATGTTAAAACTGAAGAAAAATGGGGGGTAAATAGCTGGTATTAAGGCAATAATATATATATATATATATATATATATATATATATATATATATATATTTCCCTGACTTATTCAGTTGTCTTGAAAGCTTTCACAAGGATTCCTGGACGGTCAAACCATGCACTATGTTTCTAAAACATAGTGCATGGTTTAAAAACGCTGCATAGACAAGATTCCATTTTCTGACCAATATTCGATGTACTTGCATTTCCTTTAAATAATACGTCTTTGACTATTTGTTCACACGTTTCTGTTATTGTTGAGAAATCTACCCAGAATGGATCACACTCTGGAATACACATTTTGTACGCGTTCATATTTCTGAGTTTTTACCGAAAAACACGTAGTAATCCAAAGATTCACCAGCCTACCTTAACATGTCCTACTGAATGGTAACGACACTAAGCAATATGTTTTACTCTATATTTAGTTTATATGAAAATGTTCAATGAAGTTATTGCAAAAATATTTCTTTGTTACAAAACCGAACATGTGGTCCCTGACCTTACCTTACCTTTGTTTGGATCCATTAGGTAACTAAAATTCCAACAACGCATTTTATTTATTTATTTGATGCTGTGACCTATTTAATTATATTAATGTCTATACTTAGCGGAGCAAAGATGGTAATTTTATTTTTACCTGTTGAAAAATCCCACTGAATCAACAACAACCAAGTTCACATAACTGCTGTGTAAGTATCATTGGAGGTTGAAAATATTATTACCCAGCATAATGCTACTGTATGCTGATGCTCTGTCTGCAATGATGAAGATTTTCTAATCTTGGCTTGCTGAATGCTTGGAAGCCGGAAGGTTAATTTTCGCAATTGTTTTCAGCTAAAATAAGAGTGACTTTAGGAAGTTAAGATTGCTCTGTGCCTATCGCCATTGCTAACGTCCCTTGTTGTCTCCTGATTGCTGTGGTCAGGGCCCAACCTACCATCTCCTGACCCGATATGAAACGGCCTCGGCGCACAGCCCTGCGGAGGGATCGCTGGAGCATGTCTGGCACTAATTAATGCCCTTACTGCAGTCTCTTGTTAGACTAGGAGATGTGGGGTGAGGAGAGAAAGCAGGAAAAGAGGGGACAATCAAGTATCGATTGCATTTGCATAAACCACTGCAGTTGTTTTAAGCCCTCTGTGACCCCGCCGGCTCACAAAAAAAAACAAAACAAAGATGGACCAAACAGGAAAAGAAAAGAGGCGATTAGTCGAGTCGAGAGAGCCTCTCCTGCAATGCGACATAGGCGAAAGCTTCTTAATCTCACTGTTCCAAAGGCTACGCCGCAACTTGTTCGCTTTGTAATTTGCACCAATTATGGCTCCATTAGTGGAACCACTGTAGGGCGACAGGAGATAATGATGCTTTTCTCTTCAGTTGGTCATCAATATAATAGGTTGAATAAAACTCTGGAGGTGATGAAGTCACTTTGGCTTTGTTCTTTGCAATGGCACCGGCACTAAATAAATTAAACCTCAGAGAGAAACAAAGTGTAACGCAGCACAGGGGAGAGAACAATGTTATTGCTCTCCTCTCTTATCCGTTTGCTTTGTGCTGTCCGTCTGACTGGCAGATATTTCGGCCCAGTTGACAGATGATTTGGAAAGTGCCAACTTCTTTCTAGTCGGGCTTTGAGAACAGATTTTGAGTTATTTAATCCTTCTCTATGGACACGCTTCATTTTTTTTTTTTTTTTTTTGATAGCGCTATGTTTGCAAACTAATCTGCCAATTACCATTTTTCCTTTCAAAGCAGTGCTTGTACATGGAAATGAGCTTTTCTTGCTTTGTTTAGCTGTGCTAAAAGATAAAATGCTAATGACTAAAGCCATATGTAAGCTAACCAATATTCATTTTCATTTAGTAGTAAAAACCAAAAAAATCAAACGGGATCCCTGAGGACATAAGGTTATGCCAAGTGGATTGTCATCACATATAATAAAAAAACCCCACAAACAATATTTGTTCATTTAAAGCTGTTTTGACTGGGTTTGGCGTCATTTTCTTGTTGGAAAACATAGTTTGGTCACATTTTACCATCAGACCCGCACTAAGAAAGGAAGGTTGAAATTTGACCCAAGGACCTCCAAACCTAAAACTTATCAATTAGAAAGTTCTGGAACAGTTAAGCAAGTTTCACACAGCCAAAACTGAGACCATCTTCGACGTAAAACTCTGCAACAGAAAGTATTTTGTCTTTTGTGGGGCCTTAATTATTAGCGGGCAATTTGTCTTTTTTATTATTTTTTTGAACTGCATCTAATAAAAAAATAAAATAAAAAAAAAGTTTTTTGGAGGCATTTCTAAACTTGCTTCCTGTTTTTATTCCAGTAACCAGCATCACTCTAAACTACTTCCATTTTACATCACTGAGTATGGGAAGTGAAATGATACGCTGCTTAGCTCATCATTTGACCTTAAAGCAGATGAATGAAATTTCATGGATTAAATCTCGCATTTCACTTTTGCTGCAAGCGAGCAAACTTTAAATAACTCATTTGCTCTCCTCACCGTATCCATAGAAGCGGCGGTAAGCGTCCCACACATCTGGGGCCATCCCTGGAAGCGTTACCTGCTGTGTGCATGTGCGTCTGTGTGAGCAGAGCACAGACTGTATGTGCCATCAGCATGCAGTAATCATATGCGTGCGTGTGTGTGTGTATGTGTTTGCATACGAGTTTTAATTTCATCTCTTGTGTGTACGTGGGAGCTAGCAGGGCAGATCAGTGTCCATGCTGAGGGCTTTGTCACAGCTGACCTATATTAGATGAAAGCAGCTGGATCAGTGGCCTGCAGGGACAGCAAAAGAGTTGTGTTCTAATTATCTCTGCTGCAAGCTAGCAACACATCACACACATGCGCGCGCAGACGCAAGCGCGCGGCGGCGTACCACGCACACTTCCCTGCAAATCGATAAGGGCCCGTGAGAGCATCTGCCATGTTCTGTTTGATGAGCGGCGGCGGCGGCTCCTCCTGTGCCTCATGTCATACAATGCATATTAAAGCCTCGTTTTTGCTGTTTTGTTGGGGTTTTTTTTTTTGTGATGATAGTGTCCTGCGGTCTCCGGGTGCAACAGCACATCACACATCTCGGTTGTGCTTTGCGAGACGTAATTACAAGGTGATCACAGCGAAAATGAAATCAAACTCTTGTTGTGGGGCGAGGGAATTGGAGGAACGCGTCTCCAAGACGGTTCAAACTGAGCTGGTGTGGCCCGTCTATTAGCCGCCGTTGCTATGGAGCCCAGAACTAACACATGCTGAGGGTGAGCGTTTGTTTTAATGAGGCGCAGGGAAAGAAAAAAAGAAAAAGAAAAGAAAAGGGAGCTAAGGCTTTCAGTAATCACTATAGTAATGCTAAGGCTAATGGAGGGGTAATAAAAGCACGTGGAACCCTGTGGCACCGTTTAATGAGACTGCAGTTAGCTCTGTTGCTCTTAGCTTACGTAGCATGGAGGGGATTTATACGACCATATTCATTTCGTCTAATAATTATCTCAAATTCAGTGTACAATAGCAATGCAAACACGCGTTTGCATTGCTATTAAGCAGTGTGTTCTCTCGTAGAATTACTTCTGCTTTTGTCTTGGCAACGGCCAATCGGTCATTTGCATTGAGTTCTTTACATCAGTGTGAAGCAAATTAGATCCACTTTTCTTTGCAGAATGGCTTAAATTCAGGCACACAAAAGTGTTTCCAGCACAAACGGTCTTGTCATAGCCATACATTACAAATAACATTCAAGTTCAGACTTTGACTTGGTCAGTGGGAGTCATACTTGCTGGTGTTATCTTGGTTTTGTTTTGCTGGATTAGTCAAATGTGCTTGGGGTTTAAGGTCAGGAACTGGTTGGTTTGATCTTCTACTTCAGGATTTATTGGCAGGTAACAGGAATCGTTGTTTTATCAGATACAGCATGTCACCTGTGTCTCAAAGAAGCAAAGCTGTCCTGCGTTATGATAAAACCACCAGCTTTACGGTTGATGTGTTTTTGTGTGTTAGTTCTATGTCAGATTGAATGAAGGGTGTAGACTCCAAAAGTCTCTGCTTTTGTCTCACTGGTTCAAAAACTATTTTGTCTTAAAGGAAAACTGACCAAAACCCTTCATGTTTTGGTCATGATGAGTTTCGTCTTCAAACTTCCCAATAGAGGGCATTTTACTTTTTTGTTATAAATCATTAGAAATTACCTTAACTGAAGTACAGTGCATTGCTCTGGGTTCATGTGTCACTACCTGGTTGAGTTATTAGCTGCGTTTCCATTACAAATGTGCTCAAAACTTTCACTGTTCTGCTAATGTCAAAAATAATTCACCATTGCTCTGTTTGCATTAAACGAGAAATGCAATTAAACTCACACGTGAATACGTTTGTTAACGCGATAAGTCATTAAAAAACATGACGCGTCATGATACTCTAACTACTTCCTGTCGTCTTCGTCGTCTTTGTGGTTTGCGCCAGCGGCAACATCCAGTTGTTGATTATGTGATGCTAAAAAAACAACAACATTGTTTCCATTGCGGTTTTGCTAAATAAGTCAATTTCGATACGGCTAAAAAGCTACCTCATCCTTGCACCAGAACTTTTTATCGAAAAAACTGGAGTGTTTTTTTCCAAAGGTAGTGTGTCTAAAGAAGCATCTACATGTTTTACAGTCATCTGAAGTCATCTCGGTGGTTTCCAGGCAGCCGCCAACAATTGCCTCTAATAAGCTAAAGTACCTCTCTTATGGGAGTTGGTCCACATGGGAGGGCGAGCTCACAAAGGTGTAGTTTTTATTTTTATAAACAATTATAAACAATTTTATTTTTCAAAATGTCAAGTGATGAAAGTATGCGGTCAAAGAAAATGCAGCTACGCTCTTGGAGTGTCTTTGGTAGTCAGGGCTCTGTTTCTTTAAACTGGATCATGACATGATGCTTTTCGGGATCTTTTAGCCTACTTCATGCTGTTAGACAAGTTCTATTGCAGTGATTTTTCTTTTTTTTTTTTTAAATCTAGTAATTTGTCACGAATCATATCACTCTCAACCAGAAAATTGTAGCTAATTACAAATAAGTTATGGATCAACATGCTTAGGTATTTTCGCATGTTTGGTTTGGATATGTTTATCATTTGAAAAAAGCTTTTTATATTAGATGCTAAGCTGGAGTATTTAAGTTTAACAAAAAAGCAAAACAAACAAACAAAACATTCCTCCTCCAACACTGCAAATGGAGCAACACTATTTTGTTCTTTTCTGAAGTTCAAATCATTTCACACATGCTACCTCTCGGATGTAATTGGAGACAGAAAGCACTCAATTAAACCAGTTTAGTCATCCCCTCTTCTTTCCTTCTTTCTTTTTTTTTTTATTGCTTCCGTTTCTTTCCCGTCCTTCACACACAGCCCTTTATCTCCGTGGCAAATTTCACTGCGCTGTTCCCTCCCTCTCCTCTTTTTCATATCCTTCTGCCATCCCACCGTTTGTAGCTCCAGGGCCTGTAGAACAGAACAGAACAGTGGGGAGCTGAAGTGTGTTAGTAAGGCAGTCGAGGGAGCTTCTTGTTTTGGGACCCGAAAAAAGAAAAAGGAAGCAACACACAGGCGCAGATTTTCCACCACATTGCCGGCGCCGCAAGGGACCCGTTTACAGGTCAGAGCTTATGGGGAGAGGTACCTTCCCCCCGATATGGCGGGGCGCAGTGTAAAGAAATGGAGCTAAATACTTATTGCCAGAAATGTGTGATGCATGATGTGAGGTTTGTCTTGTGTGTGCTTCCCTGACGGTTCTCTCCTTTTCTTTCTCTTTGCTGTTTTCCCCACAGACTGACTGGTTCTGATTTATTGCACTGTCCCCTTCTACGTAAAGACATGGAGCACCTTTTTCTGATGAGACTGTGGTAAGCTGATTGTGGGCATGAGCACACGCAGGAACACAGGAGTGATTCCTGGAGCTGCTTGTCACCTGAGTTCTGTTCAAACTCCAGTCTTGTCTTGTGCGTCCTTGAATTCCAAGCCCCGGAGAGATTAACCCAGATTAAGGGAAAAAGCTTAATACAGTGCCTTGCTAATATATTCATGCCACTTAATTTTTTCTCACATTGCAATCGCAAATTTTTCTGTATTTTATCGGATATGTTAGTCCAGTATCCAGTCAAACCGGAAGGAAAGTAGTAAAATACTAGGGCACCTTGCATTTGAATTCAGGACCCCTGAATCAGTATTTCATATTAGTTCTACAAAGCATTTTCTGTCGCATTTAAAGTAGAAATTTGTATTGGTCCTTTTTGCCAAACAGCTGAAGTTCAGTCAGATATGGTGGACGGCTACTGTGAAAAGCAGTTTCCAGGTCTTGCCGCAGACCGGGGATGCATCTGGGACTTCCAGGACTCCATTACCCAAAGACCTCCAAATAATTTCCTTGTCACAGTGGATCCATGTTTATGGTTGCCAATAATGAGTTTTCATCTAGAATCGCCCTGTATTTGGTTCCATCTATCTTTCCATCATCACTGAACAGTTTTCCCAACTCTGTGGAAGGATAGCAATCCCAAAACAAGATGATGCCGCCACCATGTTTCATGATGTCCATTTCGTCTGATTCAACCAAAACACCTCCTTCCACATGTTTGCTTTGTCCCCTACTTTGCTTGTGTGAAACTTCAAACTTTGAGTATTCACTAGCGACGTAGCAAGATCTCGTCTTACAACATCTTCTGACATTAAAACGTCACATTGTTCGTTGCAGTAACTGCTGTCTCAACAAGTCCTACCAAGTTGCAGTCAGCTTGGCTTCGCCTGATAAAGTTATAATAGCGGATGCCCCAACCATAATTTGTTTTGGCAGCAATTTGGGTTACCAGTCGGAGTGATAAATGGCCACAGAGCGACGGACAAAACCCAAACAATATGTGAGCCCTGGGAATTGTTCAGTTGCTGAAATGGGCAGAGAGCATCACCATAACAACTGACGAAATGTCTGAGTGCAAAGAGCGACATCACAATCACAGCCGCAATCAGTTGAAACTAGGAAACGGCAAGTGTTGTACTGCAGATCATGCGTAGTTGAAGCTCTGTCCTAAGCTCTGTAGAGATAAAAAAATAAATCAGAAAAATGCACAAGTTTGTTGAGTTTGTAGTGAAAATCAATAAAATACAGACTACAGGTCTTTTTGAAGCATAAAGTTGATTTTTGACATTTTCTTGAAAGTAATATTAAATCTTACATCTAAAAAAAAATACATTGTGACTTGTCCCATCTTGTGTGTTTTAGGTATCACTACATCTCTAGTAGGTACTAATTAGTTAACTTCTGGAAGAGGTTAGTGCAGGATTTTATTTACGCATTTCAGAGTAAGATGGATTCATTAGCATGCCACAAATCTGATTTTTCCAATTCACAATTGCATAGTACTTTGTATTGGTCTCTCATAAGTTTGTAAAATAACGTGACAAAATGCTACGTGGGTGAATAGTGTTATCTAAACACTTTACCTAATGGGATGCATAGAGTATTTATTCATGACCCTAAATTGAAAGCATTTTGAAAGGTGTTTGGTGTTAAATTTGATGTTTTCAATTTATCACTTAAAGTTCCTCAGATGATAATACAGCAGTTTGAGACGCAGCACTTCTCAGGAACCGGGTCGGCCCGGTTAAACACACATATAAGAAAGTTCTGCTTTTAGCTTTTCTGTTTGCCAGAGAAGGAGAGCGAAACAGAACGAGATGAGAGATGTCCGACATGTGGCTGACACAGTAGTAAAGTAAAAAATAGCAGCCAGGGCTGACCGATTGTGCTGGTTCGAGGTTGTACTTCTATTCTTAGACTCGCTCTCCTCCTTTCCCTCCCTCTTTCCTCTTCTTCTTTCTCGTTTGTCTCATATTAGTGCTTTGACATCAGCGCTCAGTCCATCTGGTGTCTAGAAGTAATCTGGATGCATTGCCTCTCAAATGGGCCGAAATGACCTAACTATCTTCCTCACGACCGACTGTCATTTTTATTTATCTGCTGTCCTCACTCCCCCCCTCCTTTATTTTATCAATCACTTCCACAACTGATAGAGCTATGCATCTGCTTGTTATCCTGAGATGGGTTTAGTAAACTCTGAGGCTTCCACTTAATTATAGCTGCAGAGAGAGTGCTACTGAAAGACTGAATGCGTTCTGTGTTTGTGTGCCTGTTTTGCTGATAGCATTAAACCTCCAAATGACTTGTGATGTGCCACACTGCTAAAATTGCATCAAAACGGAGCTGAAAACCTTTATTGTTTAATATAGCTGAGAAGGCTTTGCACTGTTGCCATAGCGATATGTGTTCATACAAAACATGTGGGACGTGGAGGTCCGGAGCCCTCCGTACGTACATCAGTGCTGAGATAAGTACCGTATGTCATTTTGACGTTATGTAACACTGTGCATTGATTCAATGCGTGTGTTGATGTTTTCACCTGATTTGGCTCCTCTTTTCATATCGTCCGTTAAATCTCACACACACTGAGTGTGTGTGAACGTATGGCTGACATAACATATCAATCAGCTGTTTGTTAATTATCTTTGCTGTTGGTGCTTGATGTGGGACACTGATTCCTTGCATTTTGATTTCTTTTTTTGCTGACTCATGTTTAGATTCCTAAAAAGTTACACACTGGCTAATCGAGGTTTAACACAGTTATTGGTTTCAACAGCCATTTATTGTGGACACGTCTCATAAAGCCTCCCAAAAATGCCATCAGAACTAAAAGTAAGGCAACATAAACTCAAATTAGTTCACAGGAAATAGAGGATTTACATACTTAAAAGATGGAAATAAAACAAAACTGTACCTCATTATCCACATCGACTCCAGAGGAGTAAAGATGAAAAACCTCTCAACCAGCTTCTTCAGGTAGAATGCCCCATGTTTTAAGTGCACCAGCTAATGTTTCCCCAGGGCAACAACGTGGCTTGTGGAACGAGATATAAGTTCCCCATCACATTTGAACGCACCTTAACCAAACAAAGGAACACAGTGTGGCCATATACTGTATGTGTGGCACTGAAAGCTGCCACACATATCTAACTTAATGTTTCATATTAAATAACATGTAACTACTGCATCCTTGAACCGTACAACAAAACAATGAACCAAAAACACTACTGTTGCCTTGACGGCAGCTACACCTTAATAATGATTGGGGGGGGGGTATTGTTTTTTTGACAATTTTAGTGCAACATCCAAATCAACCATATAGAATACCTGTTTAGCAAAGATCATCACCGCTGGGAAAAGTCAACACTGGGGTTTGCAATGAGGTCTTGTTCCCAGGAATCCCGCGATGCTGAAATTTCTGTCGCGTGTGTGTGTGTTGAGAACACTGTGTGAATCAAATTAATGCTGACACTTTATCAGGAGAGGTAAACAGCCTAATAATTAAGTGTTGAACCCAAGACTTGTCCAAATTAAGTGTTGGCCAAAACAGGTTTTCCTAGCTACCCTTTATTCTTGCTTCAGCCTGTTTGTTTGTTAGAGGATGCTGCCGGTGCCTTGAGTGACAGAGTGGGCAAGAAATGGCTTAACCTGGTGGAGTAGTTTGGGTGTCTCTGTAAAGGTCACCAGTCCATCACAGGATGTCCCTGGGAGTACATGAAGCGTGCCCCAGTGAGGCTTTGGGAGGGCATGCGAACTCCACAGAAAGACTCTGGCTAAGATCTGAACACGGCACCGTTCCAACAGATGTCTTTATATGGCTGTTTTATGTTTCCTAGTCCTCTCATTTTTTTTATTTATCCATGAAAAGAATACACAAAAGACTGGACTTGTTTAATCCATAGATATCGTTCAACTGTATTCAAAACCCGAATCAATTTGAGCCACCAGGACCACCTTATTGACACATCAGTCAACATCTCCATGTAAAACAGCTTTTCACTTTTCAGAGACATTTTTCTTGTTGCTTTGACAGAAAAAAAAAAAAAGATAATCTCCTCCTTTTAGGGCTATTTACTTGGGTAGTTCTTGCTGTGAGGCAACCATGTAATCACTACTCTCCTGTTCTTGTCCTAAACAACTTCAGTTCACTGTTCAACTAGCAGTGAAGAACCACAAACACTGTGTTGTTCAGGTCAGACTGAAAATAACATAAAAGGGGACAATTTCTGCTTTGTGTGAGTACGGTGCGGGCCTACGCGTGAAGTCCAGCAACAGCCAAGATTAAAACCATGGAACTTTGTTACATGAGTTGACAATGTGGACAATTATTTTTGCTGGGGTTTTTTTTTTTGAAGACACTGAATTAGAGCGAACTGTATTTCTGACTGAACTAGACCAGGAAGACCCTAAACTGTGCTTCAGGCAAGTACAAAGCCACACGGATCCAAACTGTTGCCTAAATGAAATTATGTCGTTTTGAAGCATTAAAGCATTAATCTACACAAGTGGAACCTAAATATAAGACTGTAAACCTCCCCCCGAATGAGCATAACATTTCTTTTCTGTTAAACATGTCTCTTTAACAATATGGTAAGCTTTGCAAAAACGTCAAAAGATTACTCAGATAAAGCCTCCTGTATCCTCTTACTCTGGCATGACTCCTGAACCGCTGCCTTGTGTGCAGCCCAACACATGTATCTTTATTTCACGCGTGTGGGAAGTGGCCGTGTGCCCAGTTGTCCTGCTGTCGGCCGACTGTTTCTGGGCAAGTGACTTCAAACGCCAGCTTTTTGGAGCGCTGATGGACAGCATCTCATTAGAAAGCACATTAGGGTGTTTGTAGTTTGGTTTGCACTGCTGTGATGAATTGGCAAGAGAGAGGGGGCCTGCAGGAGAGCCCGTCACCATGTGAGCAGGGGCATCAGTATAATAATTGCTTGGGGTGACGTTTCTGACGCTCCTGTGTAATTCAGTCTATTTTGTAAATCAAAAATATTAGAGTAGGGATACCATAAAGTACATAATTATAAATTGCACAGCTGACATCACCATGCAACTGGTTATAGAGCCATTGTTGTTTGTTCAATGTGATACTTTTTTTTTAGGTTATTTTATATTGGTTATTCTGTTTAGTTTTGAAAAATAGGGACAATAGAAGACACAGAGTTAGCACTTCCTGTTTAGCGATGCGCTTTGTTAGTTTTTCTTTAGGCGGAGCACAGCCTGTAGGTTTGTGAACAAAAAAATCACATGTAGAATCACATATCTATAATGAACAGCTAATTATATTGGATGAAATAATTGATATTTTCAGGTAATGAAAATGATTTAAGAGCTAACAACACATTTAGCATTTAAGCTGAACATGAATCAGCTTCACATGTCATTTCAGCATCCTGATTTGCTCTATTTTTTTTTTTTGCAGTTTTACTCAGACCAGTGGTGTGTTGAATAATAAAGCTAATGACAACTATTCAGGCTGCATCATTGGGAAGAGTTATCTATCCGTTTAGCAACCACGGCGAGGGCAGAAAATATAGTATGAACACCTTGAACCTTTTCAAATTTCTGTTGACTTAAACATGTATTAGTCGTGCGCTCCACAAGACTTTTTAAAAGCTTTTGTTCGAAGGAAACCTTACAAAACTCCATTTGCAGTTACACACAAACCTAAACACACCATTCGCAACAAGAAACACAGTGGTGGCAGCATCATGTTGAGGATTTTATTTTTTTTCCTCATCAGGGAAATTAAAGTTGAAGGGATGAAGGACAATGGCCATATGCATACTGTGAGACTTACTATACTGAGGTTTAGACCAAAGTATATTCATTAGAATAGTCCAGTCAAAGTCCTTATCTAAATTTAGCTTATAGTATGTAGCAAGACTTGAGCATAAGCATGACTATAGATGTTAATAGGTTACTGTGTGAGTTATTTCCAGGAGATTAAATACAATAATCCAGAAATGGACAAAGACTCCTCCTATTTATCTCAGCCAGCAGCTAAATTAACTTTCAGAATATGATTGTAGAAAGTTTTTCACACCATCCAAAAAATGGTTACAAAAATAAAAAAATCACACAATGAAGTGAACGCTTTGAATCGGCGGTAAGAAGTAAGGGCTTATAGTCTGTGTGAAATGTGACACAAGTCTGGTTTAATCAATTTCTAATATTCACTTCTTCCCTCAAACTCTGTGCTTTATCCTCCAGCTGTCAGTTACTTCGCTCTCTTCCTCTTTCAGAGTGATTTATGGATATCTTTTATCATTTCTGAAAGTAGGGTTCATCTGTACTGAACTACACAACTCCCGAAACGGGGAGAAAGGAACACAGTAAAGATTCAAATAAAGAGGCTACATGCCGCGTGCGCACGCCTGGGCGTGTGTGTTAACAAGAGAAGAGTAGGAGAGAGGGGGAGCGAGGCGCTACTGTCTCAGACTTCACATGATTTAATCAATCCCATCCATCACATCTGGGTAATTAGACAGCAGCATGGATCGCATGACCAGAGTCCATCAGTCAGAGCGCAAACACACGCATGCGCACCCCCACACGCCTCTCCAGTCTTACTCAAACACATCGCAGCTCGACAACGAGGGGAGTAGGTGTCGTCACCATCACTGCGTCCAGTGAGGGTTAGGGCTTTTAAAAATGTGCAGACACAAAATCTCTGGGTTTATATTTTAATCTACTGTAAATGTTATATATGATTTCTGTTTTTTTTTTTTTTTATTATTGTCTTGTTCTGAAGAACTCTGCTCATCCTTTGAAGAAATTATTTTTGAAATACGGCTGCTGAGATGAGCTCCTCCTTCATCTGTCTTGGTGTTTGACCGAGCCACCGCCCAGGCTGGCAAATTACAGGCATACATACAAATGCACATTATCTTTTACACTTCTATTGTTAGAAATAAAATAAATAACCATTTATAGTCACGCTTTATTTGAAGTTGTACTAAAAGTTGCATTAAAAGTCCATTAAAATTGCCAACTTTGTCCTGTTCAGTGAATAGTGACACTTTTAATGCAAAATTGTGCTAAAGCTTGCATTAAAAGTCCATTAGGAGCGTCAACGTTGCATTAAAAGTGTCATTATTTACCGAATGACTCTTCATGACGACAGTCATAAACATTCATAAAGACTCCTTCATGTTCATGACAATGTCATCTCAATCTTATGCACACCCTTCAAATAAAGTGTTACCCCATTTATTACTTTCATTCCTCTTCATAATTGTGTTGGTCTACAAATTAAAATCCCAGACATCCAGAAGACTGTTTAAAACGTGAAAAAGTTCAAATGGATTATTTTTGCAAGGCACGGTACTTCAATTATCAAAAATAACTCTTTTGTATCCTCAAAAGTATATTTTCATAGATATTGTTTAGTTTTATGACAGCAGCCTTGATACAAGTTTAACGTTTTTTCATCAAAAGGCTTTTTTCAGTTACTTTTATTTTGGTGGAATTGTGAAAGTGCAGGCCATCTAAATGTTTCTGTAGCGTTAACCGAGCACCGCTTGAAATTTGAAGCCGAGACAACAAAATGCTTTTTGACACTGCAGACACATCAAGTCTTCATTTAAATCCTTTCTTGTACTGAGAAAATGTTCCTGTTCGCGTGAGGGTTACATTTCAATCTCTTTCGAAAGGAGGAAGCAAAGAACGGCGACTTTCCAGAGAACACAAAGCGGATTTTGAATAAAGATCCACAAACCTGATTATCGTGTAAGCGGCTTGTTTTCAGATTGATTAGCCGTGACCGTCCTGTCAGTCTGTGATGAGTTCCGTTTCCTGACATTTAAATTTTAAACCCCGAAGAAATCTGACACAATTACAGCAGGCGAACTCCAGGCGCCAACAAACAGATATCAACGACCTAAAACAAACAAAATAGAACCTGTGTTTAAACACATTCGATGGAGATGCACAGAACGCTTCAGCGACATGTGAAATGTTTTCTTGCTCTTGTATGGAACGTTGTGGGAGCGAAATATTGGCTTTGCTCCTTTAAAACAATGGAGGCTTTTTGTCGCAGCGTGAAACCCATTGCATCTGCTTTGTGAAAATTCACAGATTCAAACGCCACAAATCAGTAGCTTACGATCGAACGCGTTAAGGGACAAACAATTCCCCTTCCAATGCAAACTGCAGTCTGAGCCGGTGCAGTGCAACACGGAAATGAGCAGCAATCTCTGGATTCGGTTACAAAACAGCGGCATTGGTAGAGCTACCGAGAGAAAGAACCAAAGATCTCCCCACAATTATCTTCACGTGTTGACATTTTTATGTATTTCTGCCTTTTTATTTTTTTTTGGCTTTAAATTCAAAGCTTAATCTGCGCCTTCAGGCTAACTGAGACATCACGTTGCCAAATGTGATGCAGATTTCTGTCAGTGTCGTTTCCCACCGTATGGTTAAAATAATTATAGTATTTAATAAATCAAAAACCCCCAATAACGGTTCCTGGATAGGAGTATGATGTGCGTTTAGCATGCAGATTAGCAGTAATCCCTTTAAAATGAGTCGCTATTGTTCATTTGTAATCGATATAGAATAGAATCTGTACGCTTTGGGTTTATGTTTACATTAATTTGATGGGAGAGAAAACATGAGATTATATAAATTTGTGAATGTGTGCCTGTTTCATGAATGCCTGTGTTTATGTTAACGTCACTGTCTGGATAATTTACTACAGATTCCTACTGCGTTCACACACTTATCCTTTTAATTTCCTCCGTAAAATTAAAAAGGCTTCCTACAGATATTTAATGAAGAATTCCGAATGTTTTATGGTTACGATAACTTGCATTCATTTGTAAAATTTAAATAGAACGTTTTCAGGCATTAGAGAAAAGCATAACTAAAAGAGATAGGTGGATGGACAGATAATCAATGCACAGATGGAAGCAATCCTTCAAACGAGGACAAAACATAAAGTCTATGATGAATGATGTTTATTTCCATATTTATCCAGACCTGGGAAATAGTGCCACTTGAAGAAAATTGCTTACTTTCCCGGGCTGTGTAGCAATCCTGTAATTACCTCAACAGATGACAGAGTTTTGTTGTCAGAACATGTGGCAACGGAGTATTTCCTCAATTTGCCTTCGTTGGCTGCGACATTTATCTTGTCGTTTCCATCTTCTGCTTCGGCTTCCAGCGCTCGCTCTTAAAAACCGATGCAACAGCAGATCTCATCCTCATTTGCCATTATCGCATCTCGCGTTCCGTTGCCGCGTTTGTCGCCCTGTTTCATTTTTAGCGCTCACAGTTGTTGTCTGAGCAGGTAAGAAGATGACTTGCATTAAAAATGAAGCACATTTGTCACGGAAAGCAGAGGACGAGAGGCGCCGTTGTAGAATTGACGAGATTTAAATCTTGCTCAGTCTACCAGTCTGCTGGCCCGACTGTGTGCATTGATGTCTCTTATGTTCTCATGTGTACCTGCTTATACAGAAATAAGGTAATTACATAACTTGGTAACTTCTACATGCTGTAAGTCAATGCAGTGGTTCCCAAACTGTGGGTCGCACCCCCTAGGAGGGGCGCAGTGGCATTGCAGGGGGGGCGCGGTAAACGGTATGGATGAATGGAAAAAAGAAGAAGAAAAAACAGTTACACAAAAGTGTTTCACTGTAAAGATGGTTTTGTTGCAACCTGAAGTGCGAAATAAATTTCATTGGAGTTTGAAAACAAAATATGTTTATAGGTTTATGTCTGCTTGAGCGATGTGTGTACCCAGTTGATTTTCTTTTTCTGTTTTGGGGGGGATTTTATTGTAATCCATACGGGGGGCCCAGAAAATCTTTGGGAACCACTGAGTTAATGTGATGCCATGTGCAAGATCCCACATAGCGAAGGAAAGGGAAGTGTTTGTGAACCGTAGCAGCTACTTTAGCGTTGTATTGTACCCTGGTTTTCCAACCGACCGCTGGATTGTGGTTAAGTTGGGTTTGATGTTTGTCCCGGATCCAAACCAGATAAGTACGTTTGGCCCCGTCCTGTTCTTGGTTCATGGTTGTATTTTGCTTTAAAGTTGAAGCTGATGAAATATTCTCCACCTCACTTCCCTCTATCAAATTGTTTCTGTTCGAAATCAAGATAATTATCTGCTTGAGCTCTCGTCCTGTTGGTTGTTTTTGACTTGAGCATATTAGCTCTGCATCACAGTTAATTAGCTCTGTATTTACGCCAAATATTCTTTTGAGTACCACTAAAGGCAACTCGAGCACCTCAACTTTAAAGAACGCTTTGAAGTCGAGCTTTCTCATACTGTTTTACTTCTTTTTTTCCCCGTTCTTCTAAAGATTGTCTAATGATGCAAGCCGACACATTGGCTCGCTGAACCACTGCGCGTCTTGATTCGTTCTGACGATAACGTATTGCTAACGCTCTTTCAAAATCCGAAGAAGCCGTTCACACGTGTCAACAGATGTATTCATTAATCACGTTTTTGAGATGCTGCAGTTTAGTGGCTCTTGCTAAGCTGGCATTTCTCATTACACTTTTGTGGACACATGCAGACAGATTACCCGGCGTGGGTTCAAGGGAAGAATGAAATTTTAAAAAGCCGATGCAGATAAAAAGGAATAGGGAGTTTCTTTTAAGTCGAGACATGACAGAACACCGGGAAGGAGAGTGTGGGGTACATGAAATGCAATGCATCACTGAGCCACCTGAACTGCGGAGCACTTGACTTTTTCCTCTGATTATATATTCCGTCCCTTTCCGCCGCCGCACGTCTTTTCACATATCCCCTTCTTCTCTCCAACCCTGGTCTTTTTTAAAAATTTTTTTTATCTTGGCTCCCCTGACTGTGCCCTGACACTCCAAAGCTCTGCTCCCCTCATTAACTCTCTTTCATGGAGCTGCAGATGACAATAATTGGTTTGAAAACTGAAGACAATGGCAGACAAGGATTATCCCCGGCTCACACCCACCGCCACCCTCCTAAACCCTCCCGCCCCCTTCCCACATGGAGGACGTGGGTATTCTGCATCCTCCCCACTTCATTCACTTCCTTTATACATCTTATTTCTCTTCCGTTTTTTTTTTTTTTTTGGATTGGAGGGTTCTTTAAATCCTGCTTCTTTCTGCGTCGCTCAGAGGGCTGCGAGTTGTCTCCCTGCGGGGGAAACATAGCCTTGTTTTAGCTAAAAACCAAACGTGACGTTGATGATGCGGCGGCACACACACACGAACGCAAACAGAGAGACAGCTCCGTGAAACGATGATGGCTTTTGATTAAACGGCGTGACTGATACGATGTCATCTTTCCAGAGAAAGCATGAACTTGTGACGGAAGGAAAACAGAACAGCGTTGCATATCTAGAGGCAACTCAAGCTCAGATTTGTAATATTCAAGTCCTGCAACAGATTCTTGATTGAATTTGGGATCTTTACTTTGACTGAGCCATTTGCAATATGCTTTCATCTAAACCAGTCTTCTAGCTTGTGGCTTACGTTTTGTGATTAGTGTTGCATCTCTCTCTTCCTTGCTTAAGAAAACACAACACCACGCTGTCACTGCCTTGTTACTGTGCAGGTTGGATGTTCATGGTGATGTGCTAGTGTTGCGTTTTCTCCAAACTTGGTGTGTTGCATGTTCAACACAAAGTTGAACATGTTTTCTGTCCTCTGTGTTGCTTTTGGCAAACTTTAGAAAGAAGCTGCATATGGTTTTCGTTTAACAATCATGCCAACTTTTCATAAAAGTCCTATATGTGGAGTGTACTAGCAGTCTCTCACCTGTGGATCTGTGCAGAGATGAATACAAATTCATGCCGCACTTTTCTGATTCTTCTTTTGTTTTTTATATTCACAGTAAAAATGACGGTGGATGAACCGCAGAGATTTCTCTATTTTGTGTTTAGTCTGTCTCTATCACGGAACAGCCCTGATAAAATATACCAAGATTTGTGGTTGCAATAGACAAAATGTGAAAAATGTTCCTGGGACATAAATATTTTTGAAAGGCACAGTCTTACAGCATAAGAATCGCATTATTATCCACCCCCCAACCTCACAAGTCGTTTTTATCTCCGTTGCCTTCTCCCAGTTTGTGGTCTTTCTCTCTCCGTTTGTGAGAAACCTTGGCTGTGGCTTATCCCTCCCTCCCATCTCTTCTATCCAAAGGGGCTCTCGGGTTTCCCCTGAAACTGCTTCAGTGTAATTGATAATGGTGCGTAATTCACTTCTGGCTCCCCTCGGCTGGTCAGAGGTCCACTTGTGTACGAGAACAGAGGAATAATCAGCAGGTGTGTGAGTGTGTGTATGAGAGAGACGGGATAAGTTGTGAGTCTTGTAGATTTTGCCACCTTGTCATAAATGACTTTGAGTTTCTGTGTGCTCGTTCTTCGATGAGTTTGTGTGTTGGAGATTGCAACCGCCATTGGGGGAACTTTGGTACCTTTGCTACTGTGGGCAGTAACAATACCTCATTTTACACAATCTATTGATTATGAAATGGGACAAATAGGACATTCTATGGGAATAAAGAAAACCACTGGAGGTTGTATGATACTTTGGAGAATGTGAAGCTGGGAAACCTTGCCCTACCATCCATTTGGATGTTGCTATGAGACATACCACTTACATAAGCATTTTTACGAACCATCTACAGTACACCCTGTCACTGAAAAAGTATTCGAAAAAGGCCATGGGCTGTTCTTGTAGGATCATGACTCAAAGGTGACTGGACAGTATAGTACATGTTGAGGGAAACAACAATCCATTAGGGTGTTGCTGCAAACATCTTGGTGCCCTGTGCAGCACAACACACCTTCATGGGTGGACCAAAACACTACTAGGCAGGCGGTCATTATGTGACGCCTGATAATGTGTAAATTACAGTGTAATGCTAAATCGAAATCATCTGACGTGTTGCATAACTTCCAACGTTGAACGTAATTTCCATCCACAAGTAGAGAATGCAAACACAAACTCAAAGATTGCGATGAGGCAACAAGGAAGCAACAACCCTCCCACCCTCAAGCAACAGAGGAGAATGAATAATAAAAGGATCCCATATGTTGCAGCTTGTAAAACTAGATCACCAACTGTGTGCCCAAGGATGTTTGGGATGCTCAGGGGCACCTCAGGGCATCTGGGGTGGTCGGCTTCAGACCTAGCAGGCTGTCCGCTGCACGTTGCCCACCTCAGGGTGACACACACATGCGTGTGCACACCCCATGAGGACTTATAGCGACCTCAAAAAACATGGCAGGAGCCCCTGTAAAAGTTCCCTTTTTCCAACAGTTTTCAAACAGTGGACAGCAACAGTTTATTTAATTGAGCAGGCTTTAGGTTTTTATTCCATTTAGTAAATATTTTACTGGGATTATCATTATCAAAGAAGGTGTCCATTACAGCATGCCAAAACGTTTAAAGCATTTAAAGGTTTTTCATGCGTTAAGATGCAATTACCAAAGCAAAAGGACAAAACATTTTGCTCATGTTAAGATAAAACTTGGGTTCTTGAAGTACTGGACTTCATTACTGACTATTATAAATTAGCAGACTACTTTGAGTTAGGCTGAAGTGTTAGAGTAGGGTAGATATTTTTACAAGTTGTTGCTTGTACATCCACGTCAAGAGTTCAGTCTTTTATGTCGAGTTAAAGTCAGGTATCAAATCTTTTGTCTGAACTAAAAGTCCAGGTCTTCCATCCCAAGTCCAGTTTATGTGTCAAATCTTTCATCCCATGTCAAAATGGAGGTCTTTCATTTCATTTCAGGTTTAGTTTTTTTTAAGAAGCAAGTTATAATGAGGTCTCAAGTCCCTGAAAAGTTGCTTTTTAAGAGGTCAGTTCAAACCAACTCTTAAGACCTCATCCAAAGCAAAATGTAAGTTCTAAGTTTGTCAATCTAAGTCAATGCTGAAGTCCTTGAAAAGTAAGTACAAGCCAAGTTCCAAGTTGTCTTGCATTTTTTCAGTATTTTTTTTCCAAAAAGTCCAAATAAAATATCAAATCTTCTCCTGTGTGTCCACTCCCAGATATTGACAAACCCCCAGGGTAGAATCCAAGACTCGGACTCTTATATCTTCCATCCAGAATGGTAGTCAAAATGAGGCACAGGTCAAAAGCCCAAAAATCACACGATCAATGAGAGAGGCTGGAATGCAGACAGAAGTCGAGACAAACTAGCAAAGAGGGGAGAGAACCTGAAGGATTAGATACTAGAGAAGTGATTCTGAAACCAGGTGTACAACGTGAGGGCAGGAAGACGCTGGACTTCAAAACCCGAGATAACAAAGGAATAAGGCAACCAAAGTACAAGGTATGACGGATATAGCTATTATAGCTGACTTTGTAAGACTGTAGTGAGGGTCTAAATGATTTCTTGGAACGTGGCAGTGAGAATATGGCAAATGTCAACTCAAGTAATAAGTAACGTAACTTTTGTCTTGTAGTGTTGTAGTATAAAGGAAAAAAATCAACAATGAAAGCATGTTTTACAATAAAAACCATAAAATTGCAATAGAATAAGGGAAAAATAAACAACCCATAATCTCACAAAAGGTGACATTTGTTGCAACATGTTTTTTCCCATGAACATGAAATGGTCAAATGAAATCCTAATCTGATTTCTGGCCTATATTTTACACTCTACGTTTAAGATAAACACAAAGTAACCTCAAACCACGATTACACCATTCAAAAAAAGGAAACTACAGCGTCGACATGAATCCCTAATACCTTTTTGGGTTGTGTCTCGGAGCACCAAGAGTTGGCAATCATAAAGTACACCAGCAAGTCCCACCTCTCCGCGCCTCTATTTGTTGCTCCACTGCACTTTCGAATTAAGCCCACAGATTTGTTTTCTCTCTAACACTTAGCGGACTTATCAGGTTCTGACATGGGTGTGCTGTCGCTGTCACAGCCCTGGCCCGTCCCCTTTGTTGGCAGCAAGCGGGAGAGTTGCTTTGTTTGTCGAGATGTGTTCAGCAATTCAATTTTCTCTGCTTCGCAGGACAACTGGAAAAGCAAAAGGATTGAGGAGGGCAGTAATTGAAAGCCAGCAAAGCTCATTGCAGGGGATCCTTTTGTACGCCTGTTTGTCCCCCATTTTGGGTTTATAACGCCTACATTTACTGTACATTTGTCATGTCTTCTGACCGTCCATCAGAAGTCTTTGTGGACGGTCCGCCTGGTTATCCTTGAAATGATCGATAGTCATGCAGAAGTCTGTTTATAATAATATACCTTGTTTTCCTCTAAAAACTAGATATCTGGTCATGTTTTGAACCAAAAGATTTGAAAGATGTGGAATTTGCGTGAAACATTTTCCACAAATTCCTTTTGTAATTATTGAAAATTTACCAAATCTTTTTTTCTTTTTTAAGTCACGTCATTCGGTTATTTGTACAATTATGAAGAATAATTGTGCAAAAAAACTACATCCAACTTTAGGTGCAGGTCAAAAGAATTTAAGTTTATTTTGGGAAGGGGTTTTTTTTTTCTAGCTTCTGTGACTTTGATTTCTACATGAATGCAAAATTTACTTTCATCTAAAAAGGATTTGTATGCTTAAGGAACAATTCAGTTCTTTCTCCATTTTACAGTAAGACAGCTCTGATATGGTCAAAACCCAAAGAAGTGCAACACTTGCAGTTCCCCCCCAAAACTCTCTACCATCCCTCTCAAGACCTCAGTTATCTCCGCTGTTTGTGCACCTTTTTCTACCACGATTTTTCCTTCCACTCAACTTTCCATTAGCTTCTTTCGATCTAGCACTTTTTGAACACACAGCTTATGATTTCTCTGAAAAGATATTGTTTTAACCTTTAGTTTCAATGGCAACACAAGACAAAGGGGGGAAAAAAATGCTGAAATATTTTTGTGGAGGTTGAATATGGCCAAGTGCTAACAGGTGTAAAGTCATGATTGTGATGACGATAACATGACTGTAGCAAAGCAGCTTGGTATTCAAATATACACTTTTTATCATCATCATTATTATTATTATTATTAATATTATGTTAAGTTATTTACTATATAAAGTATGGCAACTACATTAGGTAGTAACTAATTTATCCCCTTTAAAAAAGTTGTTTACTTGAGGAACTTCAACCTTGAAAATTTTTAGTTTTCAATTTTGTAGCTTCTGTGATCTCGTGTCCTATTTCCAATGTTTTCCTCAAACAAAGAGGGTCTTTTTATGAGCGCGTAACTGTGAATGTTTCTGGCTGTTACTTTGGCCTGAGACAAGATGTGGAGTCACACTGCATTATTCAGATGGGATGGAAGATTATGCACCATCTGTGTCCATTTCCCTGTGGCCCTGTCAGAATTGATCCACAACCCTTGACCTTTTCGGAGTGCTTTCCAGCCGATCCGTCCTGTCAGTGTGTTGCTCTACAGGCGCGTGGGTGTTTTGTATATTTGCCATGTTTTGGGCATGACTCAGCCCGCATTTCCATAACCTTTTCGCTCGGTAACAGAGTGCAGGTCGGGCACAGGCAGAAAGATGTTTCTTTCTGCTTTTACGTTGTGGCGCACATCAAAGGCCAAGGTTTTTGCTTTTCTCCTGCTAGGATGGGATACTAATGCACAACGTAAACTGTTTTTGCTAAATAGGTCATACTAAATAATGAATGTTTCTAATTTTTCGGCTAAATGTTTGTGTTCAAACAAGCGAGCTTCGTAAATAATACACAATGCTAACCTTGATCACGAAACAGAAGATGTGATGGTGCTTCAAAGTGTTCGGCTACACATCAGTGTAAAATTGATGTTAGTTTTTATTTAACAAATACAGTTCTGAAATACCTAAACTATTTAGTAAAGGAATGATCTCTGCTAGTGGTGAATGTGTGTGTGAGGGATTGAAAAAAGGTAATGGAAGTTTAAGTCTCATAAACATCAAGTCATTAACAGTGATGACCCACAGGGTCAAGGTGTTTATCGTTATTATCATTATTGTTATATTCAGTTATTTGCTATAACTTTACTATAAATTATGGCATCCTAGATTGTTAATTTTAAAAAAGTGATTCCATTTTGTGCCATATTTGCACTGATGATTACTGGAAAGCCTGAAAATTTCTGACCAGATTGCTCAGGAATCAGGTTTATAGCAACTCAGCATGGTGATTAAGAGAGAGTGCAAAAAGAACCGCAGAAGTGATCCTGACCATCTTTTCATCTGTTGTGAAATATTTGTGCATCTGAAAATGACTTGAGGATGTCCACCAGCAAACTCATGTGCTGAGCAGAATAACTCGGTGTGTCCAGCTTTTTCTAGAACATATATAGGCAAGAATTCCAGTAATATATTTTTGTTGTGCTTGCAAATTAGATCGCAGTGTAGTGAAGTTATCTTTGTGACTGAACAAAAGAAAAAAAAAAAAATAGATCATACGTACATCTACATGCATAACACACACACACTTTTAAAAATCACTTTCGGTTCCTATGCACTCTGATTTCTCGAGGTGAAGTTCAGAAATGTTGCTATGAAACACAGTCTCCAATAAATAACAGAAAAAAAGTTGTTGGACTGAAAAGCGGACACTAGAGGGGTCAGAAAAGTTCATAAATAAAGCAACCAAGATACTAAATAGGCAGCAATGCGTGATTTGAGTTTGCATCTTACTGTCATATCAATATTAATATCTGTTTATTGAGTATAAGTGCAGGACTGAAAGTTTTTACTTACAATTTTTTTTTTGTTTGTTCACATTTCTTTTGATGTATTTCTATGATAACACACGGATAACAGCTGACAAGTGTTAACACAAGCAAGAAATTGAAATAAAGACACACAATCCTCAATGGCTTATCTTTGACGATTGAATACAGTCGTGTGTTCCTTCTCGAACCGGACTGCGCTTTCGCCTCACTTAAGCACGATCCATTGGCTTGAAAGGAACGAATTGCCCGTGTGATGAGCTTCAACTAAACGACTAACTTACAGTAATTCTGGGCCAGGCGTGGGACGCTTGGATACAAAGTAGAACATGAAAGGCCAGGAGCCTCGGCTCTCAAACAGAACACATCAAAGAGCAGACAGGCGAGTGACACCAAGCTTTCCTCTGATCCTCCACAAGTCACAAAATGGGAACAAGTGCTTGACAGTACTCCCTAAATCGCTCCCTAGCTGAGTGATTCTCCAGACTCTTCTTCTCTAAGCTATCTGCTCTTCATCTCCCCTTCTCAACTTCTTTTTGATTTTTTTTATTTTTTATCTTTGACTTTTTTTTTGTTCCTTGCCAAAGCACAGCTGGTTGAGAAGTTAAGGCCATTAGGGGTCAGTATGGTTTTGATGAGCTCAAATTGTTCCGCTTTAATGGCGACCCGTGAATGTCAGCGAGGTCGCACTCCAGGTGACGTGAGCCCGACTGAGGCGTTCCCACCCATCGAGTGGATTCCTCTCTGGGATGCCTAGGTAGTGCTAATGTGGTGCAAGATTCTCTCTCTGATTGAAGTTAATTAGACCTTGTGAAGTGTGGCACTGATAGGCTTCGTATTCTGATTAGAGAGATCGGCTTCCTGCGAGAGGCAGAACTGATGAGGCTGTCTTATGCAACGCACCCTCACCCCGCGGAGTTGGCTGTTCTGCCCCGCACCTCAACGTCTGAAATCGGCGGCTCCTTGCTTCTTTTTTTTTTTTTTGGCTCCGTCGGTCAAATTGGATTTGAAAGAGGTCTTTGTCCCGTCACCGCCGCCTCAACGCACGACAACAGCGTCAGGTCCAGAGTGACAGCAGCACTGGGAGCAAACTAATAGGTTGCTCTCATGCTCAGGGCTTGATACGGATCCAATCTGAATCACTTGCAAATACCACTGCAGGCAGGCATTTAGCAACTTCTAAGAACTCTAATGTAACAAGACCATCATGATTCAGAATAGTTGGGTGTGTTATGTGTTGCTGCAACTCTGAGTGTGGTTTTGAAGGTGTTTTGTTTTGGGTGCTTTTTATACTCAGTGACACCTTATGCCTGGGAGGCGTACTGCTTTGAGTGCAACTGGCATAAACACTGGATAATGCTGAATTTGCAACTCATTTGGTTCAATTAAGCTATGCACAAATATATTTGGTATTGTCATGTTTATCTTCTTCTCAGATAAAGACTTAATCTTTAGTAGTAGAAATCTGAGTTATGTTAGCTAAATCAGTCAAAGCAAAAATGTTTGTGAATTTAAAACCTTTGCAAACGTAATGAAAATGAACACAAGAGCCCATTTTTTAAATGTGATCACTGCATACATTGTAGTGGGGCTGCAGCCTGGCAGGAATGAGAGAAATGAAAGCAAAGCTCAATGATGCAGCAGTGGGTAATGGACTGGAAATTACAAAGGTATAGTTATTCACAGAGCGATGATGAGAAATAGAATGCCATATTTCACATGTGTTGGACTGTTTTTTTATTTTCAGCTGGGCGTTTTATGGCCTGCTTTTGAGCCCCAAGTGGAAATCGTGAATCGTGGAATTTTTATAAATAATGTAGAATTTGGTCAAACATCTTTAAGTTTTTCTAGTTAAACAATAGAAACATATTTATGAAGTAGGAGAACATCTCTGATCCACTTATCAGTAGAACTGAGATTTTCATGAAGCCATGTGTACCAAGTCAGAGTCCTTCAGCAGTACATCTGAAAAATAAATACAAGTTTAGTTGGTGTCAATAGAACATAAGGGCAGCTCCCTAATCCCTGCTTGAACACAGAGTGGATTATTCCCCTCAGAAGCTCATGTGGATTCTGCTTTATAAGTGGATAGAGCAGTATCCACTTGTTAATAAGTGAAGAAACTAGAGCACAGTTATAATCCTACTGTAAACCATGTAATGGGCTTTGTGGTGCTGGTGCTAACAGCACAGGTAACAGGTATCAGAAAAGACGTCTGCAGTGACAAAAACTGGGGAAGACATGTAACAAACGTCCCAATTTAAACCCTCTGTGTACCTATGCTAGGCTTAAATTTTAAAATGATCCTCCCTTTCATCGTTTTTTTTGTTGTTGTTGTTTGTTGGGGTTTTTTTTTTTAGAACAAATTCTTGCTTGTATTTTAATCAGAGATTTCTATAACATTAAAGACGCAACAATTCTCGATATTGGATAATTCTCCAATATTGCACAGCAGTAAACGGAAACCTTTATTTCAGCTGTTTCCAGTGCCGTACAGTGTGTTGCTAAAAGCTGAGCTAGCTTAAGGCCTTTGACCTATCACCCTTGAACTACATTTAAAAACCAGTGGTTAGAACTGCTGAAGTCTTTTCATCTTTCACTTTTCAGCATCGGTTTTGAAGCGTATTTCTATATATTAAACAGAAGATTGTAGATAAACTAAAGCAACTGCAGCCATTTATATGGGACAACAGACAATTCCTAGAGCTAGCAGAGTTCTTCCTGTTTGATTTTTTATTTTTTTTACTTGGGGATCAATGCACCAGTGCACAGGATTGGATTTCTTTTAAAAAAAAAAAAATCAATTTCTTCCTCTTCATAAAAGAAGGCTCTCCTGAAATGAAAACAAACTGCTCCCCTTCACGAAGGATTGGTCGACTCTTCTGCAAATGTGTACAGACTGAGTTAAAGGGGATTTACTTTGTGTAGAATGTTTTCTCAGCTACAGCAGCCTGGCTCTTCTGTTTCCCACAGATGGCTTGTCAGTCATGCAGTCTCTAACTCACCAGAGATCCAGAAGTCTTCTAAAGATTTTTTGCTAAACATATCCGTGTGAGTCATTCTTTGTCAAACTTTGCCTTTCTCTCTTTTTACTTTGGTTCCGTCGTAGAGATGGTGTTTTCACGATGCACAAAAAAAACACACACACACACACTTTTGGGGCCTACGGAGCTCCTATACTCTGTAATACATAATGCAGCTCCAGCATGCATAAGTAAAAGGGTCAAGGAAAGGATAGAGCGGTGGAGCTCAGAGGTGTTTAGATAGCACAGACACTCTCAGAGAAACTTGAATTTAACTGTTGGAAACACAGTAATCATGGATACATTGTGCGCCATTACCGCGAGTCAGGTAGGTAATCAAGAGGCTGTTTCCGTGAGTTCTTAACTCATTAGCTCTCATTAGTGCTTTCCTCTTCACTACCGCTTCCATCATCCTGATAACGACATCTTTAGATTTGAAGACGTTGGCTCAACAAGAACAGAGGCTTGTTGAAAAGCAAAACTACAAAACAGAGCTCATTTATCCACCACACTTGTCCTACTTTAAGAGAGAAATTTCAATTACCTACAAGGATCTGTAGATGGGATTACATTCAGGGCTTTAATCTTCTGATCAAAATCTTAAAATCAGGAGGGGGAAAAAAACTGCAGGTATTTGCATTTCGTATCGCCTAAATCCTTACCAGGTTTTAAGTGGAGCTTCACAAATGAAAACAGGACAAACTGGAGCAGGAGACGAAAAGAAACTAAGAGTTTGCAAATGGTTGAAAATTGCTTTGAAACGCTAAGAGATTATCAACCTCGTAAATAAAAACCCAAAACAAAACAAAGAACCACTTGTTAATTTGTAACCATTAAGCAAACCTTTAATACTCACTTTGACAAATGATTGATTTAAAGTAGTTTGTGGCTATTTACTTGTGGTCCGATGCATGGAAATGTGACTATGCGAGACTCTTAAGCTATGAGTTGGACTGTGTGTGGATGATGGTGGTAGGAGTTTACGTTGTGTCCATAGTCCACTCGCCACGCCTACTGGTGGTGGTCAGAGGCCCCAGTGGCACTGGTGCATGGCAGCTTTGCTTCTGTCAGTGTGCTCCAGGGTAGCTGTGGCTACAACCCAGTAGCTTGCCACCATCGGCGTGTGAATGTGTGTGTGAATGGGTGAGTGTACTATGAAGTGGTTTGGGGTTCTCTGAACTTGAAAAAGCACTCTAAAAGTACAGGCCACTCAAAAATATGAACTAATTAGCTGGAAAACATCAAAAGTTTGAGTTAATTGGGGTTCATAATCTGACATCCTTAGATAGAAACAACTGCCCCAAATGGCCATCAGAAAGGAAATCTATACTGTTCACAAAAATGTATCTAGAAGCTGAAATAAGTGGATACCAATCATATGAATACAAATGGTTTGCTTCAGATAAGTCATAGTGTTTCTGCCACATCGTACCACAAAACGCTCCACCAGTCATGTGTCACTGGAGTCTTCAACTCCAATCACTGCACGATAAATAAACTCCTGAATCGTGGCAGTTTGCTTGGGGTGGGCCAATAAAAGTCTCTTGAGGGCATTCAAGGTTCCAAGATGTGTTCAGGGCACGCTGTCTCCATCGTTCTCAGTGCCATAACCCGTTACGTTAGGGTAACAGGTCTGTTGGCATTAAAGACACACAGATGAAATTTCTCGGGTATTGAAACAAGGCAGGATGTCTCCATCCGGCATTAGAGCGTTCTCCCAGGTCAGGCTAAGGTTACCGAAGTGTTACCTAATGCCACATACCTGCAGCCCATAAGCCCGTCGTGAAACTATCTGAGCCACTTCAGTGTCTCCGGAAGCCATTTTCACCTGACTCCTACAGACGGTTAAATGGAAGAGAGAGATGAAGGGGCCACCAGCGTCACTTAATGGAGGCATTAGTGGAGAGTTTCTAAGCCTGTTCTACTACCTGCTTCATTGTGACTAGGTGATTTTTAGGGTTTATTATGTCCACCAATGCCTCTCAGGTGACTACAAGCAGAAGTAGATTTAGAAATCACGTGTCTGTAATATGTCAAAGTGATTGAAGCTCTGCACATGGAACAGACTGCAGGAAAGTGTTATTATTCTGCTTGGTGTTTTAGCTCCTACGTGGGTTGTCTTTATTGAGCAACACCGAATCCCTGTTACAGAGCATTACGATGTGTTCATGTCATACGAACCTCTTAAGGCCACAGGCATTTCATTTGAGACATTTATTGTAGCAGCGTTTTACATGGCACACCACCACAGGAGTGCAGGAGAACACATTGCTGTTACTCATAACCGTCTAGAAGGAAAATGGGCGTCTGTGCTTTATTCATTTTTGCGTAACCCAGAGTAGAAACCAACTATGTTCCTTTCACCAGATCAGAAAACTCTTCTCCATTGAACCTGTTAATTTTGTGTGTCTAACATTTCATTGAACCTGCGGCTTTCATAGCTGTAAAAATCAAAGGCGTAGTGAGCCCGTAGCAGCAGGGTGACGCTGCTCTTCCCGCCTCCTCCACACCGGGAACTGCTCCATTGAATTGATTACGTCTATAAAGGTGCGCGCCACCTGTAAAGCGGCGCAACGTGAGCATGCAGAGATGTTTGGATGCCTCCGTTGGCGTATATGCCGTCTTTCGGGGGGGTGGCATTTCTGCTGATTATTTCGGCTAGGTGGCAAGTGTGAAAGTTGCCACAATCAGGCCCTTTTTTTTGAGGACATCTTGCTGGAGGAATTTGTATTGCTTTCAACAATGGCGTGATAAACGAGGGCTTGTATCAGCACTGATTAATGAAGTCTTCATTATCTCCAGCTTTCCCTCCGCGTTTCACTCTCGCTCTCTCATCGCCTCGCATGGTTAGGCCGCATAGATTTCGCACTTTGTGATGGGGTTGGGAACAATAGGACAGCGCGCCTTCCCGTTCTCTTCCTCGTCGTAACTCCTTCTTTTGTCTCCGTTCTCAGTGACTCATGAATGTCACTTTCTCGTGCGCTTCTTCCTCGTTTTCTGCGAGCTGAATGGCGAAGGGGGGTGAATAAGGAGGCATCTGTATTTATAACACAGCTGACTTTTCATCCAGCGCTGTTTTGTAAACGGCTATAAACACCGATTCATAAAAAGCCTATTGTTGTGCATGTGTGGTTTTAGATGACATGTCTAAATGTCAAACTGCCAGCGTTGGATGACATTCCACGCTTGGAGCGCTCGGCGGTCGTAATGCTACAAGGCACCACGCACATCCTGTTTGATGGAATCTATTAGAGAAATGAAATTGCCCTGAGTTAATTTGATCTGGGTAATATTAGCCTAATAGAAGAGCATCGCGTTCTGAACTGAATTTGAATCCAGGAAGCAGAATTACACATTCACACGGCATACAGCTGCAACCTCTGGAATGCAGAATTGGCTGTTTCGAATATTTTTTTTTCCTCACACACCCCTCCCCCACCACTCTCTTCATTTGCTGTTCCTCCTTTTCCGCTTTCTGTCACACACTTGACACAAAAGACTTGGTAATAACAAGAACTGTACTCCAACGACGAAGTCTTCACTAAGTGAAATGGATCGCTTTAGTCTGGCGGTGCGCCCCTCAAGTGACTCATCATCGGAATTACACGAATCAGTCATCTCTACCAAAAAGACGAAGTAGGAGAACTTAAATTCTTCTGACGCTGACAAACAGGCCATTTCCAGTTCAGCAATGCACTGTGTAGTGCAAATGAACACAGGTGCTCTGGTGAATTGAGCTCTGGTGACTGTGAACTCATTGTCCTGTTCAAGACAGCAGTTTACGATGATTTGATCTTTTTGAAGTGGGGTATTTACCTGCTGGAAGAAGCCATCAGAAGGTGGGAACACTGCGTCTATAAAAGCAGTAGGTATGGTCAACAGCAACACCTGATGGTTTAAAGAGTGTTCAGTTAGGATTAAAAGAGCTGAAGGTGTTCGTAGAAAATATCCCCCACACCACTATACGCCCTTCCACCAACTTGATTCGCCAATACATCTCAGGACATGGCTTTCATTTTGAAGCAGCCTGCCCGTTCTCCTTAGATTTCTGAGCTCAATAAGGTTTTTTCCCTCCCACAAATGCTGTTCCTTTCTTTTTTTTTTCTGACCGAACTGCTTCTGAGTGACCGTCCGAGACAATCAGCAATTCTCAAAATACTTAGACCGGCCCGTCTGGCACTAGTAACATAAATCCTTTAAGTCCTCCGTTAGTTTTTTTTTTATGTTCAGTTTAAACTTTATATAATTGTTGTCAACACATCTAGATGTTGCTACAATGTGATTATACAGATTCACTAATTGTGTTAAGCCATTAAAAAGGAGCAACATGTTCAGAGACTGTACATATTAAGCTTAAGTCTTGACACCACGTTTGTCTTCAAACCAGCTGGAGGTTTTCTGCATTTCTTTAGTAACAAAAATGTAGAATAAACACCAAACCTTTGAAGCTTTCAAGTGACTTTTGTACAACATGTTCGTTTTTACTGTTCTGCTATTTCGGAAATAACGTAAGTATAAAAAGCTGATACCAGCTCATCAATTAGTCAGGCTATCTGCTCAGGTAGCTATTCCGCAGTCTGTTCCTTGACGTACATGCTGCTAGAAGCTTTCCAAATGTAGCTTTAAAATGGTCTTCTAAAATATTAGCAATTTTGCAAATTTCATTTTTAAAACCTTGATAAAGCTCTGTGCCAACAAACTGCCCCATCCCTACTAGACAGCAAATTCTTTTGTTCTTGTTCTGAGTGAATTCATTTAGTTGCTATGGATAATTTGCTTCCTTTAACCAAAAAGGGAATATTGTGGTAGTTTTAACTAGAATATGTCACAAGTATGACACTAAAGTAGAACTTCATTCTGTCAAAAAAAAAAAACTGTCCCCTTTAAATTTCTGTCCTTCTTCAAATTCAGTTTTTTTTTTCCTTTCAAACTTGTTTTACATTTTTGACTAAATGAATCATTTTAAGTGCTGAGCTACACTGATTGTCACATTTCTCAAATTAAAGTCAAGTAGTTAATTGTGATTATACAACTGTGATCTCTTGATTAACTTAAGCTCACAATTTTCACATAAATTTCCAAATTTCTCACCGTTAGCATCTTAGCAACAAGGCTAACTTTGTGTCACGCATGTCTGGTCAGTGTTAGGACGGTCTCAGTAATGGGAAAGACTGTAGGAGTCCTGTTTCTGAAGCTCTTTTCTCTCTCAGACCTGGCGTGTGTGAGTGTGTGTGTTTGATTGTGGCGATACTGTCTTTTAGGATGCAATCACTGGATGGAGCTAAGCTAGTGTTACAAGCCTAGATAGTAGAAGAAATCCCACTATCTCTGTCAAAAAACAAGTGTTTTCACTTTTTGCACAGTTGCACCCTTCCAGAAAAGACACTTCCCGTGCTGAGGCTATTTTTGTGCTGTCTGTTTTGTGTTTGTACCTATGACTGTGAAATATGGGGCACAGCTAGCAAGGCTGCCCATTAACCTAATGACATATAGACTTCTACATATTCATTTTGCACCTTAATGACTTGAAGTGTTATTGGGTCTCTTCCATCTGCTCATTACCGGAGCTGTGCAGACCGCATGTTTCACTTTGGGCAGTGATATTAGTTAGCTCTAATAAGGTGTTGTGAGGAAAGTAAATGAGGCCTGTTTGTAGGGAAGAGATAACGTGAGATGAATAATGTAAAGAAGGGAAATCCAATATAGCAAAGGTAAGAATTAATGTTTTGCATATTTTATGCACGTTATGCAAATTGATAAAGCTTTTTGCACTTCTTTTTTTTTTTACATTTCATTTTCATGTCAAACATTTTGAATTAAACGATGACAAACGAGTTAAGCTGCGCTTACGACACTTTACCTCCGTCGGCACACGAGTGGAGAATAATCGTCTTTCAGTCTCACTTTTCCATCCCACAGAGTGGCGACACCCATGTCAGATTTATGCAAATGCATTCTACATGTAGTAAACCAGTTCACCAAGTAACCTAGCAACACTAGAGTCAGCTGGTTATTGTGTGGCCATCCCTCAGCTGGTCTGTCTTAGATTTGCATCCTCGGACAGAGCTGTAGTTGCAGCGCTTGGAGGAGTTTTGAAATGTCCCTCTTCAGGAAAACGGCAAACGATGGTGAATTCGTCCACTACCACCAGAATGATCCACCACAGTGCATAATATTCATTTGTGAGTAACTTGTGATTTCTCTTGGTTGTATTTTGATGGTTTATGTTTCAGGCCATTCTTTTATAAAAGAAGAAAATTTAAATGACTTAAAAAAAATAATAATAATAAAAAGAGGCACTGGACTTTCTACAGTGTCTTCTGAACACCTGAATTGTCTTTTTTGTTTTTGCCTCAATCATGGAATAATAACAGAAACACGACAATTTCAAACAAACTTATAATTTTCTAGAAAACGCTTTTGTGCTGGGAGGAAATGGTTTTCAGCCAGAATATATGGATTTTGCTAAACTGCAATGGAAACACTTTTTTGGCATCAGAAGAGTCGCGTGATCAACAGCCGGATGTTACTACTGGTGAAAACATTGAAGAAGACAACAGGAAGTGGTCGGAGGACGATGTTTTGTTTTTGGGGTTTTTTCTGGACATTGTGCAGCTTGGCTCCACCAGAGCTCTCACAGCATGCACAGTTCATAACAAGTTGTGTCATTTGAACACGTTAAATAGATACTGCAAGTCTTCTGTAAAATAGACAATTACAATTTCCGTAAAACACAAGTATAAAGAATTTGCCACTTGATGCGACAAGCTCGCATCAAGCGATGCGAAGATGGCATCTTCTCTGGCATCTTCTTCAGAGAAGATGCCAACTTCTTCTCTGGAGGCCGATGGACACCAGGGAGTAATTATGAATATATTTTATGTGTTTACATTCGTCGCTGCCATGATTTTGAATGGCTTACTGCGTGACCCAGCTTATTTGTGTTTGATTTTCATTTCATTTCTTATTTAAAGGAAACACCTCAATTGCGAAATTTGTTCTTTTTCGACATTAGCAGAATTTAGACTAAGATTTGCGCACATTTGTAATGGAAACGCAGTTAATGTTGTTCTCAGCTGTCCTAATGTTTAATATGCAAACTGTATACCTCTGGAGACAGAGGCAGTATGTATTTTACAAAGAAATGTTTTACCTGTGCAACTTTACCATACAAGATTTACTTGCTCAGTTTCTTTTTTGACTGGTCCTGTCGTGGTCATATAACATGCTAAAAAATTAGCATGTTAACTCGGATAACGCTTTAAGAAAAAACAGTTTTTTCTTTTTAGGGTTAAATTCTGTGACCCTGTAGTTTGACTCTGATGTTCACTCCTGTGAAGATTGTGCTTTCCGCTTGTAACCAACCTGCAACATGCTAAATGCATGGATTTGAAATTGTCTGTAAATGTCATTCGATTAGCAACGACTACTGCTGCTGTCCCTCAGAAATCCCAAGCGAGCAGCAAGAGTTTTACCAGTGCATTTCCCTTCACTGCATTGACAGTCAAAATAAAATGTTGCAAATCAATGACTGCTACATAAATTAGCAGTGAAAAGATTTTGTCTCTAAAACGCATTGATTCTTGTATTAAATTCTCCAGGTTTTCTAAGAGATTTCTTTTTTTCAGGAGATTCTGTGTGAAACATCAAAAGTTTTTTTTTTTTGTTTTTTTTTTTTGTTTAATGTCTCTTTGTATAAAACCTTGGCTAAGCATTAAAAAATGAACATAATTGATCTACAATTGTTATTTCTGTGGAGACGTTTAAAGAAATATCAGCCAGTGTCATTGTGACGGGATGTCAGAGAGCGAGAGATCCAATCTGTTATGTGTGGAGACATTGCCAGCTGGCCCCTTGGGTAACGTTGCCTTTTTCATGCTAGAATGATTCATAGGTCAATACTGAGTCTTTAAAACACTCAGCAGCCCAAAATTGGTCAGGCACAATTTCTGGTCTGAAAATGAGTGAAGAAGCAGCAATTTATCTGATGGTCAGACCCCCTAGGAAAACTGTCAGCCACTCCTTGCAACACTTTACCTAACGGAGGCAACTTGTGATTTGCTTTAGATTTTAAAAAACAAAAATCTAAACTATTGATATGCCTTGTAACCATGGACAGGATGATACTGTTTAGAAAAAAAGAAAAATAAGTTCAGGAGTTTTTCTTTTAAAAACATCAAAATGTAAAATAAATGGGTCATTATGCATTAGGTTCATGGAGGCAATAGGAAGAAAAATATGAATGCGACGTAAAACATTAATGTTGTTGTTTCTAGATGAAAATGAACTTGTTTTCTTTGTGTTATTTGAGGTCTGAAAGTGCTGCATCTTTTTCGTTATTTTGACCGTTTCTCATTTTATGCGAATAAGTACAAAATTTATGCTTGGAATTTCAAAGACATGTTGTCAGTAGCTGATAGAATTTTTTTTTATTATTATTAATTTTACTCAAACAGGTACCTATTAAAAGTGAAGTCAGAGAAAATGATCATTTTAAGTAGTCTCATAGTTTTTTCCAGAGCTGTGTATAGTATGTGTTTAGAGAAAGTGTATAGTGCATGTAAACAGGGAGGCAGGTTTTTTTTCCCCACCTTTAAGGATCAAATCACTGTGGATACAAATGTTAAATTCACCGTGAGTGCCCCTAGTGGTCAGCTGAGCTAACATAACACAGGCTGTGTTATGATCTGGCCTCGTGTCCATTGGTCAAGTGGAAGAATGACTGAATGTTCGACTAAATCTTCTTCCTCACTAAGCTTTTTTGTCTCTTGATAGAATTCCAAAATTGATTGGAAAGGAAATTAAATGAAAGAATGAAATTCAAAAGTTGTGTTTCATGGTCCCTTTTTAAACAGGTGGACAAAACAAAGTCCGCCTTTCAAAGAGAATCTTTGGGACAGTTGGAGGTAGACTTTATTCAGCAGTTTGATTTAATAATAATAAAGTATGCACAGAAAGATTAAAGAAACTTGAGGCGGAAATGAATGCGATGACATTTCATAAGCTCATCTGAATAGCGTCTGATAAAAACAAGGATAAAGGTGATGCAAAAAAATTGTAACATATTGCTTTTTTTGTTATATGGTTAACAAAAACAGGGTTTTAAAAAAACTGTTTTAATAACTTTACATTTTGAAAACAGCTGACGTAAACTCAGGATATTTTCATGCTCCACCTTTCTCACATATTTGCGATTTGGAATCGGGAAACATTTGTGTCTTAAACGGAAAGCTCTAAAGATTGGCTCTTTATATTGATGCTACTTCATGTCACCGAGGGAAATGAAAATCTGCTGTGTGAGCGGGTGTGTGTGTGTGTGTGTGTGTGTGTGTGCGTGTGTGTGTGTGTGTTCTGATTCTTTGCCACGCTGTAACTTTCTGCATCGGGCCTTTGATTTCCTGGTAGCAGGGCTTGTAATGAATCGCAACAGAAGGAAAGAGATATTTAGAAGGAACAAACGAGAAAGCCTCCGATGGCGAGCGTGGGTGCACACATCCCACTTTCCAAGAAGACGACCTACTGAGGGTCGTTTTAAAAACCTGTGGAGGTTTAGCTTCAAGGCGGACGGTGAATCTTTTTAAAAGGCTTTATAGAAAGTTGCGGATGCAACGGAGAACAGAGAGGCGTGTTATTTTAAGCGGGACAGTTCCTGCCACTAACATAAACTACACAGGCCACATTTCAGAGATTAGTGAAGTCCAGCTACAGATTATCAGTGATGTCAAACAAATGTTCACTTCAGGCCGTGTGACACGTGTATTCAAAGCGCCGGATGGAGCAGAATAAAAACTACTGATAAAGTTACCGTTAAGCAACTGTTAAAATATTTAAAAATAGCTGTTTCGGCATTTAGTGAGCATTTCTTTTCATATTGCTGTAATTTGGCAGTGTACAGAAACAAATAACTGATTTGATTTGATTGATAAAATAATATGTTATCCTGAAGGTCCTGTTTATGCGTTTGTCTATATACCGTTTCTGAATTATTTGCGTCGTAAATTGTTTTCAACTTTTCTAGCAGAAAATTTTTTTTTACCATCGTTGACTTGAGGTGAGAGAACAAACAAAATAATTTGAAGGGCCACAAATAGCCCCGGGGCCACACTTTAGAATATTACTGAAAAGCCTGTTTATTTTGATAACTTTATCACTAAGTCAAACATTATATAAATTGCACACAGACTGATGTTTTAAAGCGTTTATTTCCTCTAATCTTGATGATTTTCTGCTAACAACTAGTGAAAACATTACATTCAAAATTAGAATATTGCATCAAACCAATAAAAATGTTACTAAAAAAATTACAAGTATCCTTTATATCAACGGTTGTTGTTTATGAAAGGTGTTTTATTGAATGACAGTGCGTAATTTTATTTCAATATTTTCCAGATTTAGACAGGTTAGAAAAAAATAAAAATCTAGCAAATTATTTGTTTTCAGGCTATGAAATAGCATACTATAACAATAGTATGCTATTGTCAAAATGTTTTTTAATCTCCTTTCTTGCTTCCTTTCACTTTCCCTTCCGTCATTCATTGTATCCTACTTCCTCTCGCTCTCCGTCTCTTCCTTGTGCCCTCTCTATTCCTCCCTGCATTTTCTCTTCCTTTCTTTCTGCTATCTTTGTTCACCCGCGTGTCCAGCCTCCATTCCTTTACCTGTTTTTCTGTATTTTCTTGTCTCTTCTTCTTTTCCACCTTTTGTTCTTTTTCTCCTTCAGGTTCCAGGTTTAAAGTCCATCCGCTACACAAATTGCCACCATGAATTTGTAGTGTGAACTTTGGTATTACACAGTTACAATGGTCGTAAAGGAAGTTCAGTCCTGAGCGATGTGTTGGAACCTTGAACATAGCCTCGGCTGCGGTCCGTTCCGCTGAACGCGTCCTGCGGTTCTGTGTGTCCTTATTCGGGTGAGAGTTGCTCAATATTGATTCGTGGTTGACCAGATGGAGCTTAAGAGGAGTTGATCTTTTTGACCAGAACTATTTTTGTGAAACTATTCAACAACCAAAAAAAAAAAAGCCACTTCTGAAGAGTTGCAGCTTGCCTGAAACTCTCCATGCGGCGTGTGGATTAGTGTGCGCCGTGAGGCTCTCTAGAGAAGGTCACGGCCTAATGTGTAATAACTGCCTCTCTCAATGAGTCCGTTCTGCTGTTCTTCTATCTGCTTTGATCGCTAACTCCCCTCCGTCCACTCTCTCTCTCTCTCTCTCTTATTTATCAGAAGCAGAGAGGGGGAAAATGAAGGCCAAGTGCAAGTGAGCAGCACTTTGCTAAGTAGTGTTGGTATTTTCCTTCTCATTAAGTCTCAGTCAGAAGCCCTCTCAGGCTGTTTTCAGTGGAATAAACACACACTTTGCATAAAGTTGTAGATTTTTTTTTTTTGTATGTTTTTCATTAATTTCATGAGTCTGAATACGACTTCAAGGCATGGGGGTAAAAAATGGCCAAAGATGAGTTTGTCACGAGCTTATAAAACTAAACATATTTATTTTCTTTATTACATTGATTATGATATCAAAACCCATGTCTTTTTTAGTCCCGTATTATATTTTTCTATTGCAGTAACGTATTGGCCTGTTGAATATTTCATGAAAATATCTGAATTAGGTCCAAATAAATTACTATTTTGTATTAATCTAGTCGTTAAGCTTTGCTACCTTGACTAAATTATGTCCCATGCAAAAGTATTAAACTTCAACTTTTCACATTATGTAATATTACGACTACAAAATACTGCATTTTGTTACGATTTTATGTGATGGACCAGTACATAATTGCAGCAAAGTAAAAGGTTACGGTTTTCAAAACGTCCTTACAAGTAATTTTTGTAAAGTGTGGAATTCAGCATCAATTTTGTCTCATAGACGTAAATAAAATTTTAATTCTGAGTCAGATATTTGTTGGGTTACAAAACAATATTGCTGGCAGCTCCAATACATCATTCTTTTTTGCAGTTAATGATGGAGATGTACTGAAACCTTTCAGATGCCTTATAAGACTCTTACAAAGGGAGCTAATGTTCTGCTTCCAGCATGACAACATAATAAATATGCAGACACAGCTACGATGAAATGGGTTAGTCACGACAGAAATTCATGTTTTAACCACCTTCTCAAATTCCAAACCCCAAAAAGCGATTGAGAATTTGAGGCGAAGCTTAGAAAAACTGTTGTTGTCAGGCGCTCTAGACGTGGTTTGACTTATAGCCTGGGTTTTTGTACAAAGTAGAATGGGTAAGAAAAGACCATTTTTAGACGTGTAAAGCTGCCAGGGACATACCCAGACCTGCAGCTGTAAAATACAGGGGAGAAAAAAAAAAAAAAGGTGGTTTGTAATATCACAAAATGTGAAAAAGTGTCAGAGGTAGCAATACGTTTTGCAAGGCCGAGCAATACATTTTATAGCTGAGAAAGCAGAATCGGTTTCTTCACTTTCTTGTCAAATAAGTCGGTGAATCGTTGTTCTCTTTCGTTACAGCTGTGTGAATGCGCCCGCTCTGTCTGTAACTCCGGCTGTTATCTGCGGTATAACGGGGTTTCTGGTACTTTCACTTCAGGCTCCCCTCCTATCTTCCTCGTCCTGTGCAACACGTCGACGGAGACAAAGAGGAACAAAAATGACAGTGTTGTAACTCAGACACGTAACAAGATGGTAACGGCCGTCCTGGAACTCGGGACCGTCTACACGCTTTAATTCAATCTCCTTCGTCGACAGGAACTTCCCCGCCGGAGGTCGATTCTGCTCTGCTGCATCCAGACTAGCGCTGACCTCAAATCACCTTTCTGAAGGGAAATCCTGCTCAGTAAAAGCATAATTGTCTCGAGTGAATTTGCAGTTGCGTTGCACTTTCAACACTTTAATAAAATCAAATCAGTGTGTGATTCTGCACATTGTCAGCGGTTGTTAATAATGATTAAGTCTGATATCACAATGAACAATTTTATGCTTCAGTACTGCATGTGTTGGTGATTTCTTATGTTTGTTTGGAAAAGTTGTGATGAGTTAGAAAGATTGGTATTTTGCCGTAGTGTCAAAGATAAACAAATACCTCGGGGGCGTAATATTTTTATGGGATGGATGCTGGTTATTTCTTCCCTTCAACATCTTTGGACTTTCGCATCTTTGGTCGTTTCAGTTTTACACGCAGGAAATCAAAATGGCTGCCATGTTGTAGTGCAAATCCACCACGAGGACATTTTGCTCCAACAATTTTAAGTTATTCTTTATATAATGTAAGGAAATGTGGTTTTGTGACTCTAGTAAATCGTATCTACCAGTAGGAAGTCACTCACAGTTATTTAGATTTGGACTTTGGTTTTAATCTGTCAGACAGTCCATGAACGTTTAATGATTGTCAAGAAAATCCGAGCTCATCCCACTTCCCCATGCTGGAGATTTTAGTTTAACAGTAATAATAAATAAAGTTATCTTTAAAATGAATCACTCAAGTGACATCAAGGCCCAACATTAGACTTAAGTGTCAATAAAATAAATCTAGTTGTGTGTGTTGTTTTTGTCTCATGCAAACTTTGCTTTAATTCTACTTTTTTCTATCTAATCATAAGAAATCATAGTCAGTCAGAGAGAGTCATTAAACAGGAAAAGCAGGTTTCCTGGAAAAAGAGGAAGTTTCCAGCCTGCAGATTTATAAAAATAGCTGAGACTATTTTAAAGCATGAAAGTTTTAAAAAATTAAATCTAAACATTATTAGTAATTGGATAAGATTCAAAGTAAAATACTTATATGAATATTGGTTTACTTGTAATAATACACTTATATTTGTGGGAACTACAAGAAAAACAAGTAACTGTAACTTTAGTAGTAAATAATTAGAATCATGTATTATTCTTGGTTTCTTTTCAGAAAAACATCTGTAATAACTCACATTAAGATTATAATAAGAATAATTAATAAGTTATGGTTATAAAATCATAAATGAATGCTAAATCAGAGAAGCTAAAGAAAATAAATGTAATATAAATGTGATTTTGACATTAAACTTGAAATGGTGTAAAAAGGTGTAACTGCAATTAAACATCACTGATATGTTGGAGGTAGAGAGTAGGTGAAAGGTTGTGCAGGCAATGGACATAGGAGGTTGAGCAACCCTGAGACATTAGCACAGACATCAGGAAATGTCTGTAAGACAGTGATGGATATGAGATCATCTGTCTAAGCAGACAGCAGGCGCACCAGGGGGGTGGATGAACCCTATATAAGGTGGGTGCAAAAGAGGAACCTTTTGTTGGATCCTCCGGGCAGCTTCGAGCCAAGATCGAGATGGACAAAGAACCCTGCAGCTGAAGAAGAGCCGGGGCCACAGAGCCGAAGACTGTCCTGCTCATGGAGACCAACCGGTCAGGCCCACAATCTGTGGCTTCGAATCGCACTTCTCTCATCGGCTGGGTTCAGACCCCAAAGACAAAGATGAAGACAAAGACAAGGAAGAAGAACTGGTGCCTTTTTTCCTGCCAGCACCAAGTCCTGTGTGACCTCAGCATCCATGCGGAGAAGAAGCTCATCAGACCTACAGAGATCCCTGCCTTCGCCGATCAACATCTTCCTCCTGCTGCCACACCTTCTTCATCATCAAGCCAGGTCTGGGGTTCGAAACGCCAAACTCCGTCCGTCTCTCTCAAAGGTTCCCTTTTTTAGTTCTCAGTATCAGCAGTAGGGAAAGATAGACTAGATGACTGATTTTACTTATTTGATTATTTCTGCTACTGAATTAAGCTGTACTGACCCTTGCAAAAATGCCTTACTAATAAAATATTTAGCATAAAGAAAATCTAAAAGATGTTGTGGACATTCAGTTAATGAGTCACCTTAAAGTTCTTTGATGGTTGTAAAATAGCTGTGATGTTTGATTCTGGAGAGGAAGAGGTGGAAAATGTTTTTAGGTTGCTGGTAGCCCATATTTAAAACCTCATCCTTGGGACTCGCCCGAGTCACTAAAACCTACCTGGTTCAATAACAAATGCAAGTTGCAAAATAGAGAACGAGCGACCGTTAACAGGTGTGCTCTGTGAAACTAGTTGGCTGTAGGCTGCTCAGTCTGGCTAATTCACAGGGGGAAGAAGGGTGGGACACCTGGATGTAGGCCGTCAGATAACCAGGCGAATCGTTTCTCGAAACCAGCTTAAACAGAGTTTACTTCAGTTCTGGACAGGGTAAATCCCAGCAGATTTAGGAAACTCAACGGACCCGTTAGACGGAGAGCTGGTAGCACATCTCCCCTCTCAGAAGAGGAAGTACGAGAGTGAGAGAGTAGAGACAGAAAGGAGGGGGGGGGGGTGTTGCGCAACAACATGATCCAAAGAAGTATGGATCTTGACGGATCTTCACACTAAATATATTTTTTTAAGACACCAGAATCACACCAACAAAACTCAGTGTGAACCTTTCATTTTTTAACAAAGAACAGTTGCAGCATGATTTTTGCAGAATACACGGTATATATACAGTATATTTAGGCTTTTATTTTTTCTGCCAACCATTGGGATTTAACTTTGTTAAACCAATTAAGTCTCCCATTTGATCATTATTTTTTTGTATAATTATCTGTCATTTAGTCAATAAACCAACGCAGCAAAGATTTCTTTTTTTATTTTGTTAAATATGATGTCAACCAGTTGACATAGCGACAGACAACCTGTAATATAAAAGCCAGACAAAGCAGCATTTTTAACTCTATCAACTCTTTATACATCTGTGACATTAAAGTGATGTTGATATATTGTCATTTATCCATCAATAAAGTGATAGTGGGGAGAGACATTTTAGGAAAAGTTGTAAAATTTGAAACACAAGGGTTTAGTATTACAGACAGGCAAAAATGGTCACTTCTAGGGTTACCTGAAATACCTGAAACAATATCTGCAATATCTTTACCTGAAATAATAAAATCGTCCACATTTTTTGTGCCTTGGAGAGATGAAGGACATCGCCGCCTCGCCATCAAACTTTGCTATGCGACACTTTTATTTGCCCGTCTAATGTTGAAACTGAACAATCCTTTAGTGACAGCTTGACTAAATGCAGTGAGATTGATTTCTGCTGCTGTACAAAGACAAAAGCACAAAAATAAAAAACCTTGTCTTCCGAGACAAAAAGTAAACATTTCATTTGCAGTTTCAGAAACTGCATTAAGACTCTGTATGAAACTTATGTGTTTTTTATTTATTTTTATGAAGGTAGTGTTTTTTTTCTCTGTTGTGCTCATTGTGCTTTTCATATATTTCACTTTGAAATACTTTTAATTTACTTAGAATTTTATGTGTACAATTGCTTTAAAATTAGTGACATTGCCCTTTACTGAATAAAACACAAATCCTGAAATATTTTGATATTTCAAGATATTTGCTCTAGAAACTAGACAAAACTAACTTGCAAGTAACTTTTCGGCAAGATATAGGAGTATGTTTTGAGTCAATAATGCTTAATATAATTATTATTTTTTAAAGTATTAGTTCCAAAGGCAGATTATTTCACTTATAATAGGGGGAAAATGTCTTGTACTTTCAATAATCTGCCAGTGGACGTAGTATTTTTCATTAATATTAAGGAATTGTTTACTTAAAACAAGCTTTTATATCTTGCTTAAAAGTTAAGTTATTTTTGTCTTATTCCAAGTGTACAAAGATGTTTCTGCTAGAAAGTAGACTAAAACTACTTAGTGCAGTTGTATTTATTGCACTGATTAATTGAGAACTAGGTCTGAAATTGCGAGTTAGACACCACTTTTCAGCAAGCAAAACAAAATATTAAAAATGACAAAAAAAATTTTTTATCCAACCCCAGCGCTTAAATGGTTTGCAGGACAGTCCGATTGGGAAATGCAAGTCGCCTCGCCTCAGTCAGAACATTTCGAGACAGAAAACAAGCTGAATGTGAATCAGCTTCTTCAGTGTTATGACAGTGCTGCATCTCTTTTGCTCACCTAGTCGGATAAAAAATAAAAATAAAAATAAAAAACGGTAAAAATTCACCAAAACATGAACTCAGACACAAGCTGAGTTTTGTTCACAGGGTGTTGGGGAGGGGACAAATTGAATATCTTGCATGTGAGGCACCTTAAGGAAAAATATGTTCCGACTACTACGCTCATGAGTTTCTTTTTCTTTTGTTGCTCTTCTTCACACTCATCCTCCCTCCCTCTTGCCTACACAACAACCCCACCACCCTGCCTGGCCAATGAGACATGTTGCGCATATATAAAATCACCACTGTATATAAGAATAAACAAAAAGGTTTGGTTATGTTGAATGAGTATGAGAGAAGAGAAAACGGGGCAGGAGGGGGAGGGGCGCTGCCAGAGCAGGACATAAATTGCCCCCCAAGGCACTCTTCAATTTTACCCTTACGACGAGAGCATATTTCCCCTGTGTTGTGCTCATCATCTCTATCTCTATCACACACAAACATTTCAAGCCCCCCCCCCATCCCACTCTACATCTCCTCCCTGCACATCCCTCCGTATCCCCGCGTGTTCGCCGCTTCCTTGCCTACTCCAACATCTTTGTATATTAACACTTGGCTACTTCTCAACAAGAAGACTGCCGCATCCGTGCATTTTCCCCTTGAAAGATACAAACGGCGCCGCGTGAATCCTTATTTTTCGGTCGCTTATTTTACACTTCGAGCCCTCTGTGTGTGCAAAGCTAATGAGCTGCAGCCAGACAGTTTTTTTTCTTCTTCTTCTTATATGGGTCGTCTTCTCAGGGTCGTCCTTCGAATTTGCCATCTTTCTCATCATCCTTGATTTTCTCTGGATCGTGGAGATTTAGTTACGGCACTCGCAGCTGAAGAAGAGCATGTGGAGAGTGTGTGTGTGAGTTTATTTGTGTGTGTGTGTGTCCAAAGCAGAGAGGGAGAAGGAAAAAAAAAAAAAGCTGGGAAAATGAAAATAGATAATTCTTGGCAAAAAGCTGAGAGAAGCAACTCCGACTATCTGCCAGGTTCTCAGCGTGTGTGTCTTTGTCTGGCGCCGAAGGAAGAATGCCCAGCACAATGCGCTGCCAATCACTTATTCACACATTTCACTATTGTCTGTCTCGTTCTCCATTATGAGCAAACAGTATGCCAGTGGTTAATAATGTCTTTGAAGTTGACTGTAGGGGCACGTATGGGAGTGACACCAAAGTTAATGAAAACTTCCCCCATTATTCCACGACAATCCCGCGTGTGTGGTTTTCCCGCTTTTATTCCCGAATGGGTCGACATATCTACCTCTCGCCATGCTGTGGCTCGGCTCATTGTATCTGCAGTCAAACAAAGCCAGTATTCAAGCTCACAAAGGATGCAGCCGGGCAGCTTTAGCACATTTCCATAATGGACAATGCCGCGACCGGGTTGTCAAAAAAGATTGCCCTCTGTTGGCTGTCGATAAACTTACTTTCTGGTAACAAAGCAGGAAGATAATAATTGGTGTCACCTGGTGTCAGATGTTTGGCTATTGTAAAATACGCAGTCGAACTCTGGCGCAAATCAAAATAGCAAACTCTAGAGACCTTTGTCTCGGTTCGGTTGAAGAGAACTCTGGCGCGGTTCGGATGTATATGTGAACGCCAGGTGGACTGGAGACTGCTTCCAAAAGCAGGAAGCAGATTTGGAGCGGGGCATTCTGGGTAAATACAACCAAAACAAAATTGTATGTCTAGAGTTAGCTGGAGAAGTGGCTTGTGGTCTTTTGTCGAAGACAAAAGAAAAATCCTACAACTGCTAAAATCTAACGCCACTCTATTTATGTTTACATTCCATGAGGAAAGATGCATTCAGTGTCTTCTTCAGAGGTTTTTGTGTCGTTACCGTCTGCCATTCTTGTTGCAGCGCCACCACAGGCGGAGGGGTGAACGGCTTGCTCAAAGGGTGTGGTTTGTCTGACACATTGTGCCAATGTTGCAGTTTTGATCCCCAGTTAGTTTGAGTCGACCGGACTTACTAAACCATATGAGCTAAAGTTTAAATATAATATTTTAGTTTATGTGTATATATTTCAAACATTAAACCAGATACATTGTGACCTGATCACATCAAACATAGCAGCTTGGGCACTATGTGAGCTGCTTGTTTTGATGTAACAAGCTAATAGGGTTGCTAACGCGTCTGGGATTTTACCCTCTTTTTAAACAGAAAATAAAAATATATTTGTCACTTCCTACAAGCTTTGCAGTTCTGGTATTTCTTGAGGGACTAGTGAAAGACTCGTGTTCGGCATCAGAAAGTTCAATTGTAGGTCAAATACAAATTCACCTTGCTTTAAAAAAAACAATAAAAGCGAAGCTGTGGATTTTAGATTAAGGTCTTGGAGAACTTTTTTCTTTCCCAATGAATTGCCAAAAGGATTATAGATTGGTGACTAAAATTAAGCGACTCCAGCTACAACCTGCTAGAGATTTGTCCTCACCTCTCAATCATGCATGGCTTACGCAACCCTCGCTTGATTAAAAACATTAGCAATCACCTGCGGGATGTGTTACTTGACGTGACTGAGACTGACTTTACTGCATACTTGGGCACACCGGATAGAATTCTAATTAATCACCGAAGTGCATGAACAGCAGCTTTGTGGATCTTGTGCATCGGGGTATATGAGCAAGCGGTCAATGAGTTGCTAAACCACAATACTGCAACATCCAACAGCTCTTTGGATGTTCCATAATTGCACGTCATAACTTTGTATGAAGTGTTTTAAAAAAGCAAGTAATATTGTTAAATATGGATGTAGTGACGAGGTTTAGGAGGGGTTCTTTTCTCCATTTTTGCAGTAACTGATAAGTGTTTTGCTTCACTGTGGGGGAATGTTGGCCCACTCTTCCTTGCAGAAATGTTTTATTTCACCCATGTTGGAGGATTTTTCAGTTGCTCAGAGGTTGGCTTGTCTGTGTGGTTCAGATCATTGTCCTGCATCATAACTCAAATGTGCTTGAGGTCATAAGGCTGCAAATTGATGGGCGGCCATTCTCCTTAGTGCAGAATTTAGTTGTTTTTTTTCCCCACATTCAACAGGTCTTCTGGTACCTGAAGCAGCAAGGGATTCGAGTTTGACTTTACATAGGATATAACTTCTAAAATGTTCCACCTTTTCTATACAACACTTTCTAAAAAGAGCTTGCAATACTTTTTCGGGAAATGTTAGATGAGTCTTTGTATTGCTTGTGGCCAGCAGAGGTTTTTGACTTGGATGTAAATTTTCCCCAATCTCTTGGCTCATGTTGAATTTTGAATTCTGATTCTGACTGGTATAAAGTAGGCTAATGGTGTCATAGATGTTGTTCTGGTGTTGTAACCCTTTCTAGACTGTCAGAAACGTATTCTCCCATCAGTTCTTTCTGTGGAAAAGCGCATGTTGCGTTGCTTTGCTTTAAGGGATTTCTACAGTTCTGGCAATAATCAGATCTCGGCATGACCAGTAAAATTTAGCACGGCGTTACAAAGAATCAGGTCAATCACAGGTCAAGTTAATTTGTAATTTAAAAAATAGGGGCCTTTTTTTTTTTTTCCTCTTTGGATCAGGATGGTTTGGATAGCTGATATTTCACACAATAAGTAAAATCCTTTTTTTGAGAAATGGATGTTGCATTTACTCAACTTGCCTAATACACAATTTGTTTAATCGTGTAAGACGTTGTAATTCACTGTTTCATTGAATTTAATAACTACTGCATTTAGAATATGTCACAGAAATGCCTGTGCTGTAAAAATGCAAGTATTGAGATATTTGCAAAAATGTATTGATAAATCACAATGAGCAGAGACAAAAAAAACCCTTAAAAATAAAGCTAAGTAAACAGCTTCACTATGCACCCTGTGACTGTTTCTTTTGCAGTTTTGGAAGTTCACTGGCTGGAATGCTAAACCTCAGTTGCATTGTTGCTTTTTGGTGACAACTTTATATCTCCATAATTTGGCGTTTTGACTTTAATGTCATAATGAAGCAAAGAAAAAAAACCAACAACTTCCAATCAAATACGACTCAAACTATTGAGTTTCATGAGATGGAGGGTTTACTTCCTCAGCCACCCTCTACTGCCTTCCTATCAGTGCTTTTGAGCATTTCTTTTCTTCAAACCAGTCAAAGTGCTAAATTGACCCAAAGGTTGCTGAGCAGATGTTATTTCTGTTTTGCCAAACACAGACTCCATATTCTTTGGTGCACTTGTGGTTCAACCTGTTTGCTTGGCTAAGAGTTTCATTTTTTTGTTTGTTTTTACAGCTATGGTCCCTTTGAGAAACGAAAAGTGCCATCCTTACAACTTCTGTTTTGAGTTTTAATTTTAAGATGCGGTAATAAAAATACAATAGAGCACTTTGTATTGCCTTGTTGCTGAAAATGTGCTATCTAAATAAAATTACCTTTACTTAGATTACATGAAGCTCTACCATGATTCATGTAACTTGTTGTTTTTGCTTTTTGTGTAGGTCAGGATTGAGGTTTGTGCTCCAGCTAGAGACTCACTTACTATTGCTTTCTTCAGCTAAGATTATAAAAACCATTTTGGGTGCCGTTTAAAAAGTCTTTTTGTCTCTTCATCTTGTTGTTATAAATTCTACTTGAAGCAGTTTGAAAAACTCATAGTTCCAGTTCTTACAAATGGAGATCGGCCGCCATATGGGCAGTTGCTCAGGGCGACATTAGAACGGGGGTCGCAAGACAATCAAATTTTAAAATATATACATAACAATAGAACATGTCTGCCAGATATTCAGCCAATTGGGAGTGAAATAGAGAGTCCTGGTCACCTGCTTTGTGTGGGACTGAATCCCACCCCAGGATGTCAGGGAACCATTTTACAGTGTAGCTGCCACCGCCATTCAAAGAATAATTTTTAGGTTAATTTTGTCACTTTTATAGAAAACGCATAGAAGTAAAAAAAAAAAAAAAAACAATTATACTCTGATAGAAATTTGTCACTATGATCTTTGAGCCATATATGCTATGGACCAATGTAGCTATTAAATAGCATTGTTTTTCAGGAGTCTCAGCTTAATAAGTGGTTCTGTTCAGTTCTGTTCTGGCTGACACATGTAAACGCTGGTGTAATTATCTCTAATCATGTGCATTCACTGCAAACCGTAAAGTCACGCTGCTTCAGTTTTCTCAACAGAAAAACATTTTTTGGGCATCATTATTATTATTTCTTTTCTGTTTATCTGTTTAACAGAAGTATCTGTTCCTGTTTCTTGATTTTCATGCATATCAGCTGTGAACTTTTCAATTGTACTTGCTTTCCAGACGGACAAAAACTGAGTTAAAAAAAAATAAGTGAAAAAGAAAAAATAAACCATCACTACATTAGTTGCTCTTTTCCAGATATTTAGCTTACAGTATTCCACTTAACGTGGTGCCGCTTCTGACCCAGTATCCATCGAGACGCCAGAAAGCAGGCAGACTCAGCTGTTAGCAAAGTGGGTCAGAGCAGCTGGCGTGATCGCATGAATATTTAAACCGAAACGGCTCCAGACCCGAAAACCTCAGTGACAACCCTGTCGACGCCGAGTGGCGGTAAACGACAAGAGGACGTTTAACAGCTCCGACTGAGACACGTCTGAGCATTTACGTCGACACTGGGAAAGAGGGAGGTGGAGCGTTGGCTGGAGAGTGACTGAAATGACGGAAGAACAAAAGTGACATGAAGCAAAAAATCGGGGAAAGTATTGCTACGTAGGATCAGTCTGAATAATGAGTGCATTGAGAATATGTTCCGCCTGCTCCTTAAAATAACAAGAAGGAAAAAGTAATAAAAGAGCCACTATTAAAGCCTGTGTGTGTACAATATGACATATCTTTCATTGCCTATTTAGAAACATATAAGTGAAAGCACCAATTAGACCAGCACATGCCAAGAAATATTAAATGGAAAGTAACTTCATAATCTTCCTGACGGGAAGTCAGAGAGACAGGATGGATTGACAGGTTTAAAAGAAAAAAAAAATCAAATTAAAAACCAAAGAGGAAAAGCTGGGCAGGGAGGGAAATGACTGGAAGATGGATAGAAGTAGGTCAGGAGGAGAGATTGAGACGAACAAAGATAGAGAGGGCGTCCAGGAAAGCGACAGCCGACATTAAAATGTGTGTTTTATACCATATTATGCGTATTTCTCACTCTGTGCGAGAGCCCTGAGTATTTGGCCATGGCTTGTACGCTGGCATGACTGACAGCTCCGAGCCGGTGGGGAGTTCCAAAAACCAACGGCTTCATAATAAACACAACATGGTTAAATTTACTCCTCCAGGCAGAGGAGGAGCTCACTTTGCTGTCTGTTCAGAATTAGGGACACACACTGTCACAAGTGACTGCAGACAATCTGTCACAACATGCTATTTGATATCGTCCCTCAGAATGAAAGTTCAAGTCGTCGCCAAAACATTAGACACATACTGTTGGTTTGTAATAAGAGCAATGTGGTTTTTGTTGTTGTTGTTGTAGTTGCTCTTAAATCACCCCACTCAGTAATTTTTGTTTTTGTTTGAAGATGTTGGTGCTTGGATGGGAACTTTTGATTTTTAATAACTGAGATTTTGACTTAAACTTTGAATATCTAATTTTAGCCTTTTTTCATCTAACTTCTTTAAAAAAAAAAGGTACAAGAGCAGCGTTATTTTATAACAAATGGTATGTTATTAATACATGGTAGAAATCTGTTAAAGCTTTGAGCAGCCAATATGATTATTAGCTTGTTTCTATGTTATAATTGTCTTGAAACGCTAAGATACATTTTCACCCTTTTAGTGGTCATGAATTATGAAGAGCAGTGGTGATGTCACACCATGTGAGTGTAAAACGGGGTTTTACTGTTTTTAAAACAAGGACATTATGAACAAGGAGCTTTATTAATCCTCATAAAACTGAAATGATCTGACTTTGAATCTTCTTCCTTCAGTGCCAGTTTCCACACTGAAGAGCGTTGACTACTTTGGTATTGTGTTTTCATTCTTGTGGAAAACTTTGCTGAGTGTCTGACGGCTCTATTTCCAGTGAAAATCTGACTATTTCAGTCGCCTACTGGTTTCTTGATCCAATAATTTTGGTTTTAAACTAAAATTCTTATTCCCGTATTAAATGTTTATTTAATATACATGTTGTAGTACTTTGTGTAGATTTCAATTTGTGTGTTTTAATATTGAGAAATAATTTTAAAAATGTTATTTAGTCTCCATTGATTCCAGACTAGTTGTCATCCGTTGTCATAAGTGTCATGTTTAGGCTTCTGTCTCTTTAAAACCAAGTTTTTGAAAGTGCTGCTGTGCCAAAATTGCCTTATAATTGTAAGATAGTCATATAATACCACCTTCCTAAAATAATGGTCCAAGTCATTTTTTGCCAAATGTGTGTGTAGATATACAGTATATATATATATATATATATATATATATATATATATATATATATATTTTTTTTTTTTTTTTTTTTTTTTTTCACTTTAATCATTTTTTGGCAAAAAAACGACTTTATTTCAGGAAGGTAACAATAATTACTATTGTCCAAATTTGGTTAAATTATGCTTTATAATTATTGTATCTAAGTTTATTCGGATGCGATGATGACATTAAAGCCAAATTAACTGTGGTCCAATCACAGGGTGGCAAACTGATCAGATTTGCAAATATTGTGTCCAGTAAAGAGGCTATGCTCTATCTAAATGAAAACAATGTAACTATCTGCATTATATGTATTCAAAAGAATTTGCAGTACTTTTGATGAGATTATGCAAAAATACATAAAGTCCTGCACCATCTGATGTTCCAATTAAATATTGAAAACTTAGACGTTTGAGAAGAAAGAAATTGAAGAAAATCCACAAACAAAGTATTTAATGGAGATGGAGAGAGGTTTTTAAAAAGCCACAACTCTGCAGCTTATACATGCTATACTGTCATAGAATATAATAAAAATATCCTTTATTGTCCCTCGATGGGAAAATTCAGAATGTAGAAAGATAGACATAGCTTGAGTAAAATCCCATTTTGTTTCTACTAATACTCAACAACAACAACAAAAAAAGGTTTTGTTTTGCAAAATTGCTCGCAATCACCTAATGAAAGGTAGCCCGGTCCACCCAGGTGCTACGGCTGTCTGAAATCAGTTCACGGTAGAAATCTGACTTTGAGAGGGGCCGTCGTCACGGCTACACCAATGTCACAGCTCGACGCGAGTGAGCTTTTTCACTGGCAGCTTTCATTCACCCAATCAAGGCAAACAGGCCACGCTCTATTTAATGATTATCCCAGCATCTGTCCTCCATCTCATGTCTGTGTGAGGCCAGCAAACACCGGAGCAGGAGCCCAGCGAATATGATCCAGCTTAAGCAGTCTGATTCTGGCTCTCGGCACGTAATTTCATCTTGAACAGATCACATTTAGAAATGACGGCGAATGCTTTTGGGCCTCGTGAACCGATAGTGTGACTGTGATTTATTACGCAGTCAGTGCAGGGGTGGTTAATAGAGGATGTGATTACAACGGTACCGTTTAATGCAAGCTCAATAAAGAGCATGATTACAACACTTAGGATGTAATCTTGGTTGTTATCCATGAGCAAGAGATAGCAATCCAAAGATGTTCTTTATCCAGTTTTTACTGGGTTTTTTTGTTTTTTTTACTTACAGCAGTCAGGCTTTGTGGATAATGGGACTTTCATTGAGGCACATTCCTGCTGCAGGATGTGCTCATTCCATTTACTGCATATGCTTTGTGGAGAAGATTGCTTTCTCTGTTGAGAATGACACATCAACTGGCTGGTTTTTTTTCTCTGGTCACCTGAAAAATGTGACTCATATTACTGGCGGGGGGGGACCCCCAACTTTTCAAATTAATTTTTAATTATTCAAATTCAGTTTCAGATATTTCAACTCCTCCACCACGCAACAGAGTGAGAAATCCAGTCACAGTTACACAATACGCCTCTGTTTTTCCTTATTACTCATAAAGTGTTAATTGTAACTCGGCCGTATGTCAACGCTCTGTTCCTTCTATTGCTGCATATGCAGGGGTATGAATCAAGAGGTCTGAGTTAGTGGTGGGCATTTATTGTATCGTTTGTCATTTATCGTGATACATTTCTTATCACGATAAATGTTTGATTTATCGTTGTCCAGATAAATCCCAATTAAGGGTGTTTAAAAACCCCTATTGTCCGTATTGTCGCGATTATTTTTCCAGTTTATATCCACGATTTGTTCAATAAAGGTGCATCTATAAATAGCAATACATTCGATGAAATGTAGCAACTCTGTGCATGTTAGGGGTATAAATCGCACTCCTTGATGTGATTGTCCTAAAGAAGCATGTAACAAATGGTGTGTTTTTCCAAGAGCAGTACTTGTGCTTGTGGGGCCAGGATTATAGTGCCATGCAGTCAAACTTTAAGAAAAAAAAGTAATAAATAGTTGTAAGTTTTATTGTTGTCACAGTAGTACCACAAATTATCATGATGAAACTTCCCGTTCGTAATGTAACGAAGAGCGACAAAAATGTAAACCTGTCTTCACCTTAAGCATGCCTAACCTTAGAAATTGTTTGGTACTTCTTTGTTAGCTTAAAAGAATCCTTTTCTATGATTACCAACACTGTAAGTCACCCCTCTGGAAAGTAAGATGCATTTTAGGGGACTGTCCACGAAATGTTCTGTCTGTGTCTGTGCCGTCTACACAGATTTATTTACTGCTAGCTAACGTCTCTGTACATTACTGCCACCTTGTGGTTGCTGTGATGTTCAAAGTTTTTGTCACGTGGCCCAAAATCAGCAAGTTAAATGTGTTGTCTGGCACTATTTCTGATGTAACCAAAGCAACAAACAGAAATGCATAGTTTTCAAAAACAGATTTTTTTTAAAGAAAGGGATTGATTTCTAATACACAGAGAGGAAATGAACGTTTGTGTTTTTGGAGAAATATCTCTTTTCCCCTCTCGTTGTGTTCACTGTTCTGTATGCTGCCTCTCGGAAACATCATAATTTGGGAATGAGCAAAGTGAGATCCTTCTTTCTGACTTTCCTTCTCTGCATTTTGGACGCAAGTTGATCAATAAAACACATCTTTGCTGCAAATCACAACAACGCCTGGAAATTCCCTGAAGGGCAGGATGGAGTAGACAGGCAACAAGGACGGCCATGATGCGAATCTAATGAGAAAGAGCAGAAAGGGGGCATAGGTGCTAAATAGGGAAGTAACGCCACAACAGTAGAAAGGCAACAAGAGAGTTTAAAAGAGGTTCTTTTCTTAATTGTTTTTCAGCGCGGTGGTCTTTGAGATGAATGTGAAGGATAAAGCTGTTGGTAATCACCTGTTACTGTCTGATGGATGAATGTTTACCCCAGCATCGTCTGTTCCGAGTTGAATAAAACATGAAGTGCCGCTTATGTGACAAAACATGTTGCTCTGAGACAAAGCATTATTCTTCTATCTTTGGCTGTTGTGCTGACTCTATGAAAGAGAGAATTATTTCTGCACTCTCCTGTAGCAAATGCAATTGTAATTCGTATACATGCAACAAATTTTATTTTTATTTTTTTAAATGAAAGGATTCCATCTCTATGATGACATACTTCCATAGATCAGTTGCTTTTTAGGATTTCTTAGAGTTGGTAAGGTGTTGTGATTGTCAGGGTTTTTGTCCTGTGTCTGAGCAAAATAAAATAAAGAAAAAGAATGCTGCACGAAACTATTTGGTTTTAGATCAAGGGTTTGTCACCGTGGAAACGACAGAAAAATAGAAAACTGTTCCCTCGGCGACTTTCTAATCCAAGGTTGTATGACTCGTCAGGCAGAAACGATCAAAACACAAACCTATTAATGGGAGTAAATAAGCCAGACATTTAATGTTGCTGGTTAAAAATATCACCTTTTACAATTGTGGAAGCCTGGCTGAAAGAGAAGTTGTTCATATGACAATGACCTGCAGTTTGAACCATGGAGTAGGGAGGAACACACAGATTCTACGCAAGGCCGATCAGCTCTTTGATTTTTTCTTTTTCTTTTTCTTGTGATAAGTACTAATATCAACATATTGAAATGAATTCTTCTAAGTTAGATAGTAGAGTACACCTTCAGAGGTCAAATGGAGTCCATGCCTCAATGGTTCAGGGCAATTCTAGAAGCAAAATGGGACCAATGATCTCTTAGGCGTCTGATTATAATGTCATTGAAGAATAGCGGAAAACAGGTTTGTATTTTTGCAGTGTAGTTACTACTCCCGCTTTACATTTTGCACCAATAACAGAATAGCTCTTAGAATCTACACAAGAAAAGGTTCTGCTACTATTCTGTGTTAGGACCTAGCTTCAGAATCGAGACAAAACAAGTATGTATCAACTTTTTGGCCTTGAGAATGTCTACTTGCTAGCACAGCCACAAACCCAATGCAATTTCAAGGCCTTATTAGTATTTTTCCTTCTGCTTTCAGGTGAGACCGGTGCAGCCCTGTCACGCCCACAGCGACCCCTTTCGGCCCGGACGGCCCACCACGCCCCGGCGCCTATGAAAGGGTACCATGTCAGCCGTAGCATGTCTCAGCATTCCTCTGGTGGTGGCGGAGGAGGCCCCTGCCACTGTACGCCGGACGACTGTGACGGCCCAGGCAGAGACTACTACCATGGCCGTAGCGACGGGTACTACTACTCGGGTGGTCCAACCGAGGCTCTGGCACTGGAGAGGCATCACTCCCACTCTCATTCGCATGCACACTCGCACTCCCATAGCCACTCTGGCACCTTTCCCCGCTCCCACCCCAGCCAGCACCCGCCTCTCCAGTCGTTTGACTCCTGCGAGGATTGCCTGTCTTCGGGCCATGGAGGAAAGATGCATCGGATTCCTCCAAACCTAATGGACCAGTTTGAGAAGCAGGTTCCCTTCCACCCAGATGGCTTCCACACCCTACAGTACCAACGCACGGCGAGCGGAGGGGCCGAGCACCGCAGCGAGAGCCCCTCTCGTATTCGCCACTTGGTCAACTCCGTCCAGCGGCTCTTCGCCAAGTCCCATTCCCTTGAAGCACCCACCAAAAGGGAGTACAATGGCACGAGGGGCGGCGGGGAGTACCGGGGCGAGAGAGGAGGGGGCCACAGAAGCGGAGGGGAGGAGGTTCACTACTCAGGCCACCAATCTCGCTCGACCAGGAGGAGCAAGTCGCGAGAGCGCAGCAAAAGCGGCGACTCTCGGCACGAGTCGGGGCGACGTCACCGCAGCCGGACGGCCGGCTGGTGGAGCTCTGACGACAACCTGGACAGCGACAGCAGTTTCTTGGTCAGCGGGGGCAGACGGGGTTATCCCACTGGACACGAGAGTCTGGATGCCGCCATTCAAGAGCTCACCATGAAGAAACCAAAGGAGCGCAGCGGAGGACCCGGATCCTCCGAGTGCATGGCTTGCACCACCATGGCTCTGACCGGCGGCGAGGGCGGTGGGCACCATGGCCACCATAGTCACTCCCTGAAGCGGAGCACCTGGTCGGCCATGACAGTGAGTCAGGCCAGGGAGGTTTATCCTTCCACCAGGGGAGGAGGTTACGATAAAGCACTGGTGCCCTTGGAGAACAAGCTGAAGGAGAGATCATTCCACTACCTGCAGGTTTGTGTGTACCAATATTTTCAACAGATTCATACAATACAACAGCCAAAGAAATGCATTGTTTCTTTAAATATGTGACGTTTTTCATGCCAAACTGCCACACATGTAAACAGACTTAAAGTTTTCACAGGCAACCCTTCTGAAGGATCTGATGCAGCTCGAGTTCAAAGTACTGTGAGTTTGAGTAGTTCACGTCAGAAATGAAGCAGTTTTCCAACAGTTATAAATAACTTCTAAAAAAGCTATATGCCATAGGGAGAGATAAGGAGTCCAGCCCCACCTTCTTTTTTTGTTTGTCACTCATTGCACATGCAGACACAAAATCTCTCTACTGTATTGAATAGGTACCAATTGTTGGATTTCCCTGCTATCCAGAAATAAAAACACATTTCAGGATTATTTAAATTGTAAACGTATGCCAAATGTTTGGATAGATTCGACTGATCATGAGATCAGTAAGCAAATCGAAGCGGTAGAAACCAAGGTTTGTGTGTTTTAGGTTGTTTTGTTGCTAAGACACTGATTGAAACTATCAGACGTCTGAATGCCTGAAGCGCTGAAGCAGCAGTAAACTCCATAAAAGCAAGTTTCAAAGTGAACTTAATTTCAGTCATGACTGTCACGTTGTAAATTGTCAATGGACTAGATTTATGCTGTAGTGCTGTTCTAGTCTTGCCGACCGAATTTACACTACAGCCACATTCACAAATGTCCACACATTCAGTTGGGGCTTAAATGCCTTGCCCAAGGGCACATTGACATGTGGCAGGAGAAACCTGGAATCCAACCTACAACCTTCTAAATGCAAGATGGCTATTAAATTAGAACAATGACCAACAAACTAACCTATTTTTCCCCCCCAAAGTAATAACTCTTCCTTACTTTAAACCTGTTTTTCAATATTTCTCTGTCACTCTGCATGAACTTATGTAGAATATTATTTCATGTAGTATATGTCAGGAGTCAGCGGTGTGTTTTGGTGTGTTTTTATTTGGGATTTTATGCGATGGACAAACACAAAGTTGTGCATGATTGTAATTTGGAGGAAAATTCATGGATGGTTTTATGACTTCCCCAAAAACTACAACGAAAGTGAAGAGCTCAATACAAATGCATTCAGATTTTTATTAGTATAAAGATTTGAAAACCCTTCATTTTCTACTGGCACTTCACACAAACGGTCAATGACGTACATTAAAATTTGTGGTAGGAAGAGAAAATGTGTTTGGAAGACTATTTTTTTGAAAGTACTTCTTACTATTCAGACTAATATTGTTTAATGTTGTTTGGTGTCTACAGATGTTTTCATCTCCTGGTAACAGATAAGTGCTTTTGCAGTCAAATAAAAAAAGAGCAGACGCAAGGTGGGGTGACTTACTTCTGCTAAATGCTCTTCTTCAGTACGGCCAACAGCTACACAATTGTATGTAATGACGAGTGGTTCCATAGCAACCGTACACTTTCATATGAGGAGCAACCATGGCCTGTCGGTAACAGTGCTCTATTGGTATTCCATCAGAGTGGCTTCTCTCTGCAGCTCCTACACTCACAATCCACATTCCTGTATGTTCAAACATTTAAAAATGATGCATTGCAAATGCATTTGAATTCCTCAAAGATTTTTATTTTTAAAGTAGAAAAAAAATCAACTTTGAAGTATCAACTGTCGAAAGCGTGCTTAAAAGCACCAACCCCCAAATGACTTCCTTGGTATTTCACCGCTGGAAATTATTGATCCACGCCCACATGTTATCTACCTTTCTCTCGAAACAATGGTTTCTCCTACTTCTCGCCACTTTTGATAATCCCAAACGGAACAGAAACAGATGGATGCCCTTCCGCTTCTTCGGCGGACGCAGGCCTCCTAAAATTTTACGCGTAATTGCTGCAGCGTAGCTGAAAAGGCAACCGAGTGAGCACAGAAAGAGGAAGAATTGGAAACACGCGCACACATCAACCCGCTGAGCTGGAGCTGCCATGCAGGGCTATGTTTCTACGGAAACAGCAGGTAGTCACAGGAGTCCCTGGTGTTTTTCCAACTTTCATCCTTTACAGACAGCTGAGGTTTGCCGATAGAAGGGAGAGCGAGGTCATGCGAGTTGCCGTTCTGAAAGGATAAATCTCACACAATTTGCCTCTGTTCTTGAGACTGCCGTCGCCTTCGCACCTCAGGTCACAGAGAGAACTTCCCTTGCTGCAGGTTTTCTCATCTCCAGGTGTCACTGTCTTGGCAGTGTTGGGGAGGGGGAAAAAATGAGGACGCAGTGCATTGGCTGAATTCTGTGCTGTGTTCCGATGTTGTTGAACTCCACACATTTATGGAACCAGTAACGCCTAGAACTGCAAAGATCTGGTTTTGGACAAGACGGTTGTTTTCATTTTGTATAAGGTGTAATTCCTGTATTATTTGAATTATAAAGAATGTTTACAAGTAGTTGGTTTCTTGTCTCCGGCAGATAAAAATAAACCGGTTATCTGTGATCTGATATATAAACTGATGCGCATTCAAGGCTACTTAGCAGCAAGCATACTTTACATGTGAAAGCAGCACAAGTGGCTTTAAAAATGGGAAATATGGCTCTTTGCCCCAGAGCACGTCTGTGTGAGTAATGGCACCATTGCCCCCCAAAAACTATATTTGACATGGTAATTCACACCTTCATAAAAACGCTTGGTTTTTGAGACACCAACCAAATATCCTAAGTACAACACACACTCCACATTCATTGCAAATCCTTAAGTGCATAAAAAATTAGTTAAAGTTAGCCTATGCTTCAACTGCATCTCAAACTGAAAACATAACTGCAGTTTTTGAATAGTTTCTAACAACTTTGGAGAATTATTCTACTGTTTCATAGTCACAAGAAAGAGTTGGAGCCTTATCTTACTCGTTTGACCCAGGTACAATGTTTTGTGACTTGTGAAGAACACATAAGACTTACTTGAGTTGCAAGTCCACTCGTCTTTCCCATTTTGAAGGAGTTGCTAAGTAAAACTGACCTGTGTCACTTTATATTTATTCTCCATTGAAGCAAGAAGACATGGATTACTAACTAAACCTGTCTATTTTGTTTCATAAGGATTGTTAGAGGAGATTTTGTAAACAACCAATTATTTCTTATCATGGAAATTTGTCCCACACTGAATAAATGCGCTCAAATCGGATTTTTCAATTTTTTTTTTTTTTTTAAGATAACATAACTGCAATAAAAGATTAAACTACTTTAATACTCTTAAAACACTCTATTTACCAGGAGGGCAACAAATGAGAACAGCTCCCATCCAACATAAGGCATCTCTCAAAGGCGCAGATATAGATAATGACAATCATCAAGTCATCAGACACCTACTGTATACTCTCGCTAATGTGCCTCTAATGTTGCTTAATTTGCATTCAAAGCAGGAACTGATGCAGTAGATGAATTAGTACACACCTTCTCATTTCCTACCTGCCAGCTCGTCATTGCTCTTAATTTTGTCTCCTGTGCCGTAGACGTGTGTGCCTGTGCGTGTTTTCCAGGCTTTATGCTGTCTGTGCATTTGTTGTGCAGTTCCCAGGAAAAACTGATTACATATTCACAGAAGCAAAAGAGTAGTTACCTCTAGGCTTGCACTGAGGTATAAATAACTGAAAATGAACGCCAAATGTTTGTGATTTATGAAAGCAATCTTTTGTTTCTATGGATATGCTTCATGATTTCTTAGATGTGAACAAGAGTTTATGTTGCTGTAGTTTGCCAATCCTAATCTGTGAATGCATTTTCTTCTCTCAGTCAAGTTGTTGTGTGTTATGTCAACCTACGCAAATACCAGGTTTCACCTTGGATTAGGAATTGACCGATCCACTTTTTTTACTTCCAATACCGATACAGATATCTGGGGTACAGTATCGGCCGATACCAATCCGATACCGGGCTCTGAGTCAGGACCGGGCTCTGAGTCGGGACCTGCCTCAGAGTCGGGACCGGGCTCTGAGTCAGGACCGGGCTCTGAGTCAGGACCGGGCTCTGAGTCGGGACCTGCCTCAGAGTCAGGACCCGATTTTTTGCTCCTATTTTTCCCCTTACAACAATCTTAGCACGTTGGTCTTTCTAAGATTGTGTGGTTTGTTACGGTAGATCGTCGTTGCCCCTCCGATCTAAATCAGGGGTTTTCCTCAACTGGGAGCGTTAACGCAGCCTGTTGAATGTGACAGGTAGCCAATCGTGGATTCTCCTCCGTGCTTTCTGAGGGGAAATTACAGAGGGGAATCCCAAACAGCTGACACGGCGCAACCCGAAGTCCAGGACATTGGAGATGATTTGTGGAAACAACGTTAATGTTTATTCAACATGCAATGAATATAGAAATGACAAGGGGAGGAGTTGGAGCGAAATTACTACCGCAGTTGATAAACCCGGTAACTTTTCAGCTGTTCTTCGTTAACGTGACGTAAATAGGTTATAATGATTTTCATTCAGTCAGGACTTTACGCTGACACTAGCCACATGCATAGCAGGTACATTGTAGTAAAACATTGATTAATGCCTGGTTTTAAAATTAGTTCACTGAACTTGTAGCCATTATTTTGTGCCCATTGTTGGACACCACACGGCAGGACCGAACCGGATCGAACCGTTATACCTAGGATTTCTGTCGGCTAATGTGAGTCTGTCAGGTTTTGAAAATGGGCCGACAATCGGCTGACAGCTGAGCCTTTTTTCATTCAGTGTCATCAACAGAAAGAGAAAAAGGTCGGAAGAGACGATAATGCCGATAATTAAAATGACGTCAATAGTTTTAATTTATCGAACGATTAATTGATAAACAGGCCTATTAGTTTTCAGTATAAAACTTATGAAAGAAACTGATTTGGAAAAGTTTTCTCTCTCTGATTTTGATATTTTTTGTTGCCAAGATGAATTACTGTCATTTTGGTCCTTAAAATGCCAAAATCTCCACTTGACTTTACATTTTGGTCCGTCTGATTGTGTAATTTTTAAATCTGAAATGTTTTATAATTTGACCAGATACTCATTACATGAGTCGCCTTTTTACCAAATACATTTTTACTCTTGAGTAATTTCTTGGATGCAACATATTTTTAATTGAGTAAAAATATGCCGAAGTAGTGCTAGTTTTACTTGAGTACTATTCTGGGGTACTCTACCCACCTCTGGACAGAGCACAAAGAATAGAATTAGTCTGAATAGATCTGCCCCTATGGATGTGGCACATTGTCACCAATCTAGAATTTATTTCAGTATCGGGACCGATACCAATATTAATATTGTATCGGTGCATCTCAACCTTGGATTATGGGTCGAGTGTCCAGCCGGAAAAGCTGAACAAGACAAAGAGAATCTTGGCAAGTTTTAGATTACAGCCGTCTAAAATAGTTAGACGTGTGTAAGGTTTCTCATCTGCAGCGCAAATGCCAATCAAAATGGGTGGCATGCGAGCCCGACACTCTTCGTTCCCTGTCCCTCTTCCCCCATCGTCGGCCTGCGAGCGACAGATAAGAAATGATTACAAAATGAGAATATGGAGCGAGAATGAAGTGAAGTCGGATGAGGTGAGAGAGAGGGCGGAAAAGACAGACTTGGAGAGGGAGCAAGAGGGACGCAGAGATGGCAAGCTCAGGGATAGGAAATAGATAAAGAAGGTTATGGTAGCCAAGGGGCTAAGATAAAGGAAGGAAGGGAGGTTGTGGAAATAAGAGAGTTAGTAGGGGGAGATGGCCACGGGGATCTGGAGATTAGGCTGAATCATCTTTGAAGTGATGACCTTAAAAACACACACTCAGCTGGTTGCCAAACCCTGGGGCCCCTGACGATGAGTGTCTCAGTGCGTGTAGGTGTTTTTCATTTGGCCCCACACTTGTAGGGGACTGCAAACCTGACAGCATTTGCAAAACTGGAGGGTTGAGAGGCCCCTTATGGGTAAGGGGGCTGCGGCAGGCTTTCATCTTCCTGGAAAAATACGGGATCAGGTGTAAGAGATGGACTCACACAGACGAATGCCAAACTGAACGGTCCTTTTACAAAAAGGGAAACTCGGGTGACGCTAGATGCTAATATAAAAATTTAAATAATAGATTAAAAAAGGTAATAAACTTGCTATTTGCATTTTTTACCCTCTTGTTCTTAATAGTTTTAGATGTACGACAGCAAGTGTGCTCACTTAACATTCTTATTACATTTCTACATATTGTTAAGTGAATTCACAGGTTAAGAACCAAGCAGATTAATAAGGGTAAGCAACCATTTGTTTATTTTGACATAAGGAAAAAATTCTGTTATATTTTAGAAACAAAACAGGATGTTTTGAGCCTTACTCTCAAAATCATAAGTTGGAGAAGAGGATTTGTTTGTTAGAGAGCACACATATGTCAAAGCCAGAGAACCACCCAAGATTTAAAAGTATGGAAAAATGAATAAATTGCAACCACGCTTTAATTTATTTATTTTTATTTTATTTTTTTGGTAAGTGCCTAAAAGATTTTCATCCTGCCAGAATTTTAGATTTGATCACAAATAGTCGTTCATCAGCACATAGAAATAGAGGTAGACTGGTCTCAGAAAGGGACACTTTTAAATCCCTGTCTGGGTTGCCGGTTTGGTAGGTCTCAAGCTACAGCTCTCAGGTAGAATTATGCAATATAAAACATAATTCTGTATACCTAAATTTGAACAGAAGATTATTGTACCTCTATGTAGCACTACTTTCCTCCTGGGATATCAGTGTGTTATGCATTCATGTCTATTTCTCAGGTAGTTCAGGTATGTTCTTGGATATTTTTGCTTTTTTTTTTTGTTTGTTTTTTTTTTTACATACAAATTTATGTAACTGTTATGAAACCAACACAACCAAACCTGATATAAAAATTTTCTATTTACTTTTTTTTGTTTTTATAAAAAAAAACATTGCATTACATAATGTAAATAAAACATATTTATAGCTGATAAAATTCATGCAGCTTAAGGAGGCTTCACTGTGAACATGCCAATTTTTTTTCGGCATATCAGTTCTTCAACTGTCTACCTGTGTGGGCTTTTTGTTTTGTTTTGTTTTCCCACCTGACTTCCTGTTTTCACTCCATTGATAATTCGCTCTCCTGTTTTATGTTTTGCTATCTGCTCACTCTATTTGCCACCTCCTCCACACACTATTTTCTTGTCCTTTGTGATTTTTTTTTTTTTTAAACTTCCCTCTGCCTTTCTGCGTATTTGTTTATTTGCTCTCCATCTGTCGGCTTCTTGCTCACGCTTTTTTTTTTTTTTTCCTGTTTCTTTGTGTCAGTGTTTCTCCAGCTGTCAGAGTTTCTCTCTCTCTGTAAGTTTCTCTGTGCGTTTCTGTCTTTCTTCTCGTGTCATCTACAGTGAGCGTTTTGAACGTACGCATCTGCGTTGCGTGCACGTGCATGTCTTTTTTTTTTATTTTGCTCTCGTCACATGCACGAGCATGATGGAGCTCAGCTAGTTCGTTACCTTTACAACCCGATGGCGTGTGCCCGTGTTTTAAGGACTGTGTCTGTCTGAGTCATCGCTGTCCTTCTGGTCGGAGTGCAAAATATTTTCCCGTGAGAGAAATATAATTCTGTCTTTTGGACTGTATTAACAGATATTGTGACAACACGTTCAATATCTCACGACTAATGAATTCATTTTATGAATGGTGTTTGGTTTTTTTCCCCTCCTAATATCTCATTTTGCAGAGCTCATCTTACTGTTAACACATTTAGTCTGTTTACTACAATAATAAAAATACCATAAAACCTCTTCTTTCTTTTTTTTAACACTCATCACACCTTTATGGTTTTGCTCATCTAATCCAAGTTGTGCGTCTGTCTGGTTATGTTAGTAGCGAGAATGTGACTAACACTAGATGCCCTTCAGGTCCCTTCAGAGGACTGGGGGGGCGGCGGCTACGGCGGATCAGCCGACAGCGGAGGCGAGATCCCGTGCCGTCGGATGCGCAGTGGAAGCTACATCAAGGCCATGGGCGACGACGACAGCGCAGACTCAGAGACGAGCCCTAAAGCCTCGCCCAAATCCACCCTGATCGCCCAGAGGGACGCCTTCAGACGCTCCATAAGCATGGATCAAAGGTTAAATGCCACAAGAACTGCATATATGTCACTGCTGATAGAGAGCCCACAGCTCCCCCCCATCTCTGGGTTTAAAAGCAAGATGGCACAAGCTGCATTTACTGCAAAAAAAACCAACAACAACCTGGAAGAGACAGATACCCTGATGTGTCACATGGTGAACATTTACGAAAAGATAGAATGTGACTATGGAAGGGAGGAGACTAGCCTGGGGAAAAGAAAAAGCTAATTCTTCCTCAGTAAGCTGGCATTTTCCATGTTTTAGCAAACCTTAAAACACTTTAATTGGCATAGTTAAATCCTCAGCTCAAGCAGCTTCATACTTATGTCTTTGATTGTGCCAGACACACCCAGGCTTTCAATTGGCTTAAACGAGGCATGAACGGTATAATAAATTTGCTTTAAATTTTGCGCTGATTAAAATGATGAAACTCTTTTTGCTTAGAGAACTTTGTGTGACGGGTTTTACTGGCTGACCGGCAGGATCCATCACCAAAGGGTCAGCTGGTTTTACTGTTGTATGAGCTGTTTCATGGCTGCTGGTAAAGACGAGCGTTTTGCCCTCGACATATTCAGGAAACACTTGCTGCATTCTTGTTGGTTGGGCAGGAGGCGTCACTTCTGCTTTTCAACGATGTACAGTTGCGTAATTGCGCATCTGTTGCAGCCACTTTTGCATGCGAATGTAAACGTTGAGTGGGTGGGCGTGGCCAGCAGCAGCTTATTTAGATTTAAAGCGACAGGACACCCTAAAAGAGCTCATTCTAATAGAAGCTTGAAGCAGGCAGAACTGAGCAGAATAAAATCTTATGTAACATTGACTTTGTGCAAAAAGACATATAATGAATATTTGTATGACCCATAGACCTATCCTTATCTGCATAACAGGTCACCTTTAAAATACTGAAGCCTGTCATTTCAAACCAATCTGCCCGTTCTGCCTTCGATATCAAAACATTTCCATCCATACAGCTGCCACTTACTGAATACTTTCTCTTTCTTTTTTGGGGGGCCTGATATTTGAAGGTGAGTGTGCATACAGGTGAAATCACATTTTACCATTCAACCTTCTCCTGTTTCAGCAAACTTGATAAACAATTGTGATAAACAATTCACAGTTTTAGTAGAATTTACACCGATTACTTGATGTTTAGCATCTTGCGCCCCGCTTTGACAAACTGGTGCATTTTCATAACACTCTGAATGGCTGACGCTTCAGCACTCATAAAACATGACTCATAATATTTATGATGGCGGCAGCCAGCCGAGTTGTGATTCACGTTGCAATAAACGCAGCCAGCGCTCATCAGCGCCATGTTGGCTTAGGAGAAAATGAAACTGGCATTAGTCTGAGATTTGTGCTATTGAGGTTACCATAAAGCTGTTGGGTTTTTTTTCTGTTACATTTCAGGTATTCCTGTAAGCAGTGCACAGATTCCTACCCGAACAGCAGAACGGCACCTAAAACCCACACTCGCTCTCGCAGCTACACACGCTCTCTGACCAGCTCACAGGTGACTAACTCCATCATCCACGGCATTTAAATTATTCTGGAATATTCTAACGTATACGGAATACCTTTGAACTTTTTCCACATTTGCTTAGGTTGCAGCATCAAACTTAAATATTTTTAGGGGTTTTTTTCTTCTAAATTGCCCTGAATTTGGCTCCATCTGCTATGAACAGTTTTCCTGTCTTTGCTGAGGAGAAGCATCATTACTTTTCCTCCAGACACGATGCTTTGCTTGAAGGCCAAAATGCTCAGTTTTGGTCTCGTCTCACTCGTTCTACTACGTTTCCTGTTTCCCTTCCATGGCTTGTGGCAAACTGCAGACAGGACTTTTCGGGGCTTCCTTTCTTTTCCACTCTCAAGACTTGTTGAGTGCTCGACTAACAATTATCCTTCTTAAGTAACGTTCCTTAAGAGGCTCAAACAACTGTAATTATGCTGAAATGCAGGCAGGTTGTTTGTATTGGATCGTGTCAGAATAAATGGGCAGGATGCAAATGCAAACCGCAGATTTTAGATTTTTGTTCTTAAAAAAAAACAAACATCTGAACTCCAAGAACACCCAACCCTTTTTGTTCATTTCTCACACAATTATTGTAATTTTTTTTTTTTTTTTTTTTTTACATAAGCTGGGAGACGCGTTGAACCACCAGTTCGAGACGGTGTGCGAAACCATGTTCGGCGAGGTGGAGTCGCAGGCCGTCGAGGCCCTGGATCTCCCCGGCGTGTTCCGGACCCGCAGCCACAGCTACGTGCGCGCCATCCAGGCGGGCTGCTCCCAGGACGACGACTGCCTCTCCGTCTTCTCCATGTCCGCCCCCCAGGGGAGCATCAAGGGCGGGGCCGGTGAGTGGACTCAGAGGCGTTCTGTGTGCGGCGTGTGCATCCATTTTTTTTTTTTTTTTTCATTTTTAGCCTCCTGGCATCTCCGTTCTCTCTGCCTCTAATTCAGCCTTCTCTCCCTCTCTGTGTCTGTGTGTACGTTTGCAAGCTATAGGCACAGACTTGCATGTGCCTTATTGCTCATGCTCTTTCTTGTCTCCCACACTTCTCTGCTCTCGTCTCACCCATCGCACCCCCTTGCGTGACTGCAGGTTGCTTGCGATTATTACCATCGCTGTTGCTCTAGTCTCCATCTCTTTCTTGTCTTCCTTCGACAAGAAAAGAAGACGACGTCTTATCTTCAATCCTTTCACTCAACACAAAAGTCCACCTATGCAGCTGTTACTTCATTAGTCAAGTTTATTTGTGCAGCTCATTTCAGCAGCCAGGCAGTTGGAAGTGCTTTTGCATCATGAAAAGTCACCCATTATGAAACAAGCCATAAACATAACATTTTGTCAAATGCCATCATCAAAATCAAGCAACAACACATCAGATATGTTAATCAGTGTTTAAGCTATCATTAATCAGAGGCCGCTCTAAACACGCCGGCGGGGGTTTTAGCCTCGATTTGAAGGACGTTTCGGCTGTTTTTGCGGTTTTCTGGAAGTTTGTGATTTGTGACACGTAGAAACTGAATTATTACATTTTATCACTAAACCACCACCGACTTCAAGGTTACTTTATGTCATAGGGGCAACAAAATGTAGTGCATAATTGTAAAGTGAAGAAAAAAGAACATACATTTTTTCCATTTTTTAAAAATCAAAATAGAATCATTTTATCAGCCCTCGATTCTTTGATTCCCCTATGCAGTCAGAGCAATGAAAGTTGACATTTAAGACTTGATTTTCTCGCCAAGCTCTATTCAGTGTGTCATCTGAAAATGGAAAGAGTAAAATATTATTACAACAGCAAACCTACGAAGATGTCCTACTGAAGTGACAGGTAAAGCAAGGAGAGCAGCAGGAGCTCCATGGTAACTGGAGGAACTTCTGATATCCATAATTAAGGCGAATCTGTTGACAGGAAAACTACTAGTTATGAATATTTTTACTTAAAAATACAGTTCAGACCTCAATAAAGTTAAAATTATGCAACAGGGTCAGTGTTCGCAGCTGATTTAGCTTGAGCTATGTGCGCAGAAGAGCTTCAGTTCTTCTGCGCACATAGCTGTGCGTGTGCGCAGAAAACATGTACCTGTAATGTACATGTTTGTACATTACAAATGTTCCCGAAAACATGTACCTGTAAGTGCCTGCCGCACATTTTTTGTTTGTTTTGTTTTATTCTTAACATTTTTGAGTTATTAATATTTCCCTTCCACTTCAGTTTTGGCGTTGCATTGTGTTCTCAAATCTCAAGGAAATACGTTGAAGTTCGTGGTTGTGATGTGACAAAATGGAGAGGGGGGAGCTGAAGGCCCCTGTTTGTGCATACATTACACAGGTAATTGCTGATTTTTGTCAGCTGCGTGTGTTCGCTAATGTTTGTTTGTTCATCGGAGGCGCTTTAGACCCTCGCAGGATTCAAATGTAAGTCCCACGAGATTTATTAAGAGCGCTGCGAAGTATCATCCGCGTCAACGGCGAAACGCTCACGCGCCGCACGAATACCTCCACGGCGCAGACACGCACGCGCACCCAGGGGAGGTCTGAGCTTCAGTTGGTATCTTTTACACTGTGGAAATAAACAAGCTGCACACACAGATGCGAAGGGTGATGAAGAAAGGGAAAGCGGTATGGATTGCTTTTGGTATCCGTTTCAGGCAATTGCTTTAACTTTTAGAAGAAAAATTCGCCCAGGGGGAGAGGTTTCCTCCTGTCACCTTTGCTATATCTGACATAGCAACCGCTTTTTCTGCCTTTTCCTAAAAAATAAAAAAAAGAAAAGAAAAAAAGTATATTTTTTTCATGAAAAGGAATAATACCCAAGCTGTTGAATGAAGAAGTAGACTCCAGCATTGTCCTTTTTTTAATGCTCTCCGTGTTCTCTCTTCTCTCTTTTGTCGGTTCAAAATTCCTCCTTTTTTCCCCGCTTTAACATTCCTCTTCTCCCTTCTAGTCTGTCCATTCTGTAAGTATCCGCCCGCTCTTCTCCCTCTTCATATCGTTTACTTTAACCTCAAACGCCTGTCTTCTTTTCCCTCGCTCTCCTTACACTTCAGTCTTTCCTTACCGTAAAGGTGCTCCCCCACCGCTCCCACCTCGCATGTCCAAGTCTTCTCTCTCGGTGCGCGCCCAGAGCAGCACCGAGTCCACCCAGGACGCCTACTTCCAGAGCGGCGGACAAATGGCTCCAGGCACCGGGCGCCCCAAGCAGCACAGCAACTCCATAGACCTCGGTGGCTCCGAGGGGCCGTCGGGTCGCGCCTCCAGGGGGGGCTACTACACGTCTGGTGGGCCCGGACGCTCCCGCCAGCACAGCAACTCGGCGGAGAGCCTGGACGGGGTCAAGGGTTCCAGGGAGCTCGTGCCCTACGGAGGGGGGCCCGGAGTGGGAGTCAGGGCAAAGCACAGCTGCTCAGCCGACAGCCTGCTGGAGGGGCCGCCACGGCCGGCGAGGGACCGGGACGGCCGGGTCGGCGGCGGCAGCCTGGGGAAGTCGTCGTCACTTCCACAGAACAACATGATAGTGAGTAAGATCGGCGGGCAGGACGACGGGCGCGCGGCCAGGAAGTGGAGGCCGTCCATTGCCGTGCAGGTGGGGATGAGGAAATGTGAAACATACAATGCTGTGAAAAATATCTTTCACTTTATGGATTTTTTTTGTTTGTTTTTATGTTTTTGGTCACACTTAACAAAACTTATCAAAGGCAACCTCAGTTTAAAAAAAATGCAATTTTCAAATGGTGATTCAATTTGTAGTTTATTTTCATTCCTTAAAGTTGAGGAATGTAACTTTTATTTTTTTTAAATGTTTTATTTACATATTTGTTAAAAGTGACAGCATGTCGTGACAATATGAGTCATGTGAAAATATCAATCTTCACCTCCTCCATGAACTGCTGTCGCAATCTGAAGAAATCCCCCCCTCCACCAAAAACAACCAATCAGAGCCAGGAGGAGGGTCTTAGCGCTGTCAATCATGCTCATGTACACTGCTCAATGTGCTAATGGTGTAAAAACAACTTACCATCTCAGAAAAACCATTTATCCGTCGTCATCAGTGGCCATGCTTGTTAGCCTTAGCATTCGTTGCAGGCTAAGTTGTGTTGAACCAGCTTTAGCGTTGCAGAAGGTGTGAGCTGATTGATGGAGCTAAGACCCTCCTCCTGGCTCTGATTGGTTGTTTCTGACGGAACTGTGTATTTGAGTAAATATCAGCAGGTCCGTAGCGAGAAGGCAGAGAAGCTTGTTTATTTTTTCCACAAATTATCTTTCTCATATTGTACTGTCAGGACATAATGACGGTTTTAGCAAATATGTAAAAAAAAGAAGCAAACTGATCCACATGATCAACATTGTCTATTTTACTATGTTCTTGTGATATAGCTTTTATGCTAATATGCTAACATTAAATCTCAACTACTATACCACTAGTAGTTAACCTAAATGTATAAATTACTATTTGTGGAGTTTAATGCTTGGATAATCGGATAGACTTTGTGTGTGTGGCAGATTTCCAAAAATTGTATCTTATTTTGTATTTATTTCTGTCATTTTTAACTTTTCCTTACACAATAAAAAAAAAACACACAATGCTGAAAAAGCAAAACAAAATGAAAAAAAAATCAAAAGAAGAAAAAGTGTAGACCGAAAAAAGTGTAGCTGGAAGCGTACTTTTTTGTACATACTGCATTGTCAAAATCAAAGCTGCAGAGTCTTTTCTAAAACACACCTCCAAGGAATTTCAGCCGAGTCTGGAATGAAAACGGAAAATATCCGAGCCAAAACTTCTGTTTTTTTTGTCGGGCGGATCACACATTTGTACTCTGACAACAAACGCATTCAAAACGCAACCCAGTAAGTTCTTCATACAGCCGATGTAAATCTATTTTCATACATTAACCCACAGCAGCTGTAGCTTCTCGTTTGTTTTTGTTTTACATTTATTTCTGTGATAAAATGTCCTCCTTCCCAAAGAAGTTATTTAACTTTTCCTTTACTTCTAGCTGCTCATGTTCTGTACTTTTCGTTTGCTGCTCCAGGTGGACAGCTCGGAGACTCTGTCCGATTCCGATACGGAGGGAAAAGCTCTCACCGAGGTTCACTCCATAGGAGTCCAAGTGGAAGATGAGAAAAGGTAAAACACAAAGAAAAAGAAAAACAGAAACAAAAAAATATTATTGATCTGCAGAACTTTCTCTCCCAGCTTGACTTGTTTTGGTGACATTTAAGTTTCTGTCATCACGGATGCCTCTCGCAAACGCAGAGTGGGGGCTCGAGGGGTGTTTGTTTACCCGCTAATTTATCTTTGTTCCAAAATATGCGGCTTGATCAGGAGCGGCTGGTCTTTGTGCGGTAATTTATGTGAATAATTCTGATTTATATTCAGAAAAAGCCCTCGTCTTCCTGCGCGCCCGACAGCGTCGCCATGTGTACGGCTGATTTCTCGTCTATGTCCAATTAATTCATTTAAGGTTTCATCAAGCAGCACAGCTTGAACTCGGAAACACTTTGTTCCAAGAATGTCTCTTTTTCTTTTCTTTTTTTTTTTAAACCATGTTTGTAACCCCGTCTGCTGCAATCCGTACACACAACATGGCTTTCCCACATGACTCGGCGCTTTTCCTAATTTTATCCATTCTCGCGTTTGAATGCAATCACCGAAGATGACATCAGGACATCCGGCGCTGCGGATCTGAGTCACGCTGCGGACCCGAACAGACTGAGGAGACGGATGAGGGGAAGGTTGGGTTTAAAGTTGCAACAGTGTAAACACTCATCAGTGAGCACACTGGCATGACATTTGCACGCACCGATGCGTCATATGCCAGGGGATTTAGCAGGACTTATAACAACCAGGCGAGTGGCGGTGATTGCCGTGACAACACGGCCCTGCTCGGTTTGGAATGTGAAACGATAAGAAGGTCGAAAGGAGAAAAAAAAAAAAACATAAGAAAATTGAGAACGCCTTCTGCAGGCAATGCAGTTTGATCAGACGGCTCTGAGCCCGCTGTGACTCCTTGTGTCTTTTTGCAAGGCGGGCTCGATTCAAACGCTCCAACAGCGTGACGGCGAGCGTGCAGGCCGACCTGGACCCCGAGGGCTTCCCGGGGCTTAGCGTTGCTGTGCCAACACAGGACAAGAGTCTGCAGTTTGGCTGCTCCTTCCAGAGGCACTCGTCAGAGCCAGAGTCCGCGTCGCAGTACACGGAGTGCCACCGCACGGTCCACACACAGGGCCAGTGGGCTTACAGAGAGGTGGGTCACTGCCAGAAGTCTTCCTCATGAAAGATACAGAGTTTACTTTGAGTGGTTCTTGCTAAGGAATACTACAAAAGAGGGTTAGGGAAACAGGGGGGGGAGGAAATTAATTCTGACTTTAATCTTCTGAGATATTACGTCAGAATTCTGAAGTTAAAGTGGGAATTCTGAGAAAAGAAGTCAAGACTCTGAGATTAAAGTCCAAAATCTGAGGAATAAAAGTAAGAACTGTGATATTAAAGTCAAAAGTATGAGAAAATAGTGAAATCTGAGGGGGAGGGGAGTAAGAATTTTGAGAAAAAAATTCTGTAAAAAAAAAAAAGAATTATTAGATTAAAATATGAATATTTAATTCAGTGGCCCTAATCCTGTTCTGCAGAATATTGACGTTGCACACAGGTATGATCGCACCCTTTGCACTTTCTCATTTTCTCAAACTCCAGTGAATGTTATTAGGATGACAGAGGGAAGCAGAAAGTTCAAGGAAGTAAGTTATTAAACATCATTCCAGTGTATGAACGTCTCAAGACACACCGTTCCCCCAATCATCCAAAAACAGAAACTGAACAACTGAAAACCAACTGAGACATGCAGTTAATCTGGCTGGTATTAACCAGAGACGGGTAGGAGAATCTGTTGACATGACAACCAACCACCATGTACTTCCCAAGTCTGGTGTTTATGGATGAGTAAAAGGAAGAACAATAATGTAGAAATAAAACCATATAATTATCATGATTGAAGTTTTTCCTTCATGTAATATGAAAATAGAAATACCGCAAAAACACCATTTCATTCTGTATAGAACTTAAAGCATCTTGCAGCTTTTCATTAAGCTTACATTTCTGCATTATAAATGTGTTTATTGGTGTAATTTAACATCCTAATCTTAAATATTAGATATTTATTAAGTGAATGTGGAAAATCAGCATAATTAACAGAAATAAAGGCTTGAAAAGTCTGTAAATCATCTATATCATGTGAATTGAAATAAGTATTATTGAAATAATAAAACTTTTCAATTACATTCAGATTATTTTTTGTGTTTTTTGCTAAACTTTTAAAAAAAAAAAAAAACTTAATTATTTTTCCTTGGTTTTAAAAATCATGCATTTCTAAACATCCAGATTAAACACATTTACAGCTGTAATTAGACCAAATGTGAAAAAGTTTAAGGTGTGTGAAAAACTTTCCAAAGCATTGTTCGTTTTGTACATTGACGTCTCGCTACATCCTGCGTTTCATTTACTTCTCACTCAGTTTGTTTACATCTATGGAAACCTAAAGTACAAGCAGCAGAAAAAAAAGGACGTAAAGCTTGATAATAAAGCTTACACATCTTTAATATGTCTATAAAAAGGCAGACACTGAAACATACAGCAGCTATTTGCTTAAAGATCTTTTTCTGTTTGAATAGCCATGGAACATTTCTTCAATTTAATTAGCTTATATTTAAATCGAATCTACCGGTATTCAAAATTCACAGCAGGTAATTGAGTATCGCTGAAAAAAAACCACATTAAACAGCCAATTGTCCACCGTTTTATTTTTATATTATGTGTCTGTGGTTTTACATTCAGATGTCAGAAATTATAGATTGTAAATCATCTTTCTGAGATATTTTTGTATATAGTGGTCAATAATGGTGATAAAGTGCTGAAAACACACATTTATTCACTATTTTACTAGGAAAAGCTACAAAATGCACAAATTCTAATTATTCATTTCTTTCTGTCCACCTCAAAATTTCCATTCTGAAGAAAGAAGACATTTAGTATTTTTTTCATGTTCAAAAAATGGTCAACTTATAACATCTTTTCTATATAAATTTCCCACTAATCGTTCTTTTTGTCTTTTTTTTGCATTCATTCTAAGAGCAAGAATATATTTAGGAGGAGCCCTACAATTAAAGCTGTAATATAACCTACTGTAGATTCCCTCATTGAAAATTGTGAAATAGTTTTCCATAAATCTAATCTTTGGCTCCTCAGCTGCACACAGTGGGTGTAGATTGGCAGATTTTATTGTACAACACAGTTGCTAATCCAAATTACTAACCGTGTTAACATCTGTTTGTCGCTTTGTCGTTCTAGAAACTTCGTCTTTTGATTTTTAATGCTCTCGATTTGGAGTTGTAGGCCTTCCGGGAGGTACGGGGTTATGTTTTTGAACTCAGAGTGTCATTTCTTTCTTTTTTTTCCTTTTTTTTTTTCTCCGAAGAGTTTTTGCGGCGCTAGTGGCTCGTATGGTTTTTGTACAGTAGGCAGACAGGAAGGAGGGTGAGGAGAGGGGGGAAGACATGCGGTAAAGGTCGTCGGGACCGGGAGTCGAACCCGCAACGTCCGCGTCGAGGACTAAGGCCTCCAAACGTGGGGCGAGCTAACCCCCTGCGCCACCACAGCACGCCCCTAGAGTGTCATTTCTAAAAGTAATGCACTCCTTCTGCTCACACAGGATCTCATTCAGGGCAACTACAACCCCGAAGCTTTCCAAGTAGACACAAGGCCCCATCAGCACCCAGACCTGCCGCCGCGCTCCCACTCCCCTCTTCCCATTACCGCGGAGCGCGCCTGGACGGCCACACCGTCCCTGGAAGGCCCGCGCAGCCTTCCCGACTCGGGCCGGGCCTCGCCCTGCATGAGGGACGGAGAGTTCTTCCTGCGCCTGCTGCAGACGGAGGTGGAGAGGATGGAGGGCTGGTGCCAGAACATGGAGAGGGAGGCGGAGGAGAATGAGCTTCCAGAGGATGGTGAGTTCAAAAACTATTTCTCATTTTGCTGTTGCTGTTTTTGTTGAACTACATTTCCACTCTCTCTCTTGTTCTCTCTCTCTCTTAGCTCTTGAGCTAATTCGAAGCGCAGTTGGCAGTGCCCAGATGCTCATGTCTCAAAAGGTCCAGCAGTTCTTCCGCCTCTGTCAGCAAAGTATTGTAAGTGTGCATGACAAATCACATCAACACACATTTCCATATAAGCGTGTTACTATGCATGTTGGATGTGTTTGGCTGCAGCTTTCCTCGGCACATTTCTGTATCAGGAAAGTTAGCATTCACAACTGTTCAACTTTTTCATTCTCTGCTACTTTATAGCCCAAACTTCACTGTCTCGAGGGATTTTATTTGATAGACCAACATTACATTAGCAATTGTAAAATTGGAGGAAAGCAATATAGAATCTCTTGACAGGGCAGCTATTAGTTGAGCACACCATTGGTGCCCCCAAGAGGAGGGTTGTGGGGGGCCATTACCCCATTGAAAAATGTTGGCCCACCCACTGGCAGCCCCAGAGAATCATGTTCAATCAAGACATGAAAGTAAAACCCAATAAATACATAGAATTCAATTTAAAAAATACTTGAATGATCCCAAAGGAAAATTAAATGTTGCTGTAACTCATTAAATCAGGATTCTTCAGAGTTATTGTAAGAAAGATTTCCTGTAGAATACAAAAGCACACTTCACCTCTATCTGTTACTATCTATGTAGTTTGTTTTCTTTAAGTTGTGCCACCTCAGTTTTTTGTCTAGCCTGGTTTGACCACTGCTATTACAATTTTCTGGGGGTGCCACTAGCACACCTCATAAATCTGACCTTTATAGAACAGCAAGAGAGAAACCATTAGTGTTAGATGTCCAATTTGCAGTTTGGAAGGAGTTCTAGTCGCATGAGCTCAACGGTTAACATTTTTGACTATTGTCTAACATTGTGCATTACCCTAAAACAATATCCTCATATCAGTGGCTAAGTCATGCAGTGAATATGCTTTTAGTCAGAAGGACACAGAAGTCGGCCAGTAGAGACAGAAGATGAATGGTGCTAACTACAGGGCAATCCTGAGAGAAACCCTGTTAGTGGTTACCTGAGCATATTCTTGTGTCAAAATGGTCCAGTCAATGTTCAAATTGAAATCTAAGAGAAACTTGATGTGCATAGATCCTCTTAATCCAATCTGGTTGGGTTTGAACTGAGAGAAAGAGTTCTAAAACTTGCAGCTGTGATTGCGGTAATTGGTGGAGCTGCACCAAAGAATCCACACAGGAAGGCAGGATACAAAAGCACATAATAATTTTCAGATTGTTTAGCCAAACATTCTGTCAACTTTCTATCTTTTGCCTTTCATGATACTTACCATGAAATCCCAATCAAATTCATTGAAGTTTTTGGCTTAACCTTTACTTATTTGGTCACATTACAAAGGGTATGAACAAAAGGTTTCACTTTTCCCGTCATCAAATGTCCCATCCTGTCTCCTTCCCGGCCCAGGACCCGTCCGCCTACCCCCAGCCCACGTCGCAGGACCTGGCGTCCTTCTGGGACCTGCTCCAGCTCAACATAGAGGACGTAAGGGTTAGGTTTCAGGACCTCCAGAAGCTCAAGGACTCTGGGTGGAGGCTCCCACCTGAAAAGAAGGTGAGGGACCGGAGGGTCCGGCCTACCCTGGTTTCCCTTCAGCATTCTCCCCGAGCTAAGATGCCTCTGTGCCGCCGGGTAGAGCAGATGGCTGTGGCCTCCAAACGTTTGCGGGCCGCGAACGGTCAGAACAGACCAAGAGGAGCTGAGCAGATTTGCCTGCGAGGCAACGGAAGTTCAAATTGATAGGGTTTTATTTTGCATTTAATTTTAATTTATGTATATTTAAGTTTTAATCTTTTTTACTTTTCTTGCACTCTGTCAAGAAAAAGACAGCTTTTAGCATTATTTTCTATCAATCCTCTCCAAAACTAACTCTCTTTTCTTCTTTTTTTTCCACTTTTCCCCTCTATCTCTCCTTCCAATTCCTTTCATACAACGCAACACTGATGCATGCTGCGATACCTTTTTGGGGCTATTTTCCTGTCTCATAATTCGTTTGATTACTTTTTATTTATTTTGCCCTCTGTTGTGGGTTTTGTCTCTTATTGCATGGGTTTTCCGTCACAAACCCCTCTTCTTTTCCACCACCTAACATGACAAATCCACTGTCCTTTTCCCGCATCTCATGTCAATGTCTCATCCTCAACGGGTCAGGAGGATAAGAAACTTCCTCCGCCCCTACCAAAGAAGCCAGCGGGCGGGGTGAGCGGCAGCCTCCGGGCCGATAGCGTGGGAGACGGGGTCTCCGTTAGTGCCAGGGGCGGCCCGGCGGGGCTGGTGGTGCCCCGCGTTGGAGGGCACACCCTCCCCATCAGGGAGAAGTCCCTGGACCTCGGAGACCGTCAGAGGACAGAGGCGCGAAGGAGGCTGCTGCAGACCAAGCGTACCGCCTCCTTCAGGCAGAACTCGGCCACCGAGAGCGCCGACAGTATTGAGATCTACATCCCCGAAGCCCAGACTCGACTCTGAACCCACGATGGCACTCGCTTCCCCCTCACCCGATCTTCTGCGAGTCATTGCTGCTTATACGCTTCCGACCCACCACCAATTTTAGCATTTTCCATCAACTTCTGTCATCCTACATTATTACCTAACAAGCAATGACAGCCATTTTAGTGTCTTGAAATTCAAACCATTTTACCGAGGCAGAGGCCTGAGGGGTATCTAGCCGAAGACGTTTTTACTTCCTTCTTAGTCGGAATTTCTTTACATATATATATATATATATATATATATATATATATATATAAAATATATATATAATCATTATATAATATAATATATAATGATTATATAATATATAATCACTCTGGCTGAAACCATGTCAGAAATCTTTTGTAAAACTAGGCAGCAGAGGTTCATGCAGTAGCATGCCTGTATGTGTTCACTTGGCACAAAAAAGGGCTTAACAGGCAGAAGACCTCTGAGGAGATTCTCTCCTCCTCCCCCCCCATCCCCCAACGCTGTTCGGAGCGAAACCGACTCCCACTTACAGGCTTTCGCCGATAACAGCTCAGCCGAGGCGAGATCTATTGATTTCTTGAGCATCCTCAGTTGGCTCCGAGAGAATCCCTGAGGAAATATCAAACACAGAATCCTTAGTCCCTCTTTCTGTCAAGTCACAGAATATAGTTCAATTTTACATCTCACTCTGTTGATGCTTTCGAACCACCTGTCCGTCAGCATCGGGCGGCGAGGCTCTCCGGTAGTTGTGTTTGCCTTTTGGCAAACACAACTTCAGTGTAGCATCACAGATAAAAAAAACATGAAGAAAAGAAAAAAAATCAAACTCCTTGTGTAGTCTCTGAAGTCTCAAGTACTCAGAAGAGGAGGGTTTGGGAGAGTTTTTACATGGAATTATTTCAGTGGCTTTTCTGGAATTACTTGAAGATGATCCCCCTTCTGTTTTTTACACTGTGAGAGTAGAGCACCGCCAAGTGGTCAAAAGAGAACCCCGCTTCAACAGCAGTGGTCTTTACAGTTTCGATATATCTTATTCAGGAACAAGTGAGCACCCCATCCAACCTCTTAATGAAACAGCCATTGAAGTGGTCAGAACTGCTATCTTCCCCTCCAAACCCCCTTCTTTCTTGCTTGGACAGACTTTACTATCGTGTTTATTCGTAACTAAATAACTATGGGTTTTTAAGTAAAAGAAGAGAAGCAGCTTGAATTTTCAGCAGGATCTTATCACCAAACTTTATTTTGTTTCCCTGACGGCGTTGACGAAACGAGGAATGGTTTCGTTTTGCTGGCAGATAAAATGAGGCCTAACCGACCTTAAAATATCCTTCCAAAGAATCACCAAGTCGAATCAGATTGGGATTATCTCCAAAAAAAAAAAAAAAGTGGTATTTTTTAACTATGCTGGGAATGTGAAATATGTGATACGTGTGGAGCTACGGTACCTTGCACACATTCATATCTGGTGAACTTCTTCACCTTCTTTTCAAGTTACAACCATAAACTTCAGTTCATGTTTATGTGATGGACATCAATCTAGCATCCCTCGGCATCATGCTAGAGTGAAGTGTTTTCCATCACAGGGTGTTTTGTTTGTAGGGAAAATGTTCGATTTTGTTATCATCTGGTCTGAATTGAACATTTGCTGTTTGAATTGTGTCGAGCAGCAAACGGGACTTCTTGTTTTTATTCCAAATGCTTCTATAAAAGTTGAATCTTCTATTTTTGGTGTCAATTTCTCCCAACTCAGTTGCTGGTCTGCATCCGCTAAAGCTGCCATGAGCGTCTGGGCTGCGTCTCGGATTAATGTTCTGCTTTTTTCATTTATTATGTGAAAACCCAATAAATGTGAAAACTGTTGCATAAAAGCCCAAAGTACAGAAATTCACTTAGGTTTGTGGTTGTAACATGATAAAATGTGGAAAAGTTAGAGAAGCGTGAATGGTTTTGCAGGGCTCTGTATGTTGTTTTTTTTTCCTTTTCATTAATTTACCTCCTGAAACAGGTCTAAATTATTTTACAAAATTAACTTTTTTTGAAGGATTCTTATCAAAAACGCGTCCTTCTTGTGTTGGGGTTTTCTACGACTGTTGGCTCATATGTGAATGCACTTGAATAACTAAATATGAAAGTCTGTGTGAATCCCAGTTAATACGAAAGAGTCGAAATGTATGGAATAGAGAGATGACAAAATGTCCGAATTTGTAAGCATGAAGTTTTCATTCTTTCCTTTTATTTTGGTTGGAAAATGTTGGAAATATGGGATATTTTATTGGAAAATGTATATTTTATAATATAACCTACATTTCTAGATTAGTAGAGATTATCGAGTACAGTACATGTACAAAGATCATATATCAAATGTGAAGCACTGCAGTATTGTTACAATAGATCATAGCTGTGTGGCATATCCAGACTGAGTCCATGTGAAGAAGACTTTCAAACGGCTCTTATTCTCTTTGTGAGTCAGGTTCACAGGGTATCTCTGGCAAGAATGGTGGTTGCCAAGGATGATCCTTCCTTAGGCCTACTTAAATATCTGTGTGTGGTTCTCACAACTTGTACTGCTGTTCCCCTTTTCCTCCCTGTATCTCCTGTTTAGAACCAACTACATGTGCCTAACCAGCTATGTGTGGAGGTTTCCTTTGAACACAGTTTACACTTTGAATATATACATAAATATATATATATATAGAGAGAGAGAGAAAGACAGAGAGAGGGAGATGTATATAGAAATGTATGAAATTTGCAGAGTATTGTTGGAGATTTTTTTTTTTTTTTTGACTTCCTGAATCTCCCTCATGTTGCAATACACACCCACGAGACTGGCACCCTTTGTCAATGTGGAACACTGCATGCTTTCTGATGGCCTCCTCTGAACAATTTAGCAGAGTCTCGTTTTGGAGAAGAAACGCGTATTTTGTAGCCTTTAAATCTTTTTCCTCTGTGTGATTGGGGGAGGGGGTGAAAAACTTAATTGCTAGGGTTTTACAATGCAGTTATTCCGACGAATCACACGTTTGTACAATTCTGTCCTTTTAGAGACAATGATACAGATATCCTTGGAAATACCAACCAGTGTTTTGCTTTTTGGACTTCAGCAGGTGAATCTTAACAACCTCCTTGTACAAACGAGGTGCCCCGGCATTGAAAACAACGAGGCGCAGCAATGCGAGTTGCGGAGCCGCCTTCTCTCTTTTTTTTTCCCCACGTCCTTCTCTGCGTCCGATGCCGCTAAAACTTGATGACATCCGAGCGGTGCCTGTCGCAGGCCCTCGTCAAACGAAGCACAAAGAACTGCTCTATTACTGTTACGCCACTGTGACGGACTCTTGACCCCACCCTCACTATCCTCAGTCCTACATGCGAGGGGGGTGGCAAAGTCTCTGGATCACACAAGTTGCCCTTGGGGGACACTAGGATTTAAAGATTCTTTTGTTGGATTTTTTTATCCGCAGTAGCAACCACAACTACTCTTTCATTTGTGCTGACTTTCTTCTCTCTGAGTTCTACAAGTTGAGGTGTCAACCAGCCACACCTTGCCTTGAAATAGGTCCATAGCAAACACAGTTTTTGTGGTTGTGATTTCCATTGTATTTATTTATTTTTTGTTCTATATAATGTATCTATCACATCAGCATCGTACAAACCACAGTTCCTGGTTGTGTTGTAACATTATCTCAACACTGACAAAACACAGCAATCAAACTATCTTAAGCCTTTCTTCCCACATGGCCAGATAAAATCTGAGTACCTCAGTTTTTAGCAAGTGTCCCTCTGTCCTCAGGGGATTTCCTAAACCCACCGTAAGACCCTAATAATACGAGGCTATGTTAATCCTCGCAGGAGTGTTGCTGATATTCTCTGATCGAGATGGGGAGAAGGAAGGAAAAAAATCTCTCGCTGCTTGAGCCCAGATTCACTGTTAGCCATTTATTTCCCCAAGACTAGGAAACAGCGTGAGTCAGTGTGGTGGCAGAGGCAGCAGCTTAATTGTAGCCGATTTGTGTGTGTCTGTGCTGCATACTGTGCTTCTGGAACAAAGCCAAGCTGGAGGCCTGTGGTAGCAGCAGATTTGAGTTTTAGTTGACATTACTGTGAGGCAGAGCTGCTCTGGAGTTTGAAGCTAGCTTATGTCTGTGGTGTGGGGGCTAGCTAGCCCTGGGCGCTAGCTAACCATGTTCTTGCTAAGTTAAAGGAACTTTTTTGTCAGAACGAAACCAAATTGTTATGTTGTAGAGATAGTTTTATGAACCAATAGTCTGCTTAGTCTTCAATTACTGCTTTTAACCAACTGTCAGCAACAGGACATGTTGTGATAGAAGTTGGTAAAGCTAGTGGTAGCATTGCTTTCAGTGAAACACATAGTGCTTAAAAAGTTCTGTTTGTACTCCAAAGTGGAAATATTCCAAATTTATATTTTAAAAAACCCTCAACTGGAACACCCAATGAAGTCAGATTTGTTAGCTGGAAAGTAGTGATACTCTTCACCCAGATAAATTTAATTTTCAATATGGCTGCCAAGTGTTAAAAAAATATAATAGTAACAGTCTGCTTCTTTGCTACGTTGATGAACAAATCTGTCGTTTGGACTTCCCTTAGCGAGAATGTTCCTGAAATCTTTATGAAGCATAATTTATTTGCTATCAAATGTTTATATAAAATTAGCTTGGAAAAAAAAATCAAAAAGCTAGAAGGCTTGCAAAAGGTAAAGCTTGATTTAGAAAATCTGTGGCTCAAAATATTGGTTGAAATTAGATACATCCAGGACCTGTACAGATTCTACTTTTAACCAGAGCTATCCTGTATCTAACCTATAACCTATAACCAGCAATTAACTTGTGACAATTATGTAGCCAGCTAATGATTGTATATGGCAGCTTTTGTAACCCATTTACTATCTAAGTGGGCCGTTATTTAAATGTAGCTTGGGCAGTAGTTACACAGCAAACTTGAAAAGCTTTACTGACTTGCAACTGTAACATGGTCAATTCTACTGTGAGGTCCTAATCAGATCTACTTTTTACAAAACTTGAAAGCACTTTGCTACCACTAGTGACTAATGCTAGCAACTGTAGCCTTGAGGGATAACTTAATGAACAACCAGCAGAAAATATCACTGATAATTAGTCAAGAATCAATTCAAGTGTCAAATTTCCATATCTTCTACAATTTCAGATTTCTCTCATTCATTGATTTTTGCTGGCGCTCGTGTGTATAGTCATGGCTGGAAACTTGTTTAATATTCACACTTTATTTATACATGTGGGGATCCTGAAGGTGCTTATCTACATAAGAAAATTATTAATAATTGCACATAAGTATCATCTTCAGTGACTCCCGCGTGTGCAAGCAGAACTTTGTATTCGGCATGTTATTGGCAGACCACACCATAGGCAGGGAGTTAATTACAGACCGTAAACGCCTTCAGTTGCTATTGCTGAAAATCACTGAGCATAATTAGGATCACTCTGATTTAATAAGAAACTTAATGCTTTAATTCATATTTTGGCCAAACTACTTTAATAAAATGTGCTTGGTGGTTTCTTACCTATGGTTTTCTCTGCCCCCCTCCTTCTTTGTTGCTCCAGAACAGGTCGGACTCAAGCAGATGTTCAACTGAAACTCCAATGTGCCTTTAGCACTGAGGTGTAATTCTGTTTGTATGTGTGCATATGTATCAACGTTGTAATGTAGATTTACAGGACACACACAGCTAACCATGAGGGTAAGAGACAACTGAGCAATTACTGTGTAATTATCAACAATATATATACATATATATCGATACCCTAACTTCGCCATGTTTACAAAGTGTAAATACCTGTTATCAATGGACATTGCTTATCTTAAAATTGCATTTATTGTTATTAGAATATAATTAATATGATTACTGTCATTAAAAGTTTTAATTAGTGCCATTATGATCATTATTAATACAGTGTTGTTGAATATAGCTATGAGTAAAAACTGTTCTGTAGGCTGATCAAGGGCAAGTAATGTGTATAGCAACAGAAATATATAAATATATAGTTTATTCTATGTTCAGTTCAATAAATCGCTGCTATTAAAGGGGATGGAGCAGAAGAAGAGAACGTTGATTAACTCTGGGAAGACACTTCCCCTCCCACCCCCCTCTGGGCTCAATGATGCACACTCCACCTGAGAGGTGAGGAATTGCCGAAGGAAGTGAGCTTTGGGAGTGGACCGTCCCAACAGTAGAACCTCTTTCTCTGTGTGCTCTTACTCCACTTTGAACTCTCAGTGCCAGCAAGAGGAGGAAATCAAATGGGGGCGTCGAACTGATGGAGACACTCAACTCGTTATTCAACTCTATAATGTAGCAAAGGCAACAACAGGCCTTGGTTCTCGAGTCCCTCCTTGTCTTTCTTGTATTATCGGTGACCACTATGATTTAGAGCAAGCTTCAGCATGGATTCACTCGTTTTATAGACATCATCAACTCTGTGCCAAGACAGCATATTGTACATACAAACCTTAATTTTTGTTTGTTCTTCTTCTTCTATGGAAATGGCTGACTCCAGCAGAGCAATAGAGTCACGACAGGGTGTAAATGTTTGTTGCGCCACCAAGTGGTCGCCCACGTGTGGTGCACAAGAACACACCAGGAAGTGTTGTCTGAAGGCCGATGGAGGCAGTGTAAACCATGCTTAGTTTGTTTTTTTTTTTCTCCTCCCCCCCGTTTTGTACATACAAGTTTATTTCTTGCTCTCATGTTTTTATGGGTCTAAATGTGTCCAAACCGAAGCACGTTTGATGGCGCTGAACCCGGAGAGATGGCACACTGTGACGTGGTTTACTCCCAACACAGAATGTAACACTTTCAACGTTGTCTGAACATTTTCTAATGGCTAATATTATTACTATCAATATTATTATTATTATAAAGCTATTTTAGCGAGTTAAACGAGCGTCGCTGCGTCTCCTTTGTCTTTTTTGGTGCGTTTACTCTTCGACTGAATGTTCTGAAGAAAATGTGAAATGAAGCAGTAAAAACATTATTCTTTCGGGGTAAGAGCAATGTTGTTTTGATTGACGGTATCTTCTCAATATGAGCTTAATAAGTTTTTTAATTTTCTGGATTCTAGCTGGCCCCTCCATTGGCTTGTATATCCAAGCTTGATTCAATTCCAAAAATTGAGTTTATTAACTCAGCGTTTCATCTGGGGCCACCATTTCTGCAGCATGCAGAACTTTAAGTAGTAAGTCTATTAAATTTCCTTTTAAATAAAACGTGTTGCTGATACGTTCTGGCCTTGTGTGCAGCAGGATGAAACTGTTTTAAGTCAAGGAATTTCAACAACACAAGAAGTTAGATGATGTTAAACAGTAAAATGGAGAAGTTTGATCTACATGTCTAAGGCTATTTATTGATGGAGTCATCCGAGAAACAAAATAATGCAACATGTTCAACCTTTAACTCTTACAATGACTGTGAAAGGTGTTGTAGGACATTTAACCTTTTAACTGCTTTTATAAAATTGTGAGTATAATTCAGGTTTTTGGGCAGGAAATTGCAACAAAAAAAACCCCTGATAATCAAAATATAATTGAATTTCAGTTACTTTCACATAGGAATGGTAAAGGGATAAATAATCCCATTCAGATCAGTATTTAGTAGATGCACTTAATGGTCTCAAACACACTGGCTCATCTGGACACAGCAATTGCAACAGAACAGTTTAAACTCTCTGGGAATCCTTGGGGATTAAGTTTGAGCATCTTTTTACATCCAATCCCAAATTCTCAACTGGTTTGGAATACTCTAGAATCTTCACCTTGTTGGCTTTAAACCATTTCTGTGCACTTTTTTTTGCTGTAAGCTTTGTGTAGTTATGCTAATCTCCCAAACTGTAGTTCAAATCAGATTAATCTTTCCTGGATTGCTGTGAAAAGGCATAAAGAATGTTTATTTTCCACAAAATTGGAAACAATCAGCTGAGAAATCTTCACAGGTTGAACAGGAATGCCACTTTCATTTTTGGTAATAAAAACTTACCAAAAACATTTTAAAAAAAAGAAGAAAAAAAAAGACCTTGTCATATTAACAACAAACAAGTTTTCAGATCAGCAAAGGAAAGATCAAAGATGTTAAAAAAAAATTCCCTTAAGCATTGTCCTATTATCCCTTCAAAGTGGAAAATTAAAACATGAATTGAATTTAATACATTGCTTCACATGGTAAATATTTTATAACTTCAAATTTCACTGGACATGATCCAGTTTGAGTGTCCAGGCTTGACCAGGAGTGAAAGGTAGCTCAGGCAAAAGGACGGTGAGACCTGCATTAGGGTAGACCGGTGCCCAAGGTAGGGAGGACGGACGACCCAGTAGAGTCACCTAAAAAAGAAACGGATTCCTATTTGTTCCTAGTCACTTTTAGATTATTGATCATGGGTTTGGTCATGTACTTGTTCCAAATGGCAACACATAATCTTAATAATCCCATTTACCTTAGTAGTTGCTGATGTTTGGGGGATCAACAGCTTCAGTGTAGTTGTTGGGGGCTTGGCTGTTATTATGGCGTAGACCGTGGCACCTTTTGAGGTATACCTAAAAGAACGTGAAAAGTAGCAACCATCAAGCTCATTTAGTTTTTTGGGGTTTTCTTCCAAGCAAAAACTCATGCTGAGTTCTGGAAGCATGGAAGGAGAAAACAAAAAAATGAACACTCGGATCCTAAATATTCAACTTTCCAGCTTTCTTACCACACTGGCACGGTGCCGTTTTCCATTTGGACTCTCCAGGGTTTGGTGGCGTAGATGGCCTCTCCGTTGGTTTCCAGCCAGGCGCCAACACCCCTCAGCCTCTCCTCAAACACACTGGGAACAGTCCCGTCGGCTGTGGGACCTACATTGAGAAGATAATTACCTCCAAGAGCCACTGTGCTGACCAAATCCTGTGAAGAAAATGAGAAGCATTCAGTCCCGAAGATTAGGCGGCTGCATCTTCAGCAATCTGAACGTCATCTTGCATCTTTACGTCAATAATAGCAGGTAAGTCCATCAGTTCTTTGAGCTTCATGTTTCGACGGTAACCCCAGGATAAAGTGTCCACAGATGTACATTTCTCCCACTTGTGTTTGGGCAGCTGGCCTGGAGTGTATTTGTCCTGGCAATTATAAAAGCCACCGTGTTTGCAGGCAGTGCCTTGCCCCCATCGATCATTGGTCACAACAGTATCCTAAAATCAAGGACGATAGGGTAAATGGACTGAAGCTGTTATTTTAGTTTTGTGCAACACTTTAAAACAAAGTGCAGACAGTTTTTGTGTTTCCCCATCATAAAAAGGACTGACTTTGACAGGGCTGTCGTTGTAGAGCCACGCCAGAAACTGGGTGGAGTTCCAGTAGGTGTCTGGTGCTTCCCAGTCGCCATCAGACCAGATCACTTCAGGTCTGTACCTGCAAGGCAAATATAACACTATCATGTTGTGCAATAACTGAGAACGAGCTAACTTTAACTAAGGTATGGCTTGTAGTTTGTGCAACAATAACAGAGAAACTGAAAACAAGCGGTTTGATCGGTTACTAAAACTTAAAAACTACTAACCTTACAACAATGTTATAAAGTTCAGGAAGTAGTTTCCGCATCACAAACTGTTGGGTTTTGAATCCATTCTTCTTGTCCTCCAAGTAGAGGGGGTTGAACCATTCATACAAGGAGTTGTAGAGGCCATAGTGCAGCGACCTAAGTGATGAAAACAAATCTTTGAAGCTCTTGCTTTTTACCTTCACGTATGAGACATGTTTTCAGTTATAGCTGAAGTGGTCCAGGTGGTTTTGTGCTGCGTTTCATATTCCTATTGAACTCATTTACCAGAATCTACAATTAGCAGATATTTTCCTCCATCAAACTTCTTTGAGTTCACCCACCGGTTGCGAACTGCATCTCCCAGGTCTTCCACCAAGTCTCTTTTAGGACCATTATCCACAGAATTCCAGTTCCAGGAGTATGGAGACCCCCAGTTAGTGAATCCTTCATGATGTTTGGAAGTCAGGACAACATATCTGGAAAGAGTGTACTGTGAAACAATGCCTTGCAAAAATCCTAATAAAATCCATTAAGGTTTAGAGATTGTGTACGGGTAGTTTTGCATGGAACAGAAAGTGCGACACACACCCGGAAGTGGAATATAAACACCTTCTTCTTGTTGTTGTTGAAATTTATTGGCGGTTGGCAAAAAAAACAAACAAACATATAAACACCTTACTTTGCACCAGAGGCTTTGAAGATGTCCGCCCACTCCTCCGGGTTGAAAAACTGCGCGTGGAACTGAGGGGCGAAATCCGGGTAGCTGAAGCCGGGTGGGTAGTTCTCGGACATGTAGCTCACACACTTCGGGTCAGGCGGCTGCTGACCCTGCCAGTGCCACCAGAACCACTCGCTGGCGAAGCCTGGCACTGAAAATACTCCCCAGTGGACAAAAATGCCCACCTTGGCTTCGTCGTACCATGAAGGCAGAGGTCTGGCGTCCAGACTCGTCCAGTTCGCGGTGTAACGAGCCGCTGCGGGAGACGCGAAGGCGAGGAGGAGGAGCAGGAAAACAGCAGCCATAGCTGCTACAAGTTGGCCTAAAATAAGATTACAGGGCACTAATTTAAAGTCCTTAAATCTACCTGGTGAGCCTCTTGTTGCTGTTTGAGTCGTTTCCTCGTCACATGACTGGACTCACGTGGAGCATCACATGAATGACTCGTTTTGCAGAACTGCAAGGTGTAAAAGTTAATTTGACCTCTTAGTAAAGGACTTAACATATATCTAGATATAATCTTTGACTCGAATAAGAAGATTTGAAAACCAAAAGGCATCTGTAAGGCAAACAATGTCATTTTAAATTGCATTTATATTTCTCTGTTTTTAATTTATCGGTATATTTTGTTTATTGTTCTCAGATAAAATAATCAAACCACTCGTTATTGGTCTACTGCAATATTTCTGTTTTTAAAGCACATTTTCGATTTTAATCCGAATGTCTCCATGCTTAAGACGCACCTGTGTTTACTTTAAAAATGCGAGTTTTTAGCCACAAGATGGCAGCACATCTATGAGTACCTCTGCTTTCACGAGCCTTGTAAACTTAAAACTGAGAATACAAAGTCGACAAACAAAATACAGATGGAGAAATGCTTATTGATCACTGTCAAATTTTTATAGTACAATACACATGGAAGTCTGCCATGCTCTAGCTTATACAGGTAATTTATTTGCTCACTTCTTTACACACATGGCTGCCATTTCTGTAAACAATTTAAGTTAAATAGTCATTTATAAGTCGCATTTCATCTACATATAAACGGAGGCACCAGGTGTTAGAGACAATTATTTATTTGAATTCATGATTGACGCCTTAATCCCGATCCTGCTGGATGAGTACAAAATCTTCATTTCCCCGTACAGCAACTCGGAGAAATTTAAATTTCTTTACATCCACGTACAATGCAAACAAAAAGAATTCATATGCTGTATTTTAAACAAGATTTGTGAAATTTTCATTTCCTAACAAGCTCCAAACAAATCTCCATAATGACAAGGCAGAAACTGCTTTTCAGAACTGTTTTTTCCCCCTATTGTCAATATTGCCATAATCTTGTTATTCTGTTGTTTCATAAATATTTACATCAAGGCTTAATATTTTATTGAATAACAATCTTATCTCCTTTTTGAACCTAGTGATGCTCACAGATTTGTGATTTGACACAATCCGATCTCTGAGGTCTACAGACAAGTCATTTGACTTCGTTGCTTGGTTTCTGTTTTGATACAACCGCAGCACCTTGAAGACACAGGCGCACGCTCGATCTCCATTTAAAATCATGTTTAATTACTCAAGGTTCTGAAAAAGTGAACGGCTGTGAATACTTTTTGTTGGCACTGTACACGTTTGAAATTTAAAGTTACATCTAGACGATTTCACAAATGGCAGACAGGTTTCCTGCTACTAACTAATCACTGACACACAATGACAGGCAGCTTTGGACCGGAAATTCAGGACACAAATGAGTGAATAAATAAATAACCTTGCAGTAATAGTAAGTGCAATGAGGCCCTGTTTTATTACTAGTTGATGGTAAAATTCACAGTGTATGACCGACATCAGAGCATTCAGCAAGCTGTCTTTCCAGCATCTGTTTCTCCACTAAGTCCTCCACTCTGCCAACCTCCACCTCGTCCACATCGTCCATAAAGCTTGACCAGTCTGTGGTCCCATCCGCACGCACCATGGGCTCTGGCTGGCTGGACGGGTCAGCGGGCGCAGAATCTTCATGAGTGGTGGTCACGCAGTTGCAGCTGTCGCAGATGCCGAAGCGCCTCAATCCCGGGGAGACGTTTGACCCTGTGAACGTTCGCCTGCAGCTCTTGCATGATACTGGCCAGTAGTGCCTGTGAACCTATGGACAGACACACAGTGGGTATTGTTTTGACTTGGTTTAGAGTTTGTAAGGAACAGGAACACTCAAACATACATACATACACCATGCATGGTGGAGTCAATTGGTATTGCTGGGCTCATAAAAATGATTACTGAAGATTGTTGTAGGACAAGTCGTACTAACAAAATGGGATACATGAAAAAACATGAAGGTCACACTTCACTCTTACACTAAGTGCGTGGGTCCGGAGATGCTCCTGTCGTGTGAACCGCTTGCCACACATGGGACAAGGGAAGGGCCTCTCTCCGGTGTGGCAGCGGATGTGTCGCTTCATGATTCCTTTCTGCTTGGCAGTGTATGGACAGAAAGGGCACTTGTGGAGTTTTACTGGAACTACCAAGCCATCGCCTGTAGGGGGAGAAAGACAACAACTGAATACATAAAAATCTTCTGCTTTCGGATTTACTGTATTTAACTTGGTCTTAGGTTATTCTAGCTCATTCATTGACAGTTAAAACTGGCTGAGGTAATTACCTGTGTCCTCTCCGAGCCAATCAGACTGGATCTCCATGATAGATGACCCAACAAAGCCCAAACTTTCATCCATTCTGCTACTTCCTGTGCTGCTGCCGAGTCCTTGGTTGAAGCGCTGACTTACTCGGTCCCCTACAGGACTGGGGCCTCGGGGGCCTTCACCTCTGGACAGAATCTCCATCAGCTGTCGGGTGTTAAATGAAGGGCTGTATCCTAAAGGGGACCGCTCATTGGAGGCTGAGGGACTTTGAAGAAGTAACCTGCTATGATGCGTGCCATGCAGAGAGGACCCAGGATATGGCGCAAGGTCTTTGGTGTCGGGGGACTCTACGAGTTCCTCATCAGGGTCATACTCTATTTTAGGGTTCACCAACTCTGGGGTCAAAGCAGAAGATGAGGAGGAAGAGAGATTGGTCTGATCCATGTGACCCTTTTGGTCTTCCCTCTCAGGTGGAAACCCCTCCCTAGAGGAATAAGCGCTGTCAATGTTTCTACTGGAGCCCACTGGGGTGGCAATTGCGGTAGACAAGGGGGTACTTGTTGAAGTACCTTCCTCAGGACCTAAACCCGACCCCCCATCTACTTTTGCAGCCTCTGAACTTGTCCCTGTAATACCTGTGCCCCCAGCAACAGTTGCAGAAGGAGTTCCACTGTCCGCGGGTCCAGTTGCTTCATTGTCCTTCTGGTTCTCTTTCTTCGTGTTCCTCTCCTTATCCTTGTTGCAAATCTCCAAAGATGAGTGGATGTACTCTTTACAGAAGTTCACGAGTTCTGTCATTTGCAGATAGCTAGCCGCTGACATCACCTCAATCACGTTGTTGCTGTTAAGGGCCAAGCGGCCAGAATAGAGGAAGTCGAGGATGACAGAGAAGGCGTCGGCTGTTACGATGTCCAGCGATGCTGTGCTGTAGCGCTGTCCGCTGTCCTGAAAAGTCATTCCAAGTTTAAAACTAGAAATCTGCAAACACTATAACAGAACATGGCTTTGAACTGCTCTAAAACATCAGTTAAAGTTAATGATTTTGTGTAACAGCTTGAACCTTCAGTGTACTGTTATATACCAACTTACCAATTACATTTAATCGATGTATAACATGCACTTAACATGTAGATAAATTAATCCACAATTAACTGAATATGCCCAAATTATATTTAGGCATATTATTTATTTTTTAATCAGATTTCATTTTGATTTTAAAGTGATATTGAAGTATTTCTACAGAAAATTGTATGTTTTGTTTACTAGCTTTCAGTCCAGTTTCAGAGCTCACCACAGTACTGAGACTGCCCCTGTCAAAGTGTTCAAAGACATACGGACTGTGGAAGAACCACAGTGCCAGTACTTTTGGATCTTAGTGCAACATTCAACACTGTTGACACTGACAATGATATTCTGATTAAGCAACTGGAGAGCTGGATAGGACTTTCTGGTACACTTCTGGTTTGAGTCTTTAAGCAAGACTCAAACCAGGACAGGAACAGAAACAACTTTGTGTCAATAAGTAACTTCTTGTCAGAGCGGACAGAAGTCGCAGGTGGGGTATCCCAAGGTTAAATTTTGGGGCCCCTTGGGGCCTCTTTAATAGCGACATGCTCGTGTTGGCTCAGATTATAACAAGTAATAAGATTATTTCTCATAACTACAAAGATACTGTTACTCTGCTCTACATTATTATGTCACCAAGTGTCTCCGAACCCATCCAAGCACTGAACTGATGCTTAGAACAAATCAATGCGTGGATGAGCCATAAATCTCTCCAGCTGAATGGAAACAAAACTGATGTTATCTTTGGACCCAAAGGGTCAACTTCAGTTATTACAGCTAAACACTAACAATCAAGTCTGAAATCTTGGTGTTGTTATAGACTCAGGCCATAACTTTCAGATACACCTAAAGACAGTTACAAAGTCGGCCTTCCATCACCTGAAGAACATTTCCAGGATCAAAGGAGTAATGTTCCAGCAAGAGCTAGAGAAACTCATTCATGAGTCATCTTTTCTCCCATTGATAACTGCAACAGTGTCTTTAAAAGTCTGTGTGAAATGTCAGTCGGATAGATGCTGCTCCCATTCTCACTAAAAACAGGAAAATGGAGCAAATCATTCCAGTTGTAAAGTCCTTACACTGGCTCTCTGTAACTCAGATAAAAGTTACAGTCCGTATTGTTGTTATAACAATACGGAAATAACCGCTTCCAGATCACAAAGGTCTTTTGGTTAAAATCTACTCTTCATCCCCAGAACCAGAATCAAACATGAAAAAACAGCCTTCACTTTTATGCTGCTCTCATGTGGAAACATTTTTTTTTTTTTTTTTTTAGAAAATTGCAAAAATGCTTAAACACTGACTTCTTTTAAACCCAAAAACTGACCTGCTTACAGCTGCCTTGATAAATAATAACTGGAACATTGATTAATTTGTAATCTTCCTTCAAATATTTCAGGAAATTTGAAGACGACATTTTAGCATATGCATTTTCTTGGCACTAACAGAAAACAGACAGAAGCTGTGTAATCCTCACCTGCAGGTAGTGAACCAAAAGAGCCCGGAAATAGCCGCTTCCAGCAAATAGCACGTTACGGTGGGCTTTGAATACACGCCCCTCTACCAGGATACTGCAGTCGCAGAAGAAGTCTCGCTTTCGCTGCTCATTGAGCTCAAACAGCAATTTGGGCAGATAACAGGGAACCTCCATGTTTTTCCTTCTGCGTGATTCTAGCAGCGGGAAAAAAAAAAAAAAACCTGCGGGAGATTATAGATGATAAAAATGCGATGTTAAAATGACCTGAAACTACACAACTATTTAACAGTTCTATTTTCGATTCTTGCCATTAGCTTAGTATTAAAATCCACAACATTTTGAAAGAAAACTCGTAAATGCACAGAGAACTTCACATTTTATAAACAATAATATTGCTGAGGGGCTCCTAATAAAATCCGATAACGAAAACAGGAAGTGATTTACGCTCTGCTTTGTTTGCTAACGCGACAGCCTGTGCAGCTAGCTCTAAGTAGCTAGCTGCTAATACTTTGTCGAGCAACACAGCACAGCTGCAGCATTCAGCAGGCCTTTACGAAGCGTTTTATACGAGGCACTATAAACCCTTTCATTATAGACTTACCTGAGCTACTCTATAAACCTAAACGCGAAAGAAAGACAGCAGACTGCAGGATTTATTGTCCCATGCCTACAGAGGCAAAGACTTCCGCTTTCGTTAAACAATTACGCACATTTTCCTCGTCCAATCATTTGACCGAGCGAGAGTCAATCGCCGTCTCCCCTTTTGTACCGCGCTGGACGTGAAATGGCATTAGTGACGTCACTGAAGTCCTCGCGGAGTCCGTTTCGCCGCAACATGTCATATGGCCCTAATAACTAAAAGTGCTGTAACGGTACATGCAAGTAATTGAAAAATATTGCCCGTATTAATTTTGGGTGCCAAACAGATTTTTCCGCAGCCCACAGAAAAAAATGACACAGAAGAAGAAGAAGAAGAAGAAGAAGAAGAAGAAAAACAGAGATAAAGAAGGCATAAATAAGGAACACTATTTAAGCACTATTGTATTTGTTTCTGAAATGCTTACAAATGTTGCTAAAAAATGGCGTTGTGACTGGATGATGCAACATAATCACAAACATGCTTGTCTTCACATGCCATGCTGCAGTATTTTGTTCTCTTCAGAAAGCATTTAGCAGGGATGGAGGCCACACGGCCATACGAAGGCACAGCTTTATGTGTAGCTGTCACAGATAAAAACATCAGTCCTTTCTATTTGGATTAATTGGTGCAGAACTGTGAATAGGAACGAAGATGACACATACCTATCAGCATTTTATTTTTCTTACAAATAAAAACCAGGAAAGTGTGGCATATAAATTCAGCCTTGATTACTTAAATGCCACTAAATAAAATCCAGTGCGGTCTATTGCCTTCAGAGGCCAGTTAATTGTAATTGTGCAATTTCATTTAAGTATAAATTCAGCTATTATGTTTATTAGAGAAGATGAGAGAGCAAACAGCATCACAAAGAAAAGGGAACAGTCAAGAAGAAGTTTAAAGCAGGATTAGGCTAAAAAACAATAATCCCAAACTTCAAACATCTCACAGAGGATTGCGGTATTCAGCGTGAGGCAACTGCTAAAAGACACGCTCATTATTTGCATGTCTTTTAGCAGTTTAGTTTGCCCGACTGAACTGACAGGTCGGGCAAGGAGAGCATTAATTGGAGAATTAGCCAAGATGTCCATGGTAACTCTGGGAACCTGCTGCAATCCATGGCTGACGAAAACTATTTGTTGTGGGCTCCATAAATTCGGAAAATACATTTGTTGTAAGCGCACCAAAATAAATTTCATTTACAGTTTTCAGCAGGCCATGTAGAGGACATGGAAAGGAGGCGCTCATTACTGGGTAAGACAACCCAGTAATGAGCGATATGAAAGACATCTACTCTAAAAGACATTAAACAAATAATGCTGCAACTAATCGTATTGTGCCTACGGGATACCACATTTCAATCACATGATTAGAAAAAAATTATACAAGCAAGGCTGTGTGGCAAGGAGTGGCAGGCAAACCAGAGCATATTCATAAACATGAATGGAATAGTCAAGGTCCAGACCTAAATCAAATTAAGAACCGGTGGCAAGATTGTTGTAATTGCTTTAAAAGCTGGTTCCCCAAAGTATTGACACTGGGAGGTATAATGTGTAGCTGTAGCATCTTCTCTTTGTTTTTATTTGTAAAATAAATTTTGAAAACTGTGATTAATTTCTTGCATTTTGCTTTATAATTAAGCATTGCTTTGTGTTTATCTATCATATAATTTCCCAATAAATGAGAATTTGTGGTTGTAATGGTAGAGAATTTTAAATGTATTCAAGGGGTATAAATACTTTTGCAAGGTATTCTAAGTGAAGATAATTTTTTACTTCAAAAGTCTTGCAAAAACGTGATGGTTCATTTAAAAAAAGCTCTAAATTCTTCCTAAATCGTTATTCACCTTTAACACCAGTATTAGTTACAAAACGTCCTGCCAGTGATCTTGACGATAATCGCCTCCTCTCCTTCTTACACCACTTTGAGCTCGCAGCAGCACACCCGCCTGCCCTCATTGTCTGCTCATGAATACTTGTTTATTTGCCTTCCATTTTGCAAAGAAAATAGTTCCTTTCTCATTTTCAGACGCAGCAGGGATAAACAAGAAGTTCCTTTAGAGCTGCACCACACCCTCAATGCACAATCCACAGCTTTTAGAAGTGTTTTTTGCGCTGATGGGTGCCGACCAGGCAACTTATTTGTTTCAGATATTTTCCCATGGCAAACAGCGTGAATACAAAGGCTTCGTGTTGGCCTGATGGAACCACAGAACCGCCACACTTGAGCCTCCTCTCTCTCTCTTTTTTTTTTTTTTCAAAATAAAATTTATGGTACCTCATAAAAAGAAAAAAAAAAACTCTATTCATGCTTATTTGTGCTAAATATAAAGTATCATAGCCAGCAGGGGTTCGGTTTAGGCCTTGTAAACTTGACACAAAGTCATCAAGGGCCAGTTGACCCATCTGCAAAGACTCGAACCCGAAACGAAACTTAATTAGGTTAAGCTGTGTGGTAGTTCTGGGTGCTGACCTTCTTCTTCTCACTGCGCCTCAGGGGAACACAAGACCTTTTGTTTTGGTCATTTGTTGACTGCATGGCAGGAAACTCCCTCTCATGCAGGCCTTCCACAGTCACAGTGAAGCTCCTTCGATGCCACCGATCCGGGTGACAGTTTAACGCCGGTTTACACCCAGCAACCCTTTAGCAATGAATAACATTGGTGATTTATGATCGGGCTTTGCCCCATGCCTGTGATTATGACGGCGCGTGATTTACCGATGGAAAGCCAGACGAGAAAAGTAAATAGATGCAGCGATCACTGCTGTTATGTAAGGTCGCCTCCGAACGCGGGACCTCACTCTTTGTGTGCGCTAGCCACTCGGAGACCCACGGCTGGCACAGAGGGCTCCAACGGCACTCCGCTGGGTCCCTGTGGTCTGCGCCTCAGCTCATAACAGCCACTTAGGCCGGCATTTTCCCAGGCTGAGACAACACACCACGGTGGCAGCGGGAGCCGCAGAGAGGGCCTGATTAAAGACTAGAGACAATGGAGGGAGAGTGAGCCGGGGACCATGGTGGCATTTTCCATCTCCGCCACTGTCTCCTGGGGGGACCGAGTATGTGCCGTGAAACGTTTGAATTATCCCAGAATCTCTGGAATTCAGACGGAGGCACCGCGGAGAGGACCCTCGACCGGGGATCAAAGAGCTTCGAGAGGAGTGCGGTGGACTGGTGGTGAAGTCGAGTACATGGTGGAGCTTGGGTGTGTGTGTGTGTGTGTGTGTGTGTTGGGGGGGAGGCATACTTGTGTGCTTAAGAGCACTCAGTTGAAAAAGATAAAGACAATGTTTAAGTTTGAAGCATTTATAGCTTCATGTGTAGGGATGTTTAAATAAAAAAGAAAGGGGGCCCATGTTTGGTTTTTGAGGAGACATTGATCACTGAGTGGTGTATAAAGGCATGTGGGGAGTATGTGTTGCTGTTCTTTTATCCTTCACAGGATCAAATAATGCAATCATAGCCAATCATTGCAAGTCTAATACAGTGGGCGCCCCTCTTTAGCTTGGAGACGCCACTTTCTGTGGTGGCTGAGGGACAGAAAGAGCAAAGCAAGAGACGGGGGTGAACTTCGTCTTTCTATGGCCATCTATCTCTCTGTAATTATCACTTAATGTTCCTCTGCGTTCTGGAGACGTCTGTCTCTTGCTCTGTCTTTTCTTTTCCTACGGAAGACGACAACAAGCATGAGTCAGAAATAAATCTGCCAGCCTTTTTATCATCGTATATTTAGCCTCAGAGCAGAGTGGCGAACGAAGCCGTCCCAGACCGCCAGCTTCCGATATCGCAGGGCCTCAGCGACGGCTGGTTGGCTGGCCGTCCTTGCCACAGCTATATCCAAAAGATCAAGGCATCCTTTACTGTAACAAAGTCAGTTTCACAAGTTTTGACTTTAGCTGAGAGAGAAAAAGCCAAAGTCACCAATAATCTACAATATGCAGTGCCTTTGCATGTGCCATTTTGTCAAGTTACAGCTACAAATTTTATAGGAATTTGGTGTGCGTTTTCCCTACCAGTTTTGAACATCTAGACACCAAATGTTTTTGTCCATTCTTCTTTGTAAAACAGCTCAAGCCACATCAGACCGAGTGGAAAGAGTTTGTGAACATCAGTTTTCAAGACTCACCACAAAAGCTAAATTGTGTTGAGGTCCTCAGTCTTAAGTCTTGCCAGTGAAACTTTCTTAATTAAGGTGTTATGATCCTTGGGTGTTTGTGCTTTGGGTCTCATTTGTGTTTCCATTTTGATCATTTCATTGTTATTTATTTTCTTAGATCTCGCTGTGTTGCTCATTCCCTTGTGTTTTCGGTCTCGTAGTTTATCTACTTTTGTGCTTTTGGATTTTGTGTCTCGGGATTAGTGTTCCTTTCTGTTTCTTGTTAGTTTCACAAAACCTCTTTGTTCATTTGTCTCTATTCCTTCTATTCCTTCATCCTGACAGTAACTGGTGTCACTTATTACCTGTTGCCCAGGTCATTATCCACCTATGTCTCTCTCCTTGTATGTAGTCCTCTGGTCCTTCCATGGTTACTGCTGGTCACTAACTACGTTTCCCCTGCTGTGTCGCTGCTTGCAACCAGTAAGTTGTTCAGTTACTGTTTATATAATGAATCCCGAAGATCATTCCAAACTCCCGTCTGCATTTTAGTCCAACCTAAATATTACAAATCATAACATAAGGATTTTTTTATCACAGGTTGTCCATATCTTGGCATGTCTACGTCATACCGTTTTATGATGTGTCGCTCTTTTAGAACTTTCTGCTGTTTTAGTCTTGATGATGTCTCATGTTTTCGTGGTTGGACTTTTCTGATTGTTACGTGTCAAACATTTTACAACTGAAACATTTTATTTATGTATTTATTTATTGTACTGAAATTTGTCTTGATCTTTCCTGGTTAAAGGTTTAAAAGGTGCGCTCCGTGGTGTAGAGGTAGAGTGAGCGCCCCACATACAGAGACAATAATCCTCAATGCAGCAGACTCGGTTTCCTTTCTCTCTCTGCCCATTTCCTGTTTGGTGACTGTCAAAGGCCTCTGGTGCTGTAAAATGTTTTAAAAAGGGGAAAACGTTCATTTCATTCTTGTTGATGCACAGCGGTTTGAACCGTGTTGTTCTAAGCTTTGGATTTTGTTTTCCCAAAGGTCAAAATTATGGACCTTCGTGTCTCGCTGTTTACTTTAGCGCAAGACAAAAATTGTCTTGCCAACAGATTTTCCCAACTGAGCTGCGGATCTTCCGAGTTACCATTGGACGCCTTTGCTGCGTCCCTCATTATTTTCCTGCTGAGTTTGTCAATTCATGTAGATGTAAAGGTTTCTTTTACTTATGTTTATGGTTTTTGGACAAAAATGTTAGCAACATATCTGATCACATGTTTTGCAAGGTTACTATGTTTTTTTTTAAAATGTTACATTTGAAATTATCAGCCATCCAAAAAGTTTGTTTCTGATATGAAATAAAACAACTTAAGTGGAGAACAACTATGTTTTTTAAAATTTTTATTAAAAAAAGACATTTAATAAATTATTTATTCCCCTCAATAGTCAATGGGAAAAACCTCTGTTTTTTTCTGAAGAAACATGTTGGTAAAAATAAAAGATTAGCTTAAATAGGGATCCAGTTTTTGTTTTCTTACAGATACCTGAGGTTTGGTGCCTGCCGATACAGGAAAAGCAGTGCTGAATTGACTTAAAATGTTTCTTTTCTTTTTTTTTAAATTAAAAAAAAACACAGACATACATGTACTAAATTACAAATTTATTTGATATCTCTGCGCCAGCACGATTAAATACTCCCAACAGCCTCACAAGCTTGGTTAATAATGTAAAAACAACACAACTTTCAGTGCAATTAGGAGTATAACAGCCAATGAAAAATAAATAAAAAACTGACAAAAACAATAAGTTGACTACCTTGGTCAAACATGTAAAAATAAGCTGAAACAAACGTTCATTTGAATGGTTCATAAAGCGCAACCAGGAATTCCAAATAAAATGTAAAATGAATAAAGCATGACGTTGCTCTGAGCACAAAGTGTGAAATTAGACTGAACAGATCTGCCCTTATGGATCAGGCGCTTTGCCACTGATGCGTAATCTAGAATGTCTTTTATAACATCGGGACCGATACAGATATTACTATTGGATCGGATCGGTGCATCTCTAATCTTAAACATGAATCTGCCAGAGTACAAATAATTTTGGGATAACTGTATGTCACACCTTATGTGATAAAAGACAGTATGTGATATTCAAAGCCGATGGACTCAGGAATGTCCAGCTGTCTGAAATATAATTCTTGCCTTGAAGTTTTGATGTGGCAGCTTTATTTGGTCTGCCACTTTCTTTCCCCTTCTCTGTCCTTCGTATCTCGCTTTTTACTTTAGCTCAAGACGAAAATACCTAAACGAACAAATGAAATTTGTTTCTACTGACATTTGTTTGTTTTGTTTTTTCTACTAAAATCTCATTAGTGAAACGCTTTTAGAAACGAGTATCGAACCTCCACCCAAACCACCAGAGCAGGGAGGGCCAATAAAAGATGAAGAGGAGTGGGCGGTGAATATATAAACATGTACACTGTGTGCTTAATTATTAGACAAGTCGTTAGAGGATTATTTTTATTAATCACCAGCTACAATGCACATGGTTAATTCAAAGTATTAATAAACCTCAAACATGAAAGCAAATGGGAAGTTTTGGTTTTCTTAGAATATCTGTACGTGCACAAGTACTGGGTAACTATTATCATTCAGAATTATGAAAAAAAACACACTTTCCCATCTCACTTTTTTGTTCTTGTTTAATTGTTCTTGCGCTTATTCCTGACGGTAAGTGTCGCTTTTGTTCATTGCCATGCCGATGACGGACAACGAGTAAGGCTGACGCAGCAGCGCAGTAGAAGAAAGAAATACTGCTACCTGCAGGTGGGAGTTAGCAGACGATGTTTGAGTGAAATTTGCAATAAACACACACTGACGCATTAGTAGAAAATAATGCTGGAATCTATTGATTTTGCATGAATTCCCGCGACCATGGATTCACAAAAAAAGAAATAAAAATGGAGGGACTGATGTAATTTGACTGTTTTAAAACCTCTTTTGATCTGACTGCTAAATTAATATTTGAGCACACAATTGTTATCTACAAGTTTCTATTTATGTGTCCCTCTGGAGTCTGGAGGGCCAGATGAAACGCTATGGCAGGCCCTCAGGCCTCGAGTTTGCTTTGCATACTGTTATAAGCCTGAAAAATGCCAATACTAGCAACATTATGGTGTTAAATAACATGCAGTTTGCAAGTCATGAGAGCATTTCAACCAAGGATATGTAAGTGCAGTAGGACTCCCTAAAAATAATGATTCTTAAGTCTCATTCTTCTTTGTTCAACTGTATTTTTATTGTTTTTCTTAATCTCAAATCTTCGGGTAGGATAAGAAAAGCAAAAGAGCAGACAGACATTCAAATTTATTAGCCTGTGCCTCCAGTGTAATAATTCTGAGAATTGTTTACCCATAAAAGTTTTGTCCATGCGCCAATAAAGAGTCCACTGAAAAGATGAAAATGCCTTCCACTATCATCAACATCCTCCCCTCATCAAAGCCTCATTTCTTTCCAAACACACCCAGCATAACCCCCTTCTCGGAAAACTAAAAAATCGACCCAGTAGTGCACTTGGTGGGGGTACTTCTTTATTCTTTCTCTTTTTCTTTTTTGTGGAGGCAGGGGGCTTAGGCTCATCCTTGTGAGCTGCCGTCAGAACGAGGTGCGAGCAGGAAGCCTTCCCTGATAGGACTCTAATCTGAGGTGTAAAGTTATACGGGGGATTTGGGAAAGTGAGAGGCTGTCAGGGAGCGGTGGCCTGGAGTGCCACAGCGTCTCTCTCTGCGTGCTTCTGGGCGCTCCGCTGAACCGGTTTCTGAGTCATCTAAACCTTAACGTTTTCACGTCATGCTCTAAGGAGCAGGTGGTGATCTCATTTGTTTTGAAATCAAAAAGCACATCCTGAAACTATTGGTGCCGCTTAAGGATTTTCATGTCATGTTACAACAAGGGATCCACTTTTTTCACTTCCGATACGATACAGATGTTTGAGGTTTAGCATCAGCCAATACCGATCTGATACAGAAAAGCAACGCTGACTTGACTTAAAACGTTTCTTTAAAGAAAAAAAATTTAAAAAAGACATTGCACTAAATTACTATTTTATTTGGTAACTCTGCATCACTACAGCACACTTAAAAACAATAACAGATTCCCAAGCTTGGTCAAACATGTAAAAACAACTTTAATTTGTTTGGTCAGTGCAATTAGGAGTATAACAGCCAATGTAAAATAAATAAACAAGGAACTGACAAAAACAATAGGCTGACTACCTTGGCCAAACATGTAAAAAGTAAAATAAAACCAATAAAACCTTCTTTGAAATAGTTCAGAAAGTTCCATTCTATATATAATGTAAAATAAACAAAGCGTACAATTAGACTGTACAGGTCTGCCCGTATCGATCAGGCACATTGTCACTACTCTAAAATGACAATGCAGGGACTGAGACCATTAATCAGAGAAGCAAACATGATATCTTTGATGGCGCTACAAGAGCTGCGGGGAGCCGAAAATCTATTGATGGGGCAACTAGTGGAGATGCAATGCAAACATCTGTCCTTTATCAAAGAGGATAAAGTCTGGCAAATGGTCACAAGCCATGTTTCGGCTTAACTTTAACAAATTTCAGAGTGAGGTTTGTCTTTCAGCAGGAAAATAACGCTAGCAAGATGGAATAGTGTAGATGGAGGCATACTTATGTGTTAGAACGGCCCTGTCAAAGTACAGGCAAAAACCCATTGAGAACCTTTCTCAAGACTTAAAAATTGAGGTTTATGGACAGTCTCTAGCCAATCTAAATGAATTTGGACTATGTTGCAGAGAAAAATTGGGGGATCAGCGGGCCTGTGCAAAGCTAATATCCTAATATTGATGTCTTTCTAATGTTGCACTGATGCAGACTCAATAAAAATACAGGCCGTCCAGAGTTTTCACATTTGTATTTATAGAAAATATTCCTTAAAACTCTTTGTATTCCGCTTCACATGAACTACTTTGTGTCATTTATCCCATAAAATCCTTACAAAAAAGTCTGTGAATGTGAGGGGTACAAACACTTTTGCAGAGCGCTGTGAATTCAAACCCGAGTCTTTTTTTTTTGTTTTTGTTTCACAGCACAAATCTGTGGAAATCAAACCTCACATGACGGCACGCCGTAAAAAATTCGTCTCCCCCCATAAACGTGAAATACGGTCAGCTTCCGAACAAAAAAAAATGCTTAAGTGGACTAATATTAGCCGACTCTTAACACCCCTTCTCCCTCTGCTCCCACCACCTATTCCACTTACCCCCCCCTTCCCAGTCATCAAATCAGACACAGTCACACGAGTGGCCCGGGTGGGTGGGTTGGGGTGGCGGTGGGTCGGTCGGGTGGATTAGCCTTGAACCCTTTGATTTTTCACTTTTTCCTTCTTCCTCCTCTGCTCTCTCTGAGGCTCATAAAAGGCTCCGTGCCGTGTGTGATGTGGCAGAGGAGCGCAGTCAGAATGGACTGATTACGGAGGAGCGCCCGCGTGCCTTTGAGTCATGGCACCAAAATACATTCTTCAAGTGCTTAAATATAGTATCAGTTTGGCTTTTTTAAAGTTTGTTTTTCTCACTGGAAGACTTTGGGGCATCCTCTTCTGGCAGTTTTTTTTTTTTTTTGAAAATGTAAATCAAAAACAGATTTTTTTTTTTTTTTTAACGCACCCAAATCCCTAACCCCCGTCTTCCCTTTTATTCCCTTTTTATTTTGTTTTTGGTTAGTTTGTTTAATCTTATGAAGGAAATTGACTTGGTGTGGGAAAGGCAGAATTCTTTGAGTGAGAAGTTAAGTTGTTTTGGAGAGTTGTGTACATAAGCATTTTTTTTTTCTCTCTCTCTCTCTCTCCCTTTTTTCAGCACAGGAAGAAAAAGTGCCGGGGGTTTGTGCCAAAACCTCATGAAGTACAGATAAAAAGGAGCTGAGTGAGAGGGAGGCCGCAACACCGCGACAAAGATACGGGGCTGTCCAAGCAAAGCGCTTTACAAATGACGATCTCCAGGGGGAAGATTGGCGGCAGGGTGAGAGGGGGGGCAGGGATGGGGGTTCAAATCTGGATGGATTGTTGGGAAGAGAAGGAAGATGGGCACTGAGACGGGGGCAGGGGGAGGTGATTGGGGAAACATCCCCCCCTACCCTCCCAACTCCCAACTCCCTTCTTTGGCCACATTAAAGACATAAAAAAGAAAACAAACAGAAAAACATGTCTGACATAAAGAGGCTGGTTTCCGCGGCGACAGCACAATGGCTGCCTGTGGCTCTTGGGGAGTTGGGGGTTGGGGGGGGGGCCTCGCCGTCCCGTCTGGGGGCCCCAGCACCAGCGAAAGTCACCGCAGTCACAGGCCCCATCAAGCGTGTGTGAAACATGGTGAATGTCATCGCAGGCCCAGTGCTGTGGGAACTGTCATGAAAGGGACCCCACTCGGAAGCCACAAAAGCCCCTTTCTGCCGCGTCTCCTCGGCTTTTAGCCTCTTTATTTATCTTTGCGTGGAGGCGGCGGGGACGATGGGGAGTGTGGGGGAGTGGAGAGCTGAAGAGGGACGACTCATTCTCAGTCTCTGTTCACGCTCTAGGTACCCTGCTCTCGCTTACAGGCGGCGCGACCCTCAGGCGCTGCCCTTCTGACACCTCAGATCACGGCAGCCAGACGCCATCTTAACACCGATGGCTTCGTATGCACCTCGTATCCACAAAGCGGGCAGAAATGCCTCGTATATCCAGGTTAGTGGTTGAAAAGACGGCTAGACATGTCAGGCATTCCTCGTGTGTCTGAAGAGGACATAACACCCTCATTGGTCCAGCCAGCAGAGTGCCAAGCCGCGCCGGTGCCAGTTCCCATGCCAATCTAATGTTGATCACTCTGACTGAGCAGCCAGCATCTGTCTGATTATTACAATGGCCTCATACTAATAGGGAACCCGCTAACTTTGAGCGTACATGGCAGCGGCGCTTCCAACCGGGCGCCATGCTGGCGACAACATATAGTGTCTAGACAGGACTCTCAGGCAGTCAACAAACACTTACTTTGCTTTTAAAGGGCTTTTTGGAGGGATATTTTTTGGGACTAATGCTATTTGAACAAGTCAAGCGACATTTGAAAATGGGGAATAACACAGGGGTGTTTCAGTCAATCAGTGATAAAAGTATTTGGCACAATTCAGTAGTGGCGCCTGCAGAAAATGTTCATGGGGTCAATCCAGGCCAGGAAAAAAAATTGTGGGGCACAGCTAAAAACAAAAATAATATTTTCCATTTATTTTTTCATGTCTTCATTGAAGATGACTCTATTCATTTATATGACAACACACACATGACTCTCTCGGCGCCCAGCATTTTTCAAGTGAGGCCATGAACCTCTGCTGCATTTGCCAGGTAATCACACATAGACTCAATGTCTTTCACAAAATATTCAAAAATAAATTTTACAGTCCACCTACTTCACCACGACGGCATTTTGTGAAGTGTGTGAAAGGGAAACGGAAAACCAGTTGAACAATTTGAAATATTTGCACGGATTTCCAACGTTAACACATGTGATTAATCTGAACATTTTAACGTGTTAACATTACATGACGCAGATTAATCGTACTGGCCTCTCACCTGGTTCACAGCAGCGCTCTATGAGCTGGACAAATGACAGCAGGCGGTAACAAGGATTGAGCAATCTTCAGCTTTATTGTGTTGCGTTGCGTTGCTAGCTAACCCCGCGAGCGTACGTCTACGTGCACGAGCTCCAAATTTCTCACGCAAGAATCCCGCCGGTCGCTCGAGGAGGACAAGGGACTGTCGTCTAATTACGTAAGTTCCAATGGAGAATGACTTTTTAAAAATGTATTTATTTATTTATTTATTTATTTATTTTAAAACGAAATGACTTGTTTAAACGCTTCCTGAATATAAAAACCTGGAAAACTGACTCTCTTCAGACATGCTTTGTTTGAGACAGTAAAACATTTTCCTTAGCTTTTTTTTTATTATTTTTTTTAACGTGCGTACACTGGCAGTTTTGGACACGCGCTGTGTGGGCAGTTGCCCAGGGCAGCATCAGAAATGGATTCGCCACCCAAGAACTAGAGAATAAAATGCATCTTATTTTATGTCGAATATGTTTGCTACCATTCCTATGCTTAATTCCCTACGTTGCTGTTGAGTAATGCAAGACTACATTACCTGGTTTCTGCTACAAAAAACATTATTATAATTGCCTGAATTTTAACTGGTTTAAGAGCGGCAGAAGGTAGAGCTTATATTTCAAAATTCCAAATAAGTCAGTGATTAATCATAATTAATCGCAGCTCTAGAGTGTGACATGATTGAATATATTAATCAACAGCACTAAAAATACTTACATACTTAATTTAAATTAATGATTTTTTAAAACTTTTTTTTTAACGTAAGTTACTCATTGCGGGAGCAGTGACTGCAGTCCCACCCTTTGATCAGTTTCTGCTGCTTCTGCTCAGTTATGCACGTTGACGTGAACGCGGGGAGAGCGTAAGCAGTCCGCCGGGCTCGCTCCATCTCACGGACTTCCCGAACAATAGCAGCAGTCATGCATCAGAAACAATAATTGCAGCCGAGTGCTTGGGGCTTATAAACTGCAGCTATACGAACTGTCCGCATTCGCGTGACGGAGCAGCGCGTGTGCTCATGTGAATCAGCTCCCAAACTCGCGCGTGTCCGTGTGCGCCGTTCGCACGTTTGCGTCGGCGCTGTGCGTGTGTGCGCAAATTGTAAAAGTATGAGCTTGTTAATTCCAATAAGGGCCTTTGCCTTGTTGTGGTTTGGTGGGATGGGAGGGTGGAGGAGGGTGGAGGAGGGGAGGACATCTTGAAGTGGCTGACCAAGATCGCCAGAAATCTGCCAGAATTCCATCCCGACGCTCAGTGCCAGCTGCCCTGCATGTTGATCACCCATCAGCCTTCCTGCTCTACTCTGTCATGGAACCATTTCCACAAATAATCTGTTTATTTATTCATTCGCCTTCTTAATGACTTTCCGACACTTGCGCGTTTTTGTTTTTGTTTTTTTCTTCCCCCCACATCTTGCTTCATGGCATTGGAGATGGGAGGACGAGCTGCAAAGGAAACCAGAGTGATTTCATTCGCTGGTGATGCAGAGAAGAAAGTTAATCTGTCTGAGGGGAGAGATGGGAGGGTGGGTGATAAATATAACAACAAAGACTTGAAGGCCTGACTTCATAAGCATCTCCTCTTTCAGGGTTTTTTTCTTCTTTTTTTTCAGTTTTCTGCAGCTGAAATGAGATCCAGATCTGAATCAAGGAGTGATTGGTAACGAAAGGATGGGATGGAAAGGAGACGGAGAAGGGATTTTCTCTTTCACCCTCATGGTCACGGCCATGTTGATGACTCACACTTGGGTATTAAAAACACACGCTAATGGTCATGTTTGTATTTTTGGTCTAACTGCCTCAGACGTGTAATACGAAAGCTGGCAGACGGATCTAAAATGCGGCGGCCGTGGGGGCTGAGTTGAAAAATGGTGTGTAGGAAATGAATGAAAAAATATTTTTAACTGAGAAAAAAAACCCAAAAGCGTCAATGAGGGGTGTTGAAGCTTTTGTACATTAAAAAAAATTTTGGTAAAAATGGTAAACAGAAAAATTGGGATTTTGATGTTTATTAAACTGCTTTAACAAAATCGCCAGTGCCACTTCAGCTCAAAGTGAATTTGACAGAGGCGGGGTCAGCTACTAGCCAGACTTTTTTTTTGTGAAATCAATTAAACTCACTTTATTTATATAGCATGTCACTTATAGAACAACTCGGCATGTTCTGCTTTTTAGCTTGCGTCACAATTTTGTCAATTTTTCATTCAGGTAAGATCAAATATGACCTCCGAAAAAAAAACAAGCTTTCTCATCCAGGAGCCTCTGGTGACATCACATAAGAGATGAGATCTTATGTCTTATGTGATCTGCGTAGTTCACATAAGACTGCGTGAACTATGCAGTCTTATGTGAACTACTCAGTCTTATGCGTAGTTATAAGACTGGGTAGTTATGAGGAGATCAGTTTGCACTTTGTAGTTCTTTCGTTTTTATTTTTGCGGTATTGCATTTTAACAATAAAGTACTTCATTTAAAGGTGCTTAGAATGATTCTGAACAGAAAAGCCTTTTGATTATATCATGTGGCATAGAATGGATTGTAGGAAAATCTTGCAACAAAAAAAACACATGCAAGTCGAGAAGAAGGACTGGATAGATGGAACTATCAAACGTTGTTCAACCAACATTATATTACACTAATAAATCTACAAGGTCTCTGAACATTTTATGTATGTACCTTATATAACGTCATTTGTATACTGACATAACTATTGAAACGTTGAAAGTAACGTTAAGCAAAAAAATCCTTACATTTAAATTTTAGGATGCATAAAATCAGTTTATTTAACAGCAACCAATCAGCAGAATCGTTGGTTTGCGGTTCCTCTCGTGATGTCATCAAATCAGATACAAAACAAAGCAGAATAAGCACATTTGCCTCCTTTTTAAAACATTATATATTGTGAAATCCTGCAGTGGAAATTCATACGTCATTACCAAGCTGTGTAAGCCAGTAAGGTTACATTTTGCCAAGTGCCATCAATACACATCACACTTGTGATTGAAATGGGTTATAAAAAAAAAAAGATACATCCTGTGGTCAAAAAGTCACTACAAAAAATATTTTTAGGATTTTTTGAGCAGCTTTATCACACATGTGTGGATATAGGTTCAAATCTTCAGAACTTTGTTTTGGACTGAGGTCCATCCATCCATCCATCTTCTTCCGCTTATCCGAGGTCGGGTCGCGGGGGTAGCAGCTTCAGAAGGGAGGCCCAGACTTCCCTCTCCCCAGCCACTTCTTCCAGCTCTTCCGGGGGAATCCCGAGGCGTTCCCAGGCCAGCCGAGAGACATAGTCCCTCCAGCGTGTCCTGGGTCTTCCCCGGGGCCTCCTCCCGGTGGGACGTGCCCGGAACACCTCACCAGGGAGGCGTCCAGGAGGCATCCTGACCAGATGCCCAAGCCACCTCAACTGGCTCCTCTCGATGTGAAGGAGCAGCGGCTCTACTCTGAGTCCCTCCCGGATGACTGAGCTTCTCACCCTATCTCTAAGGGAGAGCCCAGCCACCCTACGGAGAAAACCCATTTCGGCCGCTTGTATCCGCGATCTCGTTCTTTCGGTCATGACCCAAAACTCATGACCATAGATGAGGGTGGGAACGTAGATCGACCGGTAAATCGAGAGCTTCGCTTTTTGGCTCAGCTCTCTCTTCACCACGACGGACCGGTACAGCGCCCGCTTGACAGCAGACGCTGCGCCAATCCGCCTGTCGATCTCCCGCTCCCTTCTTCCCCCATTCGTGAACAAGATCCCGAGATACTTAAACTCCTCCACTTGGGGCAGGACACCCCCCCTGACCCGGAGAAGGCACTCTACCCTTTTCCGGCTCAAGACCATGGCCTCGGATTTGGAGGCACTGATCCCCATCCCGGCCGCTTCACACTCGGCTGCGAACCGATCCAGCGAGAGCTGCAGATCACGATCTGATGAAGCCAAAAGGACCACATCGTCTGCGAAAAGCAGAGATGAGATCCTAAGGCCACTAAATCGGATCCCCTCAACACCTTGGCTGCGCCTAGAAATTCTGTCCATGAAAGTGATGAACAGAATCGGTGACAAAGGGCAGCCCTGGCGGAGTCCAACTCTCACCGGAAACGAGCCCGACTTACTGCCGGCAATGCGGACCAGACTCTGACACCGGTCATACAGGGACCTGACAGCCCGTATCAAAGGGCCCGGTACCCCATACTCCCGGAGAACCCCCCACAGGGCTCCCCGAGGGACGCGGTCGAACGCCTTCTCCAAGTCCACAAAACACATGTAGACTGGTTGGGCGAACTCCCATGCACCCTCCAGGACCCTGCTGAGGGTGTAGAGCTGGTCCAGTGTTCCACGACCAGGACGAAAACCACACTGCTCTTCCTGAATCCGAGGTTCGACTATCCGACGGACCCTCCTCTCCAGGACCCCTGAATAGACCTTGCCAGGGAGGCTTAAGAGTGTGACCCCTCTATAATTGGAGCACACCCTCCGGTCCCCCTTTTTGAACAGGGGGACCACCACCCCAGGGGTGGGGTTGGACTGAGGTAAAAAAAAAAAAAAAAAGAAAAAAAAGCCAATTTACTCACTCAAAAAGTCCCAACAAAGATCTTGCACTTCTGCATTGTAGCATGTTTAAACTAACCCACCCTTCCAGTCTGCCAGGCAGGAAGAGCCACACTCAGCTGGGCATTGTGTTGAAGGGGGCATGCCACTTGGCCTCTCTCCGTCTTGCACACACACATATGCTCACAGTACTGGGTCAGTCAGGCATCGCTCCTAACAACCGGCGCCTCGGCCTTGTGTTTCCATGGCAATCAGCACCAGCGATCTTCCCACGGTGGCAGCGGAACCCAGCACCGAGTGCTGCGGGGAGCCGTGTGTGTGCGTGTGTGTGTCAGTGTGCTTGCATGAATGTAAGAGCATAAAGAGCGCTATCTTGTCCGGTGAAGAGCACAGATGTTCAGACACTCATTGGGCTGATTCCTCTCTTGACCCCTTTGTCATTGCCCCTCATGTCTGCACACATTGGCATGCACACAGGGCCGCCTCAAACAGTTTGGAGTTTTTCTTCTTTTTCTTTTTTTTTTTGCTTCATGTTGCGCAAGATCTCAGCAGAAAATAGATTAAAATCTGGCTGCAAAGTTCTTTAACATTCGGATCCAAGAATTTTACAAAAGCAACACTTTTTGAAATCCAATCCTGCAGATACGATCATATAAAGCTTGAAAACGGACGTTATTTCGCCTATAATGACTTCCAAACGATATTTCCACTACATTCAGCTTACAGTCCGTGCATCATTTTGTTGCTTTTTTAATTTTTTTAATGTAATTTTTGTAGACACCTCATTCCCACAGCCTTGACCTCCCTCCTCGCTGCTGCTACCATCGTCCAACAAATCAGCATAATTTAAGGCAGCATAGAAAGACAAAAGTGAGGAAACAAAATAGTAGGAAGCTCGGAAGCTAATTGACTGGGGATGACTGAGCAAAATGGAAAGATGGGAGGATGGGAAGATGGAAGGGAGGGTGACAGGCGAGGGAAGGGTAGATTAAAGGGAGGGAGGAGGGCCTGAGGAGAGGAGGCGGGGGAGCAGAGGCTGGCAACCCTGCCCCAAACTGCCAAAGTCCTACTTTGTCATTGGGTGCCTGTGACAGAGAGAGCAAGCCAAGAGAGACATAAGAGAGGAATAGACTACGATTGGATGCCACTGATTGTGTAAAAAGGCTGAAGCGGCTCGTGAGTATTCTTACTTGTCATGGGCCCTTGGGGGTTGCTCAAGAAGAAGAGGTCCGAGGGCACACGAAGAAGCAGCGGCGCGGGAAGAAGTGAACAGAAGTGACAAGAAGGAAAACAAAGCTTTTAGAACTGACAGCGTCAAGAGAGTCACACTCTTCAGTGTCCCAGCGACTCCACCGAAAGAGAGACAGACAGAGAGAGAGAGAGAGACAGCGGTCAACAGCTCATCCATCATCATCTGTCCGACGAAGAGGTGAAAGGTTAAAGGAAAAACTAAATAAAAATGAAGAGACCTCACGACTACAGCTCTCCAGACTCGGACACAGACGAGTTTATCGACGTGGGGCAAGAGGACAGCTACTGGTGAGCATCCGCCCGAGTCACACCTGAGGGCTGGAGCGCGTTTCCCTCCAGAGTAAAATTACACCGCTGCGTTCGCCGGCTAAATATACACACGCGCGAAGGCTCCAAACATGTCGTGTGATGAGAAATGGGTGTTGCACAGCATCGAAGTTCAAAGAGTGCAGGGGGAAGATGTTGGTTTTTCAGGGCCATGACACTGATGCATAGCAGAAATGTAAATATTAAAAGCAATGACTTATTGAGGTTTTTTTTCTTGTTGTTTTTTTTACAATCTACAACACTTTCACTATGATTAGCAAACGTGGCAGTTTTTCCTCATTGGAATAATCCAAAATAATAGAAAAAGCTGAAGGTACAAGTTAAAAATAAAGTATCTTGCACAGAATTTTTTTTAAGGCATCAAATCTGGGTGCATGTCAGTTAATAAAGAGTTAGGAAGATATTGCAAAAAAAGGTAGATATTATCTGAGGCCTGCTGGTTCTGAAACATGCAGTTTTTTTATTGTTTGCTTAATATTAAAAAATGGTATTTAAATATTTTTTATATGCAGTGCAGCAAAAAAGGTAAAAAAATAATAATTTTATTCCTGAAACATGTTGGGTTTATGTGAATTTACATCTGCATCGTATGCATTTTCAACATGTAAACATCTATAAACAGAAAGTAGAAACTAACTCAAAGGCCAAAAACAGATGTTGTAGAAATAAATATGTTTTGTATTATGTTTTTAGAGCTCCTAGCTTCATTTTTTAGTTAGCTATGTGACCTGTTATTTTGAAAATTTCCACCATAGTTTCTGGCTCAGTGTAACATTCTATGGAATAACAAATTAAATTGCTCATTTTTCTCATCTAGCTAAATCAACATTATTTTATTGAAGGATCAGTTAGTAAAAACAAAGTTCTAGCTTTGGCACATAAAGATTAATTTCTTCAGTCACTTGAGGTTCAAATGTGGCCTATTTAATCACAAGTTGTTTCAGTGTCGTTCAAAATGCCTGATAAGCTGTAAAAAAGAAAAAAGGACTCTGAATGTAGCGCGCTCTCTCCTTAGATGCCGTTGAAACATTTAAGTTTTTAGTTGAACTGGTCAAATTCCTTTGCGGAAAATTTTACACACATCTGGATTAAAGGAAATATTTGCGAATGTGCGTGCTTCCAACACATATATGCAGAATTAAGAGAGACTGGGTTACATCACGAACGCAAAGTGAGCCAGTGACACAAGAAAGGGGTTTGGTGGGTTTAAAGAATTTGAACTGCCCTCTGATGTTCGAGCTGAGGACTACGCTGTTTTTCCAAGGCCTTCATCATCAAAAATCAACCTAAACAAAAACAGTCTTCTTGATTTGGCAGCCCTCAAGTTAAAAAAAAAAAAAAAAATCTAATGGAAGTTCAATCCGTCTCTGCAGCGACAGTTTTGAAGGGAACTCCGAATTGTGGAACTCTCTCAGGGCATGCAAGACGAGAGTTCACAGACGAACGTGATCCGTTTTGGCCGACTGCACTTGGAGGGCCACGGCTCCCATGTCTCCTGTTGGAGCTTCCGTTGCAAAACAAAAGCGTCGCCCCAGGGCTACGTAATTATCTTCCTAAAAGTGCTTTCTCCAAGAATATATGCAACCAAAAAAGCCAATCTCATCTCTGCTGCTTCTCAGTGCCCAAAAACCAGTATGATTCAAAGGGGTTGATGCGCTGTTCTTCTCCCTGTGTCACATTAAGCAGGGTAATAACAACAAGATGCAGGCGACTCAATGTTACCACATTTAGTCTTTTTTTCCATCTAACGTTTTTACTTGCTCCATCTCCATAATGCAGCCCCGTCACCGGGTCCATGTCTCCAGGCAGTGCCTCGCAGATTCTGGCACGGAAGAAGAGGAGAGGGGTGAGCGGGAGCTTTGGATCTTCACTTTCTAAGATCCTCGTCTCGATGTGGTTTGACTCTTAAAGTCCCTTTGCTCTTCTTGTGATCCAGATCATAGAGAAAAGGCGCAGAGACCGGATCAACCACAGCCTTTCGGAGCTGCGGAGGCTGGTGCCAAGTGCTTTCGAGAAACAGGTAGATTCTCACGATAGAGAATGACGGAGGATGTCATAATTAGATCATCACTATGACTTTCAAAGAGTTTTTGAATAAAATGTGGCTCATTTTCTTTTCCTTAAGGGTTCTTCTAAGTTGGAAAAAGCAGAAATTCTGCAGATGACTGTGGACCATCTCAAACTGTTGCATGCAATGGGAGGAAAAGGTACAAGGACGGAAGCACTTTGAAATGCTTTTAATGTCACCTCTTACTGAGAAAGATTTGAATTAAACTGAGATTTCAATCACAGGGTACTTTGACGCAAGGGCACTGGCAGTAGACTACAGGACCCTTGGCTTCAGGGAGTGCGTTGGAGAGGTCGTACGGTACCTAAGCTCTCTGGAGGGGGAGTCTCCGGACCCAATAGGAGCTCGCCTCGTTTCCCACCTCTCGCACTGTGCCAGTGAGCTGGACCCTCTCCTCCTACAGTCACCCCCTGCTTCCACCTTACCCTTCCCTCCCTGGCCATGGACCTCCTTCCCGCCAATTGCCCCTGCTACGACAGCCCCTTCCTCGCCATCTTTCCCAAGCAGCCGCAGGGATCTTGCCCTGCTGGGGAGCTACCCATCATCCGTCTCGCTGCGTCTGGCCCCATTGGCTGGCTGTCAGCAGGGCGCCCCGCCGCTCCTCGGACCGACAGCTCTGGCCTCCATTCACAGGGTGGCCTCTCTTCCATCGTCTCCTGCTCTAGGCCACTCCAGACCGAACCAGCCGTCCCCTCACAGCACCAACTGTGCCTCACCTCTACCTCTCCCGACTGCCTCCTCTTCTTCTCCCTGCTCCTCTTCTTCCACTTCATCATCTTCTGCCCCTCCACAAGTGTCCTTCCGGCCTTTTGCGCCTCTTGGCTCGCCGATAGCCCAGCGCAGGAGCTTAAGCGGAGCATCCAAGGCGCCACAGGGGTGGGGGACTGAGATCGGAGCGTTTTGAAGATCATCTCTAACAAATGAACTCTGTAAAGTGGACACGGACCTTTCATTTGCACCATGTAGCAAATACGTATGAGCATTGTCTCTTTTAAGGGACTCTAAAAGCCATATCAGACAATGAGTGAAGTTTTCGATTCTTACAATCATAAATGAAGGAATGTGAAGGAATTTCTTTGTTGTATCTATAATCTTGTTTGACAAAAACACATATAGTGTCCCACAGAGCCATATATGCTGTTTTCCTCAAGAAAACTTGAGGGTGAGTTTTGACTGGACTTTGAGCTGTGATATTTTCCTTTATTTTCTCTGAAGCATTTATACATCTGATTACATTATTTTTTTTGCTTTCCAGAGAATGTTTGACGAAAACCTCTATAAAGTTTAAGTGCCTTCACTCTTGTATGTGTTTCTGCTTTCTTTCACTGACTACATGAGTAATAGCCGGCGTGTTTTTGCAGCTGTCAACACAAAGAGCAAAGGAATGGCAAAGAGACAGAGAGCTGTACTCCTCGTTTATCCATATCTGTCAAGTCTGCAAACACTGCCAACATGTTCCCCAGCCGTAACCCTCTTTGAGCATGTAAGCTGTCTCCAGCCATAGCTTATGGGAGCTGTGGTCTTGTGGTGGCGGAGGATAAACATGGTGGGAGATGGTGATGTTTTTGGGATGCCGCGGTGAGGCAAACAGACCCATCACTGTGCCCTCTAATTGGTACTCCCCTGTAATTAACTTCGTCCTCATATCAGCCAATGCATCCCCCCCTCTCCTCCTCTCGCCGTTTCCCTTCCATTCTTACTCCTCAATCCTGCGGTACGCCAGCGGATATCTTCTCTCTCTGTTTGTCTGCGCCACTGACTCCTCAACAATGGACGGACTGAGGAGAGGGAGGGATGAAGACGAGGGAAAACAAAAGGCATAGATCTGAAGGTCTGTGGTCGAGTGACTGATTCGGCATAGACGTTTAATAACAGGGTGGGGGTGGGAGGTAGAGGAAGGGGTTAGGGGTTGATGAGAGGGGCTGTGAAGGTTCAGATGGAAAGAGAGAAGCATACTTTGAATAAAAGGAAGTTGGCCAGAGCACAGAGTGTGCACAACACATCCCTGAAGAGTGATAAATGGCAGTTGCAAGCAGTTGTTTTCTCTTGAAGATCCGCATGGCCATGCTGTGTTTCACCAGAGCTGCACGCCGGAGGGATGAGAGGAGTTTTGTGTGTGTTTATTGCTGGCCAATGCTTTGATCTACTTCGGGATGCAATGTCTGTGGTCTGCGGTCCAAAAAATGTGTGTTCCGCAAAGTGCGCACTGTTTATTTGAGTGAGCGTGCTAGTGCGTGCTTCAGCCGGTCCCCTTGTGCTTCCACTGCCTTTGTGTGTCAGTGTTTTGTTTATGTGGTGTGCAACCCCCGGCTGTGTGCTTGTGTGTGCGTGTAACATGAGTATTCGGAGCTTGGCGTCAGGACCCGACCGCAGTGACGGCGTGGCTCTCGTGCGAGGCCCGCCGGCGGTCAGACGGACGGTATGGTGGTGGAATGTTCGAGGAGCGGGCCCGCTCGAGTGACACGCACGCACGCACACACACACACACACACACATGCATTCGCACACAGAGATACATAGTTATGGACAAAAACACAAGCTGGCTGGCACTATTCAATCCTCTGAGTGGAGGAGCCAGAGTCACCACCACAGCTTCCTGGAAGGACAACCACACTCGCATCGCACAGGCTTTTCCCACGGGGGAGGGGACGCTCCGAGGGAGCAGAGAAGAAGAAGGGAAGGGAATGTTGGGCAAAGAAAGAGGGAAGTTCTGAGCAAAGGTTTTATGGAAGCTTAGTGAGGAAAAGAGGAGGTTCTGTCACAAGGTAGGAGGGCTGAAGGGAAGGGGAGTAAATTAGAAGGCCACAAAATATTTTTCTCAATTAAATATTGTGCTGCGTTAAAATTGTAAACTCGTGTGCTAAATTTAAATGGAACAAATGAAATTTGAAGAACTATCTCTTAATTCAGTGCGGTCAGATTAAAATGTGTGATTTCTTTTCACAAACTCAATATTCTCATCTAATCTCACAACAAATAAGCACATTAATAATGCCACTATGTAGCATCTGTTCTGATCCTTTGTAGTGATTCAGTTCACATACTATGACTGAATTAGCAAAACAATTAATGTCATTCAGCAAATTTTAAAGACATTTTAGAGGCCATGTGTGTAATTGTGGCCACTTCTAACTTTCTTAATATTACAAGTTTATTGTTTAGCCCTTGAAGATTTTATTGCAGTCAGAAACACGCATGGCCGGTAAGCTACAAAACTATGATGCTCTTGTATAATAAAATCCTGACTCTATAGCACATTAGATGACAAACCCATTAGTCATGTGAATCATTATTAAATGCAACACAATGGAGCAACATTGTGTTTGTGTCTCTTACCTATTAACATTAGGACTTAGCAAAAACGTTTGGCGTGTTAGCCAAGAGTGGCTAAAAACACTTTTTTACTGTCAAATAAGTCAACGTACAGTGAAACACAATATATAGTGGGCTGGGAAAATGTTTCTGTAAATATGTACATCAAATTCTTATTTTTCAGATAAGAAAACAGAAAATTTAGGCTTTGTCCTAACTTTTTACTTTGTAATTTTCACCTCCATGGCCAATTAAAAGCTCCCACAGGTGCAGTTTTATCTTTATTAATCTGTTTTATTCATGCTGCTCAGTCTGAACCATAGCGTTTCTGCTCATAGTCATATTAAAACAACAATATACCGTATATGCTCATTTCCTTGGGCTCCCTCTATCAGAGCTGTTAGTATTTTTCTCAGTTTCCTTTCTGTTTGTTTTTTTCTTAGTCTTCAGTTTAGTTATCCTGCCTGCTTCATGTCTGGATGGGGCTGAGTGGATAGGAAGTCTCGTCTGGATGATCAAAATCACCCGGACTCTGTAAGAGTGGCATCTTGTGGTCAGAAAAGGGCACTGCAGGTAGCAGTCCTCATAGAAGACATTAAAGAAAGATAATATGGCAATGTTGTCAGCTTCTTATGTTCTAAAAGACCAACATTTAAATCGTTTTCCAAGTTCTCTTTTCCTCAAACGCTGGAACTCTGAACTGAGAAGTGAGTTGAGTGTTGAGCAAGTTCAAGATTTAGGGAGAGGTTGCTATTTGTGTAACTTTTCATATCCAGCGCTGTCGCACTCCCTCATTCTCAGCAGCAGTCAGTAGAAAACAAGAACGACTGTGGCTGTTACTATGCTGCTAAGAAAAATAATAAAGTCAGGTTTAAAAAAAAAAAAAAATAGAGAAATAGAACGAGAGAAAAAACAAGAGTGTCAATTTATAACCCAGTTTTTCTCCAAGAAAGGTGAGTAGACTGTGTGAGATTATCAACCATTTAGCATAGTTAGCTTAGCTACAGACTACTGTTTGCCTCCATTTCACTAGCATCTAATGAATTAAGGAAACAAATTACCAAGATATTCATATATTTAACTTGTCCCTGTACCTTTTACCACTTAACAACAATAGCAGCATTAAAAATGGTGACTGCTGCTGAACACCGTCAAGCACTTCAAGCAGGAACGAACCATTTAACGCAGAACCTGGGGGCTTCAGGGCAAATATGGATGTCTGCTTTTTGGTCTGGGAGTGGGAACATTAAAATTTTACTACTAAAAACAGTCTTTGAAAATACAATATGATTAATTTTGTAATTGACAGAGCCCCAATTTTTTTTTTTTTTTTTTATATGAACAAAAAATAAATAAATAAATAAATTGTGGAGGGGCCCCTGTCGGTAAAATTACTGGAAGACGAGACAAAACAGACAAAAGAAATCAGGCTTCTGTAAGAACAGCTTGTCTCTAAACAAAGACATTTGAGGCAGTTCTTCAATTTAATCTTGAGTGCAAGAAGAGAAACGACCCGCTTCTGACGTGATCAGAAACACAGCCAGGCTTTAGTCACCCCCCAACCGACTGTGCTAAATTAAGCTGAGGTCAATTACCTCATCAATGCTCATTTAATTAATACATGTGGTAAAATCCAACTTGTGGTCAAAACATATTTTCAGCCACAGTTTGGAGTCGATGTTTCAGCTGATTTTAAAAAGTAGAGAAAATGTTTATTAAAATGACTGAGATTGGGATTAAGTAAGGAGAGGGACAAAAACAAACAATGACACAGAGCTGCTGTTGAATCATTGATTTGGTTATATGCTGATTATAATGTTTACGTTGTTAAAGTTACAAGATCCCTGCATTGTTTTAATAAATCTAGTAAAAGAAAATCAAGATACTCATCACAACCCTTCTCTTGTATGTATAGTAAAGAAACAATTGTGTGGAAAAATGAAACATTTCCCAATTTATAATTTTGTTTTTTTACTAATTCAAGTTTTTACAAATTCTAAAAAATATTTGTTGTTGCTTGATCATTGATTTCTGAAAAAATGAGACGGTTGACCTTTGGTGTTTAGATTTTAGATAACATTTTAGACCTCCTCTTCTCTGCTTAGTCACTGACTCACTGACTCAGAGCACTGCTTGATTTCGATGCAAGACCTGATAAAGACCTTAAACTTCTTGAACTGTGATTAAAACGCCAAGCAAAACACACACATTTTTTTATGTTTGAAAAGTTTGTTAATTAAAAAAAAAAATTAAATAAAATCTGCATGCAGGGCAGAAAACTCCAATCCCTATTTTAAAAATCTCAAAGTCATAGCTTTAACTTTCAATAGTGCGGCTATAACTCAGCCTTAATGAGCATGACTTCTCTCAAGCTAAATTATATTAGTGAACTTGTGCTTCCATATATTTTGTGAATGTGCACACACCTTTCCCAAACAATGTCTTATTCACGATGATGACATTTACCTTCTACACATGGAAGGTTTTGCTTGTGTTCTGCTGAATTATATATATTGACTTGCTTATTAAAGTACTGAGGCTGGGATTAAAATCATGGGAAAATAATCAAGCGAGCCACACGGAGCTGCTCCCGAATCATTCTTTTGGCGACATCAGAACATATCACAACAGTTATACTGTGAAACATGTAATAATATTTAATAAATGTAGCTGTTTGATCATACATTTCTGAAAAAATTGATATGTAACCAGCAACCTTGGATGTCAGGATGTTACATAACATTTTAGCTTGCATCAGATTGTTTATTATATATATATATATATATTGACTGAAGGACCAATTACTCAAAAAATTTAAAAAGACAGTTTTGCTAGCTGCTTGATTTTTACACAACTTTAAAATCAGGCTGAAGTAGACATTAGTCTTCTTAAACTGGATAAGGAGACTCTGTCCCCTATTTTGACAAGTTCAAGAGTTCGATTTTAAAATATAGCTGAGCACTTAGTCCTGATCCCACAAATATATGAAATGGCCCCATACCACAATATGAAAACTGAAAGCTAGCACTGTATCATTTATGGAAATCCATAGATAATCTTTCTCAGGCACTTAAAACTCTAAGCACTTGGCAGTTGAAAATTGTTCATCTTGCTATAAAAGTTGTGTAAGAAGCCCAGTCATTTAAAAGTTTAATGCAGCTGCAGGATTCAAAGGAAACAGTTCCTCAGGGTGAAGCCCGACACCGCGTCAGCTAGGTTGGTCACTCTGGGAGGAGCAGGCATGGTGATGACACGCTTCAGGTAGCAGACACGGCTGTAAAACAAAAAATGTTATTTTAGCTTAAAGCCCTTTAGCTGTCTACCAGGCTTTATTGTACAACAATAATAAGGCCATCTATTATTAAACTTACTGAAAGTGTATTAATTTAATTTATTTTTTCTGCTTGATGCCGTCGTAGTTTAAAACATTGCTCTATACTTTGCCAAGGAAAAAATGTAATCAGATTTTAAGTATGTAAAACTGCACATCCCAGATTTTACCATCCTGTTATTTGACAGTTCTGTTTACTGAATAATAGCTAAGATTGAGTTTTATTAAAATATCTGAGTGTGTTGTTGAACCTTGAGGTAATGTAGCTGTAGAACTGGCAGCTGGGGTCCGAGGTGCAGGCGTTCTCACACGACTCAACGTTGTTCAGTGGGAAAAAGCGAATGTCAGAGTACGGGAAATCCACTCCTACATACGTTGTAACGTGACTTGGTGAGAATGGATTCGTCTCTGGAACAGGAAGTTTGCAGAAATGGAATAAATTTTTAAAGCCAACAGGACCATCCGACAGAGACTGTGTGTGTCTCTCCAACATGACTTTCCTCTAAATGCTAAAGCTAGTTTTGCATTGCGTAACATACCGTTACGCAGCGGACAGGATCGGGATGGCAGCCCAGATGTGATACCGCTGGCATCTTTGGGGACCATTTGATTTGGATTGTTCTTCAGATAACATTTAAATTTGTTGCTAGGGAAAACAAAAGATACGCATTTCTCATTCTGTTAAAGTCCTCAAAATTTTCTCTTGGTACTGTCCGAGGTTTCTGTTTGGAAGTAAAACCAACATTGTTTACCTGACAAAAGAGAAGTAAGTGCATAGTGGGTGAGCGGAGCACAACACCTGACACAGTTCAGGAGAGCCAGCTTGGTGAACCTCGATGTCGTAACCAGGAAAGTCAGTGTTTGGAAAAAGTGTGTGCTGACACACTGCAGGATACAAACAGTACAATTAGAAGGCTGACGGATGGCATCCTGATATTATTTTGACCTTGTTAGAGAGGGTTTGATTACCTGTTTGAGAGGATGGAATTATTTGCAATTTACGAGAAAATCCAGATATTCTGTCAGCAAGAGCTCTGACAGCTGGGGTTCTTGGTACTGACCAGCTGTATTTAAGGTGGCACTTGTACCTAAGCACAAATAGGTTTGTCAGACTTGCAGAATGTCTACAGTCAAAGCAGAAAATATTATTTCTAACTTCTGCTAACTTACCGGACATTTGTGTTGCTAAACTTCCCATTGAGGAAAGTGAAGAACTGGCAGAAAGGATCGTCAGTGCAGGCTTTCTGACACGCCTTGTAATCCACTGTGAAGAAGGTTCTGTAGTCCGCTCCGGGGAAGTCCACATTCTCATAAACTTTGCACAGTGACGGCGCTACCAGGAAGTGAACAACAGTGAAAAGCGTTACTGCTTAATTACCAGTACATTTCAGATGTTATAAATGGCTGTGTGCTTACTCGGTAGTGGACTGCAGGACTTTAGAGAATAACCGGCAGTGGTGCCCTGCTTGGGATTCTGTTTTTCTGGTTTTCCTGAGGAGGTGGCCTTAAGGAAGCACTGGTAGTGTCTGGGGAGAAGACAGGAAGTGAGGTCAATGAGCTCAGTTCCATCAAGGGCAATCTTTTTCAATCTGTTTACAACCCAAACACCACAGTCTGCATTACAGCTAGACATTTCTAAAACAGATAAACGGTCCCAGTCATTTTTTTGGAGTGGGACCAAAAAATGACTCTGGAAGTTTTACGCCATGCCGACTAAATACAATTTATTTCAAGAAATAAATTGTGTTATAACATTTAAACGACAACAGTTGATGTTTTTGTTGGATTTAGATTTCTTCATCTTTTAATTTTCCAAACATATTCCTTCTGTAGCTTTTCAAACTTCAGTAGCTTTGAACTTAACCCTGAAAATACTAGGGGAAATGTCAATCAATCAAATTTTATTTGTATAGCACATTTCAGCAGCAGGGCATTTCAAAGTGCTTTACATCATTACAAACACAGTATCACAATGCAATAGAATGAATCATTAAGTCAAGTTCCATCAATAAATTTGTAATTGATTACATTTCAAATACAATTCTAAACAGGTGGGTTTTTAGTCTAGATTTAAAGGAAGTCAGTGTTTCAGCTGTTTTACAGTTTTCTGGAAGTTTGTTCCAGATTTGTGGTGCATAGATGCTGAAAGCTGCTTCTCCTCGTTTGGTTCTGGTTCTGGGGATGCAGAGCAGAACCAGAACCGGAAGACCTGAGAGGTCTGGAAGGTTGATACAACAACAGCAGATCTTTAATGTATTGTGGTGCTGAGCCGTTCAGTGATTTATAAACTAACAACAGTATTTTAAAGTCTATTCTTTGAGCTGCAGGGAGCCAGTGTTATGGTTTAATGTGCTCTATCTTCCTGGTTTTAGTGAGAACGCGAGCAGCAGCATTCTGGATCAGCTGCATACTGTATGCAAAACGCTTGTCAGGAACGTTTAAAGTCATTGAAGATTTTTAGATTTTATTTTATTTATTTATATTGTTATTCACATGTTTCTTTGATTGAAAAAGTAAATAAAAACAGAGAAACATGTTTTTTTCTAAAAAAAAAACAAACAAAAAAAACATGCTCCTTTTTATCATGTTTTATTACTCTTTTCAAAATACTTATCTCATAGCATATAAAACATGGAATGAAATCATCTGAAGTCTAAATCTGCCACAGGTGTAAAAAAAAGAAAAAAGAAAAAGTGTGGCTTCTCTTTGCAGAGTTTTTCAGCAGTGAACCAAGGAAAACATGTTCATTTCTGTTGGTGGTTGCGTACCTGCTATCAACCAAGCAGTCAGGACCAATAAACGCCCAAAAGAGACAAGGCGCCTCCTGAGTGCAGAGGAACTGACAGTGTTCAGCATCCGGAGAGAAAAGGATTTTGATGTCTGAACCTGGAAAGTCCCAATTCAACCGAAGTCCTGAGTCACATCCTGGAAAAAAAAAAAAAAATTAATTAATATTAACATTAAAACAAATACTAACACCCGAACTTAATATACATTTCTTACCAAAGCCGCCAGCACAGAAATAGAGCAGAGCCACTAAAATGAAGAGAGTCTTCATCTTGTCAGTCAGCCAGGAAGGTCTCAGTGGAAACAGCAGCAGACAATGATGTCAACTAGCTGAGGAACGACTGCGGGTCATATTTATTTGTTTCATGGGGGGTGTGACCAGGGCTGGACTGGGACCAAAAAAAGTGACGCTGGACATTTTTGGCCATGCCAGCTCATCATTAAAATTTACACGATACATGAGCTACTGGAGGCACGTTGTGTTGTTTCAAACATAAAAACAAAGCACAACACTGTACGCAAGAGGAGAGTAACCATGTTAAATCGATAGGCTCTTTCACTACGTAGATATTTTAATATTGGATGTCAAAAAACTCTGCTAGAGATGTCTTGTCAGTGTTTTGTGAAATGTAATGTTTGTACAAACACACAGTTATGGCCGTAGCAAGACTATATATCAATGTAAAATAAAGTTAATCATAGCTGTGAGTTGTAAGACCTGCAAGATACAATAACACTAAGTTGGACACCAAGCAACATACTTGTTTAGCCTAGCATTATTTCAAATCAAAGACGATAAAAGCAATGCTCTACAAAAGTTTATGTTTATGTACAAAACTGCAGTTTTGTACACAAATGCCTCTTAACTCTACAACCTTATATTATTTTTATACCATTAAGTCTAAGTCTGACTGATGTTTCAGTCCTGTAATGGTCCTATGTTGAGCATCTCCACATTTTGGCTACAACTTTCCCAGAAAGTGTTTAGTGAAGATGTGTCTCTAATCTTTTTTTAGTACATTTTTACATTTTGTTTCAATTCACAAATTATTATTGTTATTATTATTATTATTATTATTATTATTATTATTATTATTATTATTACTGCACACATCCCAAAATGTGTTAATTGTTAACCCCTCCTCGGTCTTAAGAGATGAGGGGTCATTTAGATCCTACAAGTGTTTTATTCTGCGCACAGTCCGGTGGGGTCAGCCTGAGTCCATGTGAGCTTTACAAATTTGGTGTGTGTGTGTGTGTTTGTGGTTTCAGAAACTGATGACCTGACGGGACAACGCCGCCGCTTCCTCACTGTCCCACCGTGACATTTTCCGCACAAAGACCACGGGAGGGTTAACCTCATCATGGGCTATCACCATTCCTATGTTATTCCACAATACAGGAATATGTTGTGGAATAACATTCCTGGCATGCTGTTTCTCTAACAGCGTGCCAGCTTACATGTACGTTACTCGTCCTCCGTCCCAACCTCTTCCATAAAATATTCCATCTTCATGAAAATTTTGACTCCTTATCAGGCTAGCAGCAGCTAATCTGACCTCTTCCTCAATCTGTTTCGGGGTCACATCTCTCATCCTCCTCATTTATCCAAGAAAACCAATGGGCCAACGTGGTTGATAGAAAATCATTTTTAAAATACTTTTTTCTTTAAATTCTAACCGCATCCGGCCAGCCAATAAATGTATCAGCCCACTGGGCATTGCCTGCTACACTGCTACCCCTAGGTATGGATGAGGGTTGGCTTTATCTGATGACATAATCAGCAATACTGAGGCGCATATGATGTGTAATTAGACATCCATGGTGCTTATGCTAACGGGGCAATCAACCATCTATTTATACTAAACACATGTTAATGTTTCAGGGTTGGAAACTTAATATTTGTAAACTGATACAAAAACGGTCGTGTTTGCTGAACGCAATAAGGACTCGCATTTGCAGTTTGGGCCTGGTGAATGGGAAACAGGAAGCATGTGACAAAAACAACTCTGATCAGATAAGAGTGAAAAAAGGATTGTTTGGTTTGTATGCCAACACCACTGTGTTCCTCGTCCTAAAGAGGATCATATTTACGCAATGACAATAAATCTAATTAACCTGATCTAAGCCAATATTTTTCTTTAGAAGTTACAGAAAGGCTAACAATGGGGCTATGGATTACAAGGGTGTGGTATAATGTCAGAATACTGCAATACAAGGGTGTAACTTTGTATTGCAAGTTGGTGGGGATGAATAGGAGATGGGGGGGGGGGGGGGGGGGGGGGGGGGGGGTTAGTGTGCTGATGCACCCACAGTTATTGGAAGGCCTTTTCTTTTCTAGTGCTAAGAATAAATCAAAAACTTACATGTATTCACATGTAAGCCAGACACTCTTATTCAATAAATTAGGCTTGTCAGATTAATAGCACCTTTCGAAAATAATCTTTTACTAGGTACTAAACATACTACGAAATATAAATATTTTAAAACATACGTAATCTAATTAATCTATGTAATGTCTTTCACTTGGTGATGGAACTGCTGACAAAGGAACTTTTCAGTCATGTTCTAATTCATGGAATCAGCCTGTATTTGCTGAATGCTTACCTACAGTTGAAAACAGTTTCACAATTCAGTAGGTTTTTGTTTTTTTTGTAAAGAATTATCACACAGTTGCCTTTTATTGTCTGATTTTATCAAGCGCTAAAAACATCAACATGGGATTTTGTAACAATCAAAATGTTATCAAGCATTTCAAAAGCAGAAGAAGTAACTTCTGTGTAAACCAAATGAATCCTTGTCAGTACAAACGTTGTATTTTTCAGTTGTGTGACTCTGACTCCACAGCTGTCCCTCAGCTGGTTGGCAAAACCTTTGTCCTGCTGAATTACACATAGCAGATGAGATATGACAACAGTCAGCATATCTGAAGATAAAGGAGGAAAACCTTTCGAATTTTTGTCCAGTGACATTAAAAGTTGTCCTAAAGTTTTCAGACGAGGTAGAAAAATCACCGAACAAATGGAAAAACAAAAACTGTGTGTCGTGGGGTTTTGAAAGAACTTCATACAGTTAAAAATAATCTCTAAAATATACATTAGAATGTCAGACAACCCTAAAGTGGACCTCAATGATTCTGTGTTTTTCTGTGCTCAGAGTTTATTTTGAGAATATCTAGTTTTTAACAACTCAAACTGTGGAAAAGGTGTTTATTTCTTCAACAAGATTATGGACAGTAAATTGATTTTTTTTTTTTTTTTTTTGTCAAAATGTTGACAGTGTTGGGTTCTCAGGCGTTTAGGTCATGTTACTTCACTGGTCAATAAGTAACCAGTGATTCTAAGGTCACTTATTGGTGTTTTGGTGAGGTGAGCAGGCGCCAAGTCTCTCTGGGAAATGAAATCTACATCTCAACGCTGCTTGTCATCAGCGAAAATCATCAAAAGCCAATTTTGCATTATAAAACCTTGAAAGAAAAATATGTATCTCAGTGGTTTTTAATGACAGAAGAAACTGCAACGCAGTCCGTATTTTCTATCATTTCCAGTTTGTTTTGGTTGCTTATTCAATTCCTCTCCTTATCAGTGCTGAACTGGCAGCTTGCCCAGGCTGCAGCCTTCCTCCCAACCACTGACTGCTGACCCACAACCCCCTCACCATCAGCGTATTATGTCATGCCATCCTGTTCAACTAAACAAGGTCAGTCTGACCTATAACACCAGAGCAGGTCATGTAAGTTTTAGCATTTCTTAAAAGCTACACCATACGGGTGGTTAAATGATAAACTTAGTACATTCATCATCATTACAATCCAGGATTAGTTTGTTTTTTTTGTTGTGCTTTTTTTTTGTGAAATTTTGGAATACAGTTGACATATTTTAGCTTTAAAATGATTTTGTTTGAGTTCTCAGACTCATCCACTGAGAGTTGCAAAACTGCCCTTTGCCCCGCCCGTGTTTAATAAATCTGTTACTTAACCATCTCTCGGATGAGAGCAGCCTCACTTTTTCTCTTTACCATCTTCAGAAGAAGATGGAGTCCCGTTGTGTGAGAGGTTTCCTGCTGTTGGTAGTCTGCCTTTCTTCAGGTCAAGGTAATGTACACTTTTTGCACACGGACATTGCGTTCCCCCGGATCTCCCAGAGGCGTGAATTATTTTTACTAGTCCACTTTTTAAAAAAATTGCACATATAATCATCTTTTTTTTTCTCCCCAATTTCCTCAGCTTGTATTCAAGGTTTTCTGCAGAATGTGGATTTTCCCGGGTCAGACGTAGTAGACTTGTACTCTCCGTCCGTGGAGCATTGTCAAGAGCTTTGCACCCAGCACCCATCGTGCCTCTTCTTCAGCTTCAATCGGCCTGACAAGTCTTCAGGGTACGAAGGGCGACGGCGGCAGTAAAAACACAAACAAAAGATTTCACCAAGACGCTGTGCAAAATGTAATATTAAAATAGCTTGAAATGCATAAATAAAAATTTTAAAAAAGCAAAAAAATGGTTCAAAAGTTGACACAGGCTTTGGGAAGAAATATCTTTAGCTTACTATTTCATTTTACCAGAGAGCTGGCAAGAAAAATATGCTCTATAAAACACTCAAGTACTAAAAAAATATATTTAAAAACAATTTGTTTTCTTCTTCTCTTTTCAGGCGTTTTCGATGCTACCTGAAATCAAGTTCTTCCGGACACCCACAGTCTCAGGTTTTACTGTTGGGCGTCTCTTCTGGCTATTCTCTCAAAGCCTGCGGTCTGGAGCCAAGTAAGTTCACTTAAATTTTACAAGGCTGTAGCTATAAACCGTTTGGTGTTGTATATATTGTTCCCATATTAATGTGGTGATGAAAATTTATTGTAAAAACGCTTATAGATTTTTTTTTCTTCTACAAAACAAAACTCCTGAGTGAATATAATTGTAAAGCTGTGACTCTCACTTGTTTTCCCCTCGTCCCCCACAAATGCGTGTCTAGATTTCTCTAGCCTTTATTGATCATATTTCTGTCGCCATGGTTCCAGCGCCTTGTTTTCCTCAGGTTTTTGAGGATGCGGACTTCCACGGTGGGGATTACAGAACCTTATTCACTGTTAACTTTGAGGAGTGTCAGAGGGTCTGCACGCTTGATCCGGTGTGCCAGTTCTTTACGTTTGTAATGGGGAACTTCTCGTCCCCAGATGTCAGGTAAATCTGAACTACCCAACAATATTAATGGTATTTTTGTTGTTGTTGTTTATTTGTTTGGTATGGGTTCTGGCCAGAGCCAGAACCAGAAGACGTGAGAGGTCTGGAAGGTCGGTACGACAACAGCAGATCTTTGGTGATGTGATGTTCACATAGCATATGGATTACGGAAATAATCAACTCGTCATGTCCTGAGTCTGGATCCTCCCATGTTCCTCCAACTACAGAAGCTTTTGGTCCCCTGGTACCTGTCTACTGCTTTAGGAGTCACTAAGGACAACCAATCCCTAAAAGACTCAATCAGCTCAATGGCTTCCATTATCACTGGTGCTTAAGGTCCAAGACATAACACCGCAGCTACGATGATACAGTTACAAAATGTATCACCAAATCCTGGTACACTCCTCAACCACCTTGAAACTGTTTGTCTTTTGTTTTTGTGTTAATCCAATGACCAGATCGGCTGTGCCTTTTAGAAAACGTTGTCGTTGCCTCTGTTCTAGGTACAAGTGCCACCTTAAATTCAGCTGGTACGTGCCCAGACCTGTTGCTGTAGTCCTAAAGGCTGGAGTCATTTCTGGATTCTCCCAGAAATCACAACTCACTCAACACTTTGCCACAGGTACGCGGACGACTGGAGTGTCTCCGTGGCGATGCAATGCACATCGACATTTTTGCCTCCTAATTGCCTTTATTCTGTGCTTCGCGCAGTTTGTCGGAGCCATCTTTTTTCAAACACCGACTTGAGAGGAAATGACTTCCTGGAGTCACAAGCCGTCTCTCCCGAACATTGTCAGTTCCTGTGCTCCGTCCATCCACAATGTACCTACTTCTCTTTCAGCAGGTGGGGAGCATGGGTCTGTCTAAGATATTTATAGATTGTGGTTTTGATTTATTTTGATCCTTCGATTACTTTAGAGAAACTTGGACGGTTTTGTTTTGTTGTCCTATGCTTTACAGTAACGACTTCAGGTGTTTTCTGAAGAACAATCCAAACAGCATGGTGGCCAGAACGAAAAGCAACTTCACGTCAGGAATATCATCTCACCTCTGTCAGATTGACGAGAGTACGTTCAGCTGATCAACACGAAAGCCAGAACAGAACACGCTTTCACCAGCAACGCCGTTTAAAACACACCTGTCTTCATTTTGCTGTATTTGAATCGATGGCAGTTTTGCTGCCACAGAGACAAAAATTGTCACATTAGTCTTTCCTTTCCGTCCAGTTGAATTGCTTTGTATGTGAACAGTGCTACATAACTAAACTTTTCATCTGAGTTGGTTTGATTTTAATAGTGTTTAACATTAGAGTTCCTTAAAGCCAGCCCAAGACTTAAGCAAACCAAGCTGCTGCTTAGAGCCCCGAAACCAAAAGGGGTCTCCCATAAAGACTTGACTTTTTTAGATCTAACATGTGTATACTACTTTATTAAGAATGGGAATTTAATTAAATTAAATTTGTCAATTTCAGCGTTGAAAATTTGAAAGATTTTAAATGGTTTAATAATTGTATTTAAGCTCAAAAGAAAATAGCAAGAGTATTTTGTAAAAGTGCAAATATAATAATCGTCCCTGGTTCTTGTTTTAATATACTTGCAAATCTGAAGCTATGAATTGAATCTCAGTTTGTTCACAACTATATTTGACCAAATAGCCAGTTATCAAAGGTTGATTTTTTTTTATTAATCTCAGCCAATTAATTTACAGAGGCTGAAGCACTCTAGCTTACTTAATTTCCCTAATCTTCCACTTACAATCAAATTTAATGATATTATTTCAAAGTGTTAAGAGTTGAAATGCACTTCTTGTGCCAAACCTTCAGAACTATTTCCATTCTAGGAAGCTGCTGTTTTTCTCGACATGTCCCTGAAGTAGTTTGGCCTCAAAATCTAACCATAAAACCTACTTTTGCTGTCAGGCTGGGCTAAGCTGACCTACAAAGACATCGAGTTTCGCGGCTCTGACTTTAGGTCCGAGGTGGTGACCTGTGTGGACATCTGCCAGGAGAAGTGCACAGAGGACCCCAACTGTCAGTTCTACACCTACCACAACGGGAGCTTCTTCCACCCCGACCATCGGTACGGCGTCTCTAGTCATCAAATGTTCCTACTTGGCTTAGCAGCGATACATGTATTGTTGTTTTTGTGCTGCAGGCACCGCTGCTACATGAAGCGAGTCATCACCATGCCTACGCCTTCCCAAGTTAAGAAAGTGGACAATGTCAAGTCTGGCTTCACCTTGAGGAACTGTAGAAGTGCATAAAAGTCTCAGGATTAAAAAAAAAAAAAAAATCTAAAACTCTGTTTGCATGTGACAGAATTCGTCTGTTGACTTCAAGCAAATATTTACAGATTTTTTTTTTTCCTGTGCGTTTTTGTGTATGCAAAAAGTTACAAAAAAAATTTAATTAAACTATCCAGCAGTGGTTTTGGTTTAACTTTTCTTACAAAAGAACATTCGACAGGCCAGGCATATTTTACACCTTGTTCTCTACATGACAGTGTTCCGCGGTGGAACAGTATTTTATCAGCGTAGAACCAAACAGCTGAAAGTTGAGGCTGTCATTCTTTTTTTAAAACACATTTATAGTATTAAAAAAAATCCAAATCCCAGTTGATATTTATTAAATACCTGAAGATATAACTGACCTTTAATCTGAGATGGAGAATTAGAAATCATGCTGCACATTTTACACAAATCCCATGAAGAGCTCTCAACACAGTTCAGTAAGCTGGAATAGCTTATCCATTTAACTACACCTTTGATACCTGCAGTATTGACTGTTAGGTCTGGGCCAGACCATAAAATTGCAAAGGGTTCAATTGAATTCAATTGAATTGGTTAAAACCTAAGAGTTACTAATACCTGAGATGTTTCACAAGAGCTCAAAGTAAATGGATTTCATGACTTATTAGGAAAGTGTAAGAATAAAATCACAATATGCGAACTTCTCGGCACCCGACAGCAGACACAATAGAACAGACAGAGAGCCTCGCTTGAGATCCAACACGGTGTAATTTAAGTTCAGTTTTAGTTTTGTTCATGAGTTAGCAAAACAAAATAAGTTGAAAGACCACGTATTTCAACTTAACCACGTATATTCCAGTTCTTCCACCTCCAACTGGAAGAACGTGAGGAGAGTGGTGTGGACAGCAGAGAGGATCATCGGGGCCCCCCTTCCCTCCATTCAGGACATTTCATCCCAGCGCTGCGTGTCCTGAGGCCGAAACATCATCAGTGAACCCCTCACACCCCCACCATGGACTGTTCTCCCTGCTGCCCTCTGGAAAGAGGTTCTGCATCATCCGGTGCAGGTCCACCAGGTTCCGAAACAGCTTTTTCCCACTTGCCATCAGACTGCTGAACTCTTAACTGGACTGCACTCAAAAACTGGTTTCCACTTTATACCTTGCACATGTACATAGCTAAATAACTTCTATTTTACTGTCAGTCCTGCACTTTATATTTTATATTTAGATTTATATTCATATTTTATACTGTATTTTATTTTATTCTGGAGTAACCTCACAACATTGAAAGCTCAAAACATTGTCCTGAGCCGTATGCAACGAAATTTCGTTCTGTATACACCCTGTGCATGCAAAATGACAATAAAGTCAGTCTAAGTCTAAGTATACACTATATATAAAGGTTACAACAATATAAACATTACAACAATATAAACAGAACTAAATGTCAAGCTTCTGTTCTCTAATCACTAATGCCAAGATTACAGTTTTTACTTTTCTGGTCCAAGCAAAAACAGATTAGCCTTATCAATGCAGTCTTGAATCCATAGACTTCTTATGCTTTGAAATACCACACTAACACTTACATAAATACAAGTTTACTTTGACTAAATCTGTGACTCTACAATGACACTTAAAGTGACTTTTCAAAAGTAAGGTTATGAACCTTCGATAAGGTGCCCGTTATCAAATTAGTTTAATTCCTGTAACACAAAATGGGATTTTAGCACAAGACTGGATTAATAAAATCTTCACATGGCACAACATTTTGTGAATGGTAATTGAAAAGGTCAAAAAAAAAAAAAAGGAATCCAGATCAATAAACAGAACATAAGCAACAGAAGAATCAACAGAAAAACATGAGTTCACACAGAACATCATTAATGGCAAGCGCATTTATCAACAACCCAAAAATCACACAAATTTAAGGCTGCAATGCGGTTATTGCTTTCCTGTAAAACTAACTGAGCACAAAGATGAGATCCCAAGTTAACTTTGAATTCCTCCTTTCATAAAACAGTGCAGTTGCATGATGGGAAGTGCTGAAGGGCAAAAGACATGGAGGTTGTTATTCAGTAACCTCTTCTTTCTGTCTGGGATGGAGCGTTGACCCGTCGCCAGTCTGTCACCCCCTGCCTGCAATGCCCACCTCGCTGCAGTGACATTTCAACATGTCCATTCAAATCAGATAACACAAGTCAATGTGACCAATATGAGATGGAACACTGTTTTGTTGGTTTTAGACTATGCCTGTTTAAATGAAGAGCTTCTCAGCACATTATAATTATCAGACAAGCAAACGTTTTTCAAAATTTGGACTTGGTTTCCGTTCTGCCTCATTGGCTGCACTAGCAAGACCATAAGGGAATTTTTCCAGCCTCTTGGATTGACAGGAGACCCGGCAGGTTGCAAAAATGCCCTTTGACCTAATTTGACCTGATATTTATCCTTTACTTGTGGATATGCCTGGATCAGATATAAGACGTCTGTTCTCTCCGTCTGTGGAGCGACTCCGACTGCCAGCTTCTTCACCTGTGTTTTTTTCACTTCTATATGTATTCAGTTGGCGTTATTCTATCTTTAGACATTTACATACATAGAGAAAACGTTATGGAATTTGGATAAATATTATAAGGACTGGCTGCTTAACTGGTCTACCAAATTGCACCAATATCCCAATGATGACTTACCTGGAATGTTATAGAAGAACTCAGAACTTTATCGCAATTATTTTGGTGGGTTTACGCTCCATTTCAGCAGTTCAGAAAAAACAAAAAACATCACGCAACAATCGGAGGACTTGCCGTAACATTGTAATTTTGTGGTCATGTTATATTGGGGAATGAAAAGTGGCAAACTCATGGAATGAAAAAAATCATCACAGGATTTATCATTGGTATCTTACCAATCGGGAGGAGATTTATTTAGCAGATCTAAATAAATGATGTGCTAAATCATGTAGCACATCAACACATTCAATAGTTGCAACAGAACTTCCAAGATCTTACAAAATGCATGAAATCTCCCAACTTTTAATGGTTATAAAACTTTTATAGGACGTAACACATATTGGCGTATATTTGGAAATTTCAGCCAATGGTGTCCCTTCCCTTGATTTGTTGTTTTGGCTCAATTTATAATGACTGGATATTTCCACAGCTAGGGGATGTGAAAACAGCCTATGTGACTTTTTGAGTTATTATTTTCTTATCTGTCCAAACTTAGACTTTTGCATCCAACTGAAGCACGCAAACATCCTTTTTAAGTAAGCTGGTAGGAAAGATGTATTTGGAACACTATTATAACCCATTTCCTGACCAAAACTGCACAAACATTGTAACTATTGCTAACCTTTTCACAATCAGTCTTGTTAAAAATGTGCCAAGAAATCAAAACAAAACCTTTAGCAAAAAAATATATATATATAGGCTATATATATCTTTGTCTGAAGGTAACAAAAAATTTCCATCAAAAGAAAATTAAAGTTTATTTCTGAAAGCTTTCTGTCTTTTTAAACAAGTTATTTTCTGCAGTCCCTCAGGCTGAAGCCAGACACAACATTGGCCAGTTTGGAAACTTTGGGAGGAGCCGGCATGGTGATGACCCTCTTCAGAAAGCAGCGACGCCTGCAGCAGTGACAACAGGGAATATCGGTTCAGCGACAAAGTGGCAACATTAGTGGATTTCTACCTGAATTTCAATAAAGCTGTTTGGGATGAGGAACACTGTACCACTCTGCACGGTCAGAGAAGCTTTCATCGACGTAGGCGTAGAACTGGCAGCTGGGATCCTCGTCACATTTCGACTGACAGAGCTCCGCCGTATCCATCAGCTCGAATCGAATGTCGGAGCCACGGAAATCCACACCTTCATAGCTCTGCTTGACCCACGCTGGTAGGAAAGACGTATTTGGTCAAATCTCTGCTGTTAGAATAACATCTGAGTCTAGAACGGGCACAGTTATGGTAGCATTAGTAATTAACCAACTAAACGTGACCTAACTCAAAGACCTCCAACGTTCATTTCAGCTTTGGACTTTGCTTCAATACGTCTCTGCTGATGAGCAGAGAGCAGAAAGTGTGTTCTGTTCAGTGTTTGCGTCGATTCATGGTACGTACTGTCATCAAGCTGACAGAAGTGTGCCGGTATGCCTGACGTGACTCCGTCTTTTGGCGTAGCTGCCAAGTCGTTGAGGTTGTTCTTCAAATAGCATTTGAAGTCATCGCTGCGGAATCGCAAACATTTAGAAAGGTTTTAGACGTGCTACGTCTCAGCTGCATCGACCAATCAGAACAGCTACGATAAATGAATCGTTTACTACCTGCTGTAGGAGAAGTAGGTGCACTTTGGATGAGCTGAACACAGGACTTGACAGTGTTCAACGGAAACAGACTGCTCCTGCTCAAGGTCGCTTCCCGGGATGTTGGTGTTTGCAAAAAACTGGTTCTGACATGCTGCAAATGGCACAAAAAAAAAAAATAAAATTCAACAACATGAAAATTAAAAACAATAAAACACCAGCGTTTTAGCTCTTGATTTATTTTATTTTTTTTTACGTGTGTCAAGATCTTGAGTCTGTTGGGTTTTTTGGGCAAATCCAGATGTGACTCCAGCCTTTTTTTCCACAATAGGAGTCCGTGGGACACTCCAGCTAAACTTAAGGTGGCACTTGAATCTAGAAGCAAAGAAAACAGGCATTTAAATGGCAGAGCCAAGATGTTCGGAGGCCCCGCTGCGTGATTTCTTGAGTGGAACACATTACAAGGAATTTAAGCAATCGTCAGAAACTTATTAACATAAAAACAAATGCTCAGCATGAGCAATGCAGGGCAGTATACTGAGAGACTCATTGTCTTCCATGGACAGGAAAAAAATGTGGAAGTGACCTGGGTCATGGCGCCGCAAATACCTCTAAACACAAGCAGTTCCAGTAAGTTGAAGAAAGTGCAGCTTTGTTTTTGCTTCAGACTCATTCAGCAGTTGACCACTCTGATGAAATTACCAAGGTTATGTAGTATTTTCTTCTTTCAAACATTAACTAAAACACAAACGTTTGCACCTCCGTACTCATTAATTCTCCTTAGTGATGACTTTTAGTGCTTTTGTGGACTTTTGCTTGTTTTGGTAAAAGCCTGTATTTAGCTATAGAAAACTTATAGTTTGCAGCAAGGTCATTCCCATTGTAATTAAACCATTGCAATATGGCAGCAAATGTTTACCACCAATCTATATTTAATGATTGTTTAATGAATATTCTACACAGAACGCATTGGAAGCAGTTTGCTACTATGACTGATTACAAGCTAGTTTTACAAATTTAGTAAAAACCCAAGTAAATTTATTTTGTGTGGCATATTCGATATCATCGATTTCTACTTATTTTGGATTCTGCTCGTCTTCAAATTTGTCTCTGATTGGTTCCGAACTACTACTGATCTACTGCAGGTAGTGGACAGTTCGCTTTGTTTATAACCTTTCAACTGAACTTCACTTTAGAAATGTTAAACTAATGTTGAGCCCGCATGTTTCAAAAAAAAAAAATTCACATCAATGTATGAGCATCAGTCACTGCCCTTCATTTTAAACTTTAGCACGCCCTCTAGTGGTTGAGATTACATTACAGTTCTCATGCGTGCCACACTTCAACTTGTTGGGCAAAAAACATTTGAAGTTCAATTTTGTATCTCTTTTTTTATTGATTGTTTCAGTCAGGTTCGCAACAGCAGATGTTTCATTGCTGAGTGTTTTCTTTCACATCACTTTGTTTCTACTGAAGATCTTGCACTCTACACCTTTATCGAGAAGACAATTAACTTTTACCTGAAGTTTTGGTCTGTGAACTCCCCATTTAAAAAAGTAAAGAACTGACAGCCAGGATCCTGTGTGCAGACTCTCTGGCACTCCTGGTAGTCAGGCGTGAACAAGGCTCTGTAGTCTGCGCCAACAAAATCCACGTCCTGGAAGACCTGCGAAAAACAAGGCCCTGGCAGAAATATTCAAGAAGCCATGGTTAGCATAGACAAGCCTCCCGGTCAAGTCCTCTCCTAATTTTGCTTAAAATCTTAATAAAATGTTGCTGTTTTTTTGGGGGGGGCGGGGGGGGTTGTCCTGAGCATGAAATAATCATTTGTAATTTTTCAGCGTGTGAGCCTACTTGGGTCTGGATTGCAGGACTTGAGAGAAAAGCCAGAGGTGACGCCCAAAAGAGGAGCTTGGGAAGATGGCTGCCCGGAGGGGGTGGATTTGAGGAAGCAGGAAAAGTGCCTGAAGAGAATAAAGGGTGTGTGTGTGTGTGTGTGTGTGTGTGTGTGTGTGTGTGTGTGGGTGTGTGTGTGGGTGTGAGGGGGGGAGGGGGGTAAATAGCAGCATCATCATTGTTAATCATCATCAACTTCACTAAAGACACAAATATATTGAACTTAAAATACAATGCAAATAAAATAAAAATCATCATCAACTTTATTAAAAACACAAGTATATATACTGTATATATATTTAAAAAATTTAAATGTAAAGGAATAATTTTAAAAAGATACTAATCACAAATGTAAGTCACAGATTTACAAAAAGGCCTAAACCACCACTGGTTCAATATTATGGACTTAAACATGAAATATCTTAAATATTGGTAATATTTAAGTACAGTTGCAAATAAAACAGATAAGCTTTTGTACACTAGAAAAGTTAATAACTCCTTTTTTTCTAACATCTTTAAATGCAATCATATTTTTTCATCTGAATTTTATCATTTTTTAAATTCCATTTATTAAATTATTTTATATTTTAACTATATTAATACAATTATGTATTTACTTTTGACAGTTTTTTTTTTCTTTCTTCTCTGGGGCAATTCTCATTGAAACTCTTCCTCTCTTAAACTATCGTTTTAGTAAGTGTGTGTCCTACCTGTCGTCTCTGGTCCAGTCGGACCTGATGAAGGTGAAGAAGAGGCAGGCGGGGTGCTGAGTGCACAGCTGCTGACAGTGCTCCACGCTAGGAGACTGGAGAGACGCTATGTCTGATCCGGGAAAATCCACGTTCTCCAGAAGTTCATTAGGGCACGCTGAAGGAAAGAGAAGTCAAAAGTGTACATGTGATAAACAAATGGCATAGACATTCTGGAAACAACTAAGTCATTTTTTAGTGTGCTACCTTTACTGAAGGAAAAGCTGCTGGCCAGCAGAAGGCCCACCAGAATCGAACAGCCGCCCATCTTCTTCTGCGGACGCGGTGCTGAGCTCCCTCTGCTTTTTAAAAGAACTGGTTCTGCAAATGCCAAGCCAAAGGACAAGTTTACAGAGAAGTCAAAGGACAAGTTACCTCACAGCCTGTTTGCGCAGTCGGATTGTGTCACGTTTTAGACACAATCTGTGTCTGTTTCGAAACTGTTCGGAATTTTCCTGCGTGCTGGAAAAGTCAAGCTCCTTTTTTCAGAGATAAAGATGCAGTAGAATTTTGTTAAAATTGAAATATAACACATTCCTTTACAATTATGCACTACTTTGCCTTGACTTATTCATGCAAAAAAAATCCCCCCCGCAAAATGCAGCAAAGGTTGCAGCAACATTAAAGTCCAAGTGGATTTTAAATCTAGAATGCTGTTTAAGTGATCTTTTGACACCAAGATGGATCTTTATGTTGGAATGGAGTTGAAGTACATCACAAACAAACTTCAGCTCCATTTCGCAGACAAACAGTTTCAGTTTTTAAAACCGTCAACTGTCAGGATCTGTGTTTTTCTGTGTTTATTTAGAGTTTTCTGTGTCCTTGAGTCTCTTCGTTGTCATGTCCTCCCCTTGATTGTTCCCAGGTGTGTCTCGTTTCTGTGATTACCCGCCCATGTATTTAACTCCACCTGTGTTCCTTGTTCCTCGTCGGGTCCTTGTCGTTGTATGTCGTTGTCAATGTCTAGTCGTCGTGTCCATCTGCCTGCTGCTCGTTGTTTGGACTGTGTTCCCGTCATTAAAATCATCATTTTCATTTCTACCTGGATCTCAAGCGTCTGCCTCACCACCTCACACCGCACCGCTTCATGACAGAAGGACCCGACCAGACCGAACGGTGAGGCACGCTGTATTTACTTTTCATCATGGACCCAGAGGAGTTAAAGGAGCTGACGGAAACGATCAGCGAGTATGAGGAGGCTATGGCCAAGCCGTACGCTGCCGGCCGACGCCTCGGTTTCGCCATCCGCTTGGGACTGTTGCTGGACTACTGGGTTCCTCGTTTTCCGCACCCGGGGTTGGTGGAGTTGCAGAGGGAGGCAGAGTGGGAGCGTAAGGCGGCCCTGGCCGTCATGGCTGGCGAACCTCTGCCTCCCAAGCCGCACAGTTTCTCCGCCAGCCCAGATCCCGCTCCAGTTCCGGGACCAGCAACTCCAGCCAGCGTTCCAGCCGGCGCCCCCGAGGCCGTTTCAGCCGGCGCACTCCAGGCCGAATCAGCCGGCGTTCCGGTCGGCGCACCCCCGGCCAAGTCAGCCGGCGTTCCAGCCGGCGTTCCTGCCGGCGCACCGGAGGCCGTTCCAGCCGGCGTTCCTGCCGGCGCACCGGAGGCCGTTCCAGCCGGCGTTCCTGCCGGCGCACCGGAGGCCGTATCAGCCGGCGTTCCTGCCGGCGCACCCGAGACCGAGACCCCCTGCGTTCCTCCCGAGACCGAGACCCCCTGCGTTCCTCCCGAGACCGAGACCCCCTGCGTTCCTCCCGAGACCGAGACCCCCTGCGTTCCTCCCGAGACCGAGACCCCCTGCGTTCCTCCCGAGACCGAGACTCCCAGCGTTCCGACCGAGACTCAGACCCCCAGCGTTCCGACCGAGACTCAGACCCCCAGCGTTCCGACCGAGACTCAGACCCCCAGCGTTCCACCCGAGACTCAGACCCCCAGTGTTCCACCCGAGACCCCGACTCTCTGTGCTTCACCAGAGACCCTGCCTCGGGGGGCTCGTCGTCGCCGTCTGTGGGCGGCCCCCGGGACTCATCATGGCCACCTCCAGCGCCGCGGACGGCCGCCGGACCGCCTCCGTGGTTCCCGCCTCCAGCGCCGCGGACGGCCGCCGGACCGCCTCCGTGGTTCCCGCCGCCGCGGACAACCGCCAGACCACCTCTGTGGTTCCCGCCTCCTTTGCCTCCGCCCACCCTGTGGGTAGTTTTTTGTTTGTTTATGGACTCTTGGCCCTTCTTGTGTTTCCGCCCACGATGGTGGGTTGTTTTTTGTTTCTCTGGCCCCTGTCCAGCGCCCCTCCGCCCACCCTTGTTGTGTTTTTTTTTTTTGTGGGCGTCTGGTAGCCGCCCTTAAGGGGGGGGTACTGTCAGGATCTGTGTTTTTCTGTGTTTATTTAGAGTTTTCTGTGTCCTTGAGTCTCTTCGTTGTCCTGTCCTCCCCTTGATTGTTCCCAGGTGTGTCTCGTTTCTGTGATTACCCGCCCATGTATTTAACTCCACCTGTGTTCCTTGTTCCTCGTCGGGTCGTTGTCAATGTCTAGTCGTCGTGTCCATCTGCCTGCTGCTCGTTGTTTGGACTGTGTTCCCGTCATTAAAATCATCATTTTCATTTCTACCTGGGTCTCAAGCGTCTGCCTCACCACCTCACACCGCACCGCTTCATGACATCAACAAAGAACGTTACTTTTTGATCAAAGAGAAGAAAAAGGTTATGAATCATAAATAAAACTAAAAGACTGATCCCAGCCAACGTCGTTTTGCACTTTCTGAAGGTTTTATTCTACTTTTAAATCCATGAGTCCAGAACTTTATTAATAATAAATCAATATCCTCCACCTTTTATGCTCTTAAATTGCTCGTCTTTGTAACGAAACCACTTCCGCCGTGCCTTTTTATGGATTCTTCTTGGTCATTATCGTCCTGAATTTGTATTTTTATTAAAAGCCAAAATTTTTGTGTGCTTTTAAACTACGTCTTTCATAATGAAAAGTGAAGAAAAAAAGTATATGATTAATAGGGAGTTTTTCGTGACATCCTTCTCTCCAACGCTACTTTCTCTGCAAAAGACCAGTGTGTCCTACAGGGGGCGACACCTGCTCAATGGATCCAGAATCAGTGCCTTGAGAAAACCGTCAACCTGAATATAAATTCCTCCCTCAGCATTACGACTTTTGCAGTTGGGTTCAGCTGTTATGTGATAAGCTTGTTTTCGAGAAATGGAGCATGTAATCGTAAGCTTTTCATATCGGCATTGGCCGAGTTACACAGTCACATATTCTTGTATCAAACATTGCCACGTTTCAACCTCAAACTGCTGTATTTTTTTTTCCAATTGAAGAAGCACATGGACGAACTTTTCACTTGATTCTCCTAAGCTGTTACATAACAACCAGATTGTGTTCGGCAAATAGAGCAAGGCTTCGTGTAAATGATTCACTTTTTTATGTTCCCCTTGGCGGAGGAATTATCTTCTGGTGGCAATCCTGCATAGGGCGATGATGTTGACTCATTTGCTGATTTCATTGCCAGCCACCGTTTTTCTGCTTTAGACAGAATCTAGTTCAATTAACACTTGTGTCAAAAATAAATCCTTCGATTAATAATTTACAGGGGATTTCAAACTGTGTACAAACCATAGTAACAAAGTAAAACAATAATAAATCGTTCTCTCTTGAAATGGAGCTTATCTACGGCTTACAGGATTGCTTGACACAATTTGATCAAACGCAAAAATTCTCCAAATGTGTCAGTTTCTATTGACCGCTCTTGGTCCTCAGTCCTCTTCATCAGATTTAGAGCTGGACTCTTGCTAGGCCTCTAAAAATCTTCAATTTTCTTCATGTGAAGTCATTGTTTTGCTGATTTGAAAGCATACCCACAGTATCCTTACTGTGAGACTAGAAATAATGAAACGACTCTCTATCCGAGTCTTTCTCGTAGATAACTGGGGGCTTTCAATTAACACTCTTTAGTGTTATGTGTTTTCCACACACAAAGGGCCATTTTATAGCAAAATGAAGTAACTATGTTAAATTCAGTTGTTAGGAAAAAATACTATATGTATCAAATGTGATTTAAAGGAAAACTTTGAGTTTAACGCTTTGAAATTGGGCCTGTGTCACTTTAAAAACTCCTAATCTTTCTGAAACTCCGCCTTCAGGAAGTCATCACATAATGGCTCCTCTGTTAACACTTCAACGTTTTTTTTACCAGCATTTCACTGAGAAGTAGCTCCTATAATGAGCGGTTCCAAAAGGCGTTTGCTAATTGCCGCTGGCTAGTCTGAAGGAGCTGAGTGGGGGAGTCGTGGGTCGGGGCTGCTCGTCCTCTTCCAAAACCTGGCAATAAATGGATACATCTCATTCATAAATCGACCTAGAGAAAAGCTAATGCGAGCGTCACAATTAGAATGATGAAACGGAGACGGACTAATTTCAGTTCTATTTATTTTGTTGGTCACAGCACCAAACACACACATCTTTATAGGAAATTACATACAAATGGTATCAGGCAAGCACCTAGCAGTGAAAGAAAAGTGTTTGTCCGGTTTTTGTTTAACATGTAAACCTCTACGGTAGTGCAGCAGAAGATGTAGCTTCATAGTAAATGCAAAGGGAACATTTGTTTCCAGCTTAAAGGTTCTTCAGTGTATCCATTCCTGGACTGTCCTTCCAGTTGGAAGGCCAGGTGTTCTTGACGCTGGGTCTGTCCTTCACAGTGTTGTGGTAAGCTGCCAGTTTAGGGAAGTGCTCCTCATTCAAGCTGCAGATCATTTAAAACGAAAAAGGATTTAATGTCACCGTTTCCTTCAGCTCATTTTTCTTTCATTCAGTTTGAAGCGATTTGGAATAATTTCGCCCGCTTACCCAAAGCGGAAGAGGAAAGCGACCACTGGGAAGACGATGACATCGGCCAGAGAAAAGCTCTTTCCTGCAAGGTAAGGACCCGTTGCCTGGAAGAACATAAAGCAAAAATGTTTTTAACTGTATACCTTTACATCACTTATATCCTGACAGTCAGACATGAGGACTAACACGGCAGCCGGTGCTGGTCAGTGTGTCTTGATATATAATCCAATCACAGCTAGGTGTTTGGTAGCAAAAAAAAGGTGACATGTCAGGAGTAGTCGTGTTTTTTGAAATGTCCCGAGACAAGGAACGACAAAGAGCCCACAGAATACCTCATGTTCTTTTTTGCACGAGTTTCTAATAAGGCATCCCAGTCTTAACCGTACCAAAGGAAAAACAAAAAGTAAAAGGTAATAACGAAAACCAAAAGATTTTTGCAGGACGTCTTGCTTACCTGCAAGTAGCCCTCCCAGATTTTGATCTCGTCCTTCAGTCCCTCGGCGTTCCTCTTCTTGGCGGAGTCGTGCCTCTCGTTCTCGGGGACGAAGCGGTCGTAGAAGAGGGATTGTCCTGATGGGAGAGAAACATGCAATCAGCGAGAGCGACTTCCCGGTGTGGCAAACATCAACCCCCATGATTGCTGCCATTTCCTTGCATGCAACATAGATCGGGATCGGTCAGGAGTGTCACGGAAGGAGACGAGGAAAAGGCATGTAGTGAATCTCCTTGTCACTTATCTGTTATTTCCTTGCCCTGTGAAATGGGGTCAAACATCTTGTGGCTTCATCTGTGCATGCCAGCTATCATGTGATCCTCTGTGGGATTAACGTTAAGATTTTGACGTGACCTCATTTGCTCTATTAGCTCGCACAAGGTGTGTGTTTTGTTTTGAACAAATCGGGTCCTCGTGAGGAAGGAGGGAACATCTGATGCAACGTCACTCTCTCCTGAGGAGGCCCGCTGAAGATGTGACAACTCTCAGCGGGTTTTAAGGTTGCAGACATGGTGCTTGACGTTGCCAGGTGCAAAAGTCCCACAAGGTGGACCTCAGGGTGTCAGAGTAAGGTGTTTATCCTTATCCTTAAATGCGCAATAAAAGTGAAATGCTTTGAATTCCTTGGGCGTCAGGGCCAGCTTACTTATTTTGTCGAAGAGCGATAGCCCCTCAAACATGCGCTGGTACATCAGTGCAACTTCGGCTTTGTTTTCGGGCGTCAGCTTGTTGCCTTGGTTCTTGAACTGCTCCTGTTGTCGGAGACACAAGGAGAAAAAAAGAGCATAAGTTATGAGCAACAAGTTATGAGGGAGGCTCTGGTTTCGGCTCCCTCTGTGGTGTAAGGTGTCTCTTTGTCTGCAAAACAGCGCTGAATGGAATGGGGAAAAGCGCCCCTCCCCCTTGTTAACTCTTTGGAGGCCCATGACTGCATAAAACTTTAACTGGGTTCTCACCTCCAGGTACAGGCAAGCACCGTAGGACTCGTTCAGGGTGATGTTTCCATGTTTGAAGGCAGGAAGCTTCAAGACAGAGAGCATAATATTTAAAGTCAAAGAACTTTCTGCAGGCCAGCACTCTATGTATTAGTGAGTGCGTCAAAAAAATTTTTTTTTTACAATTTTTGTGTCGCAGAATTGAATGACCTGAACCTACCTGACCCCTGGGATTGATGGCGAGGACGTCCTTCCCCTTGTGCTCCCCCTTTTCAAAGGACAGCTGTTTGCTGTTGTAGCCCTGCAGGCCCTTCTCCTCCAGGGCAATCATGACCCTCCAGCAGGGAGGAGAGCCGGAGCCCCACAGCAGAGTCATGTCCTTGGCCATTGTTGCAGGGTGAGAGGTCGTTTCCCGGCAGCGAGACGAGGGAGAGAATGAGGAGTGAGTCTGGAAGTCTCCCCACGCCTGTTTTTATAACAGCCTCCAGCCTTCCACAACCGGATTGGTGGACCTGAGTCCCAACCCATGTTTGTGATATTGCCAAAGATAAGCGACTCTAGGCAGCTAAGACAGCCAACAATTCGTTTAAACATGTTGAACTGCTTTACTTTGCGACCCTAGACAACAGGGTATTGCAACCAAAGTCCATTTCCATTTCATTTTTACTATGTCTGAGAATGGGTGTTATTGCTCCAGTTGATTGCACCGAGGTTGCTTCCGATGGCATGCAAGGAGGAGGGGAATTCTCTTGGTTTGAGCTGCAGATCTTCATTTCTTCTGATTAACCCTTATGGTAAAAAGAAAAGAAAAGAAAAAGGTTTAAAAGCAAAAGACAAACAAGTAAAATTGCACGCATGGACTGCATGCTAACAAAAACCTGCAGAAATAATAATGGCTGGATTTTATTTTTTTATGTTTTTGTCCCGGGGTGCAGTTGCTTTTCCTGCTGCAAGGGTGTATCCTCCTGCAACAAGACTGGACTCCTTACTAGGCTTTTGAAAACTCATTGTGACTCAGCACTTCTCATTCACCCCTGCACAAACCAAATAGAAAGCAGCTGGCCTCGGCCACAATCGCATTCCTGCAGCGATAAAGCAAAGCAGCTAGATTTTATCATGTAAAATTGTTGTGACAGTCTGCATACTTTTTAGTGGGGTAAAATGAAACACATTTTCAGAGGCAGAAATGATGCAAGCGTAAAAAAGTTAAAAGATAGTGAACTAATTAGCAGAATCCCAGCCCATTTCTAAAACTTTTGCAACAAAATGAGTTCAATTCTAATTCGTTGTCACAGAGCTAATCTGATTTTTACTCCGGTGTTCAAAAGTAAGGTTGATTTGGTGTTTAGAGATTAACACATTGACAAAATGGTGAAAAAAAAGAGGGGAAAAAAATCACTTTTGATTCTTTTCTGCAGCAGTGAAAACTAAACGTTTTCCCTGCAGTTAAACTGCAGAGAGAGATTGAAAAATATTTGATTTAAAGTTTGGGTCTTTAAGTCTACCTTGTGCTCAAACGTTGACATTCTTCTTGAGCTAGTGTTCACTTTCATATTTAGTATTTAATGCTTATTTCTGTCATTTAAGTACTTCTGAACCATATCTCACAGTGACTGATACTTAAAATGCTTTTTTGTCTAACATTTAATACCCTCCAAAACCCCTTTTTTGTGGGCCTGATTGGAAACAGACGACTTCAGATTTCTAGAAGACTCTCGCCAAACCAAATGAAAACGAACAGCTGCTTGTTTCGTCCTCTAGTTACAAGCTGCAGAAAACAACGGGTGAAGATTCTCGAAATGTGACTTCCTGTAAAGAATCACTATGCTGGCTCTGCCTAACAAGCCCTCTTGAGTATTTTGCTGTGCAGGGATGACAAGGCTCTTTTCTCTTTGTTTTTTTTTTTTTTTTGATTTTCGCCTGCACAACGAAGCAAAAATATTTTGGTCTCGCGCGAACACACCCAAGTCAAGGTGAGCAGGTTGAAGCACATGTGGGCCTTTCGTGAAAGCTGCAGACAAAGGAAAACAGAACGGCTTTTCCCCTCCAACCTTTTGCAAAGTCCATCTATCATTCATTGTCCGTGTTTGTTTACTGCAAGTTTGATTATTTGACTTGTCATTGACGGCTTTTATCGTTCTGTGTGCAAAGGGCAGCCATAAACGGGAATAGTGTTTTGTGCGCCTCCCTGTATAAACAGGGGATGAATGGATGGATGAGTAGAGTTCATAATGTTCTCCTGTGCACACAGAAAGTTTAGTGTTATGCACTATAACCACTGAGTTATGAGTGTTTATCAAAGTTTTGGATTAAGTTTTTATTGTGTTAATGAGGCTTTTATTTTAGAGCATCACCCAGGCAGAGAGAGGCCCTCAACGGGAATTGCTGCGTAAGCAATTTTTGTTTTCTGCATTTAATACTTTGTTTCCACTTTATTAGTTAGCTAATGTTCAATTAAATTATCATTTTTCCCCCCCTGGTAAATCACATCAGTTTCTGACCCAAATGACAAAAAGACTGATTTTAATTTTCCTTCTTTTAGAGACTTTTCGAGGCAAAACAACACAGTGTTACAGAAAAATGAGCTGTGTGTGTGTGGGGGGGGTGGAGTGAAAAATGTTCACCTAATAAAAACAACCAGACAGAGACGGCTACAATACTGCGGCACAGTTTATATTCACCCTCACACCTGATTATGTGGGGAAAAGTGAAACTTGCACAGTAACTGCATGGACCTCTAATATGAAATGTTCTTCTGGCACTGAATGGTGACCTCTGTTGGCCTCAGAGTAACAATGCTGGTCAGAACTGGAGCAGAAAATGCACACCACAGAGCATTTTTAATCTGTCCCATCGGGCACCACTCTTATTTCTCCTCTCGAAATAGATTCTCGTATGTCATGTTGTTATTCTTTGGCACCGTTCGACTGTTTATTCATTTATTTTTTTTAAATCTATTTCATCATATCTCGTCATCCTGTAGACAAAAAAATCTGCATAACTATCGTGAGTTAGCTGCTCTGCCTATCTAAATGGAAAGGTTGTAAAAAAGATTTACCCGTGCTCTTTAAGTTGTAAAATGCAATAAGATTTAAAAAAAGTACTTAGAAGTAATTAGAGTAGATAAGCTCAATTCGAACCCTAATAAATTAAACTATGAAGGTTTTCTTTTGTTTGTGTACAAAGTAATAAAGAGTGAAAATGTTTCCTTGAGATACGTCTCGGTGTGTGGACAGTTGGAAAACATGCCGTCGAAGCCAGCTAAATTGTTTTTTAAAGTGACCCAGAATGGCTCGTAGCAAATGTCATTCAAAAAGACTCAATAGTGCAAAGTCATGACAAACACATGAGATTTGCGCAGGTCAAGTTAGTTTCCTGCACAAACATTCAAATGATCAGGCACAGAAGCCATGTTGTACAGGATGACACCCACTCTGCAACCTGTCTGACCAGAAATACCAGTTTCTCACACGCGACAGTCGCAGGGAGCTCCTTCCTAAACTCCTGCTTCTTTTTGGTTTTTTTGGCCACTGGATGGACCAGCTTACCAATTTGATTGTTTGGCAAATATTAAATTTATTGTTATGACTTTAAATCACATCGTCTTTGCAAATATAGATTCGTACAGAGGAAAAAAAGAGATTTCTGTCGTGTGTCCATTCGTCCAGTAATTTGCCACAGCAATAAAACCAAAAATGTGGTCTTAATGAAAAGCATGTTTAATACTTAAAGGTCGTTTTGATCCTCATCGGAACGCATGTCAACACATTAGTCTAAATATTTCTATTGAGGCGATTGGTATCAAATTCCCACCAGATGTCAGCAACAATCTTAGTAATCCACACATAAAAAAAAGAAATGAATGCAAATTTGTCCATAAATTAACCAATAAAGTGGAACGGTATAGAAAATAAGTAACAAGCACATGAAGAAAAAGACGTGGAAAAATCAAAGAAAGTGAAGAAACCAGTCGATTTTGTTATTTAGAAACAAAACCAATATGCTACGTGAAACCAATATCAGCTGGTTTAATATTAACTGATGGCCTATAAACAGGTTTCTCATTACCAAAGTATTGCATAGAGTGGTGTGATGGTAAAGCAAATAGATGTTCACAAGAAAAGCCTTGCTGTTTCTGATATTCTGAATGTTGGAGCAGATGGAGTCTTAGTTTGGCGGTGAAGAGATCACCATCTCACCAGAAACCAGTCACAACCAGAAAATAACAGGTGCAGGCACAAAAAACACAGTGATGCATGAACACTGGCCAAGAAAGGAAAAAATGTTACAGCTTGTTAAATGTTTGCTGTAGAAGTGAAATACTAAAAGGATTTCATTTAGTGAATTTGTGGTCATACTGACATGGAGACATTAAAGTCTTATAGCAACTGACACTTCATTCTTTGAAAAATCTGTCTGGCAAGCTAGCTTTATATCCAGCTAGCTAGCAGATATAAAGCTAGCTAGCAAGATATAACGCTTGCTACCTAGCAAGCGTTATATCTTGCTAGCTAGCTTTATATATAGCTAGCTAGACAGCTGACTAGCTAGCTACATATCTACCTAGCAAGCGTTATAGCTACCTAGCTATCTGTTAGTCTTTGTACTTGTATTATTCTTATAACAAAAACACAAATTGTGATCTAACACCAATCATCCATTTTAGAATGCAGACCGTCTTAAGAAAATGTTCTATCATGTCTGCATCTGCTGTCTAAAAGGCATTTTTGCTGTTATCCTCCAAAAAGTACATGACCTGCAGCCCAGTAGAATCTGTGGTAGTGCTAACTTTGGTTGGATTATTTCAGGTTTATTTGAAAGAAATCCAAACAGCACACTCATTAGAAAAGTTCACACACGTTTATTATAAGGAATATCCGATCATGTTGCTACTCTATGTTACAAGATAGTCGAAACAGCTGCAATTTTTGAGGGAAAGGTTTTATGACGTTACAAAAAAAAAAACACATATAAAATGGTACTTTTGCGGTCTGACTGAAATATTTCTTTGTCAGACGTCATTCAGGGTGTCTTGACCCTTGGTGTTCTGCAGCCAGTGGGGAGGCCAGCTGGCCTTGACGCTCGGCCTCTCCCTCAGCAGAGCGTAGTACTCTCCCAGTCTGGGGTAACGCTTTTCAGACAACCTACAGAAAAACAAGTGGAAAACTCTTTAAACTGTACATGTTTTGATTAACTGCTGATCAAAACATACAAAAGAAGAGCTGAATGCAAACGTCACTTGTTTTTCTCACTCACCCAAATCTAAAAAGAGTGGCAACGGTTGGAAAAACGACTACATCTGCGAGCGTGAAAGACTTCCCTGCTAGGTTAGAGCCAGAACCCGTCTAGAAAAGAAAGAAGAGAGTTTGTACAGCAGATGAGAATATGTTACGGATTCTTCGGATAGTTTGTGTTTTTGAGCTGCGTTCACACACCTTGTGCAAGTAGCCCTCCCAGAGTTTGAGCTCCGTGCTCAGAGCCTCTTTGCGTCTCTTCACAGCTGAGGCAAGCCTCTCGCCTTCGGGGACGTAGTACTCGTAGAAAATAACTGCAGCTGGAAAGATGAAAAAATGTGCTGATTTTCCAAATAAACACCTTGGACTTAAAAAAAACAAGAAAAGAGATTGATATCTTAGAAATGGTAGCATTTTAAAGTATGGCATGGGATTTTAGTAAGGAAATTAATGACCTTAGCAAACAAAATAAAGTGTTTGAAACCAGGACCCAACTTATTATGAGTTATACTTTATAAGAGTTATCTACTACAGGTAAACAATTAATTTCTGACAACTCTTTATTCAAAACAATCCTGAACTAATCCTATAGGTAGGGAGAGAAGCATGTTCTGAGACTTGTAGCTGATTCTCCCTTGTGGTGTCTGCATAGTTACAGCAAAATGATGCAATAGAAACATTACTGAAGCAACAGCAAAGAACAGCTTTTATATTTAGAAGCAGAGAAGCTACCAAAAATGTTCTAGCTGTGGTATATAAGTAAAAAATATATATATATATACATCTGAGATTGATTGTTTTTTTTCTGTTTTACAAGCTAGCATTAGCACAGGAAAGCTGCTACAGGAAACAACAACAACCCCCCCCCTGCAGTTTCTGAACTCTTTATTCTGCAGAAAAATATTGTGGAGAGTGTGTTTAGCAGCTTTAAAACCAAGGGTAAAAAGATTTAGGCAAATGCTTCATTCTGACTGCTTTTCTTACTCAGTTTGTCGTAGAAAGTGAGGCCCTCAAACATGCGTTGGTACATCAGCGCTTGTTCTTCAGTGCTGTCTGGGATCAGTTTCGTTCCCTGAGACTTAAACTGGCTCTGGCAAAAACGGAGAAAAAAAAGAAAAACATATGTCACATTAAATGCTCACCATGTTGAGTTGTCCTCGGTCAGTGTACACATCTGTGTTTGTTTCAGATTCAGGCTTTAGTTGAGAAGTGGCCCCCTCACCTCCAGGTAAAAACAGGCTGCGTAGGATTCGTTGACAATTACGTCTCCATGTTTAAAAGATGGCACCTAAAAGAAGGATTTTTAAAATTCATTTTCAAATAAAAAACAGAATACATGTTTATTTACAAACAATTTCAGCTTATTTGCTTTTAACTTTACTCGCACACATCATTTATGTCAACCTGTTTTAATAATTTGTCTTGATTTTAGGTCATTATTTCAACCTTTTTTGTACTCCTTTGAGTTCATACAGCGCAGCGAAAAATAACTTTTTTATTGACATCTGTTCTGCTTTTCTTGCAACAATTAAATGTTTCAACTCGTCGCTAATTTCGGACAAAAATACAGCTTTCAAATAAATAAAAAAAAAGATATACAAGCCAACGTTACTGTGTGTGAAAAACTAACTTTTGGAAAAATATTTTGTGGTGTGAATAAGCAAAGTGTAACTTTGCAGAAGGTCCAGGTATCTCTGGTGCAAAATTGACCAATTTTCTTTTTTTTAGAAAAAGTCAAACATGAGGGTGTTAGTGTGATGATTTGGGTCAGCTTTGCTATGTGGATGGCTACATTTGACGAATCCACGACATGAATGCTGCTCTTTCAAGTGGCCTAATCAAAGTACAGACTTGAATCATGTAAGGTGCTACAGCAGAACCTTAAAAACACGTTCAAATTTAAACTACTTTGCAAAGAAGAGTGGTCTTAAATATCTACTTGTTGTCTGTTTGAAATAAATAAATAACTATTTTTGTCTAATATTATAATTTGCTTCATGATTTGAAACATGTAAAAAAAAAAAAAAATTTTAAAAGCCAAAACGGTAGGTAGTACTTTTTGTAGCACTGTAATTTGATTTTGTGATCCACTGTTGGCAAAGAAATTCAATTTATTTATTATTTGACCTCACAGTATAAAATGTTAATTTAGAATAAGCTTAGAACTGAAAGCTAGTAATTCATCTGTTATTCAGGAAAGCAACCTTCACAAACTACTTTCTGCTGAATCATTAACACACACTGTTATGTGACCTTACCGACCTTCACATTGACTCAGGCACACCTCCATCTGCATACAAAGACATCTGCTGCTGGCCAAACATCTTGTTCATGGATGTGCTTTTCTCCCTACCTGACCCCTTGGATTGATGTTAAACACTTCCTGAGACTTGATCTCCTCTTTGTCGAAGGACAGCAGTCTGCTGTTGTAGCCCTGCAGCTTCTTCTCCTCCAGGGCGATCATGACCCTCCAGCAGGGAGGCGAGCCGGAGCCCCACAGCAGAGTCATGCTCTTGGCCATAGCTTCAGAGAGAGCTGCAACATCTAACAGAATAGATGTAGCAAATGCTCTATCCAGAGCGGTTTGTTTCTTTCAGTCTACTACCGGACTGGAGGGTTTGAAAACGTCTCATCCAATCATCAACGATGACCGACGCAGCAAACTTGTGAAAGGATTGACAAACCCCTCCGTTCGTTAGGCCAAACGATCGCGTTCGCCCGACGCATGCTCTTGAAGTTCTTTGATGTCGGGTGAACTTTGCACAAAACCCCAAAGATAAAGCCAGCAGTAAAAGTTTATTGTTGTGTGATGAAAATCACTCTGTTGTGGACACATAATAAAATGACTATTACCGCTCAGTAGCTTGCCATTGTAGGGTTATCCAAACAACAGGTTATTTTCTATGGCTGGATGACTAAAGTCAATATTGTGAAAAAAAACTAGAAGAAAATAGAACAATACTCTAGCATTAACTTTGTCTTGTTAATGGCTAAACAAGACAAAGTTAGTGATATAAACTTTCCAGCTCAAATTTGAGCGCATAAAATGAAAATTTACTTGGCAAGTGGTGCAAAAGTCCAGAGAACAGCATCCTGGGAGACCTACCAGACCAGCACCCAACCCATGTATTTAAAAGTTGTTCTTTACCTAATCCACCTGCCATTCAGCCCATGATGAATGACTGTTTGTTACAAAATTATAATCTGAAAATTAAAGTGGAGGTTGTCTTTCCTAAGTGTCCCCAGAACAGACTACTTTTATACTGTGTGAAATGCAGCAACAGTGAAAGGAAGCGGCTGAAAGTCTCACTTATCTAAATAAACAGTCTTTGCTGTAGTTGTGAGGGTTTAGCTGCAACAAAGTGTTATTTCAAGGAAGTTCTCTCCCATCATGCAAATACCATTAGCCATTTTTCTTACAATGTGCCGTTTGGCCCCCAAAAGTAACTTTAAATTAATGCAGTGTTATGAATGGTAGGGAAGATAAAACATTGATACACTACGTATCAATCAGTTAAAATATGTAAAAACAAAACTATGCCTGCAGAAAATAAGACAAGTAGTGTAAAACGGAAAATGAGCTTAAGGGTAATTTTTTGGTGGTGTGTTCAATTGTTGAGCTGAAGTTAGAAAAATCTTAAATACCTTTACAACTACCAAGCACAACCAAACTCATGTTGAGCATCTGTGGGTATTGATTATCCTGCAGCTCTTACTTTGAAATACAGTCACTAGGTTCAACATTTTGAGAATTTATTGCCCACACAATCATTTAACAACATACAGCGCTTGTTATTTTTGCAATCTCTCATACCTCACTGTCATCAAGCTCTCAATTTGGAGAAAAAGTCGAGCACAGAGTGGCCAAGTTTACTTCAGGATTCACCTGAGCTGATACAGAAACTGGCCGCTTCCTGTTTGAAGTAAAAGTCAGAGTTTGGAGTTGCTCCATTCCGAGCTTTTTTTTGTTGTCGTTTCTTATCTATGTCCTTTATATAAGATCTAGCATCTACCTGTACCTAATAAGAACATTGTGTATCTGTAAAACATCTGCTTTCTGTTTCAAAGACACACAACTTTTGGACCTCAGTTTTTTTTAAAAAAAGCTGTTTTGAAAGGACTTGTTCCGCTTTAAAAACCTGTGAAAAGGCCGGTTTCTGCTATTCTTGCACACCAAAAGTTGCACATCAACTGGCAACTAGTTGTGCCACTCTTGACAAATCCATCTGACCTCATTTGAAATAACTGGAGTTGACTAAGTACGGTGAAGTTTTTTTTCTCTATACGTTCATTAAAAAAAATGAATCTGATCTGGAAAGCAAGTTTGCAATTTATTGTGTAATTTTCCACTTTTCCAGTTTGAAAACTCGCCCATCTACATTTTTGAGCGGGAACTATTTAATCCAGGAATGTGTCAAGTTCCACTAACCATAAGACACAATGCAGACGTTGGAGCTGTGTGATCAACTCCAGCATCCCTATGACATGGTGGTGGCAGCATTGTGCTATGGGGATGTTTGGTTATTACAATTTGGGACATGGATGCAACATAAAAAGTGGAAAAGGAAAAAAAAAAGTGAACTGGTGTGAATACACTGTAGATTCTTTAATGCTTTTTACACAAATATATTTGTATTTCTCAATTTTTTTACATTTGTGTAAAAATGTAATTTCCAGTGTTGTAAAACAATATAAAATGTATTAGAAAACGATCAAAACTATTTTCTTTTCCTTTAAATAGAGGGAATGCAGTCTGGAAATCATTTAACGTCCCGCGAAGAGCTGAAAGTGATAAAAGCAAACTTCGCACGAATGCATCGGAACCCTTTTAAAACTCATAAATGACATAAAACATTCTCAGACATGATGGTGCTGTCAACGTATTTTATTAAACTGGTAAACGTCACATTTAATAAAGAGGCTAATGGAGGGGAGGGGGTAAAAAAAACAGGGAATACTCAAAAACATGGTGCCAGTTTCTACAAACGTGCAGGACATAATGTTCATGTTTACAGCGAGAAAAGACTCATTCAATGGAGGCGACGCGCTCTCACATTATAATGAGATAAACACTGACCTACATACAGCACACAGCTGGGTCTCTGATGGTCTGAGAGCTGAACATGAAATGCAAAATTATGCAAAGGACGCAATTTTAAAGCACTGATTCATGCAAAGTCATTGCAGCATGTGACATTCGAGCCACCCTCGGAGTAGCGCAAACCAGTTTCTGACAATGATTTTCAAACGATAAGCCAGATAACACGGATAATTTACACCTTTAAACACACCGACCTTATTTGACCTATTCCACAATCATGGCCCCAATGTTTGTTTTTTTTATAGTGCAACATTTCTTGGGCTAGCCTCTGGATGTTGTGTAGAAAAACTTGAAGCAGAACAAACTTGTGGGAAGAAGGAAATTGTTAGACACTTGTTACACGTTTTTTTTTTTTCTATGCAGAAGTGAAAACGGATTGTAAGAGATGCAGCTTTAGTGGAAGGAGGCCAACAAACGGCAAACTAAAATCATCTTCTGTCAAAAAAAAACACAATTCAGAAGACGCCATCTTTGAAACCTCTTGACCTTTCAGAGAACAAAATCTGAATCTTGTGTTAGTCATTCTTGATTACCAGAAGATCTGATTTACAGCTGAACTACAAGGCTCCTTGTGAGTAACTGGACCCGGTCCGGTTCAGATGTCCTTCAGGGTGTCTTGTCCCTTGAGGTTCTCCAGCCAATGAGGAGGCCAGCTGGCCTTGATGCTGGGCCTCTCCTTCATCAGAGCGTGGTATGCCCCCAGTTTGGGGTAACGCCCAGCAGAGAGCCTGTAGATCAAACAGAGACGTGAAAAACAGTGAGTTGTATTATTTTTATTTGACTATAATTTAATAAAAAATTGTGTGTCCAGGTGGTCTTAAAAAATTTAATTTCACGCATGCAAACAAGGCTGGAGGGCAAAGAGACTCGTTGCTATGGCAACTGACTGACAACGCCACAAATGCATCAGGGTTCAACACCAGAAAACGCCCAAACATTTCCCACACAAAGATCAGAACATTCAATCAGTTACAGTGTTATGTTGTCAGGCCTGATGTTTATTTTGCGATTATTAATAACTGATTCCTGCGGTGGCAGATTAGCTCATTTAAACACCTGCTCTACTGATCTTTTCTTTAACTGAACCGAAACACCAAATTCCACAGCACAACTACATGTTAATGTTGTCATAGTCAAGCTAGCACAGCTAATTATCTCTCCTTGCTATTTTTTTTTTTTTCTATTAAAACTTTTTCCTAACTCTGTTATCCATTTGTCGTAGTTTGAAAATTAGTAGCAAGACCCTTTTTCCTTTATGTGTACATTTAAGAGTTAGTGCAATATGATGACAACTAAAACCAATGGTAGTTTTTCACCCTCCAGGGCGAGTTGGGCAGGCGGGATCTTGCAACAGAAAAGTAAGTTAGGGATGCTCAGACTGAAAAGTTTTGGCCAAAATTTATATCGGATATTAACTCTGATGTTATTGACAGCATTTACCAATATTTAACTTGATCAGATTTTTTATTTGATAATTCAATCGTCAGAATAAAATCAATAGATTCCTAAAATCATTGTTTACAGCAGCCCTAGAGTCATAACTGATAGGAATGTTGCTTGTTCTTACCCAAATCTGAAGGCAGTAGCAACGGTTGGAAAAACAACCACGTCTGTCATTGTGAAATCCTTTCCTGCCAGGTAAGAACCAGAGCCCAGCTACAGGAGGAGGAGTGCGGAGAACAAAGAGCCAGTTAGGGTGCAGCAGAACTCGTTTAGCTGCTTTATGTCGGTTGGGTCGTTCCCCAAACCTTCTCCAGGTAGCCCTCCCAGAGTTTGAGTTCAGTGACCAGGGTCTCCGTGTTTCTCTTCAGAGCCGACTCGAGCCGCTCCCCTTCGGGAACGTAGTAGTCGTAGAAGATGACCGCACCTGGAAAGAGGAGAAATTTGCAGGTTTTGATCCAGCGGGCGTAAAGAGCGGCCGCTCGCTTCTACAGAACGACCCCGACTCGTGTTCGTCGTACTCAGTTTATCGTAGAGCGAGAGGCCCTCAAACATGCGCTGGTACATCAGCGCCTGCTCCTCGGGTCCGTCTGGGATCAGCTTGGTTCCCTGGGATTTAAACCGACTCTGCAAAAGAAAACGATCATGATTTCTTCTTTTCTCCCCTAATCATACGCAATTGTGTAGATTGCTGCTTGCAGACTGGCTTCCTCACCTCAAGGTAAAAGCAGGCTGCATAGGATTCATTAACAACAACATTTCCATGTTTGAATGATGGAACCTGGAGGAAAATAAAGAAATGACATGAGAAAAGAAAATAAACAGAAGGATTACAAGTGTTCGCTTTAGTTATGAGTTGAACATATTTACCGAAAAAGTTTATTTATTTTTTTTTTTTTTATCTAAAAAGCATTTTTAAATTTTGGACAGTTTTTGTTTAATTACTGTGTTCTTTCAGCAAATGGCTTTTTTTTTTACCAGGAGTCTGTACACTCCTGGTAGCGATTAATTGATCCCTGAATTGGTTGACTATCATTTCAATAATCAATTAATCACAATTAATTCAATTAATCGTTTCAGCCCTATCCTGGACTTTGACTGCACCATTGCTGGGGTTTTTTTTTTAAAAAGCCATTCTTATTTTGTTGCAATTATAAACACAGTGCCATTGCATAGAGCAAGTTGAAAAAATAAAAGCTTACAATGATTATTACGGCTTGAAACAAAACATTACTTCACAAGGTAGTTCTTAGGTGTGCGTTTGAAAAAGTATTCAAACTAAATTTCTTCAAATTACACAGCAGTAGTCTCTGTTTGTGTTTATTCCAGCTAATAAAAAAGGGGAATATTATCAGAAAGTTTTATGCACACTTCTAAAGCAACAAAAGACAAAAAAGGATTCTGCAGATTTCTTAATTTCTGTAAACATACAATGGTATCACTTGAAATGCTTATCGGTTCTACTGGAAACTTTTGACAAGTTCTTTTGGAAATTTGACTAACCTAGAAAATAGTATAAGCCTTTCCTTCAACAAGTTAATGTGTAAAATGTGTAAATGTACTTATGAATATTACGGTATAGAAGAAAAACCATTTCCAAGTTGAGGATTCATTGCTATTCACTGGGTGAACTGTGTGTGACTTGGCTGAAGTGGCAGACAGGCCTTCATTCAGGGTTATGAAACAATCAGAACCGTTTTTATGCAAGAGGCCTGAGATGCAGCTGAGCTTAGGGGAGGCGTTCAAATGCTGTAGGAAATTTAATGCAGCTGGGTGTGAAACTAATCAAATAATCACATCCTTGGATTTTTGTGCCCGGAATTTCACTTTAAAACCAAAGCACTGGAGAGGAGTAGTTCGGCCTTTTTATTAGTTTTAATACAATCAAGGCAGAGCGACACGGGAACATTAGTCTGCAAAATATTTGTTTCAGTGCGGCACTGCTTTGCGGAAACTCCAACCTACCTGCCCCCTGGGATTGATGTCGAGCACTTGCTGGGACTTGTGCTCCATTTTGTCGAAGGACAGCAGTCTGCTGTTGTAGCCCTGCAGCTTCTTCTCCTCCAGGGCGATCATGACCCTCCAGCAGGGAGGCGAGCCGGAGCCCCACAGCAGAGTCATGTCCTGGGCCATGATTTCAGGTTCAAGAGCTTCAAAGTCACGCTTTCGACGAGCTTAGCAACAGTCAAGTCTGTCGCACAACAGGCACTAGGCGGAATTTCGCTTTCTTCGATTTATACGCCCACGGGGAAAAAAATAATAACGAGCCTCTGTTGCCACCCAGTGGCATAGAGAGGTAACTGCATCTCCAGAGGTCAATGCTGCGTTCAGGCCGGGATGGAAGTCGGAGCAGTAAACGAACTCCACACACGACATGAGGAAGTTCTGACTGACATTCAGAAAACAGTGGGACTTGGTGTTTGTTTTAGAGCTAAATGTTGGCAATGCAAATATGAAACAATACATTTTCATGATTAATGAATTCAAGGACAACGACAGCAAGTTCACAACACACTCCTGGTCTTGTTCTCTTACTAGTCTGTGTGCTGTTTATCCACTCTTATTCTAAACTGAGATAAGAAATTACATGACTTCTTTTGGAAGATAGAATTCAAGTAGGTGCCACATTACAGATTTTTATAGATTTAAAAAGTGTGTTATTTCCCCCCCCCCCCCCCCCCCCCCCCCCCCCCCCCTTCATAGCTGTGATGGTCTATCACTTAAAAGCTACTTTGTGTTGGTCTATCACTTAAAAGCCCTGAATAATAAAATTTTGTGTGCATTAACAACTTAGCGACGGATCATAACTGGTTTTTACATGTAAAATGTCAAATGAAAGAAAAGAAATGAAGAATGTGATGTTCTATTAATCAAATCTGGAAAAACAGGAAACCATCAGACAAACAGTCACAGCACAAAACAAGACCTGTCCTGCATGCCCTGTCCAACAGGACTCAGAAAAGGCAACTGGAACACTCCTTGAAAGAATAGATATTATGTGCCATTTTGGGGCATTTAAAAATAAATAAAATAAGTTCAAGACAAAAAAAATTACATCAAATATCACAGGAAGATGCATGAAATAACCACACGCTTGCTTTGAATCTTCACTTTTTCCAATTTCTGTGAATTAACTGAACATTTGTAAGTATAATAAATATTTTCTAGCTTCCAAGACATGGTGAAAATACCTTTATACAATCTCACTTTTACAAATGACTTTGGCCTCCGTTGTCCAAGCTTCACTGAAGTAAACCATGTTTTATTCTATAGAGCTAAAAGGAATTATAGTGAAAACAAAATAAGACGTAGAAGTGGATTTTCCACAGTACTTACAGTTATGCCAATATTTCAACTGTTTGTCATTGTTATGGATGAATGAAACATGTACTTTGCATTGTTTCACAGTATAATTCTGCCCTATAGTTCTTATTCTTGCAAACAAAGATGCATTATAAGTTTTCTGTACAGAGTTTAAATCGTCTTTGGATTTACTAAAGTTTGGCAATCTTGTCATTGTCGTGCTTATGGATTATTTATAGCTACTTTTTTGGAAATTTAGAAATTAATCAATATGTAATCTGAGTTTTTCCTGATCTCACACAAGTACCATATGTGTGACGCACAAGGAAAAGTGCCTGGCCCTGTTATCTTCCATCTTTGCTACTTTGTCACATATTTGTTTGACATATTTTAATGGCCGACAACAATAATAAACTGTTGGAAAAAAACATTTATTTATTGAGGGGTAGCCACGTCATACAAAACATGATGTCAAATCAGTTATTAATAAATGAACTGTGATTAGTCACATTTTCTGATCATCTGATTTCAACTTTACAGGGCACACTCACACATCTAACCTACTACATTACACACAAATTGAGAAAACAGGGGTGATCGAGCCATGTTAGCAAATTATACTAATTATATTTTTATTAAATGTGTAATTGCAATTTTCAGCTGTCTTCAGATGTCCTTCAGGCTTTCAGATTTTTGTTCAATTAGGAACCACTTTGGGGGCCAAGTAGCTTTGATGCTGGGTCTGTCCTTCAGAAGGTTGTAGTATTTGGCCACTTTAGGGTATCGTTCTGCAGACAGCCTACAAAACAACAACAAAAAAAACCCTCAAAGTCAGGATGGTGATGACAAAGATCTGTCTTCCAGCAAATACCAAGCTTAGTTACATACCCATAAGCGAAGGCGCAAGCAAGGCTTGGAAAGACGACAACATCGGCCAAGGAGAATCCTCCTGCTAGGTAGCGGTCTGCAGCCACCTTAAAGCAAAGAACAAACAAAAACATCAGCATAACGTGTGACTTTCTCCAGGTGTCTTTGTGTGTGAGGCGCTCAAACCTACATTCTCCAGGTAGCGCTCCCAGAGTTGAAGCTCAGCGACCAGATTGTCCTTGTTTCTCTTCAGAGCAGAGTCATGGCGCTCTCCTTCAGGGACGAAGAAGTCGTAGAAGGCAACCAGTTCTAAGACAGATCAACCAGTGTTAATATTACTGTTTCTGTCCTGAGCATTGTTTGAGCTGACACGGTAGTCCAAGTGGACATGTATGAATGGAACTAACTCAGTTTCTCATATAGACTGAGACCCTCCATCATACGTTGGTACATCAGAGCTTGCTCTGCAGGGTTGTCAGGGATCAGCTTGTTGCCCTGAGACTTGAACTGATTCTTTTACCGCAGGAGACAAAAACAATAAAATCATAAGAACTTCATTTTCAAACAATACATGTATGACATTCAGTGTGCGCCGTACTCTACCTCCAGGTATAAACAAGCTCCAAAAGACTCATTGATTATGTTGTCTCCATGTTTGAAGGCAGGAAGCTGGTGGGAAGATGTTGACATAATGATGTTAGCTGGTAAAGTTCATCTTGTGGCATTTCTACTTGATGAAATGGAGAATATTATCATCAGATTTATAATTATGAGGTACTTTTTTCTTCAACGCCATATATTTGTAAAATAAAAACTCTGCTAAGTGCTGTGCTAAAGGAGTTGTGGTGTAGCATGGTACAACTGTCCCCGGTCTGACCTGGACATTGTTTCAGAGGTCAGAGTACATTTTATAATCAACAAGGGAGAAATTAAGCAATTTATCTCTAATGCTGACCTAATGATTAACGATTTATATTGGCCTTAATATTTTTGCTTTTTCATTCAGATGGAAATGATCAACTTTTCCTGTCTCTACATGAGCAACTGCAACAGGCTGAGATCAGTTCTATTGAGATTTGAGTTTCTATGCAGAAATGTATGTATCCTCTAGTAATAGTCCACCTTGCACCACTTGAAAAAGTACGGAAACAAAATTTTCAGTCGTGTCAAGTAAAATTCTGACAAAAATAATAATACTTCAAGCAGTGTTTAGCTGTGCACCTACCTGTCCTCTGGGGTTGATTTCCAAAACCTCTTTAGATTTATGCTCCTCTTTCTCAAAAGACAGCAGTTTTTGTTTGTATCCCTGTAGTTTCTTCTCCTCCAGGGTGATCATGATGCGCCAGCTAGGAGTGGATCCGGAGCCCCACAGCAGAAACATGGACTCCGCCATAGTTAGACAAAAACTGCACTGCTCTGTCTGGGAAATGTGGTCAAGAGCGACTCCCACTCTCTAATTTATCAAAAGTCGGCTGTTCAGGGCCACGCCCATTAGTTGGTGCCTCTCTCAGACAACAAAAAGGAGGTGAACAGTCAATTGCTTTTTTTTTTTTTTTTTTTTTGCAGAATGTGTTTAACACGTCATTTCTTGTGAAAGCGTCCGTTGGCGCTCCTTCGTGTCCAAACACTTCCTCACTCAATCATTTAGAAGACAAAGATTTCTGGGACGGAAATCTTTGTCCCACAAACCTGGGACAGAAAGACAACCCGCATTTCGTCAGGGGTTGTCTTTGCAACTACAATCCTCACAAACTCCACCTTTTTCTCAGGCCATAATGCGAGTTTCTAGGAAAAACATTACACCACCTCACTAACCACGTGCACACTGTCAAACTATGGGATGTTTTACCTGATGAGGGCATTTACACATTTAATGCAGAGTGCTCTGCGTGTCCGCTACAAGTTTCATCATTGTAGCGTTTTTACACCTCACAAAAAATGTCCTCTGAAATCAAACACTCCTCCATTTTCTAAGCACTTTGCTAAAGAGTTGGGGATGTAATTTGGGCCAAGAATGCTGTCTCACAGACTGTGTAATAATTCTCAGAACACAATTTGTTATCAACTATTTACAAGCAATTTAGCTGTTATATTGATCTAATGACTAATGATTGATAGTCTGAATATTTTTGTTTTGGCGTTCAAATGGAAATTAACAGCTTTTTTATCTCTATTTGAACAATCACAAGCTGCAGTCGGTTATGTTTTAAGGTGAGATATTAGTCCAAAGTCAACCCTTATATTTTGCTTTGTCACTGAACCTACAATCATCTTATGGAGGAAAGGTTAAAACTGTAAACGTCAACCCTACCCCTCACTCCATCAATGTCAGTGATACTATCCATCAGTAAGATGTTTAAAATGAAGTTGGACAAGCCACAAAAGGTGTATCAAGCTTCTAGAAAGCAAAGTATTTCTATGTAGGAATTTACAGAGAGTTGAGATTTAGCAGATAACAGGAAGGCTGGATGTGAGAATGCCAAACCTGCTCTTTTATGGAATTAAAGTGTCCACTTTTGTTGGAATCTACAAATTTCAGGAGTCTTTTGGAAATGTTACTCATGCTAGTAACAAACATGTGTTGAGAATAATTAATTCTGTGTTTTTGTTCTATCTCTTTTAGCTAGGAAACGCCTTGCTGCAGGTTCTTTGTTTCCCATACGATTATATGATTTTAAACAAACAAGAAAAATATCAGGTTTTAGTTTTTTGTTTGGTTGTTCATTTGGTTATTTTTTGCTATCTGGTGTTCATAACCAATATGAATCACCTTAAACCTGTTGCTAGGCAACATTCACACAGGGCGGCCATTTCTTGGATTCTTTTGGGCTTACTTCTGTTCTGTTCTGTTCCTTGTGTTCTCTCTGATGTTTCTCAGTGTTTAGGCTCGTACTCTCACCAAGCTGACCCACATCCATCAGACTCACTGGTTTTTTTAAGCTCATCAAAACATACCTTCGTTCAAATATGAGCAATGGCCGCTTGTTCCAGTTAGCGGTGGTCTCTATTGAAAACAGCGTGGCACGGTCCATTTCATTTGATGCTATACTTGACAAATGGGCAAGTGCAAACTCACGGAATGTAACAGTTTAAATGTCATAAATGTTAAAACTCTGACATGGAGTGCAGGCTGTAAGATTTCATATTTCCTCTACAGACAATGTTGATAACTGAGTGCCACTACTGTTATATATTTGTACTTTATTAAACTTCTTATTTGCTTATGATTGAAATGATCACCTGATATAATATGTAACATCAAAAAATTCCATAATATGACTACTGCATTTTGTAAGTACATGACTAAGGGAGGAAAGCTGTATGATACGGGTGGGGGGGATACCGATGATGTGTTTGCATCCACCTCAAAAATATATAGTTGCGCCCCAAAGCACAATGTTGTAATGTTTGCCGTCATGGAAAATATCAATGTATATAATTAAATAAAATAATGATAGCTACTGCAGTGTACGCAGAGCATTACAAGAACAAAGAAGGGCTCTCGATGAGGCTCCAGTCTGTTTTTATTTTCTTTTGAAATCTGTGATATATTTTCACCTTCAGGAAGGATTTTCACTCTCATTATGTATTTGAACTTCTCTCTTTTATTTACTTCAGCGCAGCTCACAGTTTTTAACAAATTCTGTAGCTTTCGGTGTACTTCTAAATCTGCTCCTTTAGTCGCATCTTTTCGGCCCTGCTACTGCCTCTAGTGGCGTGGGGGTGGTAACACAACAATCTAATTATGCTACTAAATCAGAATACCACAAAGTCTTTATTATTTATTATTAATTCTGGTATCACTGGAGCCGTAAAATATAAATTCCCTCACAAAAGAACATACATTTTCATTTTCTTAAGGAAGTAGAGCTAATTAAATGAGACAAACAAGACCTGAAAGTGATTCCAGTTTCAGCTCAACTTTGCTGAAAACACTGCATCTTTAAGAACTGTACTCAGAGACAAATTGTCTCGAGAACAAGACCGGTGTCCAGTACAACGCTGGTAGCATGAGAAGTGGACCAGCTGTATTTTTGTATTAATAAATGGAATTCATGAATTCAACTCGCCGACTCTTCTTCAACCTCATACATCAAGAACGTAGCAAGGAAAATGGATAACTCTCCACACATGCTAATGGCTAATGTAAGATGCAAAGGGCAGCTGAACACGTGGCATCCATTGTAATATTGTTTTGGTTGTAACATATTTGTGAGATCAGCTAATCACTGATTCTAAAGGCAGCCTTAAAATGTGAATTCTGTTATACACTTGTATTTTCTACAGTAAAACAGAGTCTCTATTAACTTCCACTCATTTTAGTAAATATGTTTATGCCTAAACCTGACATTACTTTACTATTGCTAGTCTATTCTTAACCCTCACCTTAACCAAAACTCAATTCACGCCACCAAAAGTACCTGTAGCGACTTTCCACAGGTTACAGGTTTCTTACGTTTTTGACTTATATGTCACACTTAAGCTTCTCAGATCATCAAACATATTTTAATACCAGATAATAATAAACCAAGCTGACAAAACAAGCAGTTTTGAATTGACTTTATTGAGTGACAAAGCATAACATCCATTTAGTTATTAGTAAATGAACTGTGATTACCGGTAGTCTAATTTGTTTGATGATCTGAGTTCAGGTTTATAAGTAAAACCCGCACGACACATCTGACCTGATACATTATCCACCAGTAGAGAAAACATGTGATGATCGACCTGTATGAACAAGGTATAGTAATCATGCTACATTAAGTTTGTAATTTCAAAAAGAGAAGTACATTAAGAGAAGATGAAGACAGTGTTTTCATTGTTCAGATGTCCTTCAGGCTTTCAGATCTTTGTTCGATTTGGAACCATTTTGGGGGCCAAGTAGCTTTGATGCTGGGTCTGTCCTTCAGAAGACTGTAGTATTTGGCCAGTTTGGGGTAACGTCCCGCAGACAGCCTAAAAAAGACCAAGACCAAGTCTTGATGTTGATGAGAACGATCTTTCAGCAAACATCGAACTTAATTACATACCCATAACGGAAGGCATAAGCAAGGCTTGGAAAGACGACAACGTCGGCCAAGGAGAATCCTCCTGCTAGGTAGCGGCCTGCAGCCACCTTGATACACAGAACGAACGAAAACAGCACTGTCGTCAGCATAACGTGTGACTTTCTCCAGGTGTCTTTGTGTGTGCGGCGCTCAAACCTACGTTCTCCAGGTAGCTCTCCCAGAGTTGAAGCTCAGTGACCAGATTGTCCTTGTTTCTCTTCAGAGCAGAGTCATGGCGCTCTCCTTCAGGGGCGTAGAAGTCGTAGAAGGCAACCAAGTCTGAAACAACCGTAGTTGATGGTATTATTTCTGTCCTTAGCATTTTTCAAGCTAGTATGGTGGCAGATGTACACATGTATGAATGGAACTAACTTAGTTTCTCATATAGAGTGAGACCCTCCATCATACGTTGGTACATCAGAGCTTGCTCTGCAGGGTTGTCAGGGATCAGCTTGTTGCCCTGAGACTTGAACTGATTCTTTTACCACAGGAGACAAAAACAAACATAATACTGGGAACTTTACTTTCAAACAATACATTGATAATATTCACTATGGACTATGCTTTACCTCCAGGTATAGACACGCTCCAGTAGACTCATTGATTATGTCGTCTCCATGTTTGAAGGTAGGAAGCTGGTAGGAAGATGTTGACAACACAATAATATCAGCTTGGAAAGTTCATCGTGTGGCACTGCTACTTGATTAAACGCAGGCATTTATAACCACTTTGCTAAGCGCTGTGCTACAGGACTTGGGATGTAAATTGATACAAGTGTCTCCGGTGGGACTAGGACTGTTCGACAGTGCTCAGAACAGAACTATATCGAACCCAATTGAACCATGACCCAATTAACTGAACTGGTTAAATACCAATAACAAGCTAATAGCAATGCATGTCTCCACATCATATGCATTCAAACACTAAAGCAACATGTTAAGTTGTAGAAATTGTATATCGGTTAATGTTTGTTGAAGACAAATGAAAATACGCATTATAGTACAGGCGATATCTCTATGTTAAACATGTCAGCCATATTGGAATTTGTGGTGAAACCTTTGTATTAAAAGGGCCTTATGGTTCATTTGTCAGTTTTCAAAATTTAAAATATACCAGGCAGATAAGTAGGAATATTTCTTTCTTAAAGACTTTGTAAAAACATCTAATTGTTATTTCAGATTGTTTCATTCATAATTGTGACACTGTCACTTTATTAATTGTACGATCACATATGGAGCCATTATTTGTAGCAGTTCCTGCCTTACTGCTTCCTGCTGAGCGGTTTCCGCCACATCTCAACTTTTAACAACAGCCTGTCTCAGGTGACGGGTTGACAACAATGGGAAAAACAGGAAAGGCTTAGCATTGCCTGTGAGACCACCATGACTGTTTCAACACCTTCTAGTTTTTAAGTTGTGCTAAAAGGACAGTCGAAGTTTCACAGGTTTCAGTGGGACGTTTTAACTTCCTCTGCTTCTTACGTGGGGAGAAAATACTGGTTTATAAAACTGACTCTGAAGGAGTTAACCGACCTGTGATGTTTCCCGTCAGGATCAGTGGTTTGCAAACGTTTTTGTATCACCCCAGTACGTTATAGCTGCTATAAAAAAGATTAAAATAAACATTTGTTTCCTTTATGAAAAAAATCTAAGAAATGAAAAGAAGCAAACAAAAAAAAATAGCATTAGCACTGCATCAACTGAGCACAGTTGTAATCCTCACTATTTTCTTCAACTCAACTTTCCATTCATGTACTTCTTTACCGAAGGAGCTTTTGTAGCTGATCCTACTTGTGAAAGATGACAATGACTGGATTGTCAAAATGGACGTTTTAATTTTATTTTAAGCAAAAGGATTGCTATTGGTCGTACTGATTTGTTTCTGGAGAGTTTGGCTTCTCATTAGCAGTCGGTCACAATCAAGAAAATGAACAGAAACACATCACAAATTTCCATTTGTAACTCCATTCTAAATTATTATGAAAAGGCACATTGCTGCAGGAACAGTCTAAAGAACAACAGTGTTCAGGTGAAAATACACGTTTTGTGGACTGGAAGTCATAATCTCGTATTCTGCTTTGTCATTGTACCTGCAATTAGCTACCAGAGGAGAGGTTACGACTGAAGACTTTGACCCCCCGCCCCCGACGGGGCCCCCGTCCTAGCAGAAATTTAACAGTCCATCTTCAAATTTAATTCTCCGTAGCACCGGCTTAAATCGTGTAGTAAAAACCTTTCAAGCAGTGTTTAGCTGTGCACCTACCTGTCCTCTGGGGTTGATTTCCAAAACCTCTTTAGATTTATGCTCCTCTTTCTCAAAAGACAGCAGTTTTTGTTTGTATCCCTGTAGTTTCTTCTCCTCCAGGGTGATCATGATGCGCCAGCAAGGACAGGATCCGGAGCCCCACAGCAGATACATGGACTTCGCCATAGTTAGACACAAACCTCACTGCTCTGTCTGGGAAACGTGGTCAAGAGCAACTGAGCAACTCCCACGCTCTAATTTCTCAAAAAGTCGGGCGTTCAAAGGCCCACCCATTAGTTAATGTCTAACTCAGAGGTGAAAGAAGTGAACAGAAAAAGGAGGTGAACATTCACTTGCTTTTTATTGCAGAATGTGTTTAACACGGCATTTCAAGTTCAAGTGTCTGTCGGCGCTCCTCCGTGTCCGAACCGCGTCCTCTGTTCAAGTTCGGACCGAGTACAATGCAAGCACAGAAATCAAAACGGAGAGTTCCAACACTTCCTCACTCCAACATTAAAAAAAAAAAAAAAAAAAGACAAAGATTTCTGGGACGGACGCATTTTGTCATGGGTTTTCTTTACAATTACGATCCACAGAAACTCCACCTTTCTCACAGACTATAATACAAGTTTCTACAAAAAAAAAAAAAAATGACACCACCTCACTAAGCGCGCACACTGTCGAACTACAGGATGTTTTACCTGATGAGGGCCTTTACACATTTGATGCAGAGTGCTCTGCGTGTCCACTACAAGTTTCATCATTGTCATCATCGGTTTTTTTTGCTTTTCTTTTTAATACAAGACCTTCCTCTGAGATTAAAACCCTCCTCCGTTTCAGTCGCTCGTTTCAGCATAAGAGAGGATACATGTCAGTTAAGGTGCAAGACGTCAGAGATTTGCGAAATAAATACTGTAAATGTGACACCTCTGAGCCACCGTAGCTTGGATGGCGCTTGCAAAGGTACAGCATTGTCCCTTTTTAAAAAGAAAGGCACTCATCAGCCTGAAAACCTTTCATATTCCTATTTCATATGTACAATACTTCGTTTTTTTTTTCCTAGGGAGATCACCTGGATTCTGGTTTAAAACGAAAAACAAATTAAAATTCCTATCGACTGCTTTACAGCAAAAAAAAAAAAAAAAAAAAAATTCACAGCTTCAATGAATCAGAAAAGATCCCTTTGGATTTCTTTGAAAGAACTTTGGAAAGATCCAAGACGTTGAATTCTTTATAGTACCTGCGTGTGACTGAAAGAGATTTTCAAGCTAGTCCTGGAGAGAACTCGTCTTTCTTCACCTCCGTTTTCTGCTTCTGTGCTTAGAATGCGAAACCAGAACAAACACACCGTCCCGGTTGGCAGCGTCTTCACTCAAAACACGTTAGTAGCAGCTGGTGCAAAACCCAAAGAGGCTTGTGGCTGGTGGGCTAAAACTCTAAAGGCTGACATGGGCGTCTCACGCTGGCGCGTTTCCACAGCAGTGGGGGCAGGCTGGGGTCAGGGGTCAAGGTGAAGGGAGGTCAGCATGTTTATGTGTCCGGAGAATCGGTCAACCCCAAAGCGAGAGCTTCTTCTGGTGTAAGGCCGTTTTTAAGAGTCCGCCTCACTGCAAAAAGACAAAGAGAGAAAAAAAATATCACAACGCCATATACAGAAAATCCCATACGATGACTTTTACGTAGGATTGCGTTGAAGAATCATATTGCGACCAGAATCAAATGACTTTCAACTTGCTCTGGTTGGAAACTCAAAAAGATTTTTTTTTTCTAAATCTGTAAATCACGTTATGTTAAGCGCTAACAGGTCATGCTAGCAGGAGCACAGCCTGTTAGCTGCTAAGAGGTTGTAGCTAGCATTTAATGGCCAACACCTGTTAGCTGTTAGATGCTAGCTAACAGCAAGATGCTAGCTAGCCTCTAGCTAACATCTAGCTAGTTGTTAGCTAGCATTTAGCTAGCTAACAACTGATGTTGCAAATTGTGGATGCTGTTACAACGTTCACAATTGTTACTTGTTATTCTTGGTTCAGTAACAAGATGAAGTAACTGAACCAAGAGGACTCACTCACTCAACCTTTTCTGGCTTGATCTCATTGTAAAACAATAGTCAACATCCTTCCTCGTGATTGTGTCGGCAGCAACACAACATTTCTGTTTTAAAAAGATACTTTCTATTGGTCTTGTGTAGTGCAGTGGATCCCTATTTGCAGGGGTTTGGGACCACAGCCACCTTCAAATAGCAAAAATACGCAAATACTTGAGACCTCTTCCAAAGTGCTTACAGCTGCCTATTTTAATAGTTCAACCACCAAATATAACTTAATATGTATTAATGTACACTGGAAGACATTCAGGGCTGCACAGTGGTGCAGTTGGTAGAGCTGTTGCCTTGCAGCAAGAAGGTCCTGGGTTTGATTCCCGGCCTGGGGTCTCTCTGCATGGAGTTTGCAAGTTCTCTCTGTGCATGCGTGGGTTCTCTCCGGGCACTCCGGCTTCCTTCCACAGTCCAAAAACATGACTGTTAGGTTAATTGGTCTCTCTAAATTCTCCCTAGGTGTGTGTCCTGTCTGCCCTGCGACAGACTGGCGACCTGTCCAGGTTGAACCCCGCCTCTTGCCCGGAACCTTAGCTGGAGATCAGCACCAGCAACCCTCCCGACCCCTCTAAGTGACAAGGGTGTTAGAAAATGGATGGATGGAAGACATTCAACAGAAGTCTGAAAAATTCTGAATGCTATAGTGAGCTATTTGTTTTTTGCTTTGCCATTGCACCTGCAATTGGCTACTGGAGGAGAAGTCAAAACTGTAGCCTTTGACCCCTTCATTAAAGCTAACAGTATTTACCTCAGTAATATATTTAAAATGACGTCAGATAAGCCATAAAAGGTTATGACAAGCAAATAGGAAAGTTGTAGAAGATCATCCCTTACATTCGGTTGTAAGGTTAACATTGTATCTCATTATGTACTCATTATGTAGATTATGTAGATTTGGGCAAATCTAAGGAATTATTATTATTTAGGTGCTGTCCCATTATGTATTTCTGTTCTTGTAGGTTTTAAGCTTGTTTTCTCTCTGCTTATTTCCTTCTAGATCTCCATTAGTCATTTTCTCTGAGCTATAATTATTTTACCCGTGCCATGTCTGCCCCCTTGTGTCAAGATTCACTGATCTCCTTTTTCTCTCTGCTAATTCCTCACATACAGAAATGTATCCCATCTCCTTGATTACCATATCTGTCAGTGGTTCTCCTTCATGTTGCCTGTTCATCTGCATTAATGCAAGACTTTCACTTTCCTGTATGCATTTTGGTCTGATCCCTGCGCCTCACATGACAATCACTGGGGTTTTTTTCCCCTCTCACAAACATTAAATTGGACACAGCCGTTACGTATTTTTCGATTCTATCATATGATGTACAGCAATACTTGAAAATATGTTTTTTTTTTAAAAACCCAAAAAACATTTGCTGTAATTTCTTTTAGGTGAGTTTTAATTGTAATATAGACCTCTTTAGAATTTTAACTTTTTCTTTGAAATTCTACTTTTAACTTATTTCTGAACGTACATATACAAATTTTACATTTATTTAAATACATTGTATTATAAAGTAAGCTGTTAATAATATATTAATTATTGCTTGTATAGAAAAATTGACTAAAATTGGTACCGGGACGTCACAGTTTTACAAAATTGACAACAAAACTTTTGTTTGGTGCGTCTCTGCTTTTCCAGTCTGATTTACACTCAAAGGCTTTTAGCCAGACAGGAAATGATCGGTGCAGTTTGGGTCGTACGTGATTTGCGGTTGGCTCTGGATCTCCTCCTCTCTCTGGGCTGCGTTCTGGTTCCCGGACCCTGGGTGGCCGAGCGCACTATGCGCTCCATGATCTCGTCTGCAGCGTCGTCTCCGCAGGCTTGCGTGTCCTCCACGGCTGATGTCCACGCCTGCGCGGTGCGACCTGCACCCACAGATGGCAGAAGCTTAACTGTGGGCATAAAAGAGCGCAGGGGACGGGGCACAGATAGACACTAGGTGGCGCTAAAACATGTGGCCTTTTTTCCTCTGAACAAAGAGTGCTCTTCTGAAATCTTTTTTTTTTTTTTAAATAGTGTATTGTATGGCTTGTGTAAAATCTCAAACTGTTGTGGTTCCATGTGACACACAAATTGCCCCAAAATGTCTGCACGCCACTGAAGGGCCGTCTAATCTTGTGGACATGCTGAATGTTATTGTTCACATGCGGAAAATTCCCGCCTTCGCACAAAGCAAGCGAAAATAAAGCAGAAAAACCGGGGGAGAATAACTCAGAGCCACTCGTATTCTTCTTTTGCATCACTTTCTGCGTCGACTTGACGCTACGTTTGGACCCGTTGCCATAGCAACCGACAACATCTCCACTATCAGATGGGGCGGAGATTACGTTCAAAGTGCATCGGAATTCAACGACCCAAAAACACGCAAACGTTTCCCACACAGAGAGCAGAACCTTCAGGGCTATTTTGTCAGAGGCTTGATGTTTATTTTGAGATTATTAATAAGTGATCGGCTGAACGCCGGTGTTGATTAATTAGCTAATTTAAACACCTGCTCTACTGATACAGAGAGTGTGGGTCAACTTTTTTATTTATTTTTTTTAAAGGAACCAAACATACTGAATTCTGCAGCACATCTACATGTTAAAGTTATCAAAGTCAAGCTAGCATAACTGACCTACTTCCCTCTCCCTGGCTACTTTTTTTTATTATTGTCATTTTTCTTTACTGTCCTGTTAAAGTGACACCCTTGGACTTTGTTTTCTAGTTGTTGTAGTATTAGCAAAACACTGAGTCCCTTTTCCTCAATTTATGGCATATAGTTATGATTTAGCGCATTATGTTGACAACTTGACAGCTAAAACGTGTGGTAGTCGTTATCGGTGAGCAGTTTTTCTGGGTGGGATTTTGGGCGTTGCAACGTGTCTACATCGGACCTCCAGCATTCCCTCACCTCCTCTTCCCGGCCGAGATCTGGTCCTCGTCCTGAGTCCAGGCACTCCGACGGCCTCTTTGTCGCTCCCTGTCAGGCTTGTTCTCAGCACAGCCTTCATGTGCTCGTGCTCTGCAGCCTCCTCAGTGTGGCCCAGACCCTGGGGCTGGTCGCTGTCCTGACCACTAGGGGCACCGTTGTTGCTGCAGCTTGAACCGTCGCGACCGCACTGCAGTGAATAGAAAGTCAGAACCGGAGTTCAGAAGTCGGCTGCTTGTGAAATCTGTATTTTCCTAAGTTAAATCATGAAAGAAACCAGTTCAATTTCACTCAGATGTTAGGCAAAGAGTTTAAAAACTGATCCAGGAAAAGGTTAGGGTGTCAATGTCACACAAGCATGCACACGGGCTGGCGCACGTCTCTATACCTCTCGCTCTTCTTCATCATCAGACTACAGGAGGAAGGAGGATTTAAAATCAGAGAGAAGCAGGGAGAAAAGTGAAAATCAGAACTCGAAAGGGAGCAAAAGGAAAAAATAAAACAGCTGGGAGTGTTTGAGGATGTCGGCGTTGGCGTGTGTGTGTGTGTGTGTGTGAGGCGCTCACAGGTGCGTTCATGTCCATGATCATCTTGCCCCGGGTTTTGTTGCGCTCCCGGTGGTCGGCTCGCTTCTGCTTCTGCTGCAGCACGCGGTCCCTGGTGGTTCTGTACTCCAGAGCGAACTCGCTGAGGATTTTGCTGAAGCGGTTGACGCTGATCTCCCTCACGCTGTAGGCTGGATGGCCGAGGTACAACAGGAAGGAGTGGAACCTGAGCAGGGAAAGGTGACGGGGAACCCCCGGCAACAGTTTACAACACGAGGAGGAGAAAAATACAACGAGTGTCCTATTTGAACCAGAGCTGGAGCAATTAATCGCGATTAATCGTGATAAATCAATTGTTGAAGTAATCATCAACTAAATTGGTTATTGATTAATCCTTAACTGGAGTATTTAGACTGAAAAAGTCCTATTTAAACTAGTGACTAATCGTGATTAGTCGTCATTAATCAATTATTGAAATAACTGTTAATTATTTTTGCAATCAATTACTTGTTAACTGGAGTGTTCAGACTCAAAAACCTGAAAAGAACCCTACACCCTATACAAAAAATACATCAGTTTAAGTGGCATAGTTTTAGCTTCCCCCGGTTCAGATTTAATAAAGAAATGCTATGGTACGTTAGAAAATAAAATGTTTACTTTCTAATTTGTAAATAAATTGAATTATTTGTTTGTTTGCATATTTCAATGTATTTCTAATATGGTGTAAAAGAGGTATAAGTGGTTAAATGAAAAATTTGTAGGATGTGCCATTTTTATCCAATTAGCCGATTAATCGTCAAAAAAAAATTTGAGATCGATTGATAACTAAATAATCATTTAGTAGCGGCTCTGCTTTAAAGAGGAAAAACAAATTCGATCACAGTACAAATCTGTTCAGAATTTTTTTTTTTTTTTTTTAGATAAAAATCTGAAAAGTGTGGTCTGCATCTGTATCCAGCTTACTTTATTGAACAGACCAGACCTTCGTGGGTAGCCATCATTGTAAATCCTGCAGTATAAACCTGGCGTGCGGGGCTACCTGTTGATTAGCCGGCGGTGAACGATCTTGAGGATGATAATTTTTTCAGCACAATCTTTGAGGAAGTCAGACATCTTCTGCTTCAGCTGGGGCTTCATCTCGTGCTTGGCGATCACCTTGAGGTGGTCCCACGAAGCCTTGCAGCGACGTTCCATCTGACACAAGTTCTCCTGCAGCTGGTCGAAATCCACCTGACGGATGCCAGAGGACGAGCAGATTCTTTATTTATACGCCCAACGAGGAAAGACACGATTGAACTTTGGGAACCAACTGGTTTATTTGACTTATTTGCTTAATTCCTAGAATCTGTAAGTCCTGTGGTGTAAAACAGTTTGCCGGTCAGTTTTCTAAAGCGTACTTTTGCGGAACGTGTGATGGCTCCGATCTCGGAGTAGAGGTCGGTGCTCTCTGGGAAGTTTTCCACCACGACGGAGCAGGCGTGGTGCAGCAGCGACTGCTTGTGGACTGTGTCTTTTACTTCTGGGACCTTTTCCAAGTATGTCAGCTCAAAGCCTTTGGCCTGAAAACATTAGTGGGAAAATATCAAATAACTTCCTGAAAAACCTAAAAACCCTGGAAGAAATGACATTTTCATTATTATTTTTTCAAAGCTCATGGGTAAAATTTAAAGCATATATTAATGACCAGTGACCATAACCAACATAAAATGTAATAATCCATAAACATCATGTGTTAGAGAGGTCCAAGGATTGAAATGCATGCACTTACTTTGCAGGACAAAAATTGGGATTAAACGGGTTAACTCTGCATCTTCTGTCAGTAAAAAACAGGTCTTGGTTTCTCCAAGCACAAATCACGTTGATTTATGCTTAAACTTTCCTTTTACATGTTTACCCATGCTAATTACTTGCATCAGCGACTTGCTCTTTTTCTCAGTGTCTGAGCCAAATAAATGATGCTGAAGTAGTCTGGCCACACGTTTTTATTTTTTAGGCTACGCTCACACAGCAGGTCTTGACGTTTAATTTGGATTTTTTGCTGAAATCCGAATTTTTTTTTTTTTCACATGGATGTTTGTAGTACTAGTTTAATGCAGTCAGACTTCTGTGTGAACAGTTTATTACCCCAAAGCAACCTGAACGCACAAAGAAGAGCATAGACGTCACACAGGAGCGCACAGAAGAAACAAGGGATGCTGCTGACTTAGGGTTGATTTTAAAGTCACTGAGTGGCAGAAGGTCACAAGATCGTGACGTCACGAGGGTAGCTGATAAAAAAGGAAGCACAAAATGGCCTGTGTGGCACCCTGACTGCAACTGTCTGTTTGGATGTGTGGTGAGTGGTGCGATTGTGATGCAAACTTCCTTCATAACTTCAGAACTTTCAGAAGTATCATTTACAGCCATCGCTAAAGTCTGCTGGCTTCTTCTGGTGCATGTGTGACGTCAACGACATGAAATTTGGATAACATGACCGTTAGGACTGCAAATGCATTGAAAATCCAATTTAGTACCACATATGAAAGTGGCACAAATCGGATTTTTCTGGGGTGAAAATATTCAAATGGAGTCATTCAGACTGTTGTGAAAAAGTTAGATATAGGGTCAATGTGGCAAAAAACAACAACAACAAAAACAAAACATCAGATTTGGGTCACATTTGCCTGCTGTGAGAACAATAGTCCTAGAGAAATGATGACATTCGGTGGAAACAGACCAGAAATTACAAATTCTATCTACCAGGGTGCCGGTTTGATAGATCTCCAACCTATTTAAATAAGGAAACATTTCTATCAACTTCCTCCTCCTTATAAACTGACAGAAAGTTTACTATCATAATCTTTTGTCGTGTCATGTTCTTTAAAAACATATTTTGTCGACGGATGACTCACGCTGACGCCGTTGAGGAAATTTCCAATGGACAGCAGCGTAGAGAGGATGCATCTGAGGGTTTTGTTCTTCACCAGCTGCTCCATCCCCTCCTTCAGGTCCTGCAGTGGCTCGGCCACTTCCTGTCAGGAGAGCAGTACATCATTAGCGGACCCAAACCGAACTCTCGGAAAACATGTGCTTTACGAGTCTGCGGCAAGACAGGTGCACCTCGCCTCCCGCTACAAATCATCTGCTCTCGCTTAAGGTTCATGAGAGGTTGTTTAAAGGTTGGTCCTTTGCCATAAAATATACTCCAGGTTGCTTGAACCCGGAGGTTTTCTAAGCAGCGAGCAACAGCCTCTCCAGTGCGCGCGTTTGTTTTCCCTGCATGGCATGCTGAGCATTTCAGCGGCGAACAGTCCCCCCCCCCACGTACCAGAAGGGTCGAGCCGTGAGCGCCGCTCCGTGAGAAGCCGCGGTTGCGTCTCGGGCGCATCGAGATGAAAGGCGGCGAAAACCTGTAAACTTTACGCGTGTCTCTTTCTCATGGCTCTCCGGCTTTGAACTTCTCCTCGCGGACGCATTCCTTGCCGGAGTAATCACCGCGCGCATGACGGCGAAGGCAGGGGTGCTGCTAATAAAACGCGCATATCTTGTTGTGATGTAACTATTTTGATGTTCTGCAGGATGTTGTTTCTTCCTGCCTGCACAAACATGCCGGCACACATGCTGCGCACCTTCCCACAAACCTCCGCAGCTAGACGAGTTGGCGATTTGTTTCCAATGAACAAAAAAAGCACACCTGGACCGGATGGCACTTGAGCCTGGTGCAACAAATTCTGACACCCGGTAGTCCTCCTCATTGCAATTCAGAAGCACGTAAAGTCAAGTTGAGTTTATTTGCATGGCACATTTCAGCAACAAGGTGGCTCAAAGTGCTTCACATCCTAAAAACATCATACAGCCACACATTAAGAAGCAAGCAATCCACATTACATTACTAGCTAGTACACATCAAAAATGTTGATTAATGCTCCACTTACTTCTAATCAACGACAGCTATGATGAGGTAGGGTTTTAGCTGAGTTTTTTGGCTGTTTTTTTGTTCTTGTTGTTGTTTTTTCAGTTTCCTGGAAGTTTGTTCCCGATGAGAGGAGCGTAAAAACTGAACCCTACTTCTCTGTGTTTGGTGTAACAAGTGTAAAAATGGGTCTTTCTCATTAAATCCTTACAAAATACATTATGTTTGTGGTATACTTGCAGTCCCTCCAGGAAGCTGCAATCGCATCATGACATTTCACGTCTTTTTTGGCCTTCTTGGGGTTCCATACTTGCGCAGGAAAGTGAGATTAGAGTGTCTCTCAGAATTTAGCGATCAAAGTGCAAGATAGACGTGATCAAACAAATTATTGCTTGTTTGCAAAGACACATATTCATTTTCACTGCAAAGATACAAAGTCTTACCAAGTCATTTTGGTTTAGTTTGTAGGGTAAATATCTTAGTACACTGGACAGAAGAGAAGACTAACTTACAAGTAACTTTTAAGCAAGATATAGTAGCTTGTTTTAAGTCAATAATTCCTTAATACTGTTGAAAAAGTTCTTGACATTTCTCCCATATTATAAGTGAAATATTCTGCCAACAGAGAAAGTACTTTTTCCATCAGTATTAAGGAATTATTTATTTAAAACAAGCTCCTTTATCTTGCTGAAAAGTTACTTGTAAGTCTGTTTTTTCTTATTCACTTGAGATACTAAAACTAGAAACTAGACCAAAATTGCTTGGAAAGAGTTAGTGTGTTTTTGCAGTGCACATCAATTTCGATGCGCACTTACATTGATGCCACAAAGTAAACGTCACCGAAATGAGCAAAACTGAAGAACCTCAAGTTCAAACTGACCTTCTCCGTTGCTTCGTAGTCCATCTTGAAGGCCCAGAGCTGGAGTCTGGCGGAGAGCTCGCTGATGGAGGACAGCGTGAGGAGGAACTGCTCCGCTGAGCCCAGCGGGACATCCGGATTGGCCAGCTGGGCTTCCTGGATCTTCTGCTTCTCCTCCTCAGTCGGGATCATCGTCAGGAGTTTCTGTGGGACGGGACAGCGATACATTAGTGGAACGCGTGCATCTTCTTTTTTTTGGAAAATCAGCCAAGGCTCTCACCTCTATGCCTTCCTTGTTGAGCGCGTACTCGTCAAAGTTCAAGATGGCCGTCTTGATGGTGCGCGGCGGAGGCAGGACCGTCAGGCCGATGTTGATGGCGTTGCTCCTCTTCGAATCCAAGACGATGATCTCCTGGCGCTTGCCGTCCGCCGCCGTTTTCTTAGACAAAGGGAAGATGGAGAAAAGGGTCAGGCTCCCCATCTGTTCCCGTTTCCTCTTTCACTGTGGTCCACTTTACAGGCCCGTAAGGATTCGACAACTTTTCACTCGACTGCAGCTGTGGGGGCTATATGGATACTGGAAGCAGGAAATACCACGCGCGTTTAGGTTTACGAGAGTGTTTCCATCAATTTATAGGCACCGTTTCACGCCGCTGCATGACCATATATGACCTTTACCAGAGCTGGAGGTGATTTGAAGCTCTTAAAAGGATGAAGTCATACAATATTACCTTATGAAAGTGTAACAGAGTAGCTGCCAAGACCTCATAGCCTCTACGGCAGAGACACCAGTTCACTTACACTTGCAGCTCTACTTTACAGTGTTTTATGGTACAGTAATTAACATGTTGGTAGGAAATCTACTTACACTCATCACGAGCATGAGTGCTTTTAACTACAGTATATCTTTAATGCATTCTTTTTTCAGGGTGGTATCATGATGCAACAAACTTCAGATAACGATAAAAACAAGAACTTGGATCTAAAGTCCGCTTTTATTTCGGATTTTCTCTCATCCACATGAAGTGAAAATGCGTAAAATACATAGAAGCTCAATGTGATTACATGTAAAAAAAAAACAAAAAAAACCTACACGTTAACTTGTTAATCACATGGTGATTAACAAGTTCCTGGTGTAACTCTGGATGGATGTTTGACCACTCTTCCAACTGAAACTGGTCAAATTTGTTCATATATATATATATACTGGTGAATTTTCCTCAGCAGATCCAGCTTTCTAGGAACAACCATGAAAGATAAATCAATATTGAGTCCTGTTTCACCAATATCACTTAAGGGAAAAACAATCCCTCATCCATCACTATGCCTTCGCACTGGTATGTTGTTCTTTGGGGTGAAAACCTGACCTCAACCGATGCAATTTTGTCTTTGTGGAAAAGCTGTTCTGTTTTATTTTCCAGAAGGTTTTTAACTTGTCCATGTGAAACGGGCTGCTGCTCGTTTCATTTGACCTTGAAGCCACATCAATCTTGGTCATCAGGCTCTTGGCGCATGTGTGTGAAACATCATTGTGGACAGAGGCAACGGTGGCCCAAGAGTTTCCTCTCCGCTTCACAGCGACTTAAATCTTCTCGAGGTGCTCCTGCACCTCCTGAGCAGCTTCACTGCATCAGAGGTGAAAGTCAGGCTAAACCAGAGGTCAGCAATTTGACATTCTAAAGAGCCAATTCAAAGAAACGTCTGGAGCTGTAAACTCTAAGTGACCCCTGGAAAAAGAAAGTGGCTCAAGTTTTATGAACACCAACTGCTTCAATTATTTACGTTTTACTGTTTAATTAAAGAGCTAAATGGTTTATCCAATTCTAGGTTCTGGAACAAAAAGCATTTTAAAACTTTTATGAGAAGACCATAAAACCATTTTCTTAAACCAAAAAAACTCCAACTTTATGGGAAAAAAAGACAGAACAAAAGAAGGTACCGAAAATATATGCTTGTATATTTAGTGTTACTTGTATAATAAAAGAAAAACACACAAAAAATGATAGAAGTAGCTTTTTTATGTTTATATTACAAACCATTTCTTGTTTTGGCAGAAAACTAATTTAATTCAAATGAACTAATTTAATTTAAATTAAGTCTACCATTCCCAGCCAGAATTATATCAGGACTTTGTGTAGGCTTTAAACATGTACACAAATTAGTGGGGATGCACATACTTCATATATCTATATAATTTAAACCTTGTTCAGATTAGAGAAAATCTACAAAAATCTAAATAATTTTGCACATAATTGTTGTTTGTTGGATCTTTTTAATTCCTCAAAAAAAAACAAAAAACAAACAAAAAAAACAGTTTAAATGCAGCATTAAAAGCCTCAAATTAAAATGGCAGTCATGATTATGAAGATGAGTGTACAGTATGTAAACTTATGACCTGCAACGTGCTCAATGAGTGAAAATACTTTTATTTTAGGGATTAGTAACATTTCTTTGATAATTTACCTGTTATCCTTTTACACACACTGTGTTGGAGTGCAAGTGAAGTGAAGTGAACAAAGTCGTCCAGTAGAAGTGCTAACCGCCGCTAACCGCCGCTAACCGCCGTCACGCCTCCTGTCACAGCTGAACCATGCAGAGCCACCGATGATCGGGCTTCGGCTTCGCAGAAATTGCCGGTTCTGAAGCGAAGGGTCACGCGTTCAAAGAGTGAGAGTCCCAGCCTCTGCTCTCTACCTTTGAACCCCACGCGGCTCTTATTTAAAGGCTTTATGAAAATTACAAAGGGATCAAACCTCCCCTGTTTGTTCGGGATCAAAAACTCACAACCTCATTTAACCCTAGAAGGTGAAGCATTCGAGAAATCGGAGGGAGAACTTAGAAAATACCCTTGCTAGAATCTGGATAAAAACAAATATCTAAATAATAAACTCAAAATACATTTTAAAAAATCGGGAAATTTAAAAACAAAAATATCATGAATGGACAATTGAACATCATTCTTCTTAAAAAGTGATAGCTAAAGTTGGGTTGGTGCTGTGATGTGGTTCTTTCAACATAAAGTGGAGGTGGCATCTCAAAAATGTAGTTTGGATTTTAACGATGGCTTTCAAAAGCTATTCTGCATTTCTTCTATTTTTCTCTGCTTCACCATCACTGAATTACTCTAAGGAGAAAGTAACAGGATTCTGCAGACTTGGTTGACAACATACTATGGGAATGGTCTGACCAAGCTCAAACCATAAACATCAAGGACCAATAGCATCAGCGTACATGGTGCTTCCTCTGGTCTCTACTTTTAAACAGGAAGTAAGACTTTAGCTAACAGCACAAAGCTTGACAGGGAGGGAAGGGACACTCAAAATCTTGAATATCCCTAACTCAGTGGTTCCCAAAGATTTTCTGGGCTCCCCTTTGGATTACAATAAAATCCCCCCCCAAAAAGAAAAAGAAATCAACTGGGCACACACATCGTTCAACCAGACATAAACCTATACACATATTTTGTTTTCAAACTCCATTGAAGTTTATTTCACACTTCAGGGTGCAACAAAACACACTACAAACCATCTTTATAGTTTTTTTTTTCTTTCATTCATCCATACCGCTTTCCGCACCCCCCATGCAATGGCAATAAGCCCCCTGTAGGGGGCGCGCCCCACACTTTGGGAACCACTGCCCTAACTCAAGATTTGGTCTCTTTACCTTTGTCACTGGTATTTCCTTCGATTTGGTCTCAAACAGGTGTTCCAGTTTGGCTGTATCCAACTTTACAGGTTCCACTTTGGACCAGAAGGAGTCTCCACTCCATTTGTGGTCCTGGTACTGACAGTCTGTTGGACGCACCTAAGGACAAATAGTCAACAGATTGACTCAGATTGTTTTAAAAAAGAAAGCAGAGCTGGAACATAGAGAAAGAGTCATTGCCTGAGGATTAAGTGGCTGAACAGACAAAATCACTTTGACAATATGGCGACTAGTCTGGATCCAAAAGGTTGTGCTGACAAAATTCCTAAATGTGGAAGTTGTTATTGAGCAAAGAAGTTTGAGTATCAGTGAGGAGTAATGAAATGATGGCAGACGAAGGACAAAAGATGGAAGAGTTGTTTCTTTTACGTATATAGAGTCGTGTTTGCTGTTCACTTCGGTCTTTATATTTTAGGTTTTTGTGGCAATAGTGGCCTTTATTTCCAGAATTCAGACAGGAAATCGACAGAGACAGACATGAAGGAAAGGTCCTAAGCTCAAACCATAAACATCAAGGACCAATAGCATCAGCGTACATGGTGCTGCCGCAGGCCTCCACTTTTAAACAGGGAGTAAGACTTTACTTTAGCTAACAGCAGGAAGCTTGAGAAATAAAAGTAAATGTCTAGAGAGTATCTATGGCATACTCGTAAATACGACTACACCGTTTCTAGAGCTAACCATCCAAAAGTTGGAAGATCATTTTCTCTTTGTTTCACATTATCAATCACATGCCGTTTCACGACGATTTGGCTCCTATGAGTTCAGGGCAGGAAGGCCAACATAACAAAAGCATGTATTGTAGAATGCCTTTAATACAAACTCCAAAAGGGAAAATCATAAGTGGCTAAAATCGGTATCAGCAGGTTAGAACTGTTCCCAACTCACCTCGCTCCAGAAGAGCCTAATAGTCTTCTTCTTCTTGTTGAAGAGAGGCAGCTCGGAGGGAGGGGGCGCCATGGCTGGACCGCTAAAGGACGGAGGCGGCGGAGGCCTCAAGACGCCGATCAAGGGAGGCGGTGGAGGGCAGCAACCTAGAATGGGGGGCGGCGGAGGAAGCCGCGGGATGAACGGCGGAGGAGGCGGCGGAGGCGGGAGGTCGCCGCACCCTCCCATCAGAACGGCGTCCAGAATGTCCTTGTCATCGTCGTCCGTCAGGTCGGTGAAGCTGATGTCCCTGATGCGCAGTTCTCCGGGGCTGGCAAGGAGCTGGTCCCAGATGGTGTCCGACTCCTTTTTGGGAGGGGGCGGAGGCGGAGGAGGCGGCTCGTTGGCCGGGGCGTCCAGGTGGGGGTGGGACGAGCCAAGGTCTTTGACCAGGTCACCGAAGCGCTCAGCGATCGGACGGATACCCCGTCGTTGCTCCGACTTGTCCTCCTTGTTGCTGCTCTCCAGGCTCGTCTCCTGATGGGTCTCCCTGTCCTCTTCCTCCCCCTCCCCCTTCTCCTTCACCTTCTCCGCGTTCTCCTCTTCCTCCTCCTTGGCGCTGGGCTTTGAGCTCTGGGAGTACAGCATGTCCAGCATGAAGAGTTTGCTATCGAGGAGTTTGTTGCAATTTTCGTTCACTTCTGCCTCCTTAAAGCCTGGGGGTTAAAAAAAAAAGTAAAGAGGTAATCCCAAAGTTATTTTGAAATTCCCGAAAATTAAAGCCACAAAAAGGAGAATTTTGATGATTTTCCTTTAGAGGCTACCCACCATTCTCCGTGCTAACCCTCTCCTCTCTCTCCAAGGTGCTGCTGGCGGAGGAGATGCTGGAGGCGGAGCAGTTGTCCTTCTCGTTCACCTCCTCATTTTGTCGCTCCTTGTCACTAAGGATGCCGCTGTCCTCCTCCGCCTCCTCCTCTCTCTGCTTCTCCACTTCCTGCTCAGGCTCCTTCACGTCCTCCTCCTTGTCCGTCGCCACTTCCTCCTGCACCTCTTCGTCCTCCACTTCCTTCTGCTCTTCCACTTCCTCTGCTTCGGCTCCTGCCTGTTTCTCTTCCACTTCTACGCTGGCACTGGAGTCGTCGGCTTCTTCTGTCACAAGAGAGCGCAGCTTTTTAGTCACACTAGAATTTGGTTCACCTTGAATAAGAGTTTGAAAGACCAGAGTTATTTGTAGCGAAGTGCTATTTATATCTGGCAAAACATTGGCCTGGATGGAATTGAACCATTTTCCGGCAAGAGAAATAAAAACACGCAGCCGTGCCGTAATGTAAACAATACGGGCGGTGCACAAAGCCGGGCTGTTGGAGGAGCTCGATATGAGCAGGAAATGAGGAATTAAATTCCTGTTTACATCGAATCTCGCCCGTGTACACGGTACACACACGTAATTCGGCAGCACAGTCCGCGCAGTGATGCAGGCAGGGTCTAGAAAAACACGCCGCAGACGCTTGCCTCTGTGCGCTAAAGTGCTGAGGCCCATGGCTTCGCTTGTGCTCCAAAACAAGGCTGTTTTTTTTTTTTTTCTTGCATGACATGTTTGGGGATCACTCTGTCAAAAGCTTCTTTCAAAAAGCAATTTGACCCTTGAACTCATATCCTCCCTGTCACTGTGAACCTCCTGCATCCCCTCCTTTCCCTTACTGCGTCCACAATCTGCCTTCTTTTTTCTCTTCCACTGCACATAGTTGTATGCTAATTGAAACGGCAAAGTGAAGCAGTTTTCGTTTTACTGCTAAGGGGCAAAACAGATGCTTGGGAGTTGAACAGATGACCTTCTGGTTTTCATTCAGACTCAAGGACCTGCTAACACACACAAAGAAATACAACGCCACGTCAAAACAAGCCAAAATTCGCTAGTTTTAGATGCTAATCAGCCAACATTAAGGATGATGTTCGGGGATCTACTGGGGTGTCACTTAATGACATGTTAACTCCCTATATCCTACACACACTACAACTCAATATGTCACCCTGTGACGACAAATATATACATTGTGTGCTACCTTCTATAGCCTGTCAAAGCTAGCTTAAAGTTGGCTAGTTTTAGTCTAATATGCCGTTAGATGCTATCGATCTTTTTTTTTTTTTACATGTGGGGCCCAAAGATATAATAAATGACCGAAAAGGGTTAGCTCCAAATAGGATTGTGTAACGGCTACCTCACCCTAGCATGCTAACTGCTTATTTAGCTTGAATGGAAGGCAACAATGAGTAAAACGTGTAACACGCTATGGATGTTTAACGTTTTTTTTATGACCCATCTGAGACCCTGACAACTGACTCTGCCTGTGGAGGAAGCCCAACGTTGTTAACCCCTCTGGGAGCTATTTAGTCAACCCAAGTGGGTCCACTTTGAGACAAGACTTGAGAAAAGTCCACATGGGTCACACATCTACGTTAGCTAGATATTTTCCCCCCAATCTTATCTAGCATTTATGAACTTGCTCACCACAGATAAACTCAGCTTTACAGAAGGTTGTCATGCCTACTGTCAAGAAAATCCGAGCTCATCCCACTTCCCCATGCTGGAGATTTTAGTTTAACAGTAATAATAAATAAAGTTATCTTTAAAATGAATCACTCAAGTGACATCAAGGCCCAACAGTAGACTTAAGTGTCAATAAAATAAATCTGGTTGTGTGTGTTGTTTTTGTCTCATGCAAACTTTGCTTTAATTCTACTTTTTTCTATCTAATCATAAGAAATCATAGTCAGTCAGAGAGAGTCATTAAACAGGAAAAGCAGGTTTCCTGGAAAAAGAGGAAGTTTCCAGCCTGCAGATTTATAAAAATAGCTGAGACTATTCCTTAGTTTAAAGGTAAAGTTTTAAAGAATGAAATCTAAACATTATTAGTAATTGGATAAGATTCAAAGTAAAATACTTATATGAATATTGGTTTACTTGTAATAATACTTACACTTATATTTGTGGGAACACTTACAAGAAAAACAAGTAACTGTAACTTTAGTAGTAAATAATCAGAATCATGTATTATTCTTGGTTTCTTTTCAGAAAAACATCTGTAATAACTGACATTAAGATCATAATAAGAGTAACTAATAAGTTATGGTTATAAAATCACAAATGAATGATAGATCAGAGAAGCTGAAGAAAATAAATGTGATATAAGTTATGGTTATAAAATTATAAATGAATGCTAAATCAGAGAAGCTAAAGAAAATAAATGTGATATAAATGTGATTTTGACATTGAACTTGAAATGGTGTAAAAGGTTGTAAAACTGCAATTAAACATCACTGATATGTTGGAGGTAGATGGTAGGTGAAAGGTGACAGGAAGGGAAAAAGGGGAACTAACAGGAGAGCAGAGATGATCAGCACCTTATATGGAAACAGGAGGTTGAGCAGCCCTGAGACATTGGCACAGACATCATGACATGATGTCTCTTAAGACAGTGACGGATATGAGATCATCTGTCTAAGCAGACAGATAAACCCTATATAAGGTGGGTGCAAAAGAGGAACCGTTCGTTGGATCCTCCGGGCAGCTTCGAGCCAAGATCGAGATGGACAAAGAACTCTGCAGCTGAAGAAGAGCCGGGGCCACGGAGCCGGAGACTGTCCTGCTCATGGAGACCAACCCGTCTGGCCCACAATCTGTGGCTTCGAATCGCACTTCTCTCATCGGCTGGGTTCTGACCCCAAAGACAAAGATGAAGACAAAGACAAGGAAGAAGAACTGGTGCCTTTTTTCCTGCCAGCACCAAGTCCTGTGTGACCTCACCATCCATGCGGAGAAGAAGTTCATCGGACCTACAGAGATCCCTGCCTTCGTCGATCAACTTCCTCCTCCTGCTGCCGCACCTTCTTCGTCGTCGTGCCAGGTCTGGGGTTCGAGGCGCCAAACTCCGTCCGTCTCGCTCTAAGGTTCCTTTTTTAGTTCTCAGTATCAGCAGTAGGGAAAGATAGACTAGATGATTGATTTTACTTATTTGATTATTTCTGCTACTGAATTAAGCTGTACTGACCCTTGCAAAAATGCCTTACTAATAAAATATTTAGCATAAAGAAAATCTAAAGATGTTGTGGACATTCAGTTAATGAGTCACCTTAAAGTTCTTTGATGGTTGTAAAATAGCTGTGATGTTTGATTCTGGAGAGGAAAAAGTGGAAAATGTTTTTAGGTTGCTGGTAGCCCATATGTAAAACCTCATCCTTGGGACTCGCCCGAGTTACTAAAACCTACCTGGTTCAATAACAAATGCAAGTTGCAAAATAGAGAACGAGCGACCGTTAACAGGTGTGCTCTGTGAAACTAGTTGGCTGTAGGCTGCTCAGTCTGGCTAATTCACAGGGGGAAGAAGGGTGGGACACCTGGATGTAGGCTGTCAGATAACCAGGCGAATCGTTTCTCGAAACCAGCTTAAACAGAGTTTACTTCAGTTCTGGACAGGGTAAATCCCAGCAGATTTAGGAAACTCAACGGACCCGTTAGACGGAGAGCTGGTAGCACATCTCCCCTCTCAGAAGAGGAAGTACGAGAGTGAGAGAGTAGAGACAGAAAGGAGGGGGGGGGTGTTGCGCAACAACACTACAAAAATGTGTCATTTAAGTCTTTCAACCATTTATCCCCCACAAGAAAGGATTGATTCAAATCGGCATAATACAACTGAACTGTTTTATCAGCAACATAAAAGCCATAATTTCAGAATCCTTTTTTTTTTCATGAAAAGCAAGTATACCTAGCTGAGACTAGCTTGTTTGTAAGGCTAGCAGGTTTAATAGACATGCCAGCTTTAGTAGTAAATTAACCTAATACATTTATTAGGTTAATTTACGACTAAATTAACCTAATAAATTTAGGTTAATTCTGTGTCACTGTCACAGAAGCACAGTGACATTTGCTTCTGTAATGTCACTATGCATTTTTTTCTTGAGCAGAAATATTTTCAAAACCACCAAATTTGTCTTTTTTTTTATACAGTAGTTGTCCAAGAAATGTTTGGTTTCTTTACAGCAACAACGAGTGGTGACTTGTTGAAAGAATGGTAAGTACATAGATTTAATAAAAAAAAACAAAAAACAGTCAACCTTTGTGCTTGTAGCTAGCCTACGTCCTATTGAGCCCAAGATTGGACATTTTAGCAAAGCCTGTGTCACCAGGTGATTCTGTTAAAACACGACTCCTCCTACCAGCCTCAGAGGGGGTGCAGGCCGTGCCCGGTGTCTCGGGCTCAAGATCAGCTTCTCCTTCCTCCTGGGAGGCAAAGGATGATGGCGTGCTGCTGCGCGATGACGAGGGCCAGGCCTCCGAGGGTTCAAAGGGCAGGCTGAGGTCAGGCCGAGTCCTCGACACCCGGACGCGGTCCCTCTCGTACTCCTCCGCCGCCAGACGTTCTACGTTTTTATACCTGAAAGAGAGCCAAAGATGAGTCGCTGATGTTGGCTAAAGCGAAACCACTTGTTGAAAAACCTCAACCAACGACGGTATATCGATTATAAACGATGCAACGGAGAGTCAATGGATCTCACGTCTCCTCTACTGCTGTCAATGCCACTTGAACACGACGTTACAAGTAACTCCTCTGCCTCCCCATGTTCAGGTTCATCTGCTAATCTTTCAGCATCACTTCTGCCAGCCGTAAAGGTTTGGAAGAAAGGGAAAGAGTAGAGAAAAAAAAAAAAGAAAGGCCAGACCTGTTGCAGATCCCTTCCTTACGTTCTTTTCCATGTGTTTGCCCTTCTCCTTCTTCACTTCCACCCTTTCTCCGACCACTAAATTTTCCCGCTCAACCTGCTGGCCCTCATGGAAATTTAGGGCACCGAGTCAACCCTCTCTCGCTCTCTCTCTGTCTCTCTCTTTCAGTGTCTTTCTTCTTTCTCTAACCCCTCCTCTTTCCCACCGCACTGTGAATGTGTGCAGCTTCTGTTAGGGCTTCATTAGCATCAGGACACTTCAGATGTCTGAAGAAACCAGACACGAACGCTCTGGTGTGTGTTGGGTCCCCTATCTGCATGTGATTAGGCGTGAACCGAAGTTTAGTGTGAGCCAAGTGTGTATAGTTGGCTTCAACGTACTGTATGTGTATACACACGCAAACACCCCTGCAAGCGCATGAATGAATGGGAGTTTGCAAAACACACCTCTCCCGCTTTGAGAGCTGATTGTGAGTTAATCCCTCTTTGAAAACAGAGCATTGTACGTTTCTGCAGAACTGTTCTTGACCAATTAAAGCATACACTGTTGTATAATCTGCCCATGTTTACTAAAGATGCACCAAAACGACCACAGAAGCAAGCAAAATCACCATCACAAATGAGACAACTTATCTATAATTTACTTAAAGCTACAGTCCAGCATACATTTTTCTTTTAGATTTTCCACATAAACCCTTGGTTTAATCTTTTTTTTTCCCCACATAAACCTTCAAACATCTAACAGCTGAAAGCGAAGAGCACGGCAAACTTTTTTCAGACCGATTGGTAAGACAGCTACAAGCAGAGTCTCACTTAAGAGATGAAAAAAGCTAGTTAATAATCTGCGAACCTTTCTTTTCACATAAATGTATGTGAAATACATAATCTATGCTAATCTGGCAGAGTTGTTCAGTTGAGAAAGCAGCTAGCATGCTTTGAGACTGGACGGTCGGCCAGAACCTAGTGGAGAAAATGTTAGATGGTAGAATTGGTGGAAGACGAACGGTTAGCGTGACCATCTCTCTTTCTTCCCTTTAAAACTTAGTTTAGGCAGCTGAAACAATGCAAACATTCGCAAGAGATGTAATGTAGTTAACTATAATGCAGCTTTTCCCCACTAGTTTAAATTCAGATGAGTTTCAGACTCTTTGCCAGTACTTTGTTCCTCTCTGTCTGGTTCTCTTTCACTTCTCGGTGCTTTTCAGACTAACTCTGCATTTATAAATGGTGAGCTTTTAGCTCAGCGTGTGTTTTCGCTGGCGCTCATTTGTGTCAGAGCCGCACAACTGTGTGTGTGTGTGTGTGTGTGTTGCAGAAAACCAAACACCAAGTGACGGGCTGAGAAGTCATCACTCCACTGTGACTAAACCCACCCGCCCCCAACATGTGACCCCAGCTGGGGTCACATGTTGGGGGCGGGTGGCCCCATGTGACCCCAGCTGGGTCACATGTTGGGCGCAGGGCGCTCTCTGTGTTCTGGATGATCCTGGGAATGAGCAACAAGCTGCAGAGGGGAGAGTTGAAGAGCATTTGCATATTCACTAATCCCACAAAAAGGCAAAAGTGTAGTGTGGCAGCTAACCAGTGGTCTAATAAGTTAGTTTTCAGTAGTTTATCTAAAACCTGGATACGCAGTTTATTTTTATACACATTCACTGCATTAAATGCAAACTTTGTAAATGTTTAATCTATGTTTTAAAGCATTCACTATTGCATCTTATTAGAATATCTATAATATGTAATTAATATAAAGCTTCTGGGCTGCATGGAATAGAATTAAATTGGATTTAAGAGTTTTACAGGACAGGTTGAGCGCAAAAACCAGAACACAAAGATTTCAGGAAATTATTTTCAGTTTTAATGTTCGCATGTTGTACACACCCATACCTCTTTTGATCCTTTCTTCTTGTTTTAATCTTTTTTTCTTATTTTTCTCTTTTCTTTACTTCAGTATCCCTTGCTGCCTTCCTTTTCGTTTTCCTCGTCATTCATTGCGTCCTTTCTTCTTTCCTCATCCCCCTTCTTTTCTTATTTCCATCCTTCCTTCTTCCACACTTCCTTTTGTCTTTTTTCTCCTTCAGTCTTATTTTCTCTCCCCTTGCTTCCTTCCGTGTTAGCTTCCCAACTTTCACAGATTTCTTTCATTTTCACCACTTGGCTAAATTCTTCACTTCTTTCCTTTCTGTTTTATTTCTTTGCTATTATTATTCTTTTCTTTTATTTTCTTTATTATTTGTTGGTTCTTTGTTCCCTTCATTTATTTCCCTGTGGTTTTGCCTACTCATCTGACTAAGTTTTGTTTTTATTTAATTGCTGTGCAAATTTCTTCTCTGACATTTTACATGTTCTAAATAAATAAATAAAGATTTCCAAGATTAAGATTAAGAACATTTAAGTATCCTGTTTGTCTGAAGAGCTTTAAGCTGGGTGATATTAACACTTGTAACATTAGTAGGCTTAGTGTAACTGTTTAAACTTTTAACAGGTTTAAATATTTAATGTCTTAAAACTCATTCAGCAGCGTAAAATATGGCTTGTTGCAAAGTGCAGCCCACAGAGAGAGCAGGCTGTCAAACGATCTGTTTTGTTATCTGGAGTTAAAGCTCTAACTCTTCCTTTTGGACCAGATGTTTCTGTGCTGTTTGTCAAGTAAATGGATACCGCAGGGACATTAGGTGGGGAGGACACAAAAATGTGTGCTAGCCCGATAAGCACGACACCCAAATGCGTCGTAAATACAACACACCGCGGCTCCCTCGCGCCGACGCGAGTCATCTTCTCAGGAGCGGGGTTCTCGGTTAAAACGGGGAGCGACACAGAAACTCTGGGTGTAGCTTTTAAACAGCTGGCTTGCAAATATAAAAGGGCCACACTGAAAACGACTGGCATGACCCTCAGAGCCCCTCGCTTTCCTGTGATTCTCATCTGCACACAAACACAGATTTACAGGCGTCGTGAAAATTCTTCCTGCGTGTAAGGAGAGGATTGGTGCGATGATTCAGCGCGAAGTCCTCCGAATCGGGTTGTCTCGAGACGCGCAGCTAAAACAATCAACTCCCAAACGGGGAGGAGGATGGAGAAAACAGGCGAGCTCACGCCATTCACACTCACACACATCGCACTGTGAGGCTTTGGCAGCTGAGGGCATCGATTCAACCTAAGAACAAGCGGGAACTTACCGCTCCTCCCGCGCGAGCCGGGCCTCTTCCATTTTATCCACATAGTCGCGGCTGGAACACACACAAACACACAAACGGAGAATTGATACAGATAAACATCATGCCCAGTGTGGTAAAGAAAAACCATGAAAAGAAGTAAATTCCAGTCTGTGTCGTGGTAGAACCAGTTTGTTAGATTTCTTTTCTTTTAACCCACACCTTGAAAACCAAACCTACATTTAGTAAATCTGAACAATTATACACGTATGCAACGGATAACTTTACTGTAGCATTAACTTTTGTTATTACAACAATTGCAAAAATAAATCTCTGACATCAATGAGACCAACATGGTTAAATAAATGTGAAAGAAAATTGAGTTTTTCTGTTTTAAGCGTGAGCAAACAGACAAACATAAAGTTATTAGGTTATGAGACATTCATAGCAGCCTCTGGCTGTATAAATAAACTGCTCTGAATTCAACACAAAAATAAAAATGTCTTATCCTGCTTTAAACACTGAAGGCAGCGGTGTCAAACTCGTTTTCAGGTTGGGCCATATTATGATCACAGAGGTCCTTAAAGGGCCAGCTGTGACAGAATATATTGATAAACACGACTCACTAACTATTAAAATATTAACGAATATCTGTCTTTGCTTTTGATGAGTACTTCTTGAAATTAGCTCATTTTTTTCATGTATTTTGGAAATACACAAATGAAAAACAGCTTTGATTTGATCACTAAAATATTCAAAAACACAACTTTTATATTGAAAGTTATATTTATGTGGCTCTTTAGAGTCACATAAAGGGCCACAGAAATGATTATGGCGAGCCGGATTTGGCCCCCGGGCTTTTAAGGTAAAGTGAACACGTTTACTTTACCTTGTCATAAAGACTGAGTCACGCTGATGAAGTGTAACGTTCCTCATGTCTTTGAATAAAAACGCTACGTCTTTGGTTTCTGCTGCTTCCACTTTCTCACTGTTTTCTTTTTGCTGCCGGGAAACTTTCCGAGACTCCGCTTTAAAACAAAGCAAACGTTGCCTCACCTGTGCTTGTTCCTCTCCTCTCGCTCTATCCTCTGCAGCCTCTCCTCCCTCTCCACACGGCGGCGCTCTCGCTCAGCCGCCAGAGACTCCTGGTGCTGTCGGTAGGACGACGACAGCAGCCCCCCTAACGCCACCCTAACAACAAACAGGCACTGTCGTGAGGACTTCTATATGTTTATTACAAACGTGTTCCCTCCACATTGGTGTGCTTTTTTTTTTTTGTCTGTCAGGAAGCGTTGGGAGTAAACGTCGAAGTCGCCCCCTCACCTCGACATTGTGGGTGTACTCGGGGTGCTGAGGGAGGTGTACGACGCGACTCCATTCCTAAAGGAAACAAAAAAAACAGTCAAAAAAGAAAAAGAAAAAGTTAACACTGATGGAAGTCATTAGTCGCCCGGTCACCTGACACTCAGTGCGTAAGACTCGAGGCATGAACCCCGAGCAGACCCCCCTCTTACGTAATACGGCTGGTGCAGCACTAAGGTGACCCTAATTATCCACTACTGAAGCGTTTGTGCGATTCTGAAACAGTTGCTAACTTTAGATGTAAAACGTTGCTGCCCAAATGAAAGTGATGACATAACGCCTAAAGAAAACCGTGCTCATAGCTCTTGAACTTTTCTTCATTTTATCACCTCACAGAGGGCATTTTGGTGTGATTTTATTTTATTTTTTTGTCATTACGGTGACTCATTACTCTGAGAACTCTAAAAAATAATTTTAAAAAAAGCAACACCAATCAATCATTTTTTTAAAGTAGTGTCTTGTAAAAATACAGCTGTTTTGTGAAAACCTTTCCGTTGCTGTCCTGATCAGATGAGACGAAAACCTACGTTTCTGCCTGACTTACAGAACTCTGCATGGTGGAAACCCTGAGCACAACCCCTTCACACGTTACCAGGGTAACATGTGGCGGTGGCAGCATCATGGTGTGCTTTTCATTACTGGGTTTGAGGAAACTAACAGTAGCTAACTGTAGGAAAAACATGGTAGAAAACGTCCGAAATGTGAGGAAAAAATGTCAACGGGTGTGAATACATTTGCGAGTGGATGTGAATAAAATAATTTTTTATAGCAAAAAAAGAATGGAAACAAATTCAGGCACATTGTTTCAGAAACAGAGTTGAACACAATGAATGTACTCACTAACAGAGTCAACTGAGTGACCCATATTACTCACAGGCTACATGATAGTGGTTGTGTGAAAACCCCAAACAAAGGAAAGTACTAAAGCAAAGCATGGAAACAGAAAGAAGAGCATTGCTAAAAGGTAAGAAACTAAGGGGAATGGGAGTGAGATTTAAAGACGGAGAGGATAAGAAGGGATCAGTGGATGCACTACTGTGTGCTGAAAAACAGGGGGACAGCTTGGAACTGTGAAAGCTCCCAACAAGTGCAGATTACCGACCCAGCAGGAGAGCTAATGAAGACTGAGAACAGCTACGTGAAGAGAGGAGAGAGGAAGGCAACAGCAGTGATGGACTCGAGGCGCAAAGCGTGTGACGGGAAGGAAGTGAGAAGGAAACATGTCGGTGAGCAAGAAAAGTGGTGCCGAAAGAAATCCAAAGTCGGTGCCATAAAACATAAAAGCAAGAAACAGAAAGTGGATGCATGAAAAAAAAAAGAAAAGAGAAGAAACATCTCCTGGCAGCCATGAGAAGAAGAAGAAGTTCTGCTCTTCGTCTGACCTGGGAGGTGTTGTTTTGGGCGACTCCTCGCTGCGTTTAGCCTGAGCCGACGGCGCCGGCTCATCGTCCAGGTCGTACGAGAAGAGGTGGAAGGGCGAGTGGGGCAGATAGGGGACACGGTCAGGGGACAGATGGGAGCTGCCGCGCAGCGGCGGGCTGACTTCCTTGGTGGCGGGGACAGTGACTGTAGAGCGCTTCCTGGCCAGCAGGGTGGCCAGCAGGGAGGGCTGGGACTGGGGGCTGAGACTACTGCCACACTCTGGAGAAGGGGGAGTCGGGGTACAGGGGGACGACGTAGACGCCAGGTGTATTTCTGCCTGATTCTTCTGCTCATTGTCCTTTGTGGCTCCCTTTCTGGAGGAGATGGTGATGGACTGGAGGGTGGTCCTGTGGACGGTGGACGTAGGGCACGAAGCCCTGGGAACAGAGGATTAGATTGAAGGTTTCAGAAAACATACCTGGAGAGAGGCTGTTAACAAAACCACAACACACTTCGGCGGGGCATCTGCAGGTTTCAACAAGTCAAATTTAAGACCTTTTAATGCCACTTTGAATGAATTTAAGACTGAAAAAACTGTAAACGCAGAGGATGGTCGAGGAATCGTGTTGTGTGCCCAGCAAAAAACGACGAAATTTCTGGGGTTTGTTTTGCGGCTCTGTGTGTTTCCCACACTACATATGGCTCTCTGTATTTGGCTTTACAGAGGGCTTTATGCCAAACTAAACACATTTTAGCTCATGACAAGCTAAAAACTTGTCATGAGTTTTCAACCGTCATATTGGATCAAGACAGTTAAAAGCACCAATGCACCTGGCCTCTCATGGGTTAGCAAAAGAAGTGAGCCAGTGGAACGTCGTCTGGCCAGTTGGTGACAAATTTGCACTTAATTATAAAATAGATGCAGAAAAGGCTAGCTAGCAAGAATACATTCCCAGCTAGTTAGCGGTAGCCTCAACCGCCTTGAGTCACAGAACGCAATGAAGATGTCTGCACACCACTTAAACTCTAGCCTGACAAAAAAAAAGCTGCTTATAACAAGATTAAATAGTTCTATCAAGACAAAATGTAATTCCTCTGATTAAAATATTTCACGCCAACTTACTTTTCTTTTATGAATTTAAGACATTTTAAGACTTCTTACGAATGCGTTGACACCTTGTTGGGTTACAAGCTCAAACTAACTGCGTATCTAAGACGAAACACACGCTCACGTTTACTACTGCTTCCCTACACAAAACACCAAGACACATGAAAGCAGCGCTACATTTGACTTCCATGTCACCACGAAGACCTAAAATACCTGGAGGTGGTCTGATTAGCCCCCTCCTTCTCATCCGAATCAGATTCAGTCACAGGAGTCTCTTCTTCTTCTTCCTCCTCTTTCTCCTCTACGTCACATTCTTCCTCTCTATGGACGTGGGCGGTGGAGGAGGGAAACGCACACACGACGGGAAGATTCGGGGGAAAGATTGAGGAAGAGATGAAGGGGTACATGAGACCAGCATGCAAATGGACACCTTCGCATAAACAAGGAAGGTTAGATGAGGCCGACATAATGACTAGAGATGACCTAAGAGCCTTGCGGGCATTTAGTTTGGGAGACGACAAGCAGCGGTGTGGCAAATATTAGATCAAGACGGTTAAAAGCGCTAACTGAAAACACAAGGAGGAACTCTAAAATGACGCCGGGGGGACACTGGCGGATGAGTGTTTCTGAATGGACGCTCGGTGGCTCCAGTAGGTCAAGGTGCGCATGAAGACAAGTTATGAGGGCAGGGACGAAGGAAAGGAAAGGAATGCTGGAAGGAGAGATGGAAAACTGATTGGAGATCAGCATCGGGGCGCTGAAATGTTGTTTTGTACCGAAACCAGACGAGTTGCAGTCGAGTCCACAACTTTAGACCGCCCCCGTGTGTGACGAATGAGATGACTTCTGCTTAAAAATATTCATGTGTCAATTTATTTATTTATTGATCCCCCCACCCCCATCTTTTGTCATGTCAAATCCAGAAACCTTAACGTGATTCATGAGGATATTATACTTAGTTTAGTATTTGGTATTAGTTTTGAGCACATTTGCGATGAATGCATAATAATGAGACATAGGACAAAGTCAAGAACATGAAAGCAAACACGTTAGGAAACAAAAAAGCATTGGGATTTCCCTTCTTTTTTTCTAGATTAGTGTTAATCCTCATGTGCAGAGTTTACATTTTCAAAATATCTGGGGCTTGGACCTTAATCTGCTCTGGTCACATGACCACGGCTGAGCGAGGATGAAGCAGGACATTAAGACGAGAGATAACAGACTGGAATTTGTTAAAAACAGATTTCCTAATATGTAGGAAATGATCACAGCACTGCAATATCACTGCACCGCTTTAGCAGAGTGAAGGCTTGGATTAGATTCGGAGATGACTCCGACGGTGGGATAACACAGCTGACATCAGGGACGTTTCATCACAAAAGGAAAATCCACACTGTTACTGTGGGATGGGAGGAGGAGACACACTGGTGGCTGTTACATCCTGTGCATGAGGAGTCGATGTGCTTCCCAGGAATGTTTGAACTTACATGGACGGAAGGAAACCTGACAGAGCTCTGAGGCAAAAAGCGGTAAAAACTATCAGATCCCCTCTTCGAGGTTCACACGTTTGGCTTTGAAAGGTCGTCTTTCAGCAAACTCCATAACTCATCTACTGTCCTGTGGACGAGCGCTCTCACCTCTCACTGAGATCCTCCGCCCTGTGTCCGCTGAACGGCTGGAAGCCGGCCCTTTGTGGGGATGCAGGGCTGCAGGGGGCCTGCCCGGGTCGGCCGAGCGAGGCCCGGCGACTCCGACGCCTCTCCAGGCCTCGACGCTTCTCCGCTCCGCCGAGGCTGACGCGCCGGCGGTCGCGGCATCCCGTGGGCGGCGGCTGGCTGCCGTCGTCACCGTCTTCGTGACGTAGAGTCGTCTGGAAGACGGGGGGCGGAAAAATAAGAGAATTGCAAAAAATGCCAAGTCTTACCAAGTGTTTTTGGTCTACTTTCTAGTGCAAACACTTTAGTATGCTTGAAATAAGACAAGACATACTTACAAGTATCATTTCAGCACAATATAGGAACTAAAACTTTTTCGTCAATATTACGATTCATTGCCTTAAACCAAGCCCCCACATCTTACAAGTTACTTCAGAATGAGTTCTGTCTTATTTCTAGTGTACTAAGACATTTGCACTAGAAACGAAGCCAAAAATAGTTGGTAAGATTTGATGTTTTTGCTGAGTGATAAAAGGTTCTTCTCTGGAAGATCCAAGAGAAGCAAGGTTCATCTAAGGCAGTATATGTACTACATGGCCCATCTGATCTGCAGCACATTGTACATTACCAATGCATAGTTCGTTTGTACCTCGTAAATGTTGAGCTGCTCCACCAAGTCCAGGTCAGTGCCTTTCCTCCCCAGGTGTCTCTGGGATACTGTGTCCATGCCTTGTTCCTCCAGACTGTCCACCATGTCGTAGAAAGAGTCCTGGTCAGGCAGCGCCGCGAGTGTCTGCAGAAACCACCAAAAACACAAGTCACAACATATACGCTATATGTCATGTAGTGAAAATGTTATGTGTCAAATTCAAGGCCTGGAGAGGCAAATCCAGCCAGGCGGCTTATGTGGCCAACTAGGGTCCAGCAGGAAGCTTAAGTAGAACCTTCTAGAATCTAGATGATCCTTGTGTGCTTAAATATTACTCGCTTAAATATCAAATCAAAGCAGTTTGTTTTGTCTTTAAACTACCAACCAATCAGTTTTTTTGATCCTGTGATCACAAAAATTCACGCAAAATCAACAGAATCCCACACTTTTTTCACTCATTATTGTGAGTTTACTACAAGTTTTCAACAGAAATTGTCAAAGACTTTGAGCTTCCAAGATGCTAAATCCCACCTGCAGGTGGCGGTATTTGTCACTTCTACCTCACTGCTGCCTCAACCTTATATGATGTCCAGTTTTAGCCAGCGGTCGATGTGGAGAGTATAAAAAAAAGTCACTTTTACCATCACACATGAGCGAAAATATTGCAAAATATCTGGCAAATATGTCTAAATCAGGGATTTTGACTGCAAAAAATAAAATCCCAATCATCAGCGTGAAGAGATGTTTAGTGTCATTTAATCTTATCGAATGTAGACACAGCGGTTTGCTAATATTTTAGCAGTTTGTTAATGGGTTTTATCAACACGTTCTGGCACAAACGGCCCTCTGAGATTTCTCATGATCTTGACATGGCCCAAGATGAATCATAAAAACTATTTCTTTGCAAAGCCAGTGCCAATAGTTATGGAGGACTCTGAAGGAGCTCTTATATACCCACCTTGTTGATGAGGGTCATGGCGTAGACCAGCAGCTCGGTGTCCACTCCGTCTTTCTCCTGCAAGATCTCCATTGCATTGAACCAAGACTTGCAGCCTGAAATTCGCACGGATAATGAAATATGAACTCTCATCTATCTCATCTGCATTCAAGGAGACAAAAATCGACATGAGGAGGAACACATGTACATGGTTGTACCTCTCTTCGTGTCCGCGGAGGTGATGGCCTGTATGAGCAGCGGCGCGTTGGACTCAGAGTACTCCACAAACACCAGCAGCAGCTTCAGAGCCGTTTTCACCACCAGCCGGAACTAAAGGGGGGGAAAACAAAAAAAACCCCAAACATGAAAACACATTTCTGAAAATGGACTAACCTGGTGTTTGGTGGCTCCTGGTCAGTTTGCCTGTTCTTACCCTCTTTCGTGATCACACCTTACTATTTCCTCCCTTCCCCGTTTTTATTTGATTCCCCAAAATAAACCATTTCATTCCCCCACTTCACTTGGTTTGTTATTCTAGATGGACTGTGGACAAAAATTGTAATATAAATGCTTAAATTTCATGTATATTTTAATACAATTGTGTTTATTTTTTCTTAAGAATGTCAGCCTCCCATTGAGTCTGATTCTAATCCTCATTCAACCTGTTTTATTGTATAGAAAAATAAATCCTAACACATAATCATACCAAAAATATCTCAGAGTTTAACAGCTGGTAGAAAATTTAAAAGATCTGTGGACATAGTGGGAACAAAATGTTTCTTCCACCAAGTAATGGTGGAAGAAACATTTACCTTTTCACACTTTGGTACAAACAGTGACACGACGACGCTTTTTAGGGGCGACTCAGTTTGTTTTATGCTTCGACACATAATGAATGGCACAGTTTTAAGATGTGGAAGCAAAGAAAAACAGACGTTATTTTGCTCCCTTGTTTGTTTGTCTCCGTCTCTAAGCAAACAGTGGTACTTCTGGGAAGATGTGCACTTGTTTACACAGACGTGGTGCTGGGATTCGGTGATTTAAAAAACAAAAAAAACTCCATAATGCAAAATGCGTTTCAGAGATTAGAGTCAGTTCAGAGACAAACTGCAGTTAGGGTTGCATTTGATGTTAAGGGTGACAGTTACAGTCATAAAAGTGGCTGTTATGGTAAAACGGATTATTTTTAGTGTTGTTTTTTTTTTATGGGACCCCTCCTCCCCTGCTGCATGCGATTTGTCCTCCCTCAGCAACCGGTGAAGTTCTCCAGCAAAAGGTGCTGCAGAGTCCTAAATGCGGAGTTTATATGCCGCACACATTATAATATCCATTTAAAGGCTCTCCACAAGATCAGCTGAAGAAGGAGAAAAAAAACGAACCACGTCAGCTGAGAGCGCCAGGCTACACTCACAGATGTGTTTGTGTGCGTTTCCTTGGATGGCTGCTAAAAATACTGTTTCCCAAACAATGGGTGGCTATTCAAAGCTAATGACAGCCTGCAGTCTTTTTTTTTTTTCTTTCTCTTCTTTCTCTCTTTGTGCACAGACGCTTCGCCGTTACCTTTGAGCCAACCAGAGTGTAGAGCCACTGGATGGTCTCCGGGTGGCCGATGACGCCGTTCATCCCGTCCACGTACAGCATGATCTGCCCCAGGGCTGACAAAAGGATCAGGAGAGAGATACAAGGTTTGAGATATTTATCCACAACTGTGTACTGAACACAAAGCAGAAACAAACTCATTTAATGGTAACGGACGAGAAATCACGCAATTTGTAGTTCTAAAGTCTCTCAAGGCGGTTTTCGACACATCAACACAACTATAATAAAAGCAAAAAACTTCTTGCGACTTTTGATTGTGCCGTAACATGAGTGAGAGTCTTCTGTTAAATAAGCCATCAGAAAAAACTAAAATAAAATTTCTTTGTTGTTTTTCAGTCCGACACAGTTGTAAGCGGCATTATGGAGAAGCACCGTTGTGATGACGTGATGAAGGGGGAAGAGTAGGAGCTTCTTAAAGAAACAGAAGCCCTAATTCAATGTGTCAAATTGCAACGTCAAATTTATTTGAAGTTACTTTTGATGTATACAGCATTTTTATGATAACTGAAGATACAATAGTGACTCGATTGTGCTATAAAATGGAACTTTGTGCCAGGAGAATACATTGACCCGCCCCTTTAAATATGGTGCAAACCTCTACAGCAGAGGGTCCAATCAGAGATACTTTTAGGGATACAGCTAATAGGAGTATACACTTTTTTAGGCTTGAGGACAATTAAAAAACAAAATAAAACAATTAAAAGTAACTGTAAGTTTGAAAAAATTAAGGGAATCATATACTGTATATACAGTATATATATATATATATACATACAATATTTTTGCCAATTTTGTAATTATCATTATTTTTACTAAACTCAGTTTTATTTTCTATTTTGTCATTTATCTACCTGTGACGTTGTGTTTGCTGTGAAGCGGTTTGGTCAGCTGAGGCTGTTGCATAGATAAACTTTGACTTGACCTGACGAGCCGGTTTTAAATATGAAAATAGAAATATTACAAAAATACTGTAATTGTATTTCTCCTCTGAGCACAACAGTTTAAAGCGTCCAAGGTTGGATCTTTAGAACAACAGGTTGAAATTTTCTCCTCTGCTTTGAGGGAAGTTAATCTTTCACTGACGTCTGCCTCAGTGAAACTCGTTAAAAGTCGGCTGCCGCTGCACCTTCCCGTTGAGTTTGGAGTTAGAACTTATAATGACATTAAGCAAATCATCGGCAACAGGTTTTGTTGCTTTTCATTTCACCAGCTGGAATGTTCTTTGCTTTAGTCCTCCTTCAACATGGCCGCTTGTTTGAAATCTGTTTTGGTTTCACATTTATAGAGTCAAGAGCGTAGAGCAAATGTTATGTGGTTTAGAGATAAAGAAAGAAAGTTCATTTGAGGTGAAATGAATCAAAAGTGTTGCAACATTTTAACTGTGAGAGTAGAAAAAACACCAGGAGAAACGTGGGCAGTGTCGCTTTAGCACAAAATGTTTGCTTATTAGTTTTTACTCGACAAAATTGATTGCAAAGTTTGCGTTTACCGTTGCGCAATGAATTCGTGTGCACTAAAGAGCTCGAGCGAAACGTATGCGGCGCTGCAGGGCTCAGACGTACAGAGAGGAAGTTCGCTCGAGGTGACAAAAGAAACGTTTGGCAGGACAAGTACAGATTAGACCAGATGAAGAGGTACAGCGGTGGAACAGCAGCGTCATTCGACTGAATGACGAGCTACGCTTAATTAGGAATGTAAGACACATTTATGAATTCATCATCTGGATTCATGAATCCACATCATAAGGTTGTAATAACTGTGCACTTTAAGTGCTAAACGTTGTGCTATTGAAGGCTGATCTTGTTAAAAACAAAAAAAAAACAAAGCTATTTTTTTTCTCTTGCATGCTTTGTATCTAAGTTTGTGTCACTTCCTCATCCAAATCTATCAGATTTTGTCTTCATGGTGAGCAGTCAGGCTGGTCTCTGTGTCCTCTTTTAAATTATGATCTTTTACTTCATGGAAATCTGCACAGATTTCAAAGAGTGGAAGAAACTAAACAGCTTGAGGTGAATAGCTATATAAAAAGCTGTAAATATAAAATTTTAAACTGATGTATTTAAACAGTTATATTTGACTTACTTGCCTTTTGTGAACAGCAAACACATTTGGAACTGAGTCAATATGTCCGATTTAAAGTTGAAGTATGTAGCTTTTACAACAAAATATGTTTTAAATATTTGTTAAAACTGTTACTATGTCATCAGTATAACATAAGCCAGAATTTGTGGGGGGAGAGAATTTTAGCTCCTCTGCCTTCTCCCAGTGCTCCCAGTACTAACCGCAGAAATACACTACTCTGTCAGAAACAACCAATCAGAACCTGGAGGAGGGTCTTAGCGCTGTCAATCACTCTCACCTCTTCCTGCTTGATCTTTGCTAAGCTACAGCTGGTTCACCACAACACAGCCTGCCACGAATGCTAAGGCTAGTTAGCATAGCCACGGATGACGACAGGTAAACGCTTTTCCTGTAACGGTAAGTTGTTTTTCCACCATCAGCGCATAGAGCAGTCTATAGGAGGTTGATAGGCAGCGCTAAGACCCTCCAACTGTCTCTGATTGGTTGTTTTTGCATTTCTGCAGACAACAGTAGTCACACTGGGAGGAGGTGGAAGAGCGTGATTTTTTTCAGGTGACCCGTCTCATAGAAACCGTCATGTAATGGATTTAATACATTTGGGAAAAAGATATTTTCATAAAAGTTACACACTACAGATCGAACTAAGACCAAAAATAATCTGGAGGGAGGCTTCTGGTGGTGTTGGTAAAAAAAATTTAAAAAAAATCATACTTTAAACTGAAAGTAAGAAAAGACACTCCGCCCATCTCACTGGATGAGTATAACAACCTGTTCCAACAGAGCAAAGCTCAGACATCTTGAGTTTCAGGAAGGAAACACTGTTCTATGTCAAACATGATTGTGGAACCAAATGTGAGATTTGAGGCTCTGTCCGCACTTCTGGGGAACAAAATAACCGCCCTCAATGAGAGAAACCCTGGGAAAGCTGCTTCCACTTTGTCAGTTGAGGATTTTCTTATACAACTGATCCTCGGCAAGAAAACCAGCTATGCAGAGTTCTTCATCATTGAGAAGGAATTTTTTGACCCGGATTATGACTACGACTTCACTAATCTCGCTGACTCGACTGCCTGCATGAGAGGAAATGAAATATATGAGCGCCCAAACGGCTGGTACCGTATGGGCCTGAAGGTCAAAGGTAAATATCCGGATGGAAACACCTGGCTGGGCCCCAATGGATGGAGGAGTTACTCCGTGCCTGGAGAGTGGCCTGTGTCCTACCATGGAACCGGGTTAGATGGAGCCAGAGGCATCGTCAGGAGTCACTACAAAGCTGGAGGTGGTCAAACATACGGAAGAGGAATCTACTCAACGCCTCTACTTTCTGAAGCTGAGAAATACTGCAAAACCTTCACATCAAATATCACAGGAAAAACCTGCAAAGTGATCATGCAAAACCGAATCAAACCAGAGAAGAGGCAGATTCATGGAAACTACTGGCTCATCCCTGTTCCGCTGGGAACATCAGCAGAGGAGGAGAAACGCATCACTGAGAGTTCAATGCGTCCGTACGGCGTTTTGATCAAGGAAATCTGAGACGGGAACTGTGACTTTAACTAGAGCCAAGAAGCATTAATTCTAATTTGTTTCAATATGGACATTTTACCTTTTCTCACATGAGTCAACAAAGAAAAAGTTTGATCAGCTTCACATTATGAGCATTCTGTAAATTCTTTTTTAACTTTATATACAATCCTACCTGATTAAAATATAGGCGCACTAGTTTAAAGTTACAAAATGCAAGTCAGTTTATGCAGCATCATTACTTAAATCTGACAGTTTTGTTGGTGTTTGGATTTTTCTTATATTGTTCTGAATAAAAAAAGAGTGAAACTTAATCAAGCAACTCACAGAGTTGCAGTTGTGAAGATATCATTTTTTTATTTTATATCTTTTTGTCCTTACTCTTGTTCTGTGTTTAGCTGCCAATATTTTAGAATGGGGATTTTGATTTTATTCATGTATTTTGTTTCAAGTTTGTAAAATAAAGTAATAATTAGTTCAAGTATTCTTCTGTTGGTTGTTTTATTGTTGGTTTTTTTTAATACAAATGAGTCATCGCTAAACAGACAAAGGCCACACCGGGGTTTTCCACTCGCAGTCTAACCGCTTACTTTCATTTCAGCATTGTGAGAGGAAAATGTCTTAAATGAAACTGTGAAATGTGATGGAGAATGCAGCGCTTCAGATAAGGCTATTGCAGCTTTTTTTCATTACATTAACAAAACAATGTAGACTTTTTTGCATGTTGTTGTTTTGTTTTTTTTTTACATACATTCTGAATATCTACACTCATGTGCCAGGTGATCGGCACATCAGGTCTCCACCTGCAGGAGTCACTCTCAGCTCTCTGAAGCTGAAACCTAACGCTTACCCTAAACTTAAACAGCATTCATAAATCACCTACTTGTATATTCTTTAAAATCCTACATTTAGCTGGTAACTGGAAGAAAACTTGGGCTGGTTGTCTTTTGCAAAAGTTCTCATCTATTAACATCTCGCAGACACAAACAGAGCGCTTGCATAATATAGCAACAGATCAAGCACCATTATTTGAGTAGTGCACATGCATTTTCCTTGCAGTGGTGCAGATGTGTGGTTATATGTGACATAAGATATAAGGTTAAAGGTTATGATGAATTTACTAGGTTTATTCGTAAACATTAAGATAAATGACTATTTTTGAAGTAGGCATTAGTCTTGCTGGGCTTTGTATAATTTGGGTAAGACTGACATTATCTATAAGTTGCGTTAGTTTGTTCGTTTGTAGTTTATTGTACCAGTTGATAATAAAATAATTTCCCTTTAAAATTACAATTACATAAAATAATTCTAAGTTGATCATAAAACATATGTTTAGATGTTCCTTGTGAAATTAACTGAGCAACTATGAGAAAAACTGAAACTACATTTGGTACTCTACTTCTGTACTGTCATGTAGCCATTTGTAAACATTAAATGAACGTTTGGAAACTGAGTCAGCATGGGAGCTTTCACTGTGAACCACGGCAATTTAAAAATGTTGTTTCTGCTGGTGGTGGTTCCAAAATAAAGAACAAAAAAAAGAAGTTAAAACTGAAAGTAAAAGACATTTTCCACATCTGACTTTATAAAGACACTTTCTGACTGACTGATCACGACATCCTGTAGCGACGGAGCAGCGTGGTGGCAACTTGGACCTCAGGAAGGAGCTGCTGGTTTCTGTCTCAACCATACATTTGGACAAGAAAAATAAAACACATTTTTATACAACTAATCCTGGGAAAACTAAGCAGGTATGGTGAGGAGTTCTTCATCAACGAGAAGTTCTTTTTTGACCCGGGTTATGACTTCGACTTCACTAATCTCGCTGACTCGGCTGCTTGCATGAGAGAAAATGAGACATACGTGCGCCCAAACAGCTGGCACCACATGGCCCTGAAGGTCAAAGGTAAATATCCGGATGGAGACACCTGGCTGGGCCCCAATGGATGGAGGAGTTACTCCGTGCCTGGAGAGTGGCCTGTGTCCTACCATGGAACCGGGTTAGAAGGAGCCAGAGGCATCGTCAGGAGTCACTACAAAGCTGGAGGTGGTCAAACATACGGAACTACAGAACTAAGACTAAAGTAAAAAATAAAAGCTCATTTAACAGGATTTAAGCTCAGGTTGAGGTTGGAGTCTCCAATTTCTTTATCTGGTTTGAAACAAAAAAAATGCCAAGTTTTAGTTACATCTTGTACCTGCAACGTCCAAGTATTGTATTTCTTATGTTTTATTGTTTGACACATTGTTATTACTCCAAAATATTTATTAATATTGTTAGTTTTTGTGTTGTATCTTGTAAATATAGTGGCTCATTTGCATCTTGTATAGTGTTGAGTTTTTATCTTTCCGAGGGCTTCCTTGGAAAAGAGATGAATAATTGGTGTCTCAATTTATTTATTTTTTTTTACAGTATGTTGTTTTCATGACTTCTTATTCTTGTGTTTTTTTACATTGTAAAGCACTTTGAACTGCCTTGTTTCTGAAATGTGCTAAAATAAGCTCTATTAATTGATAATCTCAATAATTCTGGAAAAATGAAGGCAAATAAACAAATAGACCTTAATTTCAGGACGTTAAATTAGAAAGTCATGTTTGATAGGAAATACTCAATATGTTGTGGAAAAACATGTTCAACAGGACAGCTTGAAGTGAGTAATTATGAAAAAACTGTAACTGTATTGGTTTGATGTCAATTTCACTCCTTTGAGCAGCAAACTCATGTTTGGAAAATGGCTAAACGTGATTTCATTGTGAGTCCCAGTTTTCTCTAGGGTTGTTCCCCTTTAAAACAGAAAGTAAGAGAGTAAGACCTCCGCCTGTCTCATTGTTTGACTAATTGATAAGAACATTCTGTCGCAACAGCGCGAAACTCAGACTTCTCTAGCTGCAGATAGCAGCAATTGGTTTCTCTGTCCAACATGGTTGTGGACCCAAATGTGAGATTTGAGGCTCTGTCCGCTCTCCTGGGGATCAAAATAACCGCCCTCAATGAGAGAAACCCTGGGAAAGCTGCTCTCACTTTATCAGTTGAGGATTTTTTTATACAAATGATCCTCGGCAAGAAAACCAGCTATGCTGAGGAGTTCTTCATCAATGAGGAGGAATTCTTTGACCCGGATTATGACTTCGACTTCACTAATCTCTCTGACTCGGCTGCCTGCATGAGAGGAAATGAGCCATACGTGCGCCCAAACGGCTGGTACCGCATGGCCCTGAAGGTCAAAGGTAAATATCCAGATGGAGACACCTGGCTGGGCCCCGGTGGATGGAGGAGTTACTCCGTGCCTGGAGAGTGGCCTGTGTCCTACCATGGAACCGGGTTAGATGGAGCCAGAGGCATCGTCAGGAGTCACTACACAGCTGGAGGTGGACAAGCATACGGAAGAGGAATCTACTCAACACCTAAACTTTCTCTTGCTGAGAGCTACTGCAAGACCTTCACGTCAAATATCACAGGAAAAACCTGCAAAGTGATCATGCAAAACCGAATCAAACCAGAGAAGAGGCAGATTCATGGACCCTACTGGCTCATCCCTGTTCCGGCGGGAACATCAGCAGAGGAGGAGAAACGCATCGCTGAGAGCTCAATACGTCCGTACGGCGTTTTGATCAAGGAAATCTGAGACAGGAACTGTGACTTTAACTAGAGCCAAGAAGCATTCAAACTGAAATGTCCTCAACAGGCCAAGAAGACAATTCACATACTGAACAAAGTCGGCATTTACTATGCATGTTCAAGATCTTTTGCTTAGAACTGCAATTTTGATTCAAGATTATGTCAAAGTATCATAAAGTTTATCAAAACAGTTGTTATGCAGGAGCAAGGATTGTTCAAGATCTGTAGCTACATAAAACTAACAAAAGACCAAACTGGCAATAGTTCTAGTTAATCCTATTGAGAGTCTCAGAACGAATCATTTTCTGATTTAGCTGTAAATCTTAAACATGGGCACATATATTATTAATAATAATAGTGTGCGAGAAGGGCTACCAGATAAATCTTTAATATTACATGCGGGAAGCTGGTTTGTTTCCTCGTGCTTGGCTGTGGGAGTTTCCTTTTATGTCCCTCAGCTGTCAACTCATAAAGAACAGTTTGGGTTTTTCCACGAGCATAAACTTTAATTTTCAATCTTTATTTTCAGGTGAAAATCTGAGTCACATAAAAAAGGCAAAAATGCTGAATATGTCATCTTCCACAGTAAACTGCATTTATAATATAAAACCATACACAATTTATTTTCCAACTCATTTGATAACATTAGTAAATGATGGTAAATTAATTTCACACAAGGTGAGGAAAAATACACCTTTGCCAGCCTATCGATGCATTTTGACTCAGGAACAAAAGCTGCCATGAACATCTTTATATTTTCAGGCAAACCCATAAGTTTATGGCCTTGACTGGAGAATCTCATGTGTGCCGTGTGTTAGCAGGATGTTTATGCCCTATACATGATTTTCACATTTTTATTTTGACAATAAAGAGATTTGCTGCACGTTGTATCTTACGGTTTTTCTCAGTGGTTTTGGAGCATTTCTGGAATCATTCTCGACAGTTGTAAAACGGTACGTGGATTTCTCAAAACGATTTGCACAAACAGAAAAACATCCTGGGTTACCTGCAAAACCCAGCATCTTTCTCAAAGTCGTTAGTTCAGCTATCAAAATGAACTATCTGGATCAATGAACACATCAGTGTCTCAGAATGACAAGTCCTTGTTTGATTGTGTTTGGGTAAAACAGACAAATTGATTAGTCATGTTGACAATATAACAGTGGACTTTGGAGGGACATTCTGTTCTAAAGGCTAAAGTTTTGATGTCTTGTTTTGTAAATGGGAGACAAATGGCAAGAGACTGGACAAGATTCACATTTATGCTTTTACTGTGATTTGTGAAAGCATAAATGACACAGAAAGCAGAGCACAAAGAAAAAAAACATAAAGTAGCACTAAGAACATAAGACAATCTCCTTAAGGAAAACTACAGTGCAGTTTTCATATACTTTCTATCTCCATGCTGAGAAAAAGTCCTATATGTTATTAAGGAATAAAGAGCAGTGTGAGAGGAACTCCATCAGCATCTTGCTGCGGGTCACAAACCATATCCTGAGCGATGGAAGTCACCATGCTCAGCCTCTTCTTGAGTTTTGCCTGCTAACTCCTCAGCCACAGGCTCTTCCTGACTCAGCCCAAATCATTGTCCGTCCATTGTCAGAAATGTAACACTGTGTTTTTCTCTGACTATATAGTTGACCAAAAATCTTCTGACAGCATTTTTATCTGTTTGCAATGTCCTTCACAATACTTGGAGGAGGATTAACCTCAGAGCACAGCGTGGCTACAACTATGCTTCACTGTGAATGAGGAGCTTGCTAGCTCGCTAGGAGAGGAGGTAGCTAGCTCCTCATATTTTTATATATGAGATAGATCAGTGGTCCCCAACCTAATTATTTATTGTGCGGCTGATTTTGACCGGTACCGGTCCGCGGCCGGGGGGTTGGGGACCACTGAAAGAGAGAGAGAGAGAGAGAGATGGATGGATGGATGGAGTGACTGTGGTTCAGCGGGTAGGCTGGGCCCCAATGGATGGAGGAGTTACTCCGTGCCTGGAGAGTGGCCTGTGTCCTACCATGGAACCGGGTTAGAAGGAGCCAGAGGCATCGTCAGGAGTCACTACACAGCTGGAGGTGGACAAGCATACGGAAGAGGAATCTACTCAACACCTAAACTTTCTCTTGCTGAGAGCTACTGCAAGACCTTCACGTCAAATATCACAGGAAAAACCTGCAAAGTGATCATGCAAAACCGAATCAAACCAGAGAAGAGGCAGATTCATGGACCCTACTGGCTCATCCCTGTTCCGGCGGGAACATCAGCAGAGGCGGGAACATTCCGGCGGGAACATCAACATTCGAATTATGTTGAAGCAGGTTAAAACCTACAACAGATGGGACCCTGGGAGTTGAACCGCTCACTTCTACTCTACAGTCCACCACTGGTCAACCTGTTGCATTTTCAAACAGTAACTTAACGAAGCAAGAAAACCGACTTTACGCTGACGGAAACAGCGGGTCTTTTTCCACCCAAATGGAGTTTAGCTTTGCCGTTACCTTTTCTATATCATTTACATTATTGTTTTGGGGTTTCCAGATATGTACGTCATTACTGGATGCAATGGAGAGACGAGTTACCTCTTAATATGTAGTTCTGGTAGTTCTGGTCCGCCTCTGCTCCCACCTTGATGAGACAAGTCAAACCTTCAGCCATCACAAACTCATGGACAAGGTCTTTGTCATCCTGAAATAACGGAGAGAAAATGAAAAAGAAAAAAAATTGACTGTAAGATACAATGGCCTTCAAACTACAATTGAAAACTCATTAAAAGTTGCAATCTCACATATCACCACATGATGTCAGTAGTGTGCAGAACAAGGATTAACACAACTTTCTAACTTTAATAAATGCTTCAGGGTTTTCAGTGAAATGTTTAGATTTTTTTTTTACTTTTGTAAACATTTTAAGCAACACAAGTTAGCATAGCTGGCTGAACAAGTGAAAAGTACCAGAGGAAGTGTTGCCTTCAGCTGCACTTTATTTAGCTTGAAGCAGCTCCTATGACTTAGTTTGTTTGGGCCTCATAATAGTCCTTCTTCAAAGTAGCTGGGCTGAGCACAAAAATGAATTCTCTAAACTCTCTTCTGTAAATTATTCACACCCAAATATAAACCGCTAAGGCAGCTGATATGGACAACGCAAACACAGGAAGAGAAATGCTAAGTTGAAAAGAAGATCTCAGTTTGCCTGTGACAAGAAACTGAGGCTTGCTGCATTTACAATGTGTTACCTGAAAGATCTGCTTTAAAGAGAACAGAGCCCTTCTCAAGTCCCGTCCATTGGAGTTATAGAGTTTCTCTGCAGAGAGGAACACAAAGCAGAGGGCATTTATGATACGCAACAAAGGCTGGGACACAGCAACATGTTGACATTTATCTCCCTGAACATCTTTCATCTCTCTCCAGTCTTCACATGTTTTATAGTGAGGAGAGGATCAATAAAACCTGTAAGTGAAATGAGTTTCAGCTGTGGAGAAGTTGCACAACAGGCAGCAGTTTGACGGAGCAAAACCACACTTTTTGGTAAACTGAGGCGAGGGCTTTATCACACGCTTTTACCAAGTTCTCCATAGACATGTGGATGAAACGTTTCCTACACACACACACGTACACACACATGTATGACACAAGGACGATCCGAGGTCTGTTGGAATGTTAATGGGTTGCTGGCTGGAGTTCAACATTGAAGTATTCGGGTCACGACTCGGAAACTTTTCAGGGCAAATGTCTACAGGCCTTCATACCCTCACAATAATCTCTAACCTGTTGAGAAGTTCTTCGAATGAGAGAACAGCATGATTTTTTATTAAGGTTTTATTTACATTTTCTTATATCTTTTACTACATTGACATAAAACTTCATACAACTACAGAAGTGCTTTATAACAACGTCTCATGAATCAAAGGGATCTTTGGCCATGTCTCTTTGCACAATTTCTCTTATGTTCTCTTCTCCCTAGCTCATGTTTTCTATAGGTTTGAAGCATAAACACCAACATGACCATGGAAGAATGATGATTTTGTGTCTGAGCACGATTAAGCCTTGCGATAACAAATTTTGCTGGACGATAAATTGTCCCAGAAACTCTTGCGATAAACGTTAATATTGCTATTTTGAGACTGTTTAGAACAGATATACTGATAATGGCATCATAATGCAAGGTCGTTATTCAGACTGGAACTGGAAGATGTTTTAAATATTCAAAATAAAACACAATGATCAAAAAAATTCATAACAAAGGAAACACAAACCACATACAACCTAAACCATAAATAACATGGGTTATGAAGTTTATAAAAAACAATGTCCGTCAATAAATGTTAATCATCAGAACGGAAAATATCGAGCTCACGTTAATGTATCATGCCATGGTGAAATATGTCTATACATGTTTCAAAGTGTTATCCACCATCTATCCCAGAATAAATTCAATTTAAAAATGGCCAAACTTAGACATTTCAATATGACGATCAACACACATCTGCCCGTCTGTATTAACAAGTGTTTTCACTTTTGAAGAAGAGCTAACCCATATGAGTCGTGTCATATTTTTAACCATAGCAAAACAGGAAGTGTGTACTACATACAGCGCATTAAAGTGAGCTGCTGGTACAGTTTAAGGTTCATTCTGATGATGACGATGATGTTGAGCGTGGAAGGAAAAGACGGTTTTTGGCTCCATGGTACCTGTTTGCTACTCAAGGCTAACCCAACTCAAGGGTCAGAATCATTATCATTCCTCACTCAGACAAAGAATTACAGGCCCGTCCGTCTCCACCTCTGTAGGACAATTTCTAAGAGATTAGCAACGGCATTCGTGATATGAACCTCTGATAGCCAACATAGTGGTGCTCAAATGATGAAAGGTCATTAAATCATCCACATGATCCGTCTTAACGGGGCAGTGGTGCAACACGATGAACATGTCGAGGTTAGCAAGGGCGTTGAGGGAGCCAAACACCCAAAAACTCATCAATAAACATACCAACATACCAAACATACCATTGGATTTTACCCAAATTCATCCAAACAATATAAAAACACTACAGAAACTCAGATTTGTCTTGTACAATTCCTCATTTAAAAAAAGCAGGTGTAAATACCTGGTTTTATAAATGTGCACACATTTAAGCTTTTATTCCAGCATAAACCTTTGGGTAACACTTTATTTAACGGGTTGTGAATAAGACTGTCATGACACCGTCATAAACATGACATAGACTTTAAAAATTATGTAGCTTCATGTTATTAAAGCTAAAGTTTAATTAGTAATACTTTTATAACAAATTTATGTCAGATCATGATTTCTTGGTTAACAAAGACATTTTGAATAATGTCAACTTTGTATTAAAAGTGTCATGATTGACCGAATGACACTTTATGACAACAGTCATAAATATTCATGAAGACTTACTCGTGTCCATGTCAGGTGTTATGTCATGTTTATGACAGTCTTATTCACAACCCGTCAAATAAAGTGTTACTAACCTTTGTTTGGCTGGTGTCTCTGACTGACTGAACTATCTATACTGTCCACATTGACAAAAAGTCCAATTCAAACCGATGAAAAGGAACCCTACGGCCTAATTCTGCTTCCGTTGTTTCTCTGCCGAACAAACCATGCATGGAACTATAAAAGAGATAGCAAAAGATCAAGTTCATTTTTTATAGAAACTTAACATATTCCGGGTCGAGATTTATGGAAGATTTTCCAACAGTTGGATGTTTTCTTTGAAAAAGTTCTGATTTACAACCGTACTCCTTAATCCTGACAAATGGAAGATTTGGAATGACTCCTGGAAGTCTTCCTGACTAGTTTCCGACTTCTCTTTTCACAACCTTTGAAGAATTGTTGTGTACATAACGCTGTAAAAATTTAAAGCATCTTGCCAACTTTGCAGATCTCAGAAAACAATGGTTTTACCAAAATACAAATAATTCCTGAACTTTAAGTCGCTACTATTTTCACATGCTTTGAACACTACCAGGCGATTAATGTGTGGACTTTTACCAACGGGTTTTAAAAGGCCGAACGGATGCGGGATGAAGAGCACAGCACAAGGTCACTTTGCCTGGAGACAAAAGCAAAAACAAAAGATATTCTGAGACTGTTCAATTCTAACCCTGACTTTGGTGGTTTTAGTGGAAAGATAGCGATCAATAACTTTTCCGGTGACGCTACTGTATTTCTTTCAAGTAGTCGTGGTACAGGTATTGTTTGGAAAAAGCATTTACAATATGTATTTCAATAGAATAAAAAAATATACACTGTATGTTTCTGTGTAAATGTCTCATGTTACAACATCGACCCCTGTGGCTTACAGATGAGTGTGGCTGATATACGTACAATTTTTGTTTCTTTTTAACCCTTCCACAATCGTAAGACTGTGGAACCTTACAGTGGAACCTTACAGACCCCACAAAAGGCTTGTGGGGTCATTTGGACCCCACAAGCTTTTGACCTCGTTTGTGGCCCCACAAGGTCACAGCCCATCTGCGGTTTAACAAGTTTTTATTTATGTGTGTAGTTTTGGGAACTGACGGTCTGAGGGGACAACCTCCCCGCTGCCCAACCGTGACATCTGCCGCGCTCCTCCAGAGCGTCACGCCAAGACTGCGGGAGGGTTAAATTAGGTGGGCGTGGCTTATATTCAGGTGCTCTCACAAGTCCAGAAATGACGCTCAGCTTTATTTTCGGTTCAACAGATTCTCCAGAACATACAGCAGGTGTGTACACAAGAACTAAAACCTGCAGGGTTGTCGCAACTTTTAGTGGTTTTTTATATCTCTCTCTCTGTAACAAATGTCTGTGTTGTCATATGTAACAAAATAAGCGGAAAAGGTCCGGTGAAAATTTGTCATGGGCTCGTTTTCTTGGAAGCTTAACAAAGGGTGTGTGCACTTCTGAGAACCCTTATAAATTATAGACTAATGTAAACTCGGCTAAGTCCAGCAGACTTGAGTTTGCCCAGGCTTCCCTGGAAATCAAGAGGCCACTCAAACGCCCCATCTGGCTGTTTGAGTGTAAAGCCGTTCTGTGTGTTATTTGTGATCTTCATCAGAGCACGAGTGGCGCTGTCAGGGTAACCTTTACCAACAGCCCGCCTGTGCATCTGGAGCACGTCAGCAACAGTGATAAGGTTTAACCTTGGCTTCTTTCGCTTGCGATGCGGTCAGATGCGCCAGGTATTTCTGCTCCACATGCTTTCTTCGAACCCCACCTCCTACACTTTAACAAGAGCTTTAAAATCCACAGATGAAACTTAGCAGTATCAACTTTCCACCTTGTTGCTGTGTCAGTGTTGTCGCAGTAATGGCGAGGATACACCTGGTCGGCATTATTGCCATTTTGCTCCAGAGTAAACATGCTTTGGGCAGGCTAAATAATTAATGGACCGCTTTCCAGTTGACACCGTGGGCTGCAGCTGTGTTAACACTGCGGAAACAAGCTGGAAAGGATTGGAACATAAATAACTCTCGCATCCAACCACCTGCTTTAATGCAGATGACTAATTGTCAGTTCTTAAGAGGGTGATCCAGGTCGACTGCAGCTCACGCCCAAATTTAAAGCTTCCTGAGAAAACATATAAAAAAATCTGGTCTTAAAAAGAAGGAAGGAAAAGACACCCCATCTACATTTCCAACTCCAACACACAGATCAGATTAGAAGGTGGGAAAAAAAATAAAAGATTCATGGTTTGCAGTGTCCACGTGTCTCTAACTGGTGACCCTTCCTTTCGCCTGGCGCCTGCTTTCCTTATTGTCACAAGAAAAGCATCAAGCCTCACTGGGATGTGTCATTGTGGCCTGTGCGCCTGCTGATGTGCTCTGTGCGTACATGTGTGAGCCAGAGCGGGGCCGGCAGACAAACTGACGAGAGCAAAGACAGCGAGGCGCGTTTCATTTATAGGCCCTCTTGCAGTTTTACGGTTTTGTTTTGGAGGACTCGCTGCTCGTGTCCGCGCTGTTTCGCCCACGTCCTCAGATGACCCTGCAACATCAGCCCTGACCTGTCCTTCAGGACAACGCTCCGGTTCCAGGGTCCTAATCTCCTTAAAGTAAAGTCAAACAAGAGATTACCTTCGTTGTTTCTAAAGTATTTTGAGAAAACTCGCTACAAGCAACTAAAAACTACGATATCTTACCTGTCATGATTTTTGAACTTTTATATTTCAAATAACACTCTTCTGGAATTCCCGTCCAGACACATATGAGAAACATTTCTGAACTGGTTTATTGATTAGTGATTCTCTCGGTGAACTAATCATTAACATTAAAAGTGAATGAATTAATTGAGAAATTACATTCAAGTTTGCTACCCAAAGCACTGACAGCTAAAACAAACTCTTTAACCCTTTAATACCTATGTTTCAAATCTCTGGATATTTTTGCTTATTTTAATTGTACGCAGTTCTTTAAATGTCCTGCGAGTAAATATATATATTTGCCTATTTACCGATAACAACTGGAACTTTCAGCACCTAGATGTTATTTTTGCAATTTACCATCTATTAAAAGAGTGCCACTCCCTGCTACGGTGGGAGGGAAATTACCGTAATAACCCGATATTGGCTGGAAAGTGCAACGTCTCCCCTTTCAGAAACCGAATTGTTCAGACAGCGCAACGTGTGGCGGAATTACGGTACTGCAAATTTGGCTGGATCGTCGCCGATCCGTGTGTTCTGGAACGGTTAAGCCCTTTTTTTGCCCAAAGTGTTGAAGTTGTTGGGTTATTAATTAATTTATTGACACCGTAATTAGAGCTGCAACAGGAAGTTAACTGGTGACCATAGGGACTTGTAGGGCCACCTTAAATTTGGATATCATGGAAGTTGGTGAATATTGCCGTGGTGATTAGAGACGCACTGAAACGATAGTGATAAAATTCTGACAATGTGCCTGATCCATAAAGGCGGATCTGTTCAGTCTAATTCTATACTTTGTGCTTTTTTAGCGACTTTAGAAGTGTAATTCCTAATTACACTTTCTGAACCAATTGACAGAAGGTTTGTTGCAGTTTATTTACTTTTACATGTCTGACCCAGCTTGTGGAGCTGCTGGTGTATTCTGCTGTACTGTTGCAGAGTTATCAAAGAAATTTGTGATTTAATACATTTGTGTCTGTATGTAAAACAACAAAAGAACAATTTTAAGTCAATTCAGCACCATTTTTCTGTATCAGATATAAATATATACGTTTCAGTATTGAAAGTGAGAAAAGCAAATCTGTGCATCCCTAAAGCAATCCATGTAAACGCTGACATAATAATAACGAAACAAATTATGCGGGGGACAATGGGGGTCGTTTTTGAACTGTCCTACTTCTGTGTGTGTGTGGGAGTGTGTGTGTGTGAGTTTCCTCCACAGAGGAGCAGAGACTCCCTGACTGCCCGGGCTGTCTGCTTTGTCGTTCAGGAGTGGTCCAATCCCTCCTCCTACCCTTCCTGTCACAATGCGATTAATGCTGTGACCCCTTCAGCTTTGACTAATCCCTTAACATTTTACTGCACCGTCCACACGTCCTCCAAAACAGAGAAGGCCGAGATGGACAAAGCAAGGCCTCGTCCTCTGCTGCTCTAAAGCACAGAGATCTACTCTTGGTTTGGTCGAGTACAATATTTGCACCAACTGTAAAGAAGAAGAGGAAGAAGAAAAGAGTCCCCAGGTAACTGCTGTCTTATTCTACCGAAAAGCCCTTAGCAAACAGTTTACTGCCTCTGAGCTTAATCCTCAGTCTTAACAACAGGCAGTCAGATAAGTACATGTTTCTCTAAGGGGACCCGGTTTATTCAGGAGAATAAAAGTGAGACTGTGCAGGTGGACATGAACAGATAATGTAGAGACATGCCCTCCACTCCACAGCACAGATTTATTCTCCCCTCTCTAGCTGAATCTTCACCGTAACAATGCTCTAAATGTTTAAAGTAGCCAACTGAACATTATATATATATATATGTATATATATATATATACACACATATATATATATATATATATATATATATATATACACACACATATATATATATATATATATAACTGCACTACTACAGACTAATCATCAGGCTGTCAAAATCAGAGTTCAAAATAAACAGATACATTGTTTATCTTTGCTGTATTCTAACAGTATTTGTGCATCAAAGAACAAAGATAGATTGAAATAAATACGTTTTCTTTTGAAATGCATCACTTTAGACACATTTGTCTACTTCAGCATTTCAAAGATGGGAAACCTGAAAACTGGCCACTTGAGACTTCAAAACAGCTGGACGTCTCCATTTTAATTATTGCTACAGTTTAAAGTAACTTCAATGAGTGCCAGAGAAAGAGCATCTTTATGTTCCCTCATGGAGCGTAGAGTATCCCCTCCCCACCCTGTTGCTGAAGTGCAGCAGCCAAAAGACGCCTACTACCTACGTGTTTTTTAGAAAGGCACATTTTTTGAGTTGAGTTAGAACTTGTAGAGGTCTAAAAAGAGATTAACAACTACAAACAGAGGTGTTTCTGTCATCTAGAGATGAGCGTCTGTGGATTGTTGATACTTTATTCCAAGGATAAGATAACTGAAATTTAGATAGCCGTAGCACACATTCAAGTTTCAGCTAAGCTGAAAAAATAAGAAACATTTGGAACTGTAACTTTAAAAAAAAAGAGGGGAAAAAACAGTACTAAATGAGTAAACAACACAAAAATGTTCAGAGTGAAGTTAGAAGATGAGCTTTTTTCTGAACGGTGGACTTAAAATCTTTCTATCAAATAGATTGTTTTGGAGGTTTTTTGCCATAAGAAGGCGCTTTAAAAACAAACTGAATTGAATTGAATTGATTAGTTGTGATGTCACCATGGAGCCTCTCACACACTGTCCCCAAAAAACAAGGAAGTGACTGAAATTTCACACCTCGACATGAGTCACTCTTAAGTTACAAAATCAAAGACTTAGACTCATCATCCTACAATGGAGTGCATCCTACAGTCTGTATGTATTTGACCACAGCTGTGACAGGTGACAAGTTTGAATTTGAATAAAAGTTTTTTTTAAAAACAAGTGGAGCAGCTAAGCACTGTTCTATAGAGATATCAGAATATATCTAACAAATGTCACAAATAACACAATTAAAACTAATAATAAATGTTTTTTTTCCATCAGCAGTAGATTTAAGGCTTTCCTGTTTTAAATAAAAGCAATCAAATCTCTTTCTTTGCACTTTCCCTGTCTTAATAGCATGTTGCCATGTTACTATGGCAACCCGGACCACATTTTATTGCCAATAATCCAAGATTACAGGCCAGCCTTCACGAGTGTCACTTGAACTGATGTCACGGCCACTTCCTGGTTCAGTTTCAGTCGTGGCAAATCAAACAAGGACAAGAAACTAAAGGCGTTGTCTAACTTTCTGCCTGAGTTTTTCTGCATCATCATCAAGCGGAAACATCGTGTGTAATTTCAGGGCAGGTCGTTCTGATGGGGTTTTATCTGAGGGGTTTTAGCTAGAGACTCTTAGAGGCGATTGATGGGTTGAAAGAATGTTCACTAAACACATAATGCACTAAAATAAAGTAAAAAAAAAAAAAAAAAGACCTGATTTCAGATGAGTTTAGGTTAGAAGAGGAATGTTTTTCTAACTCAATAATGAGTTACTCACTTTGGCAAGAAAGCCAAAGTGAAAGAAAGCCTTACATAAAAACAGTGAAAGAATGATTGGCAACAGGCAGTGGCACACTTCAGCTAATCCGCTAATAGCAGAGCTAATTTTTCATTTAGCACCTTTGCCAACTTAAAAAATAAAGTTTAGCGGACTTCGCTTAAATTTTGCGCTTAATTTTTCCGCTTAAATTTTAAGGCACAAATTTCCTCGGCTGTTTTGTAAATTTTCACGTGAATGAAGTTCGACGGCCGTGTTAAAGTCTTGGTTATCGACTGGTAAGAATTCGTCACGTAATTTGACGTTTATAATTCATGCTCTTATTTTGAAGTGGGCAAAAACGTTTAATCTCGTGGCATTGTCTCTCTTCCTTCTCCTCCCCCCCAAAAATAACTTTATTTCAAACAAGAAACATACAGGAGCAAAATATAAATATAAACATGAACATAGTATCTAAGGGCATTATAGATAAATTATACAGCCAAAATTAAATGGTTGTGGTTTTTCAAGGGCAGATATATTTTAATTCAAGTTAGCGCTTTAGCACATTAGCATTAGCTTCTGCTAAAAATGGCTGTTGTAGTTCTTCAGCATTAGCAAAACAAATATCTATGATTAGCGCTCTTAGCTTAGCTCACCACTAGCAATAGTAAATACATACATGTATAGCAAACCACCCTGAAATCACCAAGACTGCATATAAACTCCACTGACTTTCCTTTCGACCCTGAAGGAATGATTTCATTTCAATGTATTTATATCAGGACGCAAGATGTTTACAGACAGGCACACTTTGTGTGTGCCTGTCTGGTTAACCAGGCAGTTAGCCAAGTGTTATATTTTCCTACTTGAGCCAAGTGTGTGTTTATCAAGCCAAAGCAGGTGGGTCACAGCTGGTAGCCCCATATTTAAGCCCAGTAATAACCGCAGACTCGTGTTTCTTGGGGATTTCTTTGCACCCCTTAAAATAAGCCGCCCTAAATGGCTGTCTGAGCCGATCAGTCTGTCGGTTGTTAAACCTGGTAGGCAGAAAATGGAAAACAAAAAAAAAATCAAGAGGAGGGTGAAGTGTGTCGGCATGTTGGAGAGCTTGATTAAATCCCCGGAAGTCGTTCCCTCTCTCCGCTGTCTCGCTATATTTAGGACGTATTAGGTGTCAGGTCTACTGTAATGACCTGAGAACCAGAGTTCAAGCTCTGCTGAGGTCACGCACTGCGTCGTACTCTTCTCAACGGGGCATTTTAAAATTCAAAGCTTTTCCCTGTGGCGTCTGCAATTGTTTCCCTTTGAAGACACTGCGCTCAAAATAACAACTTTCCTCGTGTATGAGTGGCCAAAAATATTTCTTTCCACGTCAGCTTTAGTGTCTTGTGCAAAAGCAAAAGCTGACATGTACTTTCTTTCTTTAATAACTTCTCTCTGGTTTGACATAAAAGAGAAAAAACAACAACAAAAAATCCTTCAATTTGCCGTAACATCGTATTTTTAATAACAAACAATTTCAGTCTCGGTCTAGACTGCTGAGGACTTCGCGACCGTCTTTCTTCTTTTTTAGTCTGTTGGTTTTGGCCAACAGTCTGACTGCTGGAAGCTGCCGACGGCGCGGATGAGTGTGTGAAAACGAGAGAGACAAAGAGGGAAACAGCTAAATGTGAATTATCTGTACAAATACAGATCTCAAACGCAAAAAAATAAAAACTAAATCGAGATGGGAAACACTTGTTACGTAACATTGTTTTTTTTTTGTTTTTCTTTTTTTGTCACAATTGAACTCTTGACAAATGGGTAGCTTCTCAAAACATCTCATTGTGCAGCAAAGTAAATCTTTGACTCAATGCAAGCTGGTTGGTTTCCTTAGACTGAAACTTTGTAAACTACTTTGAATAATTAATTGATAACTAGGATCAATTAGAATTTATGTACGATTGAATTGAAATGATGTTCAAGTGCCTTGAGATGACATTTGTTGTAAATTTGTACTATATGAATAAAGTGAATTGAATTGAATTGAACAAACACTTATGGCTGAGAAAAAAACTCTAATATTATTATCTGCGCACGTAATTTGGCACGTAATATAAAACTACCTATGGATTAGTCCCGGTCACATGACTTTTAAATCCAAAGCTAACGGGAGTCTTAAACTGCTACTCTTCTGACCTCCTGCAATCGCTAGCTGTGCCGCAGTCCAAACACTTGCTTAAAAAGCAGCAACAGCCTGAAAGACTTTTGTTGGCATGTCAACTTTTGGTGTTTTTTGGTACTATTTTTCCAAGTCATGGCTAAGCTAACTTCCAATATCAGTCACCTTGCAGAAATTCACTGCCTCTGACTGTCCATGCAAATCTGCACTGATGCTTTAGATGATGAATTGCACCTTTGAACTTGCTGAAGGATAACAGCTGTGCTAAAAGCTCGAAAACAGATGGGCTCAGGAAGGCAGACTTACTTTAACATGAACATTTGCAGGCATAATACAAATACGGATGATGCCAAACACTCTACATCCTTGCAAAGAAAGTTGCTTGTGACCCTCCTTTTACATCCTGGCACTTCTGTTTGAGTCCAAAAGGCTCGGTCGCAAATAAGTATAACATAAATGCGGCGTATTCTGAGTTTAATACCAGCAGCATGTGTTGTCGTGGGCTTAAGACCCCATCGCCCTAGATTTAGTCCCCGAGACACAAATACAGACCATCGCTGCTGCACTGCAGCCTTAGAGATACTAATCGTTCATTTACGATGCCTTTCAAAGCTATTAAAAAAAGACTAATTTATCATATTAAAACCAAAAACCTATGAGTTTTTAGATACACCAAGCTGATGATGAAGACTAATGCTGAAAGGAAATATATTGGAATTGGCAAAAGACTTGCAGATGTAGTTGCAGCAACATTAAGCTGTAAAAAGTAGTGACTCAGAGGAGCTGAATACAAACACATTTCCCATTTTTCTGTTTTTATTCCCCACACATAAAATTTAGAAAACAAATGTTCCATTCCCTTACAAGTCCAAGCTTTTTTTTTTTTTTTTGCCGATTTTGTGACTGCAGAAATTCACGCAGAATCAAAAGATGCACACATTTTGTCCACACTGATGCATAACTGTGACATATTGCAAATTTTCCGCGAAAACTGTCAAAAACCTTGGGTTTAAGCAGCCGCTCACTCCAACCTGCAGGTGGCAGTATTTCTTACTTCCACTACACTGCAGCCTGATGTCAAGTTACTGGCATCACAAAATCAGATTTTTTTTTTTTTTAAATCACAAAATCCTGGCGAGAACACCTGACATTAGATTACCATAAAGTACGCTGAGGTGTGAGATAAATCAAAAATGTTTTAATGTATGTTTGCCCAAAGCAAAAGGTGTTTCATTTCTACATTTCGAGGCTGTTGAAAGAAATTATATTACAGATCTATAATGGGATGACAGAGCAACTTCAAAACGAGAGAAGAAAATAGACGTCTTTCTCAAATTACAGATTTCTAACGGTGTTAATTTTAACCGTGGCTCATTAAAGGTGCATTCTTTCCAATCCGTCGTCATTTAGCTCTTTTGCGTGCGGCTGACCTCATGTCCATTACTGCTCTGCTTCGGCAGGAGGCCGCTCTTAGAGAGTGCAGCCAGAGTTTGTTTTTTTTTTACCCTTTAATGGAGTGCGCTCAGACATGAAACCAAGTGGTGGGAAATATTTCAGTCTCGCATACAAAATGTGCACGTGTGAAACAAGTGGTCACTGTTACGTCCTGCATCACTTCCCCCCCTCACACATCACCCCACTCTTTGTCATCAGGTCTCTCTCATACACATCGTATCCGTTTTTCCACTTCTCACGCTCGCCGCTCCTCTGATTGTTAACTAATTGGACTCAATGAGCATGTGGAAAGACGTTGTCCGTCCAAGTTGGGGGAAGAAAAAAATACATGGCCGTCGAGCGAAGTGATTGTGTGTAATAATCATAATCAGTTTTGTACGACAACTTGTTCTCATTTGTGAATGGGCTCTTTCAAACACTGAGCACCAATCCTCATGGAAAGCAGGGTAATAACGTTGCGTTACCGTCTGCAAATATCTTTATTAGCGCATGAGCGTTGTCTGGACTTCCATGACACGTTCTGGTGACAGCAGGTGAGTCAGAAAGACAAACACGGGAGAGACAGACGGTGAAACCAGAGGAAAGTCGGCGTGAGTAAACAAAGAGGCTAGAGGGGGATACCTGCTCACTGCTGACTGGATTAACCGAGTAAAATCCTCGTCTGACATACACTCAGATCGCGTTCTGTCCTCCAACAAGAGCTGCTGCCTAAATGTGTTCTGTTCCACAGCAGCATTGCAGTTCATAATCTACTTCTCACTTTTCTTTTCTTTTTTTACATAAAAACTACAAAAATCAAGGTATATTATTGGGGTTTTGTGTGACGAACTACTAAACATGGTTTCATAATTGTGAAATTGAAGGAAAGTGAAACAAAGATTTCGATTTTAACAAATGTGGTGTGCCCTTTACTCTGATATCCCTAAATAAAATCCAGTGCAACCTGATTAGCTAACGGGTTGCAGGTGTGAGGAGAGAGCAAGAGAGAGAGAAAGCGAAAAGGGTCGAGGGAGAGCACACAAACAGAGGAACTAGGAAAATCTGTACTACTATAGCAAAGGATATATAATTAAACATAATCTAACTGGTATAACTAAGAAATGACTGAACAGAAGCAAAGCAGAAAACTAAGCTAATCAAAATAAACATTAGGATAACAGATAACAAATTATCAGAACTAAGGATTATGAACATTATGTTTGCTGTATTGCATTAAATGCAAGTTTGTGGGTGTAATGCCGCAAAAATGTGAAAAGAAAAAAAATCTTTAGGGGTACAAATACTTTTGCAAGGCCCTGTGCGCCGCAGCATTCGGTTGTCCTACTTCTGCTGCTCAGTCTGGCAGGTGCATTTCCTCCTCGCTTTGTTTCCCCCTGGTGTCCCCTCCACCCTAAGTGATCTACCATTCCCTTGGAAACCGTTTTCTCTCCCCGTTTCTTTCCACACATCCTCTAAACCCATCATCTCCGCAACTCGGCTCCTGGATGAGAATCCAACTGTGCATTCTGCGCACTTAGCTTGTGGCAACTGTAATGTTTTATTGCATTATGTAATCGCTTCGAAAATGATTATTAAACCAGACCGGTCAGAGGTTTCGTGCCAGTACACTCTGGTGCGCGTACGAACAAGCCCAGACGAAACGCTCCCTGGTAATGGTATATTTCATGCCTTCTTCCAGTAATCACACACAGGCTTTGGGGGGAGCGGACCACAAACGGCAGCGTGTTGTGCCGCAACGCAACAGTTTGAGCCTCTCGTGTTCGTCAGCAGAACCGGAGCCCTGGGGAAAAACCCTGCCACATCCACAGAGAGAACCCGCCGCACCGCAGCGGAGGATCAATAAACCCAGAAAAGACACACTTCTGGAAAGAGAGCGAGGTTGTAGGGTAATTTTCACTCTCGCACTGCCTGGACACATTACAAGACGGTGGTAAAACTGTCACCCCGAATGAAAGAAATACATTTTGGGAACATACGCTGAGTTCATCACAACTTGATGTCTTCCTTTAGCAGAACGTTTCGTAGGCACTTGTACTCCACGTTTACTGGCTACCCTGGTGGAGATGCGCATAAAGCCTTAAAATAAATTTGTATTTTATTGCAGCAGTAGCATAATCTGACACGGAACATTGTGTAATTCTCTAACTGCGAGCTTTGGATGTTTTACTGTGTCCCTTAACATCACATTTACCGTGTGCAGCTTCAAGATAAAGCTTGCTCTTCATCAAGTCCTGCTCGTCACAGTTCCATCACAACTCCTACTCTAAATATTGACAATTTTATGATTTAGAACCAGTATTTTTCCATAGCTGTTTATTATGGAAAAATAACAAATAAATAAATCACTTTATAAGTCACTTTTAAAGTGAGGAATTACTAAATAAACCTTCTGGATACTTTGACTTCCAATTGCAGGCAAAAATAGAAAATAAGCTCAATCTAGATGTTGCGTCAGCCGTCATGCAAACGTGCTAATCAAAAGGGTTAGCATGATGCTCACAACTTGCTAATTGTTGTCTTTGAGTTATGTTAGGTTTTTGGTCATAGATTAAACTAAGCAATTTAATTTAGATGCCATTTCTATGATTACATTTAACAGTATAGCTTAACTTAATTATTTTTCTTAAATTGTTTTAGCTAATGTTTTGGAGTTAGCATGTCCTCAGTTTAACTTTAGCTCCCTCATTCGACCCTCACGTTAGCAAGCTTGCTGCTAAAGCTGCTAACAGCTCCAACTGTTAGCAGCTTATCAGCAACAAGCTGCTAACAAACCTTTTGCTAACAGCCACCTGGTTTGGTTCACAAATCACTCTTCCCGATACAAAGATCTAAGATTAGAACATTACATCAGACCAATGCAAAGAACATTTTTAATGCAGAAATCAAGAGTATGTTTAATACCTGCTTAAAGGTTAGCATTTTCAAAACGTAATTTTAATCTAGCAAATGAGCCTCATCTCAACGATTTGCTGAACTTGACTGTGTCTGTAAAGATTTTGTATTGAAGAAATTTACCGACTTCCTACGTTTGGGTTCTTCATTCATCAAACGACACGACACAACCTAAACTATAAAAAAAAGTTCAGCTGAGAGATGAATGGCTTCTCTAAAGCGGCTAACACAGTTAGCGCTCCCACAGTTAGCGCTCCCACATCTCTTGATCCCACAGCAGTAACTAAAGCATGACATGTGGGCGCGTTTTAGCTGGTGGTGAGGTAAAAAGCAAAAACTGCTTCTGAATTTTTTACATTCCTCCTCTCTGCGTGTGAAAATGTTTAAAAAAGTAAGACTTGATTCCCCCCCGCCCACCTACTTTTTTTTTAAGGGAATGGTGGGTAATAGTACAAGATGAAACAGAAAGAGACGCCGTGAAACACAAAGCAAAGAATTCAAACGTCAAAGAATTCAAAGAAAAGGAGGTGCCTTTTAACAAGCTACTGTTAAAGTTGTTTGAAGGACACACCTGAGTGTTACCAGATAATAGATTACCACACCACTTCCCCTCCCCCTCCTGTTTCTGCACACTACTTGTCATCTGGTTGAAGGGAAACCACACACACACACGCACACACAGGTATGGACAGCGATCTGTATTGTTCTGACTTTAACTTCAACATTAACGTTTTTTGAGAGCTGCACCCAGCATGTAGACTTGAATTTGATGGAGAATCTGTGGAGGAAGGTAAAGATTAGGGTTATGGAACAGAGCCTTCCAACCCTAAAAGATGTGGATATAATCTTCCTCTAAATAAACAACACTGGAAAGATGCAAAAAGCGTTCACTTCCTGTCAGAAACAAACTTTGTAATTGAGTGCAAATAAGATTTGAGTTGTTTTTTGTTTTTTTTTAGCAAGTGTCAAAATCAAATTAACAATAATTAAATGCTAAATATGTTATTATAGCGACTTTAAATGTGGTGTCATAGCAAACATCAATTACAACGGTTAAATGATCAGAAATGGCTAATATTTCTGATCATTTAACAGTAGGAACAACTATGGCTAAATGAAGGCTGGACCATGATTTCCTTTCGCCAACGCCTTGATACTGTTGTACGTATCATGCTGGGAGAACCTCGTAATGAGCCACGAGACAAAGACAGAAAAGTTTACAGAGGAGCAAAGAAAAGGAGAAGAGATGGTGGGGAACATTTACTAGCATAGCTGTTTGAAGTTAAGCACAAAACAAAGCCAGATTAAAGAGTGGTTAGAGCATTTCCGCCTTCAGGTTCGCCCCGTTGATACAAGGAAGCGTGCCAGCATGAACACTTTATCTGCCTAAACTTTGACTGTGCAGCCACACATTGTGCTGCCTCCCTCTTAGCTGAACCATCTCACATAAGGCCATTAGCAGGCCTTATCGCCGCCCTCAGGAGGACAACCAATGCTGGAAACAGCTGTTTCAACTCATTGTGCTGCATGCTAACAATGCACTGTTGCCACTACCACTGCAAAGCTATCGGCAGCATCTACCCCTAATAGCACTTCAGACCACCCTGTCCGTAAGCCCCTATTTACAAAGATTTTCAATTGTATAACTCGCTGATGCCGTCAAATCCTCAAAATACAACCGTTCGGGTTTTGAAACACAGTAGGATCTTTGTTGCCACATGTGCTTTCCTTGCTTTCCTGCAAGGATGGAAGTGTGACGACAGGTTTGTTTTGTTTTGAGGGGGCAGGGAATCTTGTTAGGGGCTGAGAAGGTGAGCAGCGAATTTGAGAGCAACCATCGGGTTTTGGGCCAACCCTGCCCGGATTTTGTTATGTAAAGGCGCGGCGAGAGGAAGTCAAACTCCGGCTCGACCCTTTTGCCGCCCCGCTGTTCCTCTGCGATCCTGTGTTGGGTGATTAGGGATGGGATAATTGTGGGGTGAGGGGGCAGAAATCCAAGAGTGGGAAGCCAAATTTTTTGCGAAGAGGGCTGAATTCCATGACACGGTGCCAAGGGATTGAACAGACTCCAAAAAAAAAAAACACATGCAAGGCCCTTTGTTCTGCAGTCGAACTCTTTTGTTTCACCTGCTGCACCTCTCATTACGGGGAGCTTTACCTGTCAGAGAACATCACCTCTTCTTACTTTATCACATGAATTACCGAGAATCCCTTCGCTTCAGGAAGGCCTGGGAAATGAGGCTGCATGGGAAACAGAGAGCATTTTGACCCACCATATTTAACTCAATACCTGCACATATGACAACTAGCAAAAGTCTATATAAAGATTTGACATAATTTTACTTTATGGACATCTTTTATGTCTAATTTGCATTGTTTTGACAACATCAAGTACTCATTTACCAAAGCATCAGCAAAGAAAACCTGACATTGTGTAACCATTTCGGAAGAGTGTGTTTTACATTACAGGTGTCCCACTCACAAAACACAAAACCTGCATTTTGAAATGCAAGTTTAGTGGGTGTGACGCAGAGTTAATCTTAAGGACGGAGAACTCAGTCGTCTATTTCTAATCTGGCACAATTCAGGAGGTGACGCTTTGGAACAGACCTTTCACTCACTGTTTAAGTTTTATAGCTGTTGACTATTGCTAACATTGACCAGGTGTTCAGTTAGAAAACATCCAAGACGTTAGTAGACCTTAAACTGTTTACCATCGCTCTAGCTCTAGCTCTGCAGCGATGCATTATGGGTACGGAATAAATGAGAACTGCTGTGCAAACAGTCTTCACCTACTTCGAAAATCGAGGGCACAAACATAAACGACCAACAACCTGAAGAATCCCTAACTATCGATAACGAAAACTTCAACACAGATGTGGAACTTTACTCAAATGAAAGTTTATAAAACAGCCAAGTAAAGTACACCCTGTACACTCCGTACGATGCCAATGTTTCATTAAGACAATCCTGCAGAGCCAGAGACAGCTGTCAAGGAGTTTTGTTTGAAGCCGCAATAAAATCATGAAGGAAGCTGAGGTAGGGCACAAACAATCTTAGTTAAGCAGCTCAACAGGAAAGAGTTTGCAGAGGCAGAACTGAAAAACAAAATCTATTTTTTGGGGTTATATTTTAAAAAAGATGGGTCACACATGAGATTTTTTTAATAGATGGATTAGGTTCTATATTCTAAGCATGTAAGCATGTAGTATCCATCACTACTGATAACAGTGAAGTTTCCCCCACTGGGACAAAAACCGAAGGAAGCGCAATGAGGTGCAACATCACTTCAAAATAGATGTATGATTAAAAAATGTATCAAAATCCAAATTGGTCGACCCGCTGTTTGCTGCAAATCCTTTACCTCAAGGTTAAAGTTTGCTAAATCAATCCCTGTCGGATTTCAAGACTGTTGTGATTTTTTAAAACATTTTTTTTTTTTTTTTGCTATCAAAATCACTAATTTTCTGGTGCTACTTTAGCAATATTTACAAAAACGTTTTTGCTGTATTTGCCCTAATTAAGGACAAAAACGTGACTTTTTGTTCCTCACAATTTCGATCACGGACAACAACTCGACATCAAGTAAGGACTAGGCAGAAATGTAGAAGTAAGAAATACTGACCCCTGGAGGTGGGAGTTAACAGTCACATAGACCCAGTATTATTGACTACTTTGAGGAAAATTAGCAAAAACACTTTACCATACAAAGAAAACATATTCCATATGTGACAGTGTGATGGACAGGGGAGCCGAATGGTAAATTTACTGGTGTGAACTGGCACATTTGCAGCCAGTTCACACTTTATTAAATCCTTGTTTTTAATCTGTCCAATCTGGATTACTGTTTACATAAAGCAAAAGAATTATAATAACTTAAAATTAACACTAAGAAATTCTATCTCACATTTTTCTTATGTAGCAGATTTTTACTTGGGCGGTGCTTTCTCTTTTTTATTTTGAAGTTATTTTATTTTTCCCATACGCTAAGCTACTGAATGCTGATGTCAAGAAAATATATTTTTTCCCCACTTATTCTGTTATGTTTACCATTTTCCAAACCTGTTCTTTCTCCTAACTTGAAGCACTGATATTGACTATGCATTTAACGTTGAGAAGGTGACAAAAAGGAACATCCATCCATTTTCTTACACCCTTGTCTCTAGTGGGGTTGGGAGGTGCTGGTCTCTATCTCCAGCTAACGTTCTGGGCGAGAGGCAGGGGTCACTCTGGACAGGTCGCCAGTCTGTCGCAGGGCAACACAGAGACAGACAACCATGCACACACACACACACACTCACACCTAGGGAGAATGTAGAGAGACCAATTAACCTGACAGTCATGTTTTTGGACTGTGGGAGGACGCCGGAGAACCCGGAGAGAACCCACGCATGCACAGGGAGAACATGCTAACTCCATGCAGAAAGACTCCGGGCCGGGAATCAAACCCAGAACCTTCTTGCTGCAAGGCAACAGCTCCACCAACTGCACCACTGTGCAGCAAAAAGGAACAATTCACCATTTCCCCCCCCCACACACATTCACCCCAGTGGATCCCTAAAGCCCTTTTAGCTTCCCCCTGCGTCTAGCCATTAGACGTGTTGACGTTCAGAGCTCTACATGTATCTGTGCCGTCAACGTTTCCCAAAGATAACACCTCGGCGTCATTCCACCCCTTTACACCCTCCTAACGCACAACGACTCTGCTGTGAAAACTAAAATTAAATCTCAAACAAGAGGCTCTCATTAGCAGAGGGGGGGGGGGATAAAAGATGCAAGAGCGTACACAGGTATAAACAAGATCTGAACAGGAAAAATAATGACCTCCTGGTTAAGCTAAAGCTGACACCTTGGATATCGGATACCCGCCCTGCATGAAAAAGACAAAACAGCCAGATTCCCTCGTGGGACAAAAAGTGTTTCTTTCTGTGTGCGGAGTGGAGTTTGTCCCAGAAATGGACCTGGCCGTTTTGCTGACCTGACCACTGTTTCCCCTCTTTTTTGTTTTTTTTAACTACAACATAAAACCTCATTAGCTCACACATACACTGCCACGCCCTCACACACACACACACGCATATCAGAGAGCTTCTTTAATCCCAACAAGGGAAGCCTGCATGTAATTTGATCTTTCCATGGCAGTGCTAAGAAATTCTCAGGAGAGCCGTGTTTTCCATAGTCATGCTCTGGGTTTTTTTTTTCTTTCTCACGCTTATGAAAAGAGACGAGCGGCGCACCGAGGAAGGCCGCGGGTTCTCCCTCACGTCCGACATTGATGCAAAGAACGGCAAGCGGAACTGAGGCGACTCGTGGAAAACTCTTTTCTTGGGTTTAAAAATGCCTCGCGGAACCGTTTGTACGCCCTGAACTCTTTTCACGGCACAACCAATCGGACGAGTCGCTTAATCCAAACCCACGGCTCGCAGTCGTCTGCCTAGCAACCGCATTGCGTCCTCCCCACGCAAACAATCTGGACGCGACAGATTTTTCATTTAGCGGAGAGTCGGATGACCGCTACTGAAGGGATTTGAAGGTCAAGAGCCAGAGGGATTACGGAATAGTCAGATGCCTGGACGACTAACGGTTATGGGCCAGAAGATCTGCTGAGTGAATGGGTCTGTTTTGAGTGTTTGTTTATTGCAGCATTTCAAGCATACAGGCTTCATTTTATGGAGAGCCAAAAGGGACAAAATTGAAAACAATAAATACATCAGCAAATCATTAATTAAATATATCATGAATTAAAATAATAAAAAATGTCTAATTGATATATCTGATTCTGGATCGGATTTCAGGTAAATTATTGAGAATTATTTCTACTGCTATCGATCCGTCTGATGCGATATATATCGTTACTGATTTATCGTCCAGCTCTACGTCACCATGAAATAACTTTATCTGGGCGGAGTCAGGGACGGACCTGTGGGCGGAGCTAATCCTGGATCTTTTGAGCTCCACTAGATTAGCCTCATTTTTTGATTCTTCGTACTACAAAATTGATAAATTAATTGTCTATTAAATACAATTTTAAAACGATTATGTCATGGAACATTTAGCTAAATAATTTATTATGTATATTTTTTATATGTCATAAACATTATATTTCAACCATTTAGGTTGATATTCAGTGTTGCTATTTACTGAAACCCTTCAAAAATATAATACATCAAATATTATAAGGAAGAACCTTTTATCAGAAGAGACCAGAGGTTGGTTTTCCTCAAAACTAGTGCATTTAGTTTGCATTACATACATCAGCGTGAGAGAGAGATTTATCTGTGAACGGTTACGACCCGTGTAAACCCATGGGATCAGAGTTTACAACGTACAGAAATATAATCTGACATCTTTACTAGATGTTGCAGCACACATAAAATATCTAATGTTCTAAAATCAATCTCATATTTTTGATGCAGTCTGATCAACTGCGTTTCAAAAAAAAAAAAAAATCTCCTTAAATAATGTCAAATATTTATTATTTTCCTACATGAGCAACTTTTCTCTCCCTGACATCCGACGCCCCGGTTTGGAGCGACCTTTCACCTCGTCACGTTCTCAACCAATTGGCTGGAGCGATTCTGTGATCCAGATTTAGCACGGCTATCAGTGGCACGGAGAATGTTGGCCAGGAAGCAGAAGAGAAGCTTTTACCAGGAAGGAAAGAAAGAGAAAACCTGCGGAATCCTTCGTGATTACCGAGCAGCATTTTGGTTCTAGTTTAAAGTCAAACAAATTAGTGTCATTCCTAAACATTATTCAGAAACCTTATTGTGGAGAGTAGCAAGTACTTGAACATTTATTTATTACAGTAAATCTAAACAACCGCCTCAGATTGTTTATTTCCTTTATTTTCATAGTTTGTGTTTTTACATTTTTACTCCCCGCGTTGCCATCTGACATCTGCAAGCTTGTTTTTTGCATTGCTAATTAGCTAGCATTAAAAAATTGATGGATTTTAGCCTGGAAATTGAGAGGATTTGTAAACTGTCCTCTGAAATTAAGTGAATATTTAAGGGTCTGCAATCTCCACAAAATACAAATAGCAACTGATGTTTAGTGCTACGTAAGCTAACAGTGCTAATGGAAACATCGCTAATCGTGAAGAAGTTTAAAATGTTAAATCCTTCTCTTTGGGTTTTGAAAAAGTAAAATAGATTCTTAACTCTCCCTGTCTCAACCATTTTTAATTGTCATTGATTGTGTTTCTTAAAGACATATCCAAAAAACCTACAATCAGTAGCTAACAGATGCTAATGTTGTTAATAAAAACATCGCTAATCACAAGGAAATTTAAAATGCCATTTAAATCCTTCTGACTTTTGACAAAATAAAATAGATTTTAAGTCTCTCTGTCTCCCAACCATTTCTAAATGTTATCAATTATGGGTCTTAGAAACATATTTTTAAAAAACGGCTAAAATAAGTAGCTAACTGTGTTAATTAAAACATTGCTAGTCTCAAAGAAGTGTAAAACTCTACAGTAAAAGACACACTGAGCTGCAGTGTGGTCACACCTACAGTACCTCAAAGGTTTCACTGTTAATTTAAATCAGTTCACAACCAGTTTTTCTTAAATGACGGTAAAATTAGAGACGTTTTCACACGCTAATCAACGCCGCATATGATGGCGCTTTTCAGGTTTTTAAAAGTACCTCGAACACACGGTGTGATGTGTGTATTTTTAGGAGACGGTGTTTCAGATGACATTTGTGTGTGTGTGTGTGTGTGGAAGTGTGAGAGCGTCAGGAGAAATAAAGAGTGTCGCACGAAAGCAGAAACTCGTCAGACAGCACTCACCGATGCAGGCGTGCACACGGACGGTCAGCTGGGTCCGCAAAATAACACTGTGCTTCTTCCCTCTGGACCTGAAACAGTGGAACAAATCAACCATAAAAATGACGAATAAATAGTTATTGATTTTTCCTTTTTTTGGACACATGTAATAATTTATGTTGCTGTGTGAGAAGCGACAGAGGTTTTGTATTTTGCAGACAGACAGTGACCTGCATCAAATTTGCGCCCCTATACTGATACGCATCTGAACCTGGAGATTAGACAGCAGAAACGCAAGGAGACACAACAAACGTTTACACACATCCATCCATTTTCTTTACACCCTTGTCCCTGTTTACACACACACACATGCAAAAAAAAAAAACACACAAAAAAACTCTGCAAGCCAACATGTTGATGTGCGTTCACACTCAGCAAGACGATTCCTCCTGATCTTTCCGGAGGAATCAGTGTCTTCCATCACCAACATGATAAAATCCAACAAAAGCAGGGAAAGCACCACTTATGCAAAACAAGCAGAGAAGCAAAATATAAAGAAGAGAGCAGACAGATTTCTGTTATCAGCTGGGAAGTGAAGGCAAATATCAACACAATCTGTCAAAGTATTCTCTATATTCTGTTGCCTTAGCAAAGCTACAATAACGTGGCGCAGATTTTCAAAACAAGTAAAGAAAAACTTGCATAAAGTGGATATAAAAAATGCAGCATTAAAGATCAGAGACTCAGTCTAGTTCAGATTTACTTTTAATGTTTTAATTGGTACAAAGGCAGATACAAAATTAAAAAAAAAAGACAGCTCAGAAGGAGGTCAGTTCGCGACATAATCTCACAGCGATTTTCTCTCCCAGGCCTTCTGACGCTGAGAAGTCCGTGCCGTGAAGGGACTTTGTTTACTGCGAGCTGCGGTGAGCAGCGTCCCGCCACAGCTGGAGTCCCGACGCATATTTGGCTTGTGGGAAAATTCGGAGTGAAAATCTGGTGACCAAAATGCTTTATCGTGTATTAGAAACTGCAGTTCTCTGGCCAAAGGGGTTTTTCTTTCCTTCTTCTAGGCCTTCCATCCATCTTAGAAGTTGAAATATTTAGTATAAAAATAATCCAGGTAAAACCATTTATTTTTGCGTGCGTTGTGTGTGTAATATAAAACGGGGATTTGTCAAATGCAGGTATTGGAATCCCTCATTACGTAACTGAACAAAGAGCCACGTCCAATCAGGAATTGGCCTCACCACATGTTGTTGATTTTCAAAGTAATTACGAGATCTTAAACTAAAGAACACAAATTAAACCAAAAAAATAAATAGATAAATAAAAAATAAGTCATTCTGACTGTGAACAATTTACAAATTTGAAAAAGTGTCCATCTTAAAGAGTGATGGTGGGGCAGAAAAGTCATACCAATACAAACCAGTCAGAAATACTGGTACAAATTATTATTCACCTGTCCATCCTCTGGACACTTGGGCACATGGATACTGAGAAATATCCACATGGAAACAAACACGCATACAAATAGACACGAAGAACATCGTTCATCCGGGGGACAGCCAGCACCGATCACGCTGCCGTCCCCAAACAGATCAGCAGACCGCAACTCTCCACGAACACACAATGTCCCAACAGTGCAAGCAGCCCCCCATTAGCAGCTGCCGTGTGTGTGTGTGTGTGTGTGTGTGTGTGTGTGTGTGTGTGTGTGTGTGTGTGTGTGTGTGTGTGTGTGTGTGTGTGTGTGTGATACTCAGGGGTCTAACGGGAACACGCTTCAGGCGCAAAAAACAAAACCAGACAACGAAAAAGTTCCTCTAAAGTGTGGTTTGATTAATTTGCTAAAGTTGGCAGGGGTTGCTCGTTGTTAAGCTAGGAGTTGGCTAGCAAACGTGGTTAAACGCATTCATGATTGTTTTGGGGCTTTCAAACGTTCTGCTGCTTACAAAGTATCTTTTGTGTAGTTTCTAGTACAAATATCTTAGTCTTGTCTCATTTCAGGTGTACTAACTCACAAGTAACTTTCCAGTAAGATATAGGAGCTTGTGTTAAGTCAATAATTCCTTAATATTGATATATAAAAAAAGAAGTACTAGCTCCCCTGACAGTTTTCTAATCTTTTCTACATGGAAAAAAGTGTCTTGTTATAAGTGAAGGCATTTGCCAGTGGAACTACAACTTTATCATCAATGTTAAGAAATGATTGACTTAAAACAAGGTCCAAGGTCTTGCTGACAAGTGACTTATCAGTTAATTATGTCTTAATTTAAATGTACTGAAATGTTTAGACTAGAAAGCAAGTCCAAATTACTTTGTGTTTTTGTTTTTTCCTGCAGTGTGCTCAATGTTTTTTTTATTTTTATGTCACTGAATATCTTCCTAACCTCACCAAAGTATTTCCAATTATAGAGAGAAAAAAAAACACACAGGCTATTAAGGCTGACTATGCTAAAAGGACATAATTTGTTTGGCTGGTCTTGAAAACGGGGCTGTGACAATGACAAAACTCTGAAAATGTTTTCTAGTCACTTGTTTTTGGAAGGCTGATGTATCTGTAATGGTCGTCGTTTCTAAGCGAGGGCTCAGACTTGGAGATAAAAACATTGGGTAAAACTGAGTCTAGATTACAACTGGAAGATTTCCAACAGCTTGATTTCTCTTTCTTGTAAGAAGACAGAAAGCGAAGCAAGTCGTCTTTGAGCCAGCTGACCATCAGTGCACGGCAACAGACGGGAGAAGGTCAGCGATGCTCTTGACTCTTAATGGCTTTGGCCAAAAAATTATAAAGAACAGAACATTTAAAAATATATATATACCAAGACAAAATGATTTCAGGCAATGTCTGTGCAGAAGTTCCACTAAGAAATCTCACTCTTAGTTGCTATGATATTCAAATTCAGACAACTTTATTAATCCCAAGGCCGTGCATTCGCCTCTAACATTTATCCACTAACTAGAGTCAGTAATTGAATAACAATTCGGCGTAAATAAAAACAAAAGATAAACACAATAGACAAACAATATTAGCAGAAAGATAAATTAATAAAAAGTTTTTGCAGTATTTTTTATAAATATGTCAAATTTATTTATTTTATTTTTGTAAAGGTTTGATGTTTTTATATATATATTAAGCCTAAAAATAGGAGTAAAATTGTTCTGGAATTGAAACATGAAAACAAGTTTCCTACAGCAGTTGTAAAAGAAAAAAAAAAACAGAAAGAAAAAAAGGAAAAAAACAAAAACTAATCAAAATATTAACTTTTTTTGATCGTTTGCGCTTGATTACGAAAAAAAAAAAGATGACTCCTCGGATTGTAAAAGGTTGCTGACTCTTAGTCTGGAGTATGAAATCCTAATAAATTACATTGGATTTGTGGTTGCAAGTGACAAAGTGTGGAAAATCTCAGTGGGTATTAATATCCCCACAAATGGCAACGAATGCTCTCATAGTTTCAGGTTTTATAGCAAATCCTGAAGCCTCAAGGGAGAGGTTTCTCTTGGCTCTGAACAGAAACACAAACTGGAAAACTACGGCGATATACGTGACGACGTTTTTTGCTACAATTTAGTGTCTGCACAACCTGTCCTTTATACCTTCCAGTTTTCTTTATTTTTCTTTTTTTTTTTAACTACACTAAAGACCAGTGTGTCATTTATTAAAAGAAGAAAAAGAAACAGAGAGAAGAGTTATTGCTCTAGAAAGGAGGGCACATCTGACCTGCTTTACAGAGTGCTTCATACTTTCCATGAACTTGTGCTTCCAAAAAAAGAAAAAGAAACATCCACATCCAGCAGCTTGTGATTCTGCTCGTTATATGAGAAAATGAAGGAACTCAGAGAATATGTTTTGTGAGGGGCAAAGTGGCGGAAGAGCCTTTGTCTCGTTGCGGGTGCGGTGGTGAGCGGAAGGGTCTTACCCTGCATCGTCCGCCTGAAACCCCTCCAGCTCGTCCCTTTGCTCGGCCAGCGAGGACTCCAGGTCCAGGTAGGTCCCATTGTGGGACAGCTGAAGTGTGCAATCGTCGAGCTGCAAAAACACGAGAAGGACACGGCCGTCATGAAACACAGAAACCGAACCAGAAGCAACCAAAAACATCCATTTCAACGCAACTCAAACCTCGCTTTCCGGCCCCCCCGAAAAAGGGCCTGTAAAGTCCATCTGGTGATTGACACAGGCGACTCGACCCACTTTTCAAGCGGTCACTTGCTTACGTCTATTTATGTTTCACACCCTTGAATAAGAAAAAACAATGTGAGCCACTGAAATAAAGCCGCTTTATTGGCTCGAACAAACGCCATGTACAGTTGTCGGTGGAGATTCTGCTTTTGGCATTACGGCGGAGCTGCTGAGGGAATTAACTCGTAATAAAGCTGCAGGGACGTGAAACCAAACCCAGAGTGGAGCACAGAGCGAAGGGGAAGCTTTTAGTGCATGTAAATACCGGCTGCGGGAAATGTGACACTTGAAGTTTGCTTAAATTCGTATTAGGCGTGAAGATTCAGCATTTTTAGGTGTCTCTGCATCTGTGAACGGGGATTTCACCCAAAACCTTTCTCACATGTACAGTACAGACCAAAAGTTTGGACACACCTTCTAATTCAATGGGTTTTCTTTATTTTCATGACTATTTATAAGGCAAGAAATCCCACTTATTAACCTGACAGGGCAGGTTGACCTATGAAGTGAAAACCATTTCAGGTTTCTACCTCTTGAAGCTCATCAAGAAAATGCAGAGTGTGTGCAAAGCAGTAATCACAGCAAAAGGTTGCGACTTTGAAGAAACTAGAATATAAGGGGTATTTTCAGTTGTTTTACACATTTTTGTTTAGTGCATATTTCCACATGTGTTGTTCATAGTTTTGATGCCTTCAGTGTGAATCTACAATGTCAATAGTCATGAAAATAAAGGAAACTCATTGAATTAAAAGGTGTGTCCAAACTTTTGGTCTGTACTGTATATGAGTTAGCACAGTCTGTTTCTCGTAAAAAATGAAAATAAAAATCTCAACCTAGACGCTGTTCAATCGACAAAAAAACTAACAAAAAAAAACACTGCAAGAGATTGACTCGGTTTTGGTGTGTAACGGGAAGCCCTGCAGGATTTGGAACCAGGTGCACGGCCAGGTCTCTGCCCCCCACTGGCGCGGATCTTTTATGAGCGCAGTCACAAGTTGGGAGCAGGTGCGAACAACTATTGGAGACGACTCACAAAAAGCAACTTCCATCTTTGGTGCAGCGGAGAGCCTGGGAGTGTCGTCGTAGTTTCCGGTTAAAAGCCGTTCGTGTCAAAGCTTCCAGACCTGTCACTGGGTCGTTCAGGTTCTGGTTCTGCTCTGCTAACCCCAGAAGCAAACATGAGGAAGCAGCATCCAGCTTCTATGCTGAACAAATCCAGAACAAACGTCCAGAACACTAGCAAACAGCTGAAACACTGTTTAGAGTTGCCTTTGGTCAACATGATGTGCTTTTGCTTGATGATTCTGATTCTGAAGTTTGACAAAATGTAATGTTTGTTGCTTGTTTCATAATTGACGACTATATGACGATTTTTTTTTTTTTTTTTTAACGTTGTAAGGCACTTTGAACCTCCTTGTCGCTGAAATGTGAGATAAACTTGACTTGAAGATCAGAGGAGTCATCCATCGGTATTTAGCAGGTCGGTGGTATCGTTGGGAATATTAGGTGTGCTGCCAATAAACTCCCACCCCGCACCCACACACACACACACACACCTCCACAGCCGACCATTCAAGTGGCCTGACGACACTTTGTGACCAGGGCAAAACCTGCTCCTGCTCCCCGTCAGTCCGTCCCTCCCTTTCACGCAGAAACGGGGACGGACTGTCGGACGGACTCGCAGCATAAATATAACTCTTGCTATATTTACTCTGCTCTGAGGCAAGCGCGCACTAGGGGCGTAGAGGGTGAGAGAGTCCACAAAGACCTCAAGTCAAATGGGGGCACAACCTGGACAGACACCAACGTTAGCATGTTGTTGTTTGATTTGAACATGTCCAGATCGTAAACAGACAGGTATTTTACGACGTTTGACCAACGATTAGCAAACGGAACATCAGATTTTGGGTCTGATTTGTGGACAAATATAGATAAATTGAGTTGAAATCGAATGTTAGGACATTCAAATTAAACTGGATTGTTTGCGTGTGTCTACCAGGTGTGTTGCAAATTCCCTATGCTTATGTTTGAGCTTAGACTAGGACAATGGCTCTCTTAGTTTTTTACTAGCACTCCAGTTAATAGTTAGAACTTGTACATTTTTCAACGACAACCATTGCATTCACAGATATTTTTCAAACACTACTGCAACAGGACTTTTTGTTGTTGTTGTTTTACATAGTAGAAAACAAAAAAGAGAACAAATTGTCATTATTTTGATCATTTTGTTAGATTTTCAATTTCAATGGAAATGTTCCTAATTTAAAAAGACTAAAGTCACAAATCCTAACCTCAAAAGCCAACACCAAAGTTGTTTTTTCTTCTTTTGCTCTACAATTTAATCTCCCACCAACACAGTTCCATACAGTCTTCTTTACTGAACTTGTTCCACAACGTTGACAAATGCAACGCAGAGAATATATTATTAACTTGCATCGCCAGAAGCAGCCGGCCTGGTCGCTAAGCATATCTAATAGAGAATCCCACTGGTTCTCCAGTTTGGAACAGGAGCATAATTGGGTTTGATGTAATCCCCACATCCGAGTTCCAAGCTCAGAGTTAACTGGAACGTAACACACCACCCATAGTGGAGTCAGAGTCCACTTCACCGCTCACTACTTTTGAAAGTTTCTGTATCAAGCAACACACCTTCTTTGGTTGTTGGTGGCTCTACAAGCAACTAAATTATTCGTATTTGTCCTGGAAATGACTAATTTGTAAATTTCTACAGAGTACCAATAAAAACAGGTACTTTTACTACAGATTGAGATACAACCAGCATATTTTTTCAGGTCTTTTTTTTTTTTAATCGCTCTTCTCTTAAGTCAATCCAAGACGAAGTACCCCTAATCTTATACAATAATCAGGCATAATGACAGCAGTACTGCTCCAGTTTCTTCTCTTTCTCTCTGAACAACATGAATCCATCTGTGTCAACTAGCTAATCCACTTAGCAAAACGCACCGCTAATGCACACAAGTCCAACTGCAGAGATGTGTTGGCCCGCTAAACACCTGGGATTTGTGTATTTTCTCAAACAAAGCACACTATGGTAGGTGGCAAAACACAAAAGAAGAATAGAATTGCAAAAGAAAATGGTTACGAAAGAAAAGGTAGCATAAAAAAAGAGGAACCCAGAATGCTAAAGCTAGCTTAGCATCATGTTCAGATAAAAACGTTTTTTTGGGGGGGGGGAGCTTGGTGTTCACGGCAACATTAGTTTAATGTTAATAGAAAAAAAAAGTTAAACAGTTTATAAATTGTTTTCTGTGCACATTTCAACAAAAATATTTACGGGTTGTTTACAGAAAGTGTCAGAATTTTATTCTATGGCCAAAATTATCCTGGTTTGCGGGGCTTCGTGAAAGAGAAATCTGGGTTTTTATGCCTAAAATCAGATGCAACACAGTGCAGTAAGGTGAGTCCAAGTAAAGTTAATCCCAAATGTCAAACCATTGTTGCTCACACTTTCTATGTGTGTGAGAACTGGTCTGTCTGTCCAGGCCTGGGACAAAAGGAGTGGAAACAACAAGTGGAGGGTGGAGGGGGGGTTCATGTCCTGTCCCACTGCCCTTGTTTTTTTTTTTTTGCTGCTGTGAAAATCAGACAAAAGCATTTTTAATCCCATTCCACAGTCGTTCTCCAACATCACCTTAAATTTCACCAGTCAGGTTTTTCTTTATAACTGTTCTCTTATTGTTTTGTTTTTCTTTAAAGGTTTGATTATTCCAACTTTGACCTGTTCAATTTGGGGGTTTTTCTCAAATTATTTCCCTTTTTTTTATCCTGTAAGACAATTACTTACAGGTTACTTAAACAATGTTAAAAAAAAAGGGTGGCAATAGAGGGAGTTCTTAGTTTTAATGCCCTAATGCAGGGGTGTCAAACTCATTTTCGTTTTGGGCCCAATCAAGATCATTAAGGCTCTTAAAGGGCCGGTTGTGCCGAATGTATTGATAAAACCCGTTCACAAACTGTTAATATATGAATGAATTCCTAAAAATAAATATTATTGAACATCTTTTCAGTCCCTCCAAGATTGGGTAATTCTTTTTGTCATTTTTTTTGCAATAAAAAACAAAGTGTTCGCGACACTAATTTGGAAATATTTGCAATATTTGCACTTATATCTATGACAGTATATGCGACTTTTTAATACTTGCTGTATGGATATGGACTATAATCTGACATCAGTTAAAGCTGAGGCAGCTGTTTAGTACAAGTAAGAAAGGCTTTGACAATTTTTGAGAAAAATCTGCAATTAACTCCCAATTATATATTAGCTCAAAAAACGTCAGAGGATCTGCTGATTTTGCATGAATTTCCACGATAATTCTCAAGGTGGTCGAGGAACTGATTGATTGATATAATTTGGTAGTAAACAGATAAAAACAGCATTGATTTTATTGATAACTTATTGTTTAAGCACACTTAGTGTTTAGTCTAGGACCTAGAGGGCCACATAAAAAGCTATGGCGGGCCGGATTTGGCCCACGGGCCTTGAGTTTGACAAGGCCCTAATGAATAGGAGGCTGGGGAACTAAAAAACTGATATAGAAAATGTCAAGCGCAGATAATAATTGATCAGATTTTACTTGACTGATTCTAATTTTTGACCTATTGAAAGATGCGTCTCTACTGGAATCTGTGGTTGGCAAATCAAATACGGCAGAGACTTTAAGCTTTGATGCATTAATGAGAATAATCTTGTAATTCCATCATTTTCTGATGGATTCAAAACTCTTGCGTCATCCACCACAGCACCTACGACCTCCCTCATCTCTTCTGTGTCACATCATTTTTCGTAACACACCTCCTAATACACCGTCAACCAAAGCCGGTCTCTTCCTATGAACACTTGTCTCGGGTGATGCAGGTATTAATGTAACAAAAACACGTCTCGCTGTTTGTAGACGGAAGAGAGTCGGCTCCACAAAACGGGGGCCAGAGGAACATAGTGACCGAAATGCTTTACACCCGTTTAGCCAAATTCTCCCAGAAGGAGTGAAGCAAAGAAAGGAAGGAAGAAAAAAAAAAAGGACAGGAGGGCCAGAGGGGCGGGATGTAATTACTTCCATGTTAAAATAACACCTAGCCTGCCGATGATCGTGGTCAGTCGACAGTTATAGATGCCCTTACGTAATTTAGCCGGCAACTTTTAGCGACGCAGGAGATTCTGTTCTAGGAAGAGCGTGGGGGGAGGGAGGGCTTTTCCATGTGGCCATTAAGTCTCTCAGGGCTGCTTTAACAAGAGCTATTCGCTAATTCAATAAAAGTCGACCTCTGAAGTGCAGGATTTACTGTTTTTTTTTTTTTTTGTTGTGTTTTTTTTATTTGTAGGGGAAGGGAGTTCCTTATTGTAAAAATGTGCAGCGCACTGCAAAAGTATTGGTGCCCCTTGGGCGCATTGTGTGGCATTACATGCACAGACTTCAGCGTATTTTCCTGGGAAACTGTTTGGCGGACAAACGCATAAATGACACTGAAAGACAAGAATGCACAATTTTCAAATTGCTTACGACTAAAAATCTGGAAGGTGTGGCATGCATTTGTATTGGAACAGAGTTTGTAAAATGTCTGCAGGAAAAAAAAGATTTTGACATGGCTTTGAAATAATATTTTATTTGCTTTTTTTGTCATTTATTTTCTTTTGACTAATATATTTTTAATACTATTATGCATTCTTGTACATATATCTGCCCTCCACCCCCCACACATTTTTTAGCTTTAATGCCCATTTATTTAGATCAAATGAAGGGAGCGCCTTGAGCTACATTTGGATTCATTACACGCGACATTTAAATACAAGCTCACTTAAGCGTTCGCTTATTCTTAATAAAAATCTTCAGAAATCACCTCATTAGTGGAGAGCTTCAACCTGCGTGTTATCGAAGAACAATCGGCAACAGGAAAATCCTTTTTGAGGGTTGACTTTAAAAACAAAATATTACTTTCTGCTGTACGTGTGAACCCATCCCCACCGCGAGACGTGACAGTTTGAGCTGCTGTGACCAAAACAATGCATAAACTCTACCTCGATCCCATTGGAATTCACTACAGTTCGCTGTTGTGATGGTGCAAGATATGAAAAAAAGTACCACTGCAGTAGACCGAAACCAGTGCGGTGAGCTGGACCTGACGTGTTTCTCTTTGATGATGATTTATCCAAACTGCTCTTTCCCTTTTTGTCAGAGCAGTTTGGACCAAGCAACACATCCAAGGCTCTCCGATTTAGCCCTAGCAACCCGGGCTGTGTGTTTATACTTGTGTTTGGTCAGAGAGGTGGAAGAGGACGTAGAGGAAGAGGACAGGAAAACCACAGCGCCCAAAGTGAGGAGAACAAAGTGTCGCAAGGATCCAGGCCACGGCCACAGGAATTCTGGGACAAGTGACCTATACTTTACATGCGGCCGAGCCAGTCGAGCGCAGAGTTCTCCCATCGCAGCATAATAACACAGGGAGAAAAGTTCAGGACGTTGAGGTACAGTGAGAAGAAAAGGTCGCTTTATAAGACTGAGAAATAACCCAATAAGCCAAACAAATCACTTAAAAAAAAGTGTCATTTTTCAGATTTTCCCATGTTATCTCCAGAGTAAATCCTTAAAAAGCCCCGAAGTTCGGATCCCGACTCTGCGACGGGCAAAAAAGCGCAGCGATTCCATCCCATCCCTATAATCTAAGCACAATATCCAGTTGCCATAGCACACGGTCTTCCTCCGTGATGGGAATAAAATTGCAAACACAAACACAGACTGCACCATCTGTCCTTGCGTAAGTTGTAATCATAAGCTTTTCTGTGCTGTGGGCTATTTTTCATTTGTTTTGTGGCTTTTAAGGATCGGGCAGCACAAGATCCACTGGTTTTGGAAAAAGCCATTCTGCTGTCGAGCGCTGGCTCACCGACGGGGTCATGCGGCAGCACTTCGATCTCCCCGAGTCTCCCTTTGATTTTCAATTTAAACTTTACTGTCTGCTTATGTGAAAATCACACAAATAAGAGGGCGTATAATAAGGTCTGCGTCACTTTGACGGCTCGCCTGGGCGAATTCTGGGCATCGGCTGGTTACCGATACCGAGGTACTAAAGAGTTACGGTTTTAAAACCATCATGCAATCCTACGGTACAACAAGCTTTCAGTGAGATGCCAGAGAATGTGCCACCATAGTTTATGCTTTGAAGCATTCCCCACTTGTTGGTCAGCATTAGCAGCTAGGTTAGAGAGGGCTACTACAGTTTATGCACGAGAAACAAGATTTGACCACTTGAGATTACACTGTACCATTGAAAGTATTTACTTGAAGGCTTTCTTCCAGGCTTAGCAGTGTGTTTATGTGACTTTTTGGAGATTCTTATATCTGTGAGGTCAGACACAAATCAATCAGCAATTTTAAAAAGCTTGAATTGCCGATTGGTCGATATAATTTTTTTTTTTTTTTTTTTTGCTGAAACGTTGCTAAATATAGCAAGAGATTCACAGAGTTGGCAACAGTGGGGTGACTATTGCCAACTGCATTGCCAGCTGCAAACATGAAGACATGACCCGTTGGGTGGGTCCATCAGCCAATCCTCTCTCAGAGTACAGTGGCTAATTTTTAGATCTTAAGGAGGTAGATAAGATCGGCTTCACATTCAAGTATCGGCCACTCATCGAAGTCCCAAAATTAAAGAAATTAGATCCGATGTATCAGCTGGTCCATTTATCGACACGCCCCTAATCTCTACTCTAATTGACCTACAAGGTATTCTACAGGGTTAAGCTCAAGAAACACCAATTGCGACCGACTATTCATGAGCCGATACGATTTTTTTCTCTCATGAAGATTGACTATTCATGTGAGAGTAAGAAATCAATTGCAGGAAATTGCTAGCGGTCTGCGAGGCCCAGTTACCTTCAACGTGTTCTAACTGCTGTGTACATCATCCGCAAACGTGGCTTGATGTTGGGAAACACATCGAACAACTGTCATTCCACTACACTCTCTGCACTATCATAACCACAAAGAGCAGCCAAAATGTAACATTGGGTAGGTTGTTATATTTCTGGTGCCATGCAGTAGAATTAGATTTTCCAATGAAATATGTGGCTATATTCCACATTTATCCAAAAATGTCTTCTAATATCATGCAACCCAAATCAGGAAATCGGGGATCAGCAGGTCAAGTATTTTTTAAAAAGGGATATTTTTCCCCTTGTTCATCAAGACATAAGAACTTCCACTGTTTTTATTTCTGAAAATACATTAACTCAGAGCATGCACTTAAATAAACTTTATTTTAGCTTAATAACATAAGAATGTAAAGTTTAGGAACACATGCCATGATAAATAAACAGAAACCAACTTTGCCAAAGAACCTGCAGCAGAATCTCGGAGTTCTGATGTTATTTTTTAAAACATCAGTCAGAACAGAAACGGCCAGTCAGAGCTCAGAGAAAATCAGAAATCGGTGTATCTCTAATAATAACTCCAGGAAATGTTTGTGTTCATACCAATATCAAGTGGAAACCATGTTATTTTTACTCGATTCTATCATCCCTCGAGAATGTCATACCAGCCCATGCCTGGTGTGATCATGTGTTCCAGTCAGCCTCGTCAGTGAGGAATGTAACGTTTTGTTTCAACGTCATCTTTTCTCCCCATCAAAACGGCCCTAAAGCTGCATCTTTCCTGCTCCGACACGCTCCTCTGACTGAGCCGATCATCTGTGATTGGGGTTGCTGGGCGCCTGAGCAGTGGGGCCGTCACTTGGGGCCAGAGGAGCGGGACAGATCGGGATATATCTAGTTGCCCTGTTGCGTTTGCAGCCACCTGTTAGAGTGACGAGTAGAGCACAGACATGCAGCAATCGGGTTCACTCGGCTGCAGGAGATTTCAACCTGACGGGGTTCATTCTGAGACTGAGAAACCCCTAAAACGGCAGGGTCAAAAGGAAAGACCTCTTTTTTTTTACTAGAACTGGTAAGGGCAGTATACACATTAAGACCTCAATAAAAAGTGTACTTCATTGAGGAAAACTCCGTTAAAATTGTGAAATTTCATTCCGGGTTTTGTTTTTAACGTGTGCCAACCCAGATCATCAGTGACCCCCGCTCTTTTTATAACCCTCCTGCGACCGCCCCTGGATATTTAATCTCTTGTAAGTGAAGGCAGCGTTTCGAAGCTGCTGAAGGCTTTGTGGCAACCTTGTTTCATTCCACAGATTGGAGTCACTTGTGTTCTGAAAATAGCCTCTGAATACTGGTTGCTGGAGTATATTTGCAGGAGCCCTGAAGGGGAGAAAAACAGGAGTCCAAAAACTCCATGTGGTTCTGCTCTAACTTTCCCCCAAACACATCCAAACGTTAAAAACATAAACAAACTCATATTCTACAACAGATTTCTGTCAGATCAACTCATCAACACTCCATGTTTCGTCTTGCTTTTGTTTGTTTCCACAAAGGAAGGTGATTCCAGCGCTGTTTACCAAAGGGATTATCCTACCTTGTGTGGAGCTTTGAGGAGCCGGTGGACGCCCGCTAGCTGGTTGATGAGGGGGATGTCCTCCCTGAAGGTGTACACCGGGGGTCTGGTCGGCTCTGGAAAGTTAGTGCTGTTGAACGGATCGGTGTCATCTAAAAACTGGACCCTGCAGACGAACGTGGCCATGCTGCATCCATGCAAGTGGCTTCTTCTGAGGGGACGGACGGGGCAGGGTAGAGGGTAGGAGGGCAGTCGATGGGGTTTGGAGGGAGGGGGGCGGTGGGAGAAGCCGGAGCGCTCCTCAGCCGGTAGCGACCGACAAAATCCCCGTCGCCAAGAGCGGCCGGAGAGAAGGTGTGTGTGGGGGGGGTGGGAGGGATGTCGCCCTTTCCCCGTCTGCGGCGAGGCTCGCTCGGTCCTGAGCGGTCGGGAGTTATTCTCTGAGAGGCAGGTGGCCGGTGATGAAGAGGAGGGAGTAAAGCGGAGAGTGAAGGATCAGCGCAGCCTGGCCGGGACAGCCGGTCTGCTGTCTGTCTGAGCCTAATCCACCCCACCCCTCTCTGAGTGAGCTGTGTCTATTTTCCCCTCTGCCCTCCTCTTCCTCCTCCCTCACTCTCTCCTGCTTTCCAGTGGCTTCCTCCATGAAAATCATCGGAGCACTAATCCGATGGTCACCTGAAACAACAACAACAACAACAATAAAACATTTTAAACTGAATAATAATTGTAAAAAAAAAACCCCAATAATAATAATGAGGGGTTTCGGGATAGAATTTAGGCTTGGAAATTAGGTAATCTATACTGCTTTATTTTGGTTGTAATTTATTCATTTATTTATGTTATTTATTGACACCAGAACTCTGTTGTAAACGCGATTGCTGTGGCAAATTGTTGATCTCTGGCGACATCATGTGGCCACACCTTGCAGCTGCAGTCTCTTCAGTCTCTGTGGCATTACAGCAAACTGCGCTGTACTTTACTGGAATTTTCTATACTGGACGAACAAAAAGTGATTTTTTTTTTTTTTTTTTTTTTTTTTGCTTGATCATTTGAATGACCAAACACTGTATTCCTCTTTACTAAAATTTGTATTAAATTTTAAAGATAATAAAATATCAGATTGATTTTAAGTAACTTTTGAATTAGTTTAAAAATAGAATTTTGAAATGATAAACACAAAATAAAAATATATATATAATTCCAATGAAAAATCGGTCAAAATAGATGATTCTATCTTAAATTAAAAAAAAGTGTGAAAAGCATATCGGTATCGCGATGCTGCCATCTGCTGGTTGCCTCGGGAAGCTATTTTGATTACGCAGGACTCACAAATTTATCAATAAATTAAAAAAAGATAAGCCACTAAACATTAACGCCTTTTACAAATCTCAGTAGAAACTGGGTCGGGTTACAGGTTAAACACAAAGCACAATAATATATATTTTTAACAAATCAAAATTAATACTGAAGATGCTGGCCGTCTGGCAGCTACATCTAGCTTCAACTTCCTGGGTAATTCAAAAGAATTGGCAAAAAAATAATATCTCCTTCATACCACAAGGGGGCAGAAACTCTCTGTTTTAACCTGAGCTAAATAAAGTGAGTGGTTGGAAAACTTAAACTAAAACTGTGATTGGATTTCATCATCAATCTGAATACAGCTCCAATCACGGGAAAATATTATGAAGATTGAATAAATAGGGTTGCTGAGATGGGTTTTTTTTTTCAAATCTAAGAAATATTTCACCGAATCTTTACCTGTGACAGACTTGATGTTTCTCACAGCGGCTTGTTTTTATCTCTACTTTTGGCCCGAATTTCTAGGGGTGCAAGATGATTTTTTCAGGGCAGAAAGTTAAACTTTGCAAATCAAACAAAAACAAAAAAAAAAATCTTTTTTTTTTTTTTTTTTTTGCTTTCTTTTGCGTTCGCTGTACCAACTCAGCAGTTTCCAGGCGACTGCATGGCGTAAATAACTCACTTATCAGAGAATCCTGTTCTATTCCCGTTTTACACCGGTAAGTAGGTGACAAAGTCCAGTTTCGGCAGATTTTGCTGAGGATCTGCAGATCTGTGTATACATTTGGCAGCTCCTCCGTCAACCTTTGGACACGTGGCTTGCGGAGTTTCTTCCTGGTCACGCAGGCGTAGCTGCGTGAGGTTTTCTCGGATTTTTTTTTCTTTTTCTGCTTTGCAGTTGCTTTCAAAAATGAAATGTCGGCGTCTTGACGGCAGAATTGGAGGGATTCAATCAGAACGGCCGAAGCCCAATCTTACTGTGTTTTCGCCAGTCTTTCAAAAGATGATAACATTTGCATTTTTCCTATAGAGTCTTTTTTTTTGTCACTCATTTACAGTTGTTCCTTTCTTCAGGGGTTACTTAATCTTTAGGGCAAATTGACCTTCTGGTCGGGGGATTGTGACATACATGTTTACGAAGCGACAAGGTTAAAATTTAGCTGAGGGATGCAGACTTTTTTAAAAACTTTTGTTTTTAGAACATTTCATCATCTTAGGTTTGTGGCTTGGAGACAAACCAGAGGATTCCTCTGGTTTCATTCTAGGTGTTTAATAAAGACAATCAACTGAATTTACCACAGCTGGACTCCATTTAATCTGACCAAACGTCTCAACCATAACCAGTGGAAGCCTCTTGTTTTTGAGCTTTACAGCAGAGGCTGTGAATACTTATGTAAATTACATTTATTGGGTGTTTTTATTATTATTATTATTATTGATGAATTTACAAAAGAGGGGAATTGCGTGTGGAATTTCCAGGGAAGAAAATAATCCAAACCAACTTGGAACAAGCGTAGCAGAGCGTGGAAAAAGTGAAGTGCTTTGAATTCTTTCAAATTGCGATTAAAAAAAAAAAATCTTTCTTTCCATACTATTTAATGGGCAACTTTAAGGTTTTCTTGATATTTCATGAGACTTCAGTCAGAGGCGTCTTCAAGTTCGCTGCAATGCAGACCGCTACAGGAGATCTTTCCTGCCCACCACAGCCGTGTCGCCATCGACAATAACTCTTCATGCAACTGAGTTACAACAACATTAAATAGTTCTTTTGGGACCAATAAAGCATCAATTGAATTGAATTAACGCAGTCACATAAAATCACAATAAAACACATTGAGGTTTGTGTAGGGTAGAAATACTTCTTCTTTTGTTTTTTTAATGCGCTGCACTGATTTTCTTTCAGTGCAGGTTTTATTGTCTCATGTCTCCGTCATAAGACCGTCCTCTGAGGAGAAGCATGCGAATGTAAACAGAGCATGCTGTTGTTTTGAGTCTGTCGCGGTGTGATGGCCTCAAACACGGTCCAGGAAAACAGATCTCCCAACACGGGGGACAGGGAAAGCAAATAAAACCGACGGCGACGGTACATAATGGCTCACCAGCTGTTTATTTATGCAGCCTGTAATGTTTTGGGCTTGTTTTTGCTGCGTCTTAGACCTCCGGTCCGAAACAGGGGAGGGGAAGTTGCTCACTTCAGCCAAGCACTCCATTTTACTGTTCGAAACTGATAACGAGAAGTAGGAAGGTTAACATTTAAAAGGCTCGAGTTGGAAATGCTAAAAGCCTGCCTTACACAACTGGGATGTGTCACCGTGAGCCAGCATTTACACGCGCTTTAAAGCCATTTGTGTTAAATATTAACTCAGACGGTTGAGTTGTGTCTTCACAATAAAACGCTAAGATACCAATTTAACAGCAATGAATGACTCGCACGTTAAGTCGCGGGATGTAAATGCCTTTTAGGCGTGTCGCCGTTCTGCTCTGTGTAAGGAGCGAAGAAACCAGTGATTAGACGGATCCTGATCTTTGGGTTTTTATCGTTCATGTTTCCACGAACACTGTGAAAGTTTGTGGGGGGAGACGACAGTTGCATTTCATCTGGTTTGGCTTTTTTCTTCTTCTTCTTCCTTCACATGTAAATGTTTCAGATCATCAAATATGTTTTATATATATATATATATATATGACAAAGACGACCTGTGAAAATACAAGAAAGCAGTTTTTAAATGATGATTATATTAAAACTGCAGCATGTAACTTGAATAAACAATCTAAGGGGTTTTTTCTTCTCACAAATTTGTTAAAATTATTTATGAGACGGACAATCTGTGAAAAAAATAAAGCTTTCCCACCTCCTCCTTGAGTTACTATAGCGATTCTCAAAGAAAGAAAGAAAAAAAAACAACAGACGGTCAAAAGCATCCAATCAGAGCCAGGTGGAGTGTCTCAGTGTTAATTAATTGTTGTCAATCAACCTTATGTACACACTGCTAAATGTGCTAAGAGAGAAACAACTCGCCGATCCATTAAAGATATTTATCCGCCATCATTGGTGGCCATGCTAACTAGCATGAGCGGTGCAGACACAAGGATGATTGACAGGACTAAGATCTGATTTTGCCTCCTTATTACATGTGATTAACCACGTCCTTCTGGGCAGATGAGTTCAACTGACCTGTAGGATCAATTAATCCCTTAAATAGCACCTGCCTGACGACACGAAGCAGGATGAAGGACCTAAAACAGCCACAAGTCACAGCCTGAGCTAATATGCCAGAAAACACTGAGATCCATCAGTCTGGAAAGGAGTACAAAGTCTCTTCTAAGAGCCTCATTTATTAATCTGTTTGATGATGGTTCATTTCAAACGTACATACGTTTCAATAAAGAACTGGACTTCTTGTAACGGCGGCTGTTTGCGCCTCTCTGCACCAAATACGCCAGGCTATTTAGTCAGTACACAAACACTAGCCAGGCAGAGCGTAAGCTCCTACCGCAACTAAAAATTTAAATAAAGTCAGAAATATATCCCTTTAAGAAAACAAACATTCTGCGCCTCGTGCCTTATCGTGTTTCCTTTCCTTTCAAGCTGCCCCTGTTGTTTTTCTGGCCTCAACCTTTGGTTCCTCCTGCTCTGCCTCCACCAGCGTTATGACGCCACGTGGGCAGAGGCTGTAAAAATGTTTTAAATTCATTTTGCCGACTTCTGCCTGCTATCTGTCTGTGGGCCCGAGCGAGATGCACAATCAGAGCCTTTACCGTCTTGTCGTCACTTTTAAAGATGCTTTATTAGTTTTCATTCATTTAGAAAAAAAGAAGCGCAGTTCCACAGTGAAAATCCTTTTCAACAGCCACATCTCCAAATCGAGGTGTTAGAAAGCAACAGCCGCGGTTGGCATCTCAGGATCACCTGGTCTCCATAACAACCATTAGAAGCTAATGTCATGCCAACCACTAACTGGGATGCATGTAAGGGGGGGGGAGCCTTTTCTGTTCTACCATGTGGAGTTTGTTGTACCTTATTTAGGCTTTAACTGAATTTAAGAGATGACTTTTCAGCAACAGAAACTCTGTGCTTTAGAATACGTGAAGCTGTGGGTCTGTGGCTGAATCTTTAACAGGAAAATTATCCAATTTACAAGAGAAATTAGGTATTGGACACAAAATCAACCACTATCACATATGGACTAAAATCCTTTGAAAGAAAAGATTGTGATGGGAGTAGAAGATAGCATTGAAGACCCTTGATGATGATCTTGAGAGATTGTGCAAAGAAGAATGGCCAAAGTTCCCTGTTTGCTCTAATCTCGTGAAATGATACAGGAGAAGATTAGGTGCGGTCCTGCTGGGAAAAGGGTTTCTTGCCGTAACAAAATGCAATAGAGGACAAAAGTCCTTTCTAATGTGAGATTTCTAGGAGATCTGCATGAGAGATGAGCCAACTTAATGGCAGAGGGCACCGTTCGTAAATAAGCAGGTTTAGCTTGAAGGATGTATAAAATATGCCTCTTTTTCACAAGTTGACGCAATTTCCAGAGGTCTTCAAGAAATCACTGTGACATGTTTTGGGAGTAAACATGTTGACAAAATTAAATGATACCCTGAAACCTGTAAATCTGCTATAGTTTATGAATAATCCAAGTCTTATTGTTGAGGACAAGTAGTGAGAATGTCAATTTTTTGTTATTTTTTATTTACATTTGACACTGAAAAGAAAGGGCAGTGCACTGTATCATATGACTGGGCTAAAGTGTCTGAAACGTGCACATTCCTCTGGGCGGAGGGGGGGGGGATCTGTGATGAGATTGGTCAGTGTTGTGGTCTGATCAGAGACCTCCCAGCATCAGCCCTCCGGACACTGAAGCATTTCCTACAGAGAGTTCACCAGAGAATAAGAAAATGAAAAACACGACAGTTAAAAGAGGATACATCATTCATGATGTTATGTTTTGCAGCAGGTGTTGCTTTTGAGAGGAAATAAGGAAGAAAATATAATAATTAAAAAAAATAAATAAATGCAATAGCTGCATTTCCACTAGAAATTTGTGCAATATTCAATACTCCAATAATGTTCAAAAGAAAAGACAATTTTGCAACTGTATTGTTTCCATTGAATAAGAAACAAAATTAAAGAATAAGTTTGTTCACACGATAAGTCATTAAACAAAAAACAACAACAATGCCGTGCCATGAAAGTCCAATCACTTCCTGTTGTTTTTCATCCAGTTGTTGATCATGTGTCTAAAAAATAAAGTGTTGCCATGGCAGTTTTATGAAATAAACCAGTTTCGATACGGCTAAAGAAAACCGCACCGATCCAAGCGGCGAAACTTTCTATTCAAACAGTTTTTTCGAAACCAGTGTAATTCCATTGAGCGAATTTATTGTCGAAATGTCAAACTGCACAGTAAATATGAAGAAGTCAAAACGCTCAATTTCAAACCCCAAAACCTAAAGGTAATGGTGTCATGTTGGGACTTTACAGAAACTGTGGACATACGCGACAGTGTAAAATTTGTTCCGATCAAGTTAATGGATATCAACAAAATTGAGAGTGTGCCATATATCTGTGTCATCATGACGAGGGAAAAATAAAAAATAAAAACAGCCAGCCGTCGTATTTCCAGCGGCGTCAAGCTAAAGCGCTTAATATAAAGCCGGGACTGCAGATGGTTTACGTCTCAGCTCACTGACACCGTTTGGAGTTGGTTGTAATCGCCACCTTCTTGCTAAAAACGTCTTTTAAAAGGGAAAATTTACAAGGACCATAATGTGGTGCGTCATTCACCATTTCCATATCAGCGTGTTGACCTCGCCTACCTAAGGTCGCCGCGTGTTAACTGAATGAACTTTCAACTTCGGTCCGGCTCCACCTTCACGCTCGATAATAAACACACCGGGGGCTTCGCACATGTTCCTTCGCTAACTGCTTTACTGAATGAGCACCTGCCTCAGCGAGATGAGATAACGAGGAAATTAAGAGCCGTAATGATGAGTTGTTGAAATATACAAGCCACTTTCTCATGCAGTGTTATGTTACGTTTAATTATCCAGACAAATCTCTTTGTTTTATAGAACAAACGTATCTCCATCATGGGCAACCCAACCTTTAGTCTTGCTTTGAATGGAATGGAAACCATACAAATGTCCGTAGCTTATGTCTTACTTTGCTGCTTGAAATTTGATCATTTTTTTTGTTTGGCACAGTTATGAGTCTCTCACTGTTGATCAGTTATTTCACTTGCTTCTACTTAGCTCATTTTCAAGCAGGTTTAGATGGGGATTTTTTTTTCAGCTATTTCAATGTAGATTTCAGTTCTTGAGATCACACACCTGTTATGACCAAAGGACGAAGCTTCACCTACCCAACACACACTGCTTCATGTTTGACTCTAGAGTACTTTGGGGGACTAATGCTGCATTCCGGTTGCCTTGGAAGTTCTGAACTCTGATCTGGGTTTGAGGTCAGACCCAAAGTAACAACTTTCTAGTTAAGAAACCGGAATTTCAACGTAGTTTGTTTGCAGTAGCTTATAAGCGAACTCTACTTTAAAGATAGAGTTCTAGGTGCTACATGTAGCACTGATTTTAGACGCACTCTTACGTGCGTGTCTCGTAAATTAAACGTTTCTATTTACTTACTTACTACTCTTGACGCGAGGAGCGGCCATATTGAAACGCAAAGTCCGCCTTAAAAGTCGTACCTGGGGGCTAGTCGTCGTGTAGTTTGTGAAATCTGACTTTGGAAAGCATCCCCCTTGATTTTTCCAACTGGGAAGTCAAACTTTCGCAGTTCTGAGTTCAACTGGAAAGGAGTTCATGAACAACTGAATAGCTGTTTTTCCATTGACGATATCCACAATTCCACATTTCGCAAGTAATTTTACTCAATAGAAACCAATTTCAAAACTATATTTTTCAGTAAAAAGTTGTGATGTGATGAGGTGGGGGGTTTTTTTAGGCCATAATGACATTGGTTTATTACGCAAAACTGCAACGGAAACACTTTTCTTGCATCACACGAGTCACGTGATCAACAACCGGATGTTGCCACGGAGAAGAAGAAAACAGGAAGTAGTTGGATGATGATGGCGTGGCATGATTTTCAATCTTATTCAAATGTGTTTCTTATGAAATGAAAACATCCCAATTGCGAAATTGTGTTGTCGTTTTTATTGACGTTAATGGAATATAGACAAAGTTTTGTGCATTTTTGTAATGGGATTTAGTGACTGCAATGTGCCAAGGTTCTGCAGCTGATGAGCCTAAACCGTCGCCCCAACACAGAAATGGACATGTTCTCCAACCGACGTTCTTTCATGAGCATTTAAAACGCAAAAATACTAAAAAAAACAAAAACATCTTAAAGGGGATTTTTACAGACTTAGTTCAAATAAGCCCCATGCCAACCGGTTGGCCCATCTTTGGTTAATTATTGCAACATACAGAGACGCTGAAAATATTTGCTCGCACTCAATGGGTAATGACAAATTACACTACTGGTGAATCTACATGAGTGCTACACAAAGTGAGACTGGAGATTTGTTGTTTTTTTTTTTATTTAAAGAAAATAAAAAGGTCCATCCATCCATCCATCCATTTTCTGTTCACCCTTGTCCCTAATGGGGTCGGGAGGGTTGCTGGTGCCCATCTCCAGCTACGTTCCGGGCGAGAGGCGGGGTACACCCCGGACAGGTCGCCAGTCTGTCGCAAAATAAAAAGGTGTCCCTCAAAAATGTCTTAGAATTGCACTTTAGTCCTTCCGTGATTGGTCTCCATAAACTTAAAGCGCAAACTCATCAGCGGGAAGACGTACCTCCTGTGATGCATTAACCGCTATCAATGAGGTGGTGCTGTTTTTTTTTTTCTTTCTCCCCCCTCCCCAGTGCATACCTGCTGACATTGCATAATGCAACACAGACAGTAATGAGCTACTGATAACTGCAATTTAGGTGCCAGATGTGGCAGTCGATACCTCACTGACTCTTCCAGCCGCAGTCAGAAGGGACTGAGGACTCAGAGGGAGAGAGTCGGCAACCGTCTCCAGAGAGAAGGCTGTTTCTCAGAAAGAAAGAAAAAAAGAAAGGATACGGCAGCTGGGAGGGTTTGCAAAAGAGTAACAAGTGGTTAATCAGATTTAGGAGCTACATTTTTTTTTTTTCCCTTTTTCGAAGTTTACAAAAGGAGACACGATGAAGCTGAAGCTGAAGCTGCCAAATCCGGGACTGGATGACAGGATCGCATCCCACGGGGACCTGGAGAGGATGGAGAAGGACGAGGCTGGGGACAGACCCCAGTGGGACAACAAAGCCCAGTACCTGCTCACCTGCGTGGGCTTCTGTGTGGGGCTCGGCAACGTCTGGAGGTTCCCCTACCTGTGTCAAAGTCACGGCGGAGGTAAGAGGAGAGTCGTAGCATCAGCGACTTCAATGGAAATACGTGGCGTTCGCTCTAGTTGAAGAGATTTCAAGCATTATTAATTAAGTGTTCATAAGAAAACGTCATTCCAAGAAAGTTTTTAAAAAGAACTTTTAAGTGAAAGTTTAATGCCCATTAAGTTTTTTTTGTGTGAAAACTTAATCCATTCAGAAAAATGGATTGATGCGTGTAAAGTGAAATAAAATTAATCCCTCTCATTTGTTCCTAGGGGAAACAAAAATGTGAATCATGGTTTATAAAATAACTTTTTTAGTTTTACAGGTTTGTTTATAACGGTTTCTATGGGATTGCTTGTTTGTGCAACCCACTGCACAAACAAGCAGTGGGTTGCTAAAGTGGGTCCTCCCTTAGAGCTAAAGAGCAAAAGAAAAAGAAAAAAAAGAAGAAGAAGTGAATTAGTTTGTAGAAACACACAAAATATGAACAGTTTTTTTGTTGTTATTTTTTTTACTTTCAGGAGCGTTTATGATCCCGTTCCTGATCCTGCTGGTTCTGGAGGGAATCCCACTGCTGCACTTGGAGTTCGCCATCGGCCAGCGTCTGAGGAAAGGCAGCGTGGGCGTATGGCGATCCATCAATCCTTATCTGGCAGGAGTTGGTGTGTACAAAAAAAAAACAAACATTAAAGCAACAGAAAAACATGTGATTTTGAGTATATTTGTAGTTAGCAGAAGAGCTTCAAGTAGCTTTGTGTTACTGTTTCTCGTAGCTGAGTATTTCTGACAAATTCAGGAGAAAAACAATTCTAAAATTGCTAAAATCTCAAGTATGATTTAATACAGTTGGGTGTTTCTTATTAGAAGATATTGAATTACACAGTAACTCCACTAATTATGATTTTGAGTTACTTGGTCCAAGCGAGGCTGGAGGGACATCAGTAGAAAATGTTTCCCTTGTCTTTCATTCGCTTTCAGGCATTGCCTCCATGCTGGTGTCCTTCCTGGTGGGTGTCTACTACAACACCATCATGGCCTGGATCATGTGGTATCTCTTCAACTCCTTCCAGGACCCTCTGCCCTGGAGCCAGTGTCCACTCAATGCTAACAGGACAGGTAGGTGTTGGAAGCGGAGCACCCATTTGCTTTTATGGCGCGGGGTTAAAACGTTTCCTGCCGAGGCTGTTGACACTCAGTTTCCCCTCGACTGATCTTGAATTTTTACCGCCCCACTTAAGGATATGTGGAGGAGTGTGCGCGGAGCACCACCGTCGACTACTTCTGGTACAGAGAAACGCTGAACACTTCGACAGCCATCGATGAGTCCGGGGGACTGCAGTGGTGGATGGTTCTGGCCCTCATCGCCGCCTGGACTGTGCTTTACATCTGCTGCATCAGGGGCATCGAGACGACCGGCAAGGTTTGAAGGCCGTGTTGTATCTGAAAAACTCTTCTATTGCGGTGATTCCTGTGTCATTGTTCAAACATCCCATCTTTTTTTTTATTTAAGGCTGTGTACATCACCTCCACTTTGCCGTATCTCGTCCTCACCATCTTCCTCATCCGGGGATTGACTCTAAAAGGCTCTACAGAAGGAATAAAGTACCTCTTCACGCCAGATGTAAGCGATGTTATTACCTAGTAACAGAAAAGAAGGAAGTTTGATTATTTTCGATAAATATTGTGACTGGTTTCTCTCAAAATCGTGCTTTCTTGGCACTATGTTGGTGTAGCTGTCTTTTGGCGATGATAGCATTCTGTTTGGGCGAAGGTCATGTTCCTTGGTCTGAAAACTGTCTTCTGAGGGTTTTTAGCTGATTATCCTTCTGAAAATGCTAGTAGATTAAAGAGTGAAAAAAGTGTTCAGTGTTCTATGTTGGGTTTGACTTCTTTGTTCTGCTAATCTGTAGCAGGAGAATGAAGTGACCGCTGAGTCTAGTTGCTCCTTTAGCGATTGGTACTCTCATTGTGGTAGCCTTATGCCGCCATTTCGTCCCAAACAATTGCACAGTGTTCATCCATTGCGTTGCTTATTTATTTCCCTCTGTAGTTAAGTATTTGAAGCAGGATGTAGGTAAATAATGCTAAAAACAATGTTCAGATCTCACAATGATTTAGTCTGACTGTAGGAACTTTCCCAGGGTTTCGTGATCTGCCTCGTTTCCCATTTAGGTGGGTTTTTGTCCTCAGTCTTACAATATATTTTCTTTATTTTTAAAAATGAGGCAGGACAAGACATGTCAATGAACATTCGTTGATGCAAATATGTTGGCTTACAGCCAGGTGGATAATTTTCAACCCTAGTCCCATTGGCAAGACATTTTGACAAATTTTTGACAGACTATGATTCCTGACCAGCTAAATTTCCTGTTTAATTGCTCATGAATTCTCCCAAACACGCTTTTGTTTTTATGCGTATGAAGCGAGGTATGTTTCTGTTTGATACAAAGTACAGTCAGGAGTTAATAGACTAATTTAATTTATATGACTATCAAGAATTTGTTATCTGATTTTTTGATATTTTAATAAATGACCCACTTGGAAGTTTACGAGGCTTTGCCCTGCGGATAGGTTTTGAAATATTATTTAGTGTAAGCTATTGTTCGAGTTAGACTCATTGACAGATATGGACAATAAGATAACTGACTTAGAAGCATGAATGTGTGCTTTAAAAGCTAATAAACTTGACATCACTGCTTGTTTGGTCAGCCATGTTGGATTTTTAAACTTCAACCTCATGGTTTTTGTTTGAGATGAAATTAAAAATGAATCTTGAAAATTTCAACTGCGAGGTTCAAGCTCAAAACAGCATGTCGTTAAGCTGCATCGCAGCAAAAGATGGAGAACGCGCACGTGACAAACACACAACACATTTTATGACTTATTTCCATGTTCATCTATCAGTTGGTAAAAGATAAAAGTTGCCACCTGCAACCCTATATTTACAAGATGGCCATAAAAGTGATATTAATCTTATCTGGACACGGCCCGTGTGTCCAGAAATTACCCGCTATCCTCTTACCTTTGCGATAATCTTAATCTAGGATGAGAAGAAACTTGAGATAACTACCAAATGATAAAAAAGATGACACTAGTATCAAGGTCCCTGTCATGAACCTTAATTTCAAAACTGATAAAATCTCATGTTACCTTGAAAGATGAACCAGTAAGCTGAACCAATGTACTGGTGGCTAACTGGGGCTAACTGGTGATGGTAGTTTCCCCTCGTTGCCTTTTGTAGCTTTGTGGTTTGGATAATCCCGTACCCAATTTTTTTAACAATGAATTTCCCTGGGATGTTTCATAATGTACCAGTACATTTCGTACCAGCTTTGACAGCTGACAATTGAAAGTAACTTCAGGGTTTCCCCCAGTGTTTTATAAGCCTGGCGGGCCACCAGGCTTTACTTGTGCCCCCACCAGGCTAAGCATTGCTTATTTATTTAAGTCTTTTTAAAATGTTTGAATTTTTTAAGACTTTAGAGTTGGTGTTCGGGGGTTAATCTTCCAGTCAATAGAACATAATTATCAAGTGATATTTTCAAATTTCCTGTCAACTTTAAATATTTTTTAACTCAAAAACACGACGGGCCGCTGGATGATTGACTGTCCTAACACCCAATCACCGGGGTTAGCAAGTTTTCTGGGGGAAACCTTGATCTTAGTAACATTCTGCAGTAAGACAAGTTCAAAAGAATAGTATAGATTAACAGAAGTTTGGTCTGATCAGCAGCCGTCCTCCTATTTAACCAGACTCTACCGGATCCCAAACATTTTGGATCAGAAGGAACAAAATAATATTGATTAAGAAATTGCTTTAGGTCCGTAGTTAAATTATAGAAGATTTAAACATTTTTATAGGTATTTATCTTCATTATTGCAAAGAAAAGTAAATTGACATGGAATGGTTTACCTACATAGGTGTCATGAAATGGTGGATGAAGGTGGTGAGGCAAACGCTGTAGACCCAGGTTGAAGTGAGAAATGATGGTTTTAATGAGGGAAGAACACAATCCAAAGTCCAAAATCCTGGCAGTACAGCAGAGCGGAAGGCAAAGGCTCAGCACTGGTAGCAACAGGGTTTACGAATGGACAGCAGACGAAACAATGACTAGGATCCGACAAAGACACAGAGACACAGGTGACACTAAATATACAGGAGGTAATCAGGGAACGAGACACACCTGGGAACTAATCAAGGGGAGACAGGACAACACGGAGACACAGGAAACTCTAAATAAATGCACAGGAAAAACTCGGAACATGACAATAGGTACAAAATGGGCATTGGAGGGGACGAAATTGGAACTTGTGTGTACAAAATGGATCTAAAATTGGCAACTTGATGTCACTTAGAAACAAAAGCAGCTCATGTTTTTTAGCAAATTCATACACTGGAACTCATTTTTTCTGTTGTGTTAAACAGACAATCTTCTAATTTAGGTGTACCATCATGCCTAATTGTTAAAGTCAAAGGCCAAGGAAAAGTTTAACAACATTCTAGGAAGTAATAGTTTTTCCTAAGAATTTCTAAATATATTTTTTCAGGTAGATGAACTAATGAATCCTTCAACCTGGCTGGATGCAGGAGCCCAGGTGTTTTACTCCTTTTCGCTGGCTTTTGGAGGTCTCATCTCCTTCTCCAGCTACAACTCTGTGCAGTAAGTGAGCTGGCGGTTCAGTAAAAAAGAGGAGGAAGTATTTTCTCCAGCCCACCTCACACAAACTCCCTCAAAATTCTCATTTCAGCAATAACTGCGAGCAGGACGCTGTCCTCATCTCCATCATCAACGGCTGCACATCGGTGTACTCGGCAACGGTTATCTACTCCATCATCGGCTTCAGGGCAACACAGAAATACGATGACTGCTTCGGAGAGTGAGTCAAATACTTCCAAATTGAGCTTATTTTATTCAAACTGGATTCAAATGATACTAAGGTGGTTTTTTTACAGCAATATCTTGAAGTTGATGAACGCTTTCAACTACCCCGAGAACAACATCACACAGAGCAACTACAACGAAATTCTGACTTACCTCAACCACACGAGTCCGGATGTCATCCAGGGATTGTCCTTACAGACCTGCGACATGCAGACTTTCCTTAGCCAGGTAAGATAATGTGTATTCTTCCATTTTTACAAAGAAAAAGACGTCTTCCATGTATGGCAGAATAATGGAGTCTGTGTTTCTTTAGGGTGTGGAAGGAACAGGACTGGCCTTCATTGTCTTCACAGAAGCCATCATAGAGATGCCGTTTTCCCCTCTTTGGTCTGTTCTCTTCTTCATCATGCTCTTCTGCCTCGGCCTCTCGACTATGTTTGGCAGCATTGAGGGTGTTATAGCTCCTCTGCTGGATCTCAAAGTGCTACCCAGGAGTTGGCCCAAAGAAGTTATCAGTGGTAATTTTCTCCTAGTTCCGTTGATCAATTCAAAGTCAAACTTTCCCCATATGCGATCCGATGACAAGAGAGTGACTAATTGCATTGTTTTTTTCAGGTCTGACGTGCTTCGTATCTCTAGCTCTTGGACTCATTTTTGCTCTTCGCTCTGGGAACTACTGGCTGGCTCTTTTTGACAATTTTGCAGGCTCGATTCCGCTCCTGGTCATCGGATTTTTTGAAATGATTTCTGTTGTCTACATCTATGGCATGGATAGGTGAGTCACGGGCAGGCAATTGTGACTTTGCCCACAAATGTTGATATTTCTACCATAGGACGTTAAAGGTTTCTCTCTTCATAAGTCAGGAAATGGCTACAAGATGATAGGTACTAGCTGAAACTGCCCATCTGTACAGTCATGATAAATGTGGATGGTCAGGGGCCCCAAGTGTGTCAAGCACTTTGAAATGCCTTGCTGCTGAAATGTGCTATACAAATAAAATTTGATTGATTGATTGATTTATCTCCAAAGATCACTGTATGCAATTTTGTTTAGTGAGACATTAAGCTACTGTAATAAGGCTTTTTACAAGGGTTATATTACCTAACATCAGCCTGCATGAGCTAGCCAACAGTAATTTAACATATCATTGTCAGAAGTGCACCAAAGTTGGCTAAAACGTTTATATTATCACTCAATATAGGATTTGACATCCCACCAATAAGGGTAGCTTGGGGTCTCTGTAGAAGTCCACGCTGCAGTATGTTGTTATGGCAATGGCTATCCTAAGAAACAAACCAAACGGCGCACGTTTCTGCCATGCTGACAGGGTCCATAATTCTCCCAGAGGGTGCCACCAAACACTCGGATAAAGATAAGAAGGTCAGGCAATGAGCAGGAGAAAAATGAAATGCAGTGAAAAGATATCTTCTGTTTTCCTGCAATAATTAAGTTAATAATTAATTAAAATTGCACTGATTACTTAGTGATAACTCAATTCATCATTTCTTTCCAGTTCTTTTTTTCTTCTCCATATATATATAGAGAGATATATAGAGATATATCTCTATATATCTATATAAAATTAGAATGTCAGCGCCCCCTGTAGGTATTTGGTCAACAAAGCCTGTCTGTTTGTGAAACACTTAATTTTTCTCCAAAGACATTGAAAAAATTGCGTCTCATTATCATGAACCCAATGTCTCACCACATGTCATGACTTGGATTTTACTACATCCAAAACTAGGTGTTTATTTTACAGCACCTGTAAAAAAACACCTTGTGTTCAGACTCTATTATTCAGACTAATAGAGTCTGAATCCAGACTCTATTAGTCTGGATTCAGAAATGATCCATTCAAGATTTTTGCTACAAAATTTGCCTGCCTGGCCTGAACATTTTTTTTTTTTTTATGGGAAATTCAAGTAACGCCATCGATGAACACAGTGTATCATTTGAATGGCCAAAGTCAAAAGTACTGCCATAAAAAGAAAAAAAGGCTGAGACTAGTTCTAGTCAATGGTGGTGTCTGACGGTCAGTAAGATGCTTTTACAGTTCAAACAAAGCCGGAAATAGCCACGTTTTATATTCTGTCCTTGTAGGGGAGATAATGTGTCAGTCATCGGACGAGAGATAAGAAAAGTACAGAATGTGTCTTGTAGCCATTTGGAGAATGTGGAAAATACGATTTGTGTTTCGTTTTGTTGTCCCGACGTGGGTTATGAGTTCAGAAAGCATTTATTTTTAGTTGTTACTAAAAAGGTAATAGAAGCCAATTAACATGTAAACATTTTTGAAAATCTTACAGTCATACATTGTAAAATGTCATATAAAGAATGCAAAGATGTTTGTATCTAAATCTGTCGAACTTCTTGAGATATATTATCGGGGGAAAAAACTACAAGGTTGACTTTTACGACTTCCGTCACACTCACCTCAGTGCATCTCTCTGTTATTGCTTTGGAACAGGTTTAATAAAGACCTTGAGTTTATGATCGGCCACAAACCCAATATCTTCTGGCAGGCGACGTGGAGAGTGATTAGCCCCCTCATCATGATTGTCATTCTGATTTTCTACTTTGTCACCCAAGTCACGAAGGAACTTACCTATCTGGTCTGGGACCAGGAGGCGGTAAGTTTGGCACTCCATGGGTTCCAAATATGCAAAGAAGAAAAATTCACCCCAACTATCTTTTCTTCTAATTGTGGTTATATGCAAACCCTGGTTTGATAAATCTTCTGCTCTACTTACAGAAGAGCTTTCCCACCCTTGCTGAGCGTTACTACCCACAATGGGTCTACGTCATGATCTTCATCCTGGCTGGAGTTCCCAGTTTAGCCATACCCTTCTTTGCCCTTTACAAGCTCATCCAGAGGAAATTCTGCAAAAAGGACTACAGTGACAGTACAGTGGACACAGTCTCTGCCAAAATACAAATGAATGACAAAATGAAGTTTTAGATAACTGTTCTTCTTTTGGCTATTTAATATTAACAAACTTGTAAATTATGTTTATTGGACTTTGCTGGTGTGTTGTAATGATACAACAGTACGCCGACGACTCACTGTTAGCTTTGAAAGGCAAAGACAGAGACTACTAAATACTCCACAAGAACAGAGAGTTTTGTTCTCTCTGCCATTGCTGCAAGAACGACGACTAAGTTCTTTCAGGCCAGGCCAATTTGTACTTAACAACCCTTGTGCACAACTTCTAGAAAGCCATCATAGTTTTCCCAACAATGTCTGTCAAGAACAAGCTTCAAGAACTCCTAAACCAGAGCTGTAAAAGCAGAATCACGTCACTTTGTTCTTGCATCCTTGGGAGAGCGAACAAATGGCTCTGTTCTTACAAAGTATGTATAGGCCTTACGTTTTAGTGTTTTTACTAAAGAAAACATCCAATTATGCCATGCAATGACAGCAGTAAAGATATTATTGACTAGGTTAAGGTATAAAAGGATTGTGAATAATACACTTGTGTAGTATGAAAACTTGTCGCACTGGGTGTACAACATTGGCAATACAAACAGCATGAGCGGCACAGGCTTGTACATAAACATGTACTTAAAGACAAACTAGTTATATGTCTGTATGCTAGTACAGAATATACATTGAAATGAGACACTGAGCTCTGTAGAACCTTTATTTTTTAAAATATTTTGGGATAAATAAGAATTTGTTTAATGGGAAAGTCACATAGCAACACAAACCAACTGCTTGAGTTGATGAAATATCAGAAACATTGTTGTAAGCACTAAATTTATTGATCTTGTTTGTGGGTTCTGGTTGATTTGAGTGGCACTGTTGGCGTTTGGGAACCTAGTTTGTAACATGACTTGGGGTTTCTGTTAGATATATTGGGGAGGAACCATGCTGCTCTAGTGCGGGAAATTCTCTTTTAACTGTACCCGTTGAAATTATTGCTTAAGAAACACCAATGTCTATTTTTGACTTTAAACTACTTCGACAAATCTTTGCAGTTTCGTTTTACTTACCATTAAAAGTAACATTACATGTTGGATTTGTCCAGGTGTTCTCCACTTTCTGCGTATTGTATTCTGTACTAAACAACAACAAAAAAAATGGAAACTCATCTTGTTATATCAAAACTGGCATCATCTTTGTTTGCACAGCCAACATTTTGGAGGTTGCGCGCTAACCCTAAATGCTTCAAGTGTTTTTCCAATAATGTACAGCATAGCTTAGCTAAACCTGATAGTTAAGCTAGGTTTATTAAACGTCTCTTAAGTTCAAGACTTGAAATGCCAGAATTTTAAAACAGTTTTTGGAGTAAATATTTTAAGCTAATAAAAATCCCAGTTTGTTTTTAAGCTAATTCAGCTGCTTGTAGTTCAGAAACATTAAGCTAGCTTGCGGTTTATGAGCTTCAATGCAAAAAATGCAATACAGACATAAAATAACCTTATTTGTATGTCTTGCTATTCTTTTGATATTGTGTTTAGATTGTTTTTTTCTAATATGTTGAAAATGATGGTTTTAGTATTGTACATAAGCATTTTAGATGGATAGTTTCTGTTCACACGTTTGAACACTACCTAATGTTTTACATTTCTGTGATTGGAAAAATGTAATATTACTTTGTCGAAGGGGTTTACTTTTTTTAGGCACTGCTTGACAAAAATTAGTCCCCGTGTTAATTTATTTCAGGTCGCACGTATATTGCCGCTCCACATTTACAGTTGACGTGACATGTATGTGCTCATTTGCTCAGATATAAATCAAAAATAAAAAAATACGCAGAACACAATGAAATAGTGGTTGTGCTTCTTAAGCATATGTTGCAGTTGTAGAAATTGAACGGAATAAACATAAATTCCTTACGCCTAAAAGGAAAAAATTTAGGGGGGGGAGAGAAGAATTACAACATTAAAATAAGGGCCAAAAATGAACAAATATATGTTTTTATTAATATTTTGTATACAAAATGTCAAATAAAAAAACTAATTTCCTTCATGTGTCAGTATGGCTCATCATGAAAGACCAATAATGATGGACATGATTTATAGCAGCGACGACTTTTGATGAGGAAAACTGAAAATACATTTATGATGTGCTGCTACTCTATTAGTGGCACCAATAACAGCATCAGTAACTTACACAATAATATTATTATGTAATATTTGCATATCTGATCATTTTGACGAAACTGGAAACAGGCCTGAAAGAAATGCATATTTAAATATGATTTAAAATCTATTAAATTAAATAATTGCCTGCAAAAGAAATTCGTTAAAATTCCCAATCATCGGACGTTAGATGTATTTATAAATTAAGTATTTGTATTTTCTAAAGTAATTTTAATGGATTTTTGCTTCTGCTTTGGAAGATAAGCGAGTCTACAGTTGAGTTTGTGTGCAGGTTAAAAATGACTGTGATGAACAGTTCAAAAAAATATATGTTAACTAAAAACAAAACAAAACATGCATGCCAAAATAAGAACATAGCTTATGAAAACATTTGGATACAGATTTCAAATAAAGATATGTAAATGTACAATTATTTGCACTTTTAAAGAATCTAATGACTCTCATTGACAGATAGGTTTTTTTGGTGTATATTTTATGTATTATCATTAGTTTATGTAAGTTATTATATGAAATGTTATTTCTGTATCTTACCACTTTTAGCGCTCAATACGAAACATATGCACACATGTGTATATTAAATATGTGAAGACAATAGATAGGACTGTTAATGAATTATTTAAAGATCTGATCAATAATTACCTTTTGACTAATTAAAATCAGGCTCTTTTTGCTCTTAACGTGTTTTTTTTTTCTTTTTTCTAAAGTTTATGCGTAATCCAGGACTTTATTCTTAGCTCCAGTGAAAGCCACTGTCCCCCTTTGCATGAAAAACCACTGAGTGCTCAAAAATAAATGCAAAGCTTTGCTATTAGTTTATCTATTCATGGAGCAAAGTAGTAAAAGACCATAAATTGGTGTCGTGGCCGCTGAAGGCTGCTGTGTAAATAGCGACTTGCGCGCACTCCACACACGCGCAGTCCGCGCTCCGGTTTTACACGCGGCTTCACCATGAGGCTGGCGCTCCCCAACCCGGGCCTAGAGCTCCGGATCCCCGACTACGACGACCTGGAGAGGATGGAGAAGGAGGATGCGGAGGGGCGGCCCCAGTGGGACAACAAGGCCCAGTACATTCTGACCTGTGTGGGCTTCTGCATCGGTCTGGGGAACGTGTGGCGCTTTCCTTACCTGTGTCAGAGTCATGGAGGAGGTGAGTGATGTGAATAACGGACTGAAATCTTAACGCATGATGATGCACACTAATTGTAGTGTTTTTCTTCTTTTTTTTTTATCTAAAAGGCCAAAATGCTGATAAAAAAAAAGCATCAATAAAAAATTAGCTGGAATTTTCTTTCTGTAAAAAAAAAAAAGACTGGTCCAGTGAATCTACAGCTAAGCAGAGAGTTAATGAATCACTTATGTACGAGTACAAAGCACTCTGCTCATGAATGTGCCATGAGGTTATTTTAATTATTCTCAGGCTTTATATGCCTTTGCTTAAAGATTAAAGATAATCTACATGGTTGTGTTCCCATTGCATATGACTTAGGTGAGAAATTGATATTGACGCTGCACACTGAGCCACAGGAATTAGGCAGCTGTTTTAAAAGCAGTCTCTATCATATACGTTATTCTTAGCTGGACTGAGTTTCGTCTGGGTTTATTAGTCCAATTCTTCTGTAACTGATGTCTAAAACACTGACAAATATCATTAACTTAGAGATTAAACAAGTAAATATGTCGCGCATAAAGGGAGCACTTTCTAAGAATATGTTCTGCACAACGGCTAATCTTTACAGTTGTTCACGATTAGCTGTGGCTGATTACCGATATCTGATGTGTTCTTTTGTTCAAACAGACACGTCCTCAATAAAAGCTGCTTGTACCTGCGAGGTGATGGCGGCTTCCTGTCGGCAGTATCATATCTAAACAATAAATGCCTTATTTCTCACTTTACACTGCATAAACTTGAACAATGGCCTGAGATTACCTTTGCCACGCTGTCTCACTATCAAACAGATATATGAAGGTAACACCAGGGTGTCAATACTAATATTGACATTACAAACAATCACTCTCCAGATGTTCAGAGTTTGATTGAGGCTCAACATTTTTATGGTTTCTTACCATGTTTTTATATATTTAGTATTTTGGTTAGGGATAGGTTCCAATTAAATTCAGTAGATGAAAGAACGTATGCCAACATGAATCATTATAGATTATTTTCTAGTCCTGAACAAGAAACGCAACAAATCTTTTCACTCTTCCTTTAAGAATCTGCAAGAGAATAAGTAATATTTGTGAAATTTTGAATTTCAGTGCAAATAAAGTTGCACGTACAACAGAGATCAGGGATTTATAATAATGCAAAACGACAGAATTGGGTAAAAAAAATATTTATCTCAAAATAACAGTAGAACCACTTCAACATATTATTAAGGAGAATTAAAAAGTAGCTATTCAACAAATCGCTGAAGTAAAAGTAAAGAGAATTGTATGCGTAATTACTGACTCAATGTTTGATTGTTTTGCGCAAAAGATGTAAAATAATATGTGTGCAAATTCTGTATTTTAAAGACTAAGATTAAAAATAAACCATTACACCACTTCAAAAAAATTAAGGTATTCAGGTAGGAAAAAAACCACATATTTCCCAATCATATTTTTTTTCACTATAAAACATCGGAAACCAATGTTTCGATGTTTGAACGGGGGAAAGTACCTTCAGTGGCAATAATGTTTACAAGGTGAATCAGTGTGAACAGGAAACGGTAATTGTTTTTAAGGTTCAAATGGCGAATATCCACGGTGGTTGAACTCCAGCCTCGTCCGAACTGATTAGATTTTATAAGGCGACACAACAATCGGGCAAATGACTGGGCTTTTGGTTCGCTTGGATGTCAAAGAAACATTTTAGAGCTGGTATTTGAGAGACGGCTAAAATGATACAAAAGCAAAAAACAGGAGATGTGTGATCTGGTTTAAATTGGTGACAATGTGGCCGGTCGATAAGGGCAGCATAATTCTATGCTTTGCACTCTGAATGAAGTCATGCCTTATTATTTGTTTTACATTATATTTGGAACTCCTATTTTCACTTTATGAACCATTTGAAATAAAGTTTGTTGCAGTTTGTTTTTTTACATTTGACCAAGACACTCAGTTTCAGTTTCTTTAGTATTTATTTACATTGACTCTTATACTTCTAATTGCACTGTTAGGTTATTTTCACCAAGCTTGTGAAGCTATTGGTGTATTTCAGTGTGCTGTACCGGTGCAGAGTTATCAAGTGAATTTGCAGTTCAGCACCTTTCTGTCTGTGTTTAAGAAACATTTTAAGTCAATTCAGCACCATTTTGTGTATCGGATCGGTATCGGCCGATGCTAAACCTCAGATATCTGTATCGGTATCAGAACTGGAAAAAGTGGATCAGTGTGAAAAGTGCATGCCTTTTCAACTAACATCCATTAAGCATTCCACTGAGAAAAGTTTAAACGTAATCATCTTTCACCTCAAAATTCCAAGTTATTGTGAAAGAAAAGTGACAACTAGCATGGATTGCTACCTTTTCCAGGTGCCTTTCTGATTCCCTACCTGATCCTGCTGGTGCTGGAAGGAATGCCTCTCCTACTGCTGGAGTTCGCCATCGGTCAACGTCTGAGGAAAGGCAGCGTTGGGGTGTGGAGGACCATCAGCCCCTATCTGACTGGTATTGGTGGGTACAAAAAGATATATATACATTACATTTCAGTATCTTGACTTTGTGTTACATCTGTCATGATGTCCGCACAAAGGTATCGCCTCCATGCTGGTGTCCTTCTTGGTTGCGTTGTACTACAACACCCTGATAGCCTGGATCCTCTGGTATCTCCTCAACTCTTTTCAGCAGCCTCTGCCATGGGCTCAATGTCCACTGAATGAAAACGGGACAGGTATTCAGTTCCACCTTTTCAGACAACACCTGTCCACATCACCAGATACAAGACATCATGACTGACTATCTTTATGGGTTTTATCTTATTCAGAATTTATATCGGAATGCCAGCGGAGCTCCACTGTGGATTATTTCTTTTACAGAGAGACTCTGAATAGTTCTGCCTCCATATCGGAGTCTGAGGGAATCCAGTGGCCAATGGTGCTTTGTCTGCTGGCAGCCTGGACAATTGTTGCGATCTGCTGCATTAGAGGGATAAGCACTTCTGGGAAGGTTAGTTCATTTAAAAAAAAAAAAAACATGGCAAATTTTCATTTGTCGTAGAGAATGAGGGAACAGTAGATGAGATGAGTCTGATCAAAACCAGTAGAAAGCTTCTTTTGTACAAAGGTTAACTTTTGTGACACTTCCCCCTGCTGGTGTGGAGGTTCAAATTTAACGTAGCAGCCGTTATTGTTTGTTTCTGCCTTGGGCCAAACATGCGCTCTAATTACCACTTATCCCAGGTTTTTTTCTCTCGTCATGACCTCAGGCGGTTTACGTCACAGCAATCCTGCCTTACATAGTGCTGGCGATCTTCCTGATCCGAGGAGCGACCCTGAAAGGTGCCGTGAGCGGGATAAAATTCCTCTTCACACCAGATGTGAGTTTTATGCATTTTCTTTTTTAACAAACCAAACATTATTTTGTGATGTTACAAGTCAATGCTACAGGAGGCGGGAGCAGATACTTTTTTCCCCTTGATATAACAAGTTGGGTCCAGGGCGGTTTTCTCAAGACAGCAAGTTCATTTTCCGTTTTCTCAAGATAGTTTTCCAAAGCTTTCATCAAAGTAACGAGTTAATTTCCCAAAGGTTTTCTCAAGATAAGAAAAACATCAGGAAATTAACTTAAGATAACGAGTTAGTTTCCAGATGATTTTCTCAAGCTTGCACGTTTTCTCGCGAAAAACCTGAACAAACTTTTGTCAAAGTCATGACAAGGCCTTTAGTTTGTTTGTGAGATCACAAAATGATTGGTGTGTGTGTTAAACCCGATTCCGTCTTTCAAATGAAATCTGGAAACTGACTCCTTATCTCGAGAAAACCCATCAGGAAAAAGCGTACGCTCTCTGCTTCTGGACTATGCCACATCTCCTCACCGTTTCTCTCTCTCTAAGGCGGAGGAGTTGATTAAACCAACTACTTGGTTGGATGCAGGAGCTCAGGTGTTTTACGCCTTTGGTTTGGCATGGGGAGGCCTCATCTCCTTCTCAAGTTACAACCCTGTTCAGTAAGACGCGGACACTTTGTGGAAGCGGCGCATCTTTTCTCCCTAACACAGTGCAGTTTCTGAGTCTCTTCCCTTTTCTGTACATTTCTTTCCCCCTCCAGCAACAACTGTGTGCAAGATGCTGTGATCCTGTCTGTCGTAACTGGACTCACGTCGGTCTATGCTGCCTTGGTGACCTACTCCATCATTGGCTTCAGAGCCACTGAGAAATACGACACCTGTATCAGTGAGTAAGTACGGTACATTTTGTATACAATACAAAAAAAATCACCCACGCTTGAATCGCTTCTAAAGTGATTCCAAATTCTCTTCTGCTTTTCGTTTTAGAAACATTGTGAGGTTATTAAATACGTTTGACCTCCCTGAAGACAACATCACGTCAAGCAACTACGACGTAGCCTTCAATCACCTAAACAGCTCCTATCCTGATGTCATGCTCGGACTGAATCTCCAAACCTGTGACATGCAGAAACTCCTCAGTGAGGTAAACTCTTAAAAAAATAATAAAATAAAAGAAAAACCGTTACAGATTCACCCAGGAATCGCCATCGGATGATTTTCTTTACAAGATTAGGAGCTTGACAAGTCAAATATTTTAAAATCTGAATTTTTTTCCTGACCAGTAAATGCAACAAATTGTTAATAGTCTGTGCTAAAAGTCACCTTCTTCTGTGTGGAAGAAGAAGAGGGAACCCAGGGAAGAAGACTTGAAGATATCTTCTTCAAAATGTCATCAAGGTGTTTAAAATCCAACACCATAGGACGCACAAAATCTATTTGAAAGGAACGGCATTTTCTGATTTCAGCTTCTACAACAGTAAGGCGCTGGTTAGTCTAATACACACAGATAATACAGAGGGAGCTGAACACACAGAACCCTGAAAAAAACACAAACAAAACACAAGAAAGAAGTAAGAAGCTAAACGACAAGGAGTTAACTAATATGACTAGAATTTGACGACAATAATAAAGGTACTGAATATGGCAAGCCTGGAAACGTAACAAAATCCACGAAATGATCAGAACACAAACCCCTGTGGATCCTATGTTCTTGTTGATGAGACTAAAACATTTTTAGGAACACTTTTCCCGAATAAACTTAGCATAAATATTGCATCTTGTTTCCAAAAAGCCACATGTGCAAAAAAACCTTGTTGAGTTTCGGATCTACAATAACTTCTATATTTGTTTTCTTTAAAATATATATACAGTATATATACTGTATATATATATATATATATATACAGTATATATACTGTATATATATATATATATATATATATATATATATACTGTATATATATATACTGTATATAATGTATATAAAATTCATTAAGATATTGCTTTTTAACTCATAGAATTACTTTAATTCAAACAGAATTAATTAATTAATTACAGCTTTTACAGAAAATTGGAAAATGGCATGAATTTGTATTAGTAGGCCAAAATTTGATAAAAACCAGAGTCCAATCCACAAGTACAATCAGTTCATCTTTAAAAAACAATCAAGAGATTTTTTTTCAATGCCATAAATAATTAAAGTGATGATCAATGTGTGCTTACTCGTTCAGGGAGTGGAGGGAACAGGTCTGGCCTTCATCGTCTTCACTGAGGCCATCACCAAGATGCCCGGCTCTCCGGTCTGGTCCGTCCTCTTTTTCGTCATGCTCCTCTGCCTGGGACTCTCCACGCTCTTCGGCAACATCGAGGGAGTGGTGGTTCCCTTGAAAGACTTGCAAATATTTCCGAAAAACTGGCCCCACGAAGCACTCACTGGTAACCCGACTATTTCCAGAAGCATTCGTTGTCTTTGAACTCGACCTCCACTGGTTTACTGTACGTCTGTTTCAGGGCTGACGTGTGTCGTTTCCTTCATCATCTGCCTGCTGTTTACGCAGAATTCAGGCCTTTATTGGGTCTCTTTCTTTGATAATCTTGCTGGATCAGTTCCTCTGCTGACCATCGGATTGTTTGAGATGACAGCTGTTGTCTACATTTATGGCGTAGACAGGTGAGTTGACCTTTCCAAACTATCCAGTCAAGACATTAACTTTAAAATTCTTCCAAGTGTCCCAGTTGTTGTTAAAAAAAAAGAAGATATGCTTTACATTCTTTTTTAAAACAGGTTCAACAAGGACATAGAGTTCATGGTTGGACGCAAGCCGTCAATCTTCTGGCAGGTTACGTGGAGAGTCGTCAGTCCGCTGATTGTCTTGGTCATCCTCATTTTCTATCTGGTTACTCAAGTACAACAGAAGCTCACCTATTTAGTCTGGGACCCAAACTCTGTAAGATATGAAACTTTGTGACCAAGTTATATCTCGTCAACTTGAAACATTTTGTGGAAGTGGCGCATCTTTTGATGCTGGGTTCTTCTGAAGTTGGGTTATTTGGACTAGTTTTCAGTGATTTGTACCTCACCCGGGGTAAAAAGCAGTCAGAGCTCTTGGAGAATCAAGGCGATGTTCTCGTGAGGATGTCAAACTACAAGCTACTCTGAACACCGTCTGTTCAATTGCAAATTAATATCATCTAAAATGCTACTAACATCTTTGGTGGTAGCTTGACAAAAAAAATCATATTAAGTTGTCTCACTTTCTGTTATTTTTAAGTGGGACAGTTGTTTCCATCTTGTTTAAAAGTTTGTGATTGTTTTAGAAGTTTTGAATTTGGAGCAGTTTTATCTCTATGTCTCGTCCTTTAAGTAAACAATTATAATAATCTGTATTATCGACATTGCACCGAAGTATGCGCTGAATGATAAAGCTTTGTGCTTACAGGATGCGTTTCCGGCTCTGGCAGCAGTGGAGTACCCCTCGTGGATCAACGCAGCGATCTTCCTGGTGGCGGGAGTCCCCTGCCTGGCTGTGCCTGCGTACGCGTTATGCAGATGGATTTATGTTTCATGTAGAAAAAACTAACTTCAAGGTCTTAAATCCAGCTGTGTGTGTTTTTTTTTTTTTTCTTATAACGTTATACATTTCACCTCATACCCGTGTGCTGCTTTGGTTAACAGATTAGTATTCGTACAGTGCAGACACTGTTAACTCCATTTCAACGTCCATCACAACCTTACTGACATTTTGTTTTATAGTTTATGGTTTTTAGTTAAAAAAAAACATACTTTGATTTCAATTTTCTGCTGATTCATTTTGTGAAATAAATGATGGCAATTCTAATTGCTGTTTGACTTATTTTGTTACCGCAACAGCAGAAAAATGCATGAAATGTGCGGCGAGCTCGGTGTGTTGCAAGACCTGAGAATACAACAACAATAATCAACTCTTATTATGCAAATATTCACACAAAACAGCCAGAAGATGTAGTGCATAATCTACGCCAAAAGATGGTGCCCTAATGTTGAATGAACATTAATAATGAGGTCAGAGCAACACGCAGAAGAAAGCTGTGATTTTTGTTTGCAGAAAATTCCCTAGCCTTGTAAAAACATACCCAGCATTAAAATAAACAATGAAAAACATTTAAATAAATAAAGATTAAAAGGTTTGTACTCATAAAAGCAGCACATTTTTGTGGAATGGAAGAAAAAGTGTACATGGTGAATAACATCTTTTTGTCATGTACAGTGCCTTAACATGACATTTGTTACAAATGGCTGCTAAATAAATACCTTCAGTTAAACCGGCGTTCGGTCGGCGTCTTTGACTAAAATATGAACAGATTTAAGCACAAACAACATGGAAGTCATTTAATTCAATCTCAACAGCAAACGCAGCGCCTCACTTATAACGGCCTACTGTTTCGTAAATACAATAACCAATAGAAAGTCACAATGAAACGTTGTGTGAGCCACACTGAACAGAACCTGAATTTGTCAATCCAACGTCCTGGTAATGATTCAAACACTTAAAGATAAACGCTAGATAAACTGACACACTTGACATGCATGTTCATACACTGGCATGCTGCATAAACCAAAAGCTTCCTTCATCACTGAGTGACTTATTATTATGACTGTAAGGACCGTGAGAACTCAAAGCCTGAGGATGAGGTGGGACTTACATAACCTGGCTCCAGACTATATGTAAACTGGAACTTCGGAGAGTATTAAATATTAGCTGTTCTTTCAGGCGCACTAGTTTGAAAATGTCGTGTGATAACAGTAAGGCTGATATGTCAATCAACTCAGTTAAGAACGAGAAGTTCCGCATGACTTGTGGGTGAGCAGTTTTCTTTGTGGAACCTGAATTTAAGTTTGTATCCAACCTCAGCTGACTTGGGTACAGTAAAGGCTAACGTCAAACTTGCTAGCAAGCTGGTTTCCTTAACTGTGAATGATTTGTCTAAGCCAGCGGTGTCCAAATTCAGTCCTCAAGGACTGGTAGATGTTTTAGTTCTTTTCCTGGTTCAACACAACTGAGACAAATGATGGCTTGTTAGCTGACCTCTCCAGAACATTATGACGTGCTAGTTAGAGCGATTCAATCAGCAGTATTAGAGCAGGGACACATCTAAAAGTGGCCAGACACCCCTGAGCCAAGCTGTGTGTTTTTCAGGGCAAAGACTTACATGCTATCCTTTTTCATTCAACTAACATATGTATGTGGGCCCACCTTATGGGTTTTGCTCAGTTGGATGGGTAGAAAGTCAACCTGGGTCGACAACAGAGTTTTTGTGTGGGGGTTTGGTTGATTCAATGCAATGCATAATGACAAAACCGTTTGGTCACCCTAGGTCTACGCTGGGGCTTTAAATGGTGTTGAGAGAATTGCTTCAAATTGCACAGCACATCTAGAACTCATACCCACAGCTCTCATGTGGGTATGAGTATTAGACAGGCATAACGGGGTTATGCCTGTCTTCCTATATGGGTCCCAGACAAGCATAACCTGGTTATCTCTATCAAACGTCTTCCAAAAGTTGTGGTTTCAAAGCCACTATAATTTTCTGTCATTCTGTTCTTATGACATTTTAGTTTGTCTAAAGTTTCCCAGTCTTGGTGTGAAAACTAAACAGTCATCTTTTTAAGGGAGCATTGTTTCTAAACTAAAGTTGGTAAGACACAGCCGGTATGTCTATATACAGTAACTATAGCAACAACTGGTTCTGGGCATTTTTACAGTTTCTGCTCAGTAATACCGGTGCCTACAGGGATTCATCCATAAGGTACAATAGAAACCAACCCCACCATACCTTTTCTATGTTCAGTGTTTGGCTCTAGTCACCATATGATGGCGTGTGAACCTGTTAATCTGTGAACTGAAAACTTTAAAAGATCATAAAGTCGTGTCAGCCCCAGTCAAAGCCCTCACTTTGACTTTGCCTTCAGGGGAGCTACCATGAGGCTGGTAATTCCCAACCTGGGGCTGGATCTACGGATCCAGAGCCACCAGTAGCTGGAGAGGATGGAGACGGAGGAGGTGAGCGACAGGCCCAGGTGGGACAACAAAGCTCAGTACATCCTCACCTGCGTGTGCTTCTGCATTGGAATTGGCAACGTGTGGCGATTCCCTTATCTGTGCCAAACTCATGGAGGAGGTAAGCTTGGGTGGCCATCACTGAGTCGAGTGTTTGTGAAATTTTGCAAAATGAGCCATAAAGCTCAAGCTGCATTGTTGCTAAGATGACTTTACGAGAGCTTTGCAAGAGAGGATTCCTTTTTCCAGTTATTAGAATAATAATTCCCACATTACCTTGCATTTGAAACAATTATAATTAATTATTATCAAGAGTTGCATAAAAGTTCAGTCCTGACTTTTCATGTTTGAATTAGGGTGTTTTAGGCTCCTAATACAGTACTTTATTTTTTACATATATATGATCAGATTTGGGAAGAGAAGAGCTGTAGTTCCAGGTTAGAACTGACCCCGACCCTTCGCAGGTCCACACAGTCATTCACCCACACTAAAATAGCTACACACTTGGCAGGTATTATTGTCATTCTCTGAGCATAATCTAAACAAAGTTGATCAATCTTAGCTTCCAATTAATGTGTGTACAATTATAACTCTGAGAAAAATCATGAAGTTAAAAAACAAAGAAGGAACTCTTTATTTCTGACATGCCTACTTGCTTAGTCCTTTTCTTAGCATTTTATTACCATTTATGGGCAGGTTAAAGCAACAGTGCCAGCATAATGACACAATTATGTGTCATTATATTTATTGGTATCCCTGGTAAAGATATGCAAAGCCTCTAAAAATAAATTCATCACCAACTTCAGTACATTTATTGGTTTTGGGGACATTCCATGTACGTCATGATCTCAGGTTTATAACTGTGATAGAGATTTATTTCTCGTAACCATTTACTCTCTCCCATGCTTCACTTGAAGGCGAACAGTCAATTGGTGGCTGTGTGGTTGTATTTGCACACAGCTTTCACACAAGACGCAGACCACCGGTGGACACCACTACCACTTCAGTATACATCACACACTAATCATATAGGTAAATGAAACAGAGAGGGCACCGTGCTTTCGCAATTGACATTGCAATTTGCAACCAGAAGGTTTCAGCCGATTGACTATCTTTGTAGGTATTTTGTGAAGAATCGTATAAATGTACTTAACTCCTCACCATGTCTGATAAACATTCCTCAAAAGTATTCATGTCTCCTGCAGATACAAAAACTCAACAGCTGCAGCAAACTAGTTGAAGCAAAATATCAACATGCTGTCCATTACCACATAGAATATACCCATGAACTTCTGACTAATCGCACAGAGTTCTGCTCGAACAGAGCCTGGTGTCAAGAAGGGTGTTGGGAAGGGAAGGAGGAAGCCTCCTTGTGAACAAGATGACACAATTTCCGTCACGAGTCTAAGTCAATGAGAGCCGATTTCCTTTGGATGAAGAACGGGAGAGCTTTAAGAGTGAGTGGGGAAGCAGTCTTCATTTTTCCAACCTCTGAAATATTTCAGGTGCCTTTCTGATTCCCTACCTGATCCTGCTGGTGCTACAGGGAATGCTTCTCTTACTGCTGGAGTTCGCCATTGGTCAACATCTGAGAAAAGGCAGCGTTGGTGTGTGGAGGACCATCAGCCCCTATCTGACTGGAGCTGGTGAGTAAGGGAATGAAAACACAACTGGCTTCTTCTTCAGTGAGAAATCAGATGAGTATCACCACATCCTGAACAGGATACGGTACCTCTTCACCCTGGATGTGTGTGTTAAAAGTCTATGTCAAATAAGCAACATACACTTTGTACTACAAATCCATATGAGTCTTCAATGCATGTCTTTGCGTTCCAGGTAAATGAGTTGATCAATCCAACAACCTGGTTGGATGCAGGTGCCCAGGTGTTTTACGCCTTTAGCATAGCGTGGGGCGGCCTCATCTCCTTCTCAAGCTACAAGCTACTGTTCAGTAAGAAGCTTTCAGTGTGTTCTGGACTCACTTCATTGTCAAAAATGATTTTGAAGACAAAAGGTTAAGTATTCTGTCGCTTTCTTCCCTCCCAGCAACAACTGCAGGCAAGATGGTGTAATGCTGACCGCAATAACAGGTCTCACTTCAGTCTACGCTGCCTCGGTCACGTACCCCATCACTGGCCACTGAGAAATACGACACTCGTGTCTCAGAGTAAGTGCAAGCAAGACTAATGTTTGCCTTTATGTGGTTTGTTCAAATTTAGAACAAAACTTGTCTCAGGGATCAAATAAATCATTTACCCATACTTTAGAGTCCTACTAGCTTGGGTTTATGTGATCACCACATATACATATACTGTATATATATATTGCTAAGAAAATCAGCTTGGTCAAGTGGAGTCTTGAGTTTGATTGGCTAAGTAACTATGTGATGTGTTCCTGCTCCAACTACCAATTCCCTTAATTCAGGTGTGTTGAAACAGGCAATCAACTAACTGACTTGTTAATGCCACTGGTTTAGATCAAAAACCTTCACGTTTTTGAAGGTTTTGAAGGAAAACGTGAAGATCAAAAACCTTCACGTTTTTGAAGGTTTTGAAGGAAAACGTGAAGATCAAAAACCTTCACGTTTTTGATCTAGTTAAAAACCAGACCCTTATTCAACTGAGGACCTGTGGCAAGACTTATTGTAAACTGATCTTCACAGACGTGGCGATCATCGACCTCGATGACATTTCTTAGAAAGTACTGGAAAAAATACCTTAGATATGAAAAGCTGTTAAGACATGCACCCCAAATGACAGTGATGTAACATCTATAGACCAAAACACTGAAGTCAACAACAGCTCACTAAAAATCAGTGACATGTGGTGAAGTTCATGACTGGTGAGGGACAAGCTCCTCAAGAGTCAGATGTAAAAATCCGAAATTCAATATTGAAGTTTATAGTTTAAAGTTGGCCATAACTAATTAAATCGGTTGAGTATGCCTTAATCAATTCAACAATATAATAGAGAGAAAAATGAAATATTTTATATGAAGTCACTTTTTATTTGAATGTTTATTTGGCTGATCCCTCTCTCTTCTAATTAAAATAGAAAAAAAATCGTATATGATCTTACCTTGATTTTGATATGAAGTCCGTGTACCTATCCCTCTCCATGAAAATGTCACTCTGTAATAAAAATAAGAAGCAAAACGTCATTCTCTCCTATTTTCCTTTCAATTCTAAAAAATCTTGCAGCCAGAGAGCGTGGCCTTGAACGGTTCTGTGACGACTCTTGTTTCTTTTCCTCGACTGTTTTCAGTCTTCAATGCGTAGAAGAAGAACAACCTCTGTGTGTCTATCAGTGAGGCACTACGCAGAAATGCTAAATATGTCACTCACATTCATTAAATATATCTGGAGCGTCAACATTGAACTTGTGCAACTAAACAAGCCTCAGCTCTCCCCCTTGACCAAGATATAGGAGACAAAAGTGAAGGATAAAATAAAAAAAACTGAAGAACTTTACAAAACTTCAAAGTGTTCAGGGGTTTGATTTTTCTCATTCCTTCACGTACTTGACGTTTCACCAACTGCTCCACTCACAACCTCACACCAGGTTTCTGGTTGTGATGTGACACAATGTAGGCATTGTGATGTGAAGGTTTTCACATTTTGACAAACCATCAACTTCCACACAGTGAACAAAATATACAAAAAAAATGTTTTGTGACAGAGACGGGGGTTATAATTTAGGAGAAGGACATTTTAAAAATCAATGTACAACTAAAATGTGGAGTAGATTTATGGAATGGATTGAATGATGAGTTCACAAAAAGTACAAATGTAAAAAAAAACTGTTTCAAATTTTGCTTATTGGGAAATATGCTGAGTAAGATGAGTGTTTCAAAGTCCATATATGCCACTGATGATATAATTTTTTTTTTTAAATAATTGTACATTTAAAGATAAGAATGTGAGATTTAAGTGTCATGTAAAGTGGAAATTATTTATCTGGTGTTTGGAGATTTAACTGTTTATAAGCTGATGATTATTAAAGAGGTAGGAACTCATAAGACCTCGTATCTTCCACCTGCTCCTTTTTGAACAGATAATGCAAAATTGCATGCCAATTGGGTATGACAGTTTGTTGTAATTTTAATTTCACATTTTTATCTTCTTTCTTGCTTTTACTTTTGTCTGTTTCCAGGAAGAGTTTCCGCTTCAGGCATCGGTACCGCACCCTGCGTGGATCTACGCCGTCATCTTTCTGCTGGCGGCCATGCCCGCGTACGCAGTATGTCGGCTGGTCTACGTTAAGTGCAAGCAGAAAGGAAAAATTTATGAGCTTAGCTTTATCTTTGGCAACACTTTATGTATTACTGCAGAGTGTTTTGCCTATTTATTGTCATAGATGTATTTCAGTGATGCATTTCTGTTTACTCAATCAACAACACTTATAAAGTGACATCACTTTATCCATTTTCTATAGCTTGAAAATATGTTTTCCTATTAAAACATGCATGTCTTATTGCCAGGCAGAGTAACATTTTGGAGTGAGTGAATAAAAATGAAATATACACTATATTTTGCATTCAACGCATCATTTGTTGCCAACAAAGTCAGCAAAATTACTTCCTTTTTTTTTTAAAAATAAGGCACTAGTTGAAACACAGAGGATGTAGAAGAGTAAACCGTCCAGTGGAGGGCGATCTTACAAAGACGAAACCTGAGGGTGAGCAAAAACAAAGAGGCATCTAAACACAACCATGTGGTATTTGCATGAATAAACAACCAGAATGTGTTCATTTTCAAAGACTTACAGGCTCTACGAAAAAGTACAAAGAAAAGTTTGTCAGTGTTAGAAATGTACTACTCATGCATTAAAGCTTATATCCAGCTCTAATTGCTCCTTTGTGCTGTCAGCTGTTTGGCGTCACTCTAAGGATTTCTGTCAACGGTTGCACACACAAGTAACCCGCGAAACATCGTGTTTTGTTCTTTTTGTTCTTGGCTTCTGTCTGAGCAGAACTCCCTCCTTCACGTTCCCCCTGCAAAACGAAAAGCGCTGCTCAAACCTGATCTTCGGCAACGTGCACACACAAACAGCCTCCATAGAGGTTTGCACAGATTTTGTAATAAAAATATTTCATCACATGAATATATTAATAATAAATACATGGCGCCCTACAGATGTCTTTTTTTCACCTCCTTTGCCATCCTGCCCAGATGTGTGGTGTAAGGAAACAGATGTGTGGTGTAAGGAAATGCTCAGGATCTCGACTGTTCATATTTGCAGGTTTATCTTATGATCCCTTGGAGTTTAAGTTCTGCTTGTCGCCTTCTGTTTTTGTTGTCCCAGTCACGTTGCGTGAGCGATTCCCAGTATCTGTCCTGCTCTGAAGTGTTTACATTTTAATCATTTTCCCTCTGCTCCCCGTATTCATGCTCCCCACACAGCTGTTACTCATTGAGTTCATTCAACTTCCCCCTTCCTCGCTTTGGTAATCATTGCTCTTGAATTTCTCATCCTCAAATTTTCCATCTCTCCTCACTGGAGGGTTTCCCCCCCCCCCCCCCCTGTGTTTCTGGTTCTGCGTTCTTCCTACTGTTTGGTAAGCTCTTCCTTCCTACATCCTCGTGACATTGCCTACTTCCTGTCTGCAGTTGGGTCCTTCAATTTAATTAAATATGGCAACGTAGGAAAGAAGTTATTTTCTTGTAGGCATTTTCTCAGTTTTAGAGATAAACACACATCTGGAAATTTGGCTAAACAAGATGGGCCCCTGCGCTAAGCCTTGTTAACACCCCGGGGACTGAGAAAGTTTTGGATTATTTCAAAAATATCCCTAGACAGTATGAACAATTTAAAAATTTTAAATAAAGTTATTTCAATTACATAAAATTTTCTGAACATTATACATGTAATTGTGTGGGGAAAAAAATTATTGTCTATCAATGTTGGATTATTTTTCCCCCCCAGTGATTAAACACATTCGAACTGAAGAATGCATCAGCAGTAGATGTTTTCTGTCTCCTCTCCATTCTGAGAAAAAGTTGTGGTTATTTTTGCGACACCATTTTAGCCACAGATTTTGCAACATTATTTGCAGAAAGTCACACAGGGAGAAAAGAACCAAGAGTTCAGGGGATGAAAGTGAAAAACAATTTTCTCGATGTGTTGCGCACGGTTGTTGGCTGACAACAGGTTCTGGTTGTTTGAAAGCAAAGTAAAACAAAAAAAAGATAGATAGATAGATAGATAGATAGATAGATAGATAGATAGATAGATAGATAGATAGATAGATAGATAGATAGATAGATAGATAGATAGAGAAAAGAAAACAAACACAGCCATGGTTAAACATTTTCACACTGGTCTGCAATAAAACACGAGGCAATGTGAACAAAAGGAGGACTCACCCAGATGAGACACCATGACAACCAGGGCATGGAAAATTACAAGCCATTTGCACAATTTTGACATAGAATAGCTTGTTGTGACAGCCTGACATTTATTCCAGCCGAGCTACAGACAGTAAAAAAAAATCAGACATCGAGTGCCAAATGCGGAGGTTACTGATTAATTAGCTTTTGATGTCGTTTCGATTTTGACTACAAAACAGTAGAGGCTGTTGAGTCTCATAGGCGTAATTAAAAGATAGCTAAAATAGTTCCTGGTGGAACTTTTGTGGTAAACCTTCATCTTTTTTTTTTCCCTTCTTGATTCATTGATTAGGCTTTACTAACTCCTTATGTTGTTCTAATTTACTGATTTAAAAACCATTCTTTGTTTAAATCTAACTGCTGTGCTACTATGGGAGAGTTGCAGACAGTAGTGGTTGTGGATATGGCTCACCTCCCAGGGTAGAATAACCTGGGGAGGCGTCACAAGCACTGCTAACCACTGATTATAATGTTGGTGTTTTAGTGAAGCTCTTGATTCAAAGCTAAATCCAAAGGCCGATAAGTGGATGTCTGATCATCTGCATTCATGCAAGATCTGCCAATGTTTGCAAGGACTAATTGAGGGCAGACCACAACTGATCACTCCGCCATTTTATGCAACACATAAAACATTTTACAGCTTTGTGTATCCTCCATTTTATTGCACTACTAAAAACTTAGCAGTTTTATCGTCTAGGCAAGAATTATGCTTTGTTTTTTTTAAACTATTACACAGGAACTAAAAAAAAAAACACACACGAGTTAAAAGTTTAAAAAGTGACACTTTTATCTAACCTGAAAACGGATATCAAAATTCCCACTCCCCATAAAGTGACACAAGATGCCAGCTTTTTTGTTTCTCCTGCTTTGTTACATGTACATAAAGTAGCAACAGCTGCTTCACTGGATTGGACATTCTGATCTGTGGTCTGTTCTGAGCAGCCGAACCACAATACGCAATTACAACTTGTCCTGCACTGCAGATGCTCAACAGATTAGCCGTAAGTGGGAAAAGTAAAGAAAGAAAACCTTTAAAAATATATAGAAAAAAATTACCTCATTTGTGTAAAGTCTTTTTCTTTTTTTTTCCTTTTTGTTATGTTCCGACTCGGTCGGAATGTGCCCGACATTCCCGACCGAGCACGGACATGGCCCGCGGTCGGGGAGAGCTGCGGTCACGATGCCTCTGTGCGATCGGTTCTTCCTCACGCAGATGTCGTTCACTGCAGCGCGCAGCATCACCAGGTTATCCATTAATTAGCTGGGAACACTCCAATTTTGAACACGGAGGGAGGTTTAACCACTAAATCACTCGTGCTGTGTGCTCTCACTCCCTGTTTGTGACCTGATTTCACCATAAAAAAAAAAGAAGATCCAATAAAAAGCTGCTGCTCTTGAGTCAGAAGCTGTAGTTCCATTGGAGGAGAGGCAGATAAAGGACAGGGAGAGGAGCTCCGGGAATCACTCTGACAAGACCGCTCCGGACTGTGAAATCTGGACCAAATCAGAACTACCTGCATGAGGGAATAAGACCTGGGTTAATACAACAACTGCGACCTTGTTGAGCCTTCTTTCTTTGGGAGGGAGGTTTATTTGCATTATCCAAGGATGGGGGAAGAAAAGAATTCTGCTACGGAGGAGAGACCCAAATGGGACAACAAGGTCCAGTACCTGCTGACATGCATTGGCTTTGCGGTTGGGCTTGGCAACGTGTGGCGGTTTCCCTACCTGTGCCAGATCTATGGAGGGGGTGAGGATGCTGCCTTTGAGTTCCTCGTATCTCATGTGTGTCTGGATTTCTGACATCAGGAGGACAGGTGTTCGGATCAATGCGCCCAACTTCTGTGTTTACTTCCTCATAGTTCCCAGGGTGGTATGTCAAAAGCTAAAGAGTTCCAGAGAACAGGTGAAGTTGTGCAAGCAGGCATTTCCAGTAAAAGGTGCTCAGCCTCTATCAACTTTACATATTGACTCTGAGATTTAGATTCGCACGGGGAGGATCTTGCGTTTTTGTGTAACTGCCTCAGAATGATTAGCCGGTGAAGTGTTCATGGGTTCTTGGTTACAAATCTAGTTTTCTCAGAAAAAAAAAGCCCCTGTTATTGGCACAAACATTCACTTCATACTTTAGTTAAAACATATCAGAATTGTTATGATTTATTGTATAACGATAAAGCCTCCCAGCCTTGAGGTCTCAGTTTTCATGGTGTTATCAGGTGCATTCCTCATCCCGTACCTGGTTGCGCTGGTGTTCGAGGGCCTCCCCCTGCTGTACCTGGAGCTGGCGATCGGACAGAGGCTCCGCATGGGCAGCATCGGCGTTTGGAACAACATCTCTCCGCTGCTGGGTGGAGTCGGTGGGTGGAAGTTCAGCTCCTAATCCTGCGGGATGCATCCTTGCTTAGCATTTGTTCGTTTCGTGGAGTTAAAATTTTAGAACGATTTAAAACAGGTTTGTCCAAAGTGTGAGCCGGGGGCCACTCTTCTGATTTTGTGTGGCAGCAATTTGAAAATGAGTCAAATTTGCCATCAGGTGGCCGATGCCGACGGAAACTTTTTAGTCTTTAAATTAAGGCAAAACTTTTTACCCAAAAATGTCCGTTTTTTTTTTCTTGACACAGTAAGAATGACTTAAGATGCAAAGTATGTATCACTCCTTGTGCATTCAGCGAATAAGTGACTTTTACTCAATGGCAGACTCAAATATGATTTTAATGAATTTATTGAGGTCGGTCAAAAACAGTAATACAAACTGTAATCAGTCAAATTACAGCCTATATCGATACAGTCAAATACAGGATTTGACTGTATTTTATACAGTTATAAAGCTATTTTTATTATGAAAATATTACTTTCATAATTTGAAAGAGTGAACCAAATTATATTCTTATCCTGGAAAATAGACGTAATTTTATTTTAAATTTTGCCAAAAGGTTTTTTTTCGTTTGTTTTTTTTCCCTCGCGGGGAAGAAGCTTATAAATGATTGAAATGATTAAGATGATTATGACTGAAACTTGAGCCCAATGTAAAGTACAAAAATACCTTGACCTAATACCTTACCTGTCTAATAGGTTATATTTCAGTTAATAATTAAAGCAAGTTAGATATAACTCTATGTCCATTGCGGCTCTAGCAATGGCCTCTGGTTCTGATAAACCTTTAGGTTAACTAATATTAAATACACCACAAAATAAGCTTGAAAATGCTTATTGCTTGTTTGAGCCAACTACTAAAATCCCAGTTTTCAAGGCAAACGTTGCACATTTTGATAGCAGCTCTTTGAAAAATTACAATAAGTTTGATAAGAAGTTGTTTACTTGTGGTATGAAAGCCCGTTTCGTGTTCGGCTACACTGTTTCCTCAGACTTCTTTGGAAAAACCCCTTCCGACTGACTGTTTTTCTTCCTTGTGTTCAGGCATTGCCTCCATGGTGGTGTCATTCCTGGTCTCCATGTTCTACAACACCATCATAGCCTGGGTGCTCTGGTACTTCTTTCACTCTTTTCAAAACCCGCTGCCATGGAGCCAGTGTCCTTTGAATGATAACCTAACAGGTGAGGAAAAATAACAACAAAAAAAAAAGTCCACGTTGGTGTCGTGTTGTTGCTTTGGATACCTTTTATTGAACGCAGTGTAATAATAATAAAAGAATAACGATTCACTAGGAAGTTTAAAGCACAGTGGTGCCAGTGGAAGTTGTCCGAGAGGGTGGGGGAATTTGCTTTGAGAAGATCGTTTAAGCTGAAAACTACAGTTAGGGATTACCACTTAACAGCCGAGTTAACCATCAATCTTTGAGCGGCAATTATTTTTGATGGATTTATTATACTGGCAGGTGAACTGCTTTATGACACCAAGAGTTATTGATTTAAATGTGTTTTCTTTTAAACCTATCCTGTAAGGAAATCAGAAGTAATTTTAAGTAAAAACATCACCTAAAGTTGTTCTTTCTTTTAATATCCCAGTTATTGTGTTATGGGTGTGGTGTGTTCCCATAGGCTACAGCCTCGAGTGTGAGAAGAGCACTCCGGTGAATTACTTCTGGTACCGCGAGACGCTGAACATCACCGAAGACATCGAGATCAGCGGCTCGCTGCAGTGGTGGATGGTCATCTGTCTGGCCACGGCCTGGTCCGTCATCTACATCTGCTTCATCAAAGGCATCGACTCCGTGGGAAAGGTCAGCACGCAAAATCTGTGATTTGGCATGGGCTGCTGGCTGGTACCAAGACGCAGCCAGGTTTTAAAAAGTCAATGTTTCACAATTTTGTGAGATTCTAGAGAACCTGTCGAAATATTTTTCCATCGTTTCATGGAAACAGTTGAATTAATCCTGTTAATGTAACTCTGGTTTAAAAATACAGTGAGGAAACTACGAGCAATGTGCCACTTGCAGGCAAGTTACTTGAGCTGTTTCCTCAACTAAGTACCAGTTTTTGTACTCTCAGTGATACTCTGAGTGATACTCAGTGATATCACAGTATCTCAGTGCTGTTTTTTTTACTTCTCTGTAAAAAACAGAGAAGTACTACCACACTACATGCTAGGTATTTTTACCCCTTCACCAATTTGTACCTTCGTAGTTTTGGTCATTTTCCAGTGGTGGGCACACGTTCGCTAATCGGCTAATGGGCTAACTGTGGAGCTAATTTTGTGCGTTAGCAGTTTTTGCTAATTTTGAGAACATTTAGTGCGGCTAGCTTCCTCTTGCTTGTTTTATACGACTAAATTCTGATTTATTCTGCTATTTTGTGAACTTTCTGTTGAAAAATGATTGAAATCTGTGTTGAAGTTTTGGTCATAAGCCGTAAAAGATTTCTTCTAGTCGTAGACATTTACACTCGTTCTTATTTTTAAGTGGGTGAAAGCTATACTCATGAGTTTCGCTTTTAACTTATTTATTTTTTCCAGAAAGCTCTGAGAAAATTGCAAATATACAACAAATGAACGAACGAGATACAGAATAATTCAACACCACCATAAACAACCAGGAGTGTTAATGAAGTACATGAAAACATTCACCTATATGAATTAGATTGAGAGCACCCTCACATTCTCATTGTGACGCGTTGGATTTCAATATTGCTGAATGTAGCGCTTCAACAGTAGATCCTGCCAATATCTTTTTGGCAAGATATTGATAGTGATCTGCAATATTTTTAGATCACTGTAAAATCAGTTAATAAATGTTATGTAACCTTTTTTTTTCTGAAACAATGAAATGATGGTAATTGACTAAAGGTCATCTGATAGCATTCCGCACCTACTGCAGATGAATAAACAACTACGGTACCTTTGATTTAAATGAAAACCAGAATCTCTTATCGAGATGTTTTGAACCTTTTCAGGCTGTGTATGTGACGGCCACATTCCCTTACCTGGTTCTGACCATATTCTTGGTCCGTGCCCTCACTCTGCCTGGAGCTACTGATGGGCTGCAGTACCTCTTCACTCCTGACGTGGGTTTGCCCGTGACATAACATGTTTTGTACCCTAGACAAAAACAAAACAAAACCAAAAAAACAGGTGTAATTGATATGTTGTTCTCCTTACTGCAGTGGGAAATACTTAAGAGCCCCCAGGTTTGGTTAGACGCTGCAACCCAGATCTTCTTCTCTCTTTCTGTGGCTTTCGGAGGTCTAATAGCATTCTCCAGCTATAATCCAGAGAGGTGAGGCATCAAACAACAGGTCAAGTTGAGAGGCAGGTCAGTTGCCTCTCAACTTGATATGCCTCAAGTTGAGAGGCAACTTGGGGCAGATCAAGTTAATGGGGGGGGCACCCCCAGTATTGGGGGTCCCCCACCCACCCACTATTGGGGGTGGGGGACCTCAGCTTTATTTTTTTTTCTTGACTTTTAGGAATGACTGTGAGAGAGATGCTCTTGTTGTGGGAATAACAAACAGTGCCACATCCCTCTATGCATCCATTCCCATTTTTTCCATCCTGGGGTTCAAAGCTAGGACTGGCTTCAACACCTGTCTAGAAGAGTACGTTTGCGTGGCTATCTGTGGTTGCTTCTACGGAGAATGAAGTGTGGCCCAGCGAAATTTGTAGAAATAGCGTCTCTAATCTCGTCTACAGGAACATCCTGACTCTGACTAACCACTTTGACATCGCAGAACGAAACATGACACTGGAAAACTACGACCAGTGGTTTGATTACTTAAATCTGACACATCCAGGAGAAATATCTTCTTTACCCTTAAGGGTCTGTGATCTACAGGAGTTTCTTGATCAGGTACTCTTGTTTTCTGCACTCCTCTTGTTCAATCATGCCACACACTATGATCCTTTGTGTTGCTCCTTGTCCTGTAAAAGACTAAACATTCTTTTTGTACATGATGAAGCATTTTCTCCTGCCTGACTTTAATCTCCTTCTCCAAGAGTGCTTCTGGAACAGGCCTGGCCTTCATTGTATTCACAGAGGCAGTCTTAGAGATGCCTGGGTCCCAGGTCTGGGCCATATTGTTCTTCGTTATGCTCTTCAGTCTGGGACTGTCCTCCATGTTTGGCAACATAGAGGGAATCCTCACGCCTCTCAAGGAGCTCAAACTGGTCCCAAAGTGGCTCTCCCATGAAGTTTTGACAGGTGATTCAGCTTGTATCCGGTCTTATTCATGGAGGAACTGAACTCCCTCTCTGAATTAACATTTCCCTCACTTCTTTAGCGATCGTCTGTTTGGTCTCGTTTTTGGTTGGCCTCATCTTCACCCTGGGCTCCGGTAACTATTGGGTGGAGGTCTTCAACAGCTATGTGGGATCCGTACCGCTACTCATCATCGCATTTTGTGAGATTATCGGGGTCGCTTACATCCACGGAATGAAAACGTAAGGATTCCTCCATGTTCCCCATGGCCCCTCTTACAATCTTACACAACTATACAATTAAAAAAAATTGAGTTTGGTTAATTATTTCTGTATTGCAACAATGCTTCTTTGTGATAAATGTCATACCAATGGAAAGCCTGTTTATCGGCTTTTAAACGACATCACATTGGCAAGGAAAATTCATTTCTATATCGACAAAGTATTAGAGCCAAGTTAAGACAAAAACATTTTAAACTACAAGAAAAGAGTCACAATATTACAGGAACAAAGTCAGAATATTGTGAGAACAAAGTCATAGTATTACAAGAATTACAAGAGTAAAGTAGAATGACGATAAAGTCAAACTAATACCTTAATAGCATAAATAGAATAAAGTGATAACGAGATTAAAATAAGACAATGAAGTTGGAGTAATACGAGAATAAAGTCAAAGAAAAGACCTAATCTTGTAATACATCAACATCAGTGGTCACGAGAAGATCTGATAATCTTAATAACTATCAAAGTTTTTTTTTCTCATTGAAACAACTTTTTTCTATAAAAGGTTTAAATAAAAAGATTATTCCATAGTGGATTAGTTATGATCCATTGGATAGGATGATTAAAGGTCAAAGGTCAAATACAAAGATAAAATGAAAATTTTACAGTTTATGATTTTGACAAGCAGTGGCATGTCGGAGTACCTTACACTATCACCAAAGTCTGGCATCTCCTCCTTATAGTCACCAGCTTGGTCACACGTCATTGTGGGATGGCATCCTATTCTTGGATTCAAATTTCCCACAAGTCATCCAATGTAGTTCTAATGATTCCGCTGGCATGAAAAGCAGCACCCAGCTGAAAAATGCGTTCAATGGAGTTGAGGTGTAGAATATGAGCCGACCTTATGCTCCACTCTAAATTCTGAAGGTGGTCTCTGGAAATCCCAGCTTTGCTTGGAGAAGGCGCTGACATCTCGGAGTTTCGAGTTTGGTCCCTAAAAAGGGAAGATATGGGATATTTTCATGTCTCGCTGCATTGACATTGCCTCCACAAAAAGATTTTTTGACATTGACAGACAGGATATGGCAAGTTTTCATTACATCGTCCTTAGGAAGTGACATTGAAGGGGCAATAAAGAGACTTTGCTTAAATAATTATTACAGAGAATAATTCTTTAAGGACGAAAAATCAACCAAACATAAAGTTGCTTACCTTTTTGTGCAAATTACATAATCCTATCTTCCATACAATTCCGTTTCCTCTGACAGATTTAGTGAAGACATTTACTTCATGACTGGGAGGAAGCTCAACATCTACTGGAAGGCATGCTGGATGGTGATTAGTCCATTGCTGCTCCTGGTGGTTTTTGTTGCTTACGTGGCTCTCCAGGCTAATGCATATCCAACATATCCTGCATGGAACCCAGATTATGTAAGCAAGTCAACTTTTGCATGACATCATACTTACAGTTGGAAGTTTTTAATTATTGACTTTAAAATGGCATACACACACACACACACACACAAACACACAAAATTAAAACCTCAACAGACTCAACTTAACAAATTGTTAATAGTAGAAAAAAAATTCCTTGATCAACAAAATAGAAACATTTTCTTTCAGCTAAAACGAAGTGAAATCTATTTATCACTTGCCTCAAAAAAGTGACATCCCCAAGGTAGCTGGCTTTAAGCTTTAAAGGTACAGTGTGCGTCAGGTTTATGCTATGCTAGTTCTGCGCTCATTCTTTTGAAAATAAAATAACTTGCCGATTTCTGAACAGCCCAAATTTTCAAGAGCGATATATTCTTTTTTAGTTTTAACTAATGTACAGACACGAAAGGTAATATTGTACATATCAGGCCGTTTAACCTAACCGTAATGAGCAACACATGTCCTACTGTAAGAAGAAATTTAGCTTAGCGTAGAAAAAAAAATGTAATTTGCAATGTCACATTTATATTTCAGCCCAACCCATTTAAAAGCTATTAGTTATGATCAAAAAGATAGAAATATGGTTCATTCAGATCAAAAGTTCTTTCACTGCATTTATTTTCAAAGTATACTCCATTTTTCTGAGCTTCTGTATTTCTTTTTCCTTAGGACAAATTTCCTCAAACTGAGCCGAAGGAATACCCAAAGTGGGTGTTCGGCATAATCGTCCTCCTCATCGTTGTCCCCGTCCTTTCTATCCCTGGGGTGGCCGTCTACAACCTGATCTGCTGTGGAATTAAGAGGTCTTCTGCCAATGTTTCCCCCAACCCCTACAACAACGAAGCCTTTGAGATCGAAACACAGGAACGGAGGAAACAAAGCATTTAAAGGATGAACAGCATTTCCATCCAAAGTCGCCCATTATACTCCCATTAATTTGATTATGAAGATACATTTGAACTGGACATGTGAGATAATAAGAGACATATTTCTACACTTCAATCAATTTTCACACTTGAAAAGACTTTTATTTAACAGTGAATTCCTTCATATACTTTGCATGTCGGTGTAACATGTTCTGAAACAGAGACTCGATTCTTTTATTTGAAAAAGAGATTTCAAAGATTCTGTAATTCCAAATGTCAGAATTTTATTTTTTCAAATTGGATTTGGATGAGTTTATGAAATTGGCATAAAAAAAAGTAGAACATCATGTTGTTAGCATACTGTATTTGAATATTTTCTTCAGTGACATCATGCTTTCTATGTGGAAAACTACCACCACGATTAAACCAAAGTCCACAGACAAACAGTTCAGGGATAAACCCTTGGTAGCTGGGCGATGTTTAAATATTCATCTTTACAAGATTTCCTGTTGTTTAATAGGCCATGTTTATGACGCAGGTTTATCTCCTAAATGTTTTACACCATATGACTAAAGACTGTTTTCCTCCATGCGCTGGGAATAAAAACATCAATTCTTTGGCATGGTGACAGGGCAGTAAAACACCAGAGGTCCTCTCTGTCAACACCAGAAGAAACCCTTGCGTTTTCGTTTTGACATTTATATCCAATGACATTTGGGGAAACCATAACCCTCCCTCTGTCCCAGCTCGACGCTCAGGAAAAGAGCCGCAGCCGTCAACGGGGAAGGGATGGAAGTGTTGCGTTAGCCCGTCAGTTTCTGAAAACGCACCAAAAAAAGGAAGAAAAAAAGCCCGCAAAAGCGCACGCAGGGTCAGTAGGTTTCTGCTGGGACTGCGCACAGGGTGAAAACGTTCCCGCAGAGGGCTGCCGATTACATTCGGATGGCCAAGAAGTCCACGGGGGTCCTGGGGTTTGAGGCCTGACGAACCCTGGCCAGCCTCAAATCCCCCAGCCGTCGCTCCAGTCTGCGCTTCCCTGTCAGGAAGAGGAGAGCGGCGGATGAGGCGGCTTTTTCAATTCTATAGCAATACAATTAAACAATCCATCCAGTAAAATCAGATAAAAGCTGGCAATAAAAAGCAACTCAGGTTTTCATAGAAAGTCGTATTTTGATATTTTACCTTGGAATAACACCTGTAACGTAGTTCACACTTCAAACAATGGGCTTTCTTTTAACGGCAATAACTGCTTTCATGCAATTTATGGATAGCTTTCTTTGGCAACAACATGAGAAGTAAAGTTCTAATTCAACATATTTATCACAGAGTGGGGCAAAAAGCACATTATGGTAAGCAGTAGTGGTAAATTTGTTTGGAGATGAACAGTGTGTGTTAGCATGCGAGAAGTTGTTGGAAAAACTCACATTTGGCCGACATAGGTCCACTCACTTATAACTTTATTATGCCATCTTTAGCTTCACTATATAAGTAAGAATATTAAGTCAGGGTTCAAACTCAAATCCTCAGAATTAACAAATAAAACAGCGATTTATTATTGATGGGCAGGTAATCCAGCAAAGACGAGCAGAGAAGATCCTGCTGCGCTCTAGTTTTCCTCTTAGACCATCAGACACATGAAGAGAAAAAGTGGCTATTTATTTACTTATCCAACTGAAGACTTTGTTAGCCAACAAGTTAGAAAACAGTCAGGATTTTATAAGAAGGAAGAGTGTGGTAGCAATTACAAACCAGTATTAAAATACGCTAATTTGGAAATGACGTCATGTGACGATATGATGAACTAGTGGAAGCTAAAACTCAAACTTACTTCAAAACATTTAGGTATTGATCTACAAATTCATTCATTCAAACCCAGTTAAACTGAATGTAGATCTAGTTGTCATTAAGGATGAACTGTCACAACACTGATGGCAACATTTCATCTGCCCGATACTAAATGTGTAATGTTTGAATCCAACTCTCAGGGAAACAGATGGATGTTTTTATGACCTCTTGCGAATGTTGACATGTTTTGATAAATATGAAATTTTATTGCTTTGCTGACACTTGAAAGGAAAACACTGCAATGTTCAGGATGTGAGAAATGAGAAAAAGCTTTTCTCAATTGTGAAGTTTGATTAAAGTTGATCAGATTCATCTTTATCAGCTGATAATCACTAAACAGTCCCACTCTATTAAAATATTTTATCAGGTATAATTTTGAGGAAAAGTGCTCTATGAAAATGTAAAACATCTTGTCTGATTGGGTGTTTTGGTTTGTTTTTACTTTTACTAGGACACTCATGACTAAAATTATCAGACTCAACTGTTGCCACAGATTTCCAAATAAGTTGATTTGGCTGTATTAAATTTAGGGCTGCAACCATTAATTAATTAATTGCTTCATAAGTTATTTTGGCGATTAATCGGATTTTTAAAAAAGTCAGATTTCATTTCATTCTTCATTAAAACACTTTGGTTTATTTCGTGCAATATAAAAATTAGAAATAAATAATTAAATTCCTTTTTTAAAATAAGAAATCAAACATTTTATATCCTAAAATGTGAAATTATAGTATTTCTTTAGTTTATGCTTGATCATTTGTAGCAAAGGATTCATTTGCGACTTTTAACGACATGTGAAATTCTCGGCCCTTTCTGCTCGACTTCAACACAGAGACGTTACACTGCTTACTCAGATGATGCTCTAAAAATAAAAGCAGTAAAAGTTTTATCAAAATAACATGTTGGGTTTGTTTCGGGTTCGGGCCAATAGTCGGGTTAAGTTGGATTTTTTTTTAGGCCTGAACTAAACTCTACCTCACGTCATTGCTAAAACATTAACTACAATCATTTTCTTGGAAAATGATTCTCTGTGGACACAAACGTTTGTGTAGATGCGTCAGCAGGTCCCTGTAGAGCTGACGGTGTTGAGAGAGCACCAGCAGGAAGCTGAGACAGAAAAGCAGCTCCACCGCCTCGTATTGCACGATGCCTGTCTGGGCTTTACTGCCTAAAATTAGCCCTGAAGAAAAGAAAAAAAAACACGAAACTATGCAGGGAAGATCTAAATACGGTGCTTTTCTTAACTCTTTTGTGGAAATGTTACCCTTGTTGCTGGACCTGAGGAGCTTATTGGCATACTGAGCCATGTCCCAGATCATCTGCAGGAAGTAAAGCGGATTCTTCGCAACTGTTTGACCAAAGGGCAAACTCTGTGCACACACATGAAACCTGGAAAAAAATAAAGATAAAACTAACATTACCTTTAGATAAGTGTGTTCTGGGATTGACAGGCTGAACAATTAAGTTCCAGGTCAGAGCAGATATTGAGTAACAGCAGTTTAGTTTGGTATCGGTATTATCTTAATGAGGTTATTAGGTCGAGGTTGGTGAGTTTACATGGGGAAGGCATGCGAGTCATGCATGTCCTCCCTGACATGTTTAACATGCGGAAATCCTGACGATGCAGGCAGGAGATGGCCGAAGATATCTTGTGGGGCTTTAAACAAAAACACAAGGAATGCAGAAAGAGTCGCAACTCAGTTGTTTTTACCTGCATGCATGCAGCACCACCAGCTTGTAGATGTTCCTGTAGACCGCTTCAAGGGAGTTAGTCTAAAACGACGTGATCGTTTCGAAGCATGAAAGCAAAGAGAGAGAAATATTTTGTCATCTGTGAGTATTTCTGTTGTGCGTTGTACATTTCCTGTACTGTGCAGTACTGCAAGTCTAGTTCTCAACAATGTGCCGAGAGTCAAACCTGTTGGTTTAAATTCATGACAGTTGCTGGCCAACCTGCAGCATTTATGTTGGCCTGGTTACACCAAAACCAGTCCAACGCTCAGTAAAAACTCAAACCTTGCCATAGTTCGATATGGTGGGTGTGGATGAGCTTCGACTGATTGTCGGACCGCAGTCTGAAGGGGAGAACGGCGGCTTTCGCCTTAGATGTGAAACTGTGGGATGAATCTGGTCATTAGAGTTTGGCCGTTCATTTCACTAGTGTTTAGTGGACTTAGATAAGGTCGACCTATGAGGCATTTTGGGAGATCGGTCAATACTTGCATTCCGGCAATGGCAGAGGTAGAGAAGAAACCAATCTGACAAGCCGATATTGAGTATCAGCCAATCGCAGATCTCCCAAAATCAAGGAAATTAATACCGATTTCTCCACATCTATCCAGCCTAGTGTGATTGTTAAAGCTGCAACCAGCTGTGACAAAAAAAGGTCCAAGCCTTTCACTGGCTGTACATTTTTCTAGCATCTATCAGAGTAGAAACCCAAGTTGAGTTTTAACATTTCTAAAATTTTACAAGGTCCTTTCAACTCCAACCTTCAAGTCCAAGAAGAGAGGATGACATTTGAGCCTAAGGATGGCCATCAGCTTCCTCTTCATTTGGTGTCCAGCTGAATGGAAAGACCCCAGAGAGAGGGAGTATCGTAGAGACAGGCCAGCATAGCTGTAAGAGATAAAAAAGAATTAGATATATATATATGGATATAAAATGCATATTGTAAAAGATACATTTTTTACAATATAAATTTTTGTACATTGTAAATATACGATGGATGTAAAAGAAGAAGCTATACGTCTAGCTAGCTGGCTACTTTTCTTACAACCATCATGGTTAATTGCAAATTTGGCTATCTGTTAATATACCCTTGCTAGATAGCTGACTAAATTGCATAGTAAAAAAAAGCTATGCAGCTAGCATTTTTATTTCCCTCTAGCTGACGGATGTTTTTTTGTTACATCCATTATGGGTAAGTGGAATTTTATTGCCAGTTGACTAAACAATGTTCGAGCCATACAACTTATTTATTTGTGATTTGTTTGGGGGGGACATTTCCGTCGTGACGCAGGTTTTGAATTTCATTAACAACAGTCTTAAAGCAACCTTAAAAAGTCTTAAATCCGAGTTGTTGAAACCTGCAAAAACCCTGCGACGAAATTCAGTGTCACATCACAAGTGCTGCATTTTATTGTCATCTAAAAAAAAGACAAAAACCTTGGCAAAGCACTGAATGCCAGGAAAAACATCCTCCATACTAGCATGGGAGTCATTTACGACTTGGCGCAAAGTGCATGGAGGAAGAGGTCACACAGTTTACAAGAAACCATAAAGGAAAGGCAAAAAGTGCAATAACTTGAACCAAACAGACTGCAGATAATGGCTCAGCTGACGACAGGTTTCACCTTGAATAGTCTTTATAGACGTCCAGGGAGTGGGTGTCCAGCAGCAGCCCGCACCACGGGAAGAGACAGTGAGGAGGCAACATGCGAATGTCCGTACAGGAGCCCACACTTCCCGGTAGCTGGAAGTTGACCGCCACCTTTTGTGGATTGACCATTAGACCATACTGTGGTACTCCAGCCAGCAAGGTCCTGCACCCAGTGTTCCGAGTTCAGACTCATTTAAATTCATACGAGTGTTTATCTAAAAACAGATCATGAAAATGAGGTTTCTCATGTATGAGCCATACTTCAGAAAGGTTTGTGCTTGATGTTGGTCTGGAGTAATAAGGAGGAAGTCGTCCACCAATCTCATCAAACACCTGAGAACCAAAGAGACAAGTGAGATCCAAAAACACTGCCCCCTTCTGGAGAAGATGGACCACAACAGGAAGTTTCTGCCCTACCCTTTGCTTTTAGTGATGTCTTTGAATAGAACGTTCTCCATGTGGCCGTAACACAAACAACAGAGCAGACAGGACACGACCGATCCCTGAGGAATCCCTCGGCACTGGTGGTACGTCCTGCAACGCGCGGGGTCGTGCTTTGGAACAAGTGTATTAAACAAACCAGGATGTTTAGTAAGATAAGCATGACTTACTTCTTTCCATACTGAACTACGCTGCCTGTTAGCATTTGGGTGAAGAACTGTGAAGCTTCTTTGCCTCGGAGATCAGAGCAGAAATGCTGCAAAAACGGAGAAAAATTGAGGTTAATGTTGTGGGAAAATTTATTTAAATCCCAACATAAAAGAGCGTCAAATTGTAATCCAAGTCTCACTTGTTCTACTAGGATGGCATGGTGGAGTTTTGCACTCTTCTGCAACGACATTAAAAATCCCTTCATGTTGGTGGATCCCATGTTGTCCTCCAGAAAGTCTGCCTATGGCAACAAAAAATGACAGCAGAGAAAAACAGGCATTTTCTTTCCCCAAAGAAGAAAAGTGAAATGTGAGACACACTTTTGTAGTGGGCTCTGCTTTCCCCGAACGCCGCTAAAGAAATACAGATGCAGTGCTTCAAAAGTCACTCAGTTAGAAATTAGAGACCAACTGTGTGTGATTTAATCTAAAGTTGTGGCAAGAAGAAAAAAATAGTATATATAAAAAGTTCTGTTTGCACTTTGCCACAAACGTAAGGAACAGAGAATGCTAGTCTATATGTAAAAAGCTGCACCCAGTGTGAAACATGGTGGCAAGCAGCATCAGGGCTGCTTTTCTTCAGCAGCTACAATAGCACAGCTTACATCAACACATTCACATGTATTAGATTGACTTAGTCAAAGTTTATCAAGTTAGGAATCTGAGACCAGACGAGAGAATAGCCCAAAAAAAAAGAAAAAGGCATTTTTTTTTGTAAAATAAAATTTAAAAACAATGTGTCTATCACCTAAAACCCCTATTAGGTGTGTTAAAGTTAGAGGCTGTGACAAAATGCGATAGAGCTCTAGGGATGCAAATAGCATAAATATTGTACCAACAATGAATTGTTTTCTCCAGCATGGTCAACGTGTTTTATAAAAATAGATAAAAACAGATCGATGAAACAAACATAATTGGTAAGATTTTTTTACTGCAAGGATTAATAGTTGATTAAAATCAGCAAAATGAGACAAGAGTATGTTCATTTCATACTTATGATATTATATTGAGAATTGGTTGTAAACCAACTACATAAAGTAACTGTGCATATATGGTATATATCCTTCTATACCGTAAAATGATCCTTCTAGCTGCTAGAAGGATCATTTAAGATTCTAGCACTACACTAGTCACATAGCATAGTTATCCATGAAGTTAAATAACAGCACCTGTCTAACAAAGGCCTTTTTCAGGCCCTCGTGGGAATCTGCCCAGATCTTGGCATAGCGGCGGATGGTGAAGAGCTCATTCTGGACGGGACACAAGGCCTGGCCAATCACCTCTATGAGTTTGTCATGCGGCAGGCTCTCGTAGGCTCCGCTCACATCCACCTGTTAGACAAATAAGACACTGATACAAATCTTCCTCAGTTGTCATTTTACAAAAACAGGTATTTTGCAATAGCTTGAGAGAAAAACCAAACTATCAGAAGTTGTGACTCACTTTGACAAAGTAGAGCGGTTGCGGTCGGTCTTTTTGGGCTGGTGCCAGAGAGCTCAGCACCTTGTGAATATCCGTCATCCCCCACACCGTGGCGCCGAGGAGGGATGGAGTGGAGCGCACGCAGGCCCTCAGCATGTCCAGCAAGTCCCGCACCCGTGCCTGGAACAACTGCACGAGGAATTAAGTTACAGCTGTAACTTCCATAAGCTACGGTATCTAAAAGTCCCGGCGTACCCTCGTTTTGGGATCCGTTCCTATAACTCGTGTGATGGGCCTCATGCCGTCTGACTTGGGAATGAAACGAAGTCGGGAGATGACGGTGCCTTTGGGGAGAGACGCTGCCTGAGCAGGAGACAACTCCTCCATCTGACCTTTGGAGAGGTGACCTCTGTGAGAACAAATTTTTATTTTTAAATGAAGCTGTCTGTTCTGTATCCCAAACTCGGGTGTAATCAGAGAACCACCTCAGTACATACTTGAAAGCCAAGTCCTGAAGTTTGGTCCAGACTTCCTGTCGGTAGAACCTGATGGCGTTCTTCTGCCCCACGCTCTCCGTGGCATAGAAACAAGCGCGGACGAGACCCACGACAAAGCCGTCCAGCAGCCAGGTCAGGAAGTGACCCAGGATCTGCGTCCGGTACGCAAGCTCGCTGGGTGGGATTCGGCCTGAAAGTAAGACGAGCCAGTTCAGAACGTCAAAAACAAGAAGCGCAACTAAAACCGCACCAATCAGAGTTCTATGGCAAAGTTCACTTCAACCAAACCAAGACCTCGGCTTTTAGGCAAACCGGAGTTTGGTGTTTAGGTTCTCATCAGAGTTCAATTGTGCATTCAGACCTCCCCAAATGAACCGGACCTTCTAAGGACTAAACGGTGTGTGTAACAGAACCTTTGCTTGCATGAACTGCAGACATCTCTCAACCTTTCAATAACAAAAAAAATAGCATATCTGAGAGCATATCTGACTTACCGGTTTTACTGATCTTCAACCAGTCGCAGTCATTCACCTTCATGTTCCACATCAGCTCAGCCAGCGACAGCCTCTCAAACTTGCCGCTGTGGAGAAAAACCCTGGCTTTGGCGAAGAAATGGACCCGGTTGTGGTCCGAGCCCCACATCTCTCGCGGAATCACAGTAGAGAGGCATTCTCTGACGAACAGGAAGACCCGATGGGGCGCACAGTGTTTAGGTAATAGGGAGTTTAGCTCTCCGGGTCCAGTGTTACACTCTTCGACCAAAGGGCAGATTCTCTGAAGGATCTTGCTGTAAGGGCATTTCTTGTGTTGCCGTAACAGCCGACTAAAGAGGGGAACCATGTTGAAGAACCTCTGGGGAAGCTTTTTCGGTTTCCTCTCTAAGCCGTTCAAATACATCAAGCCCTCAAAGAAGACGACTCGTATCAAGTCTTTCCCTTGTAACCTTCTGGATCCATCGGTGCTCTTTTTCTTCCTGTTGAGAAGGAAGCTGTGCAGGCCTCTGCCGCCGTACAGGAATCCCAGCGTGCGGATAAAACATTGTGAGGGCGGCAAAGGAGGAAAAGCTCCTGACCGCCAACTGGGACCGCCCTCAGTTGATGGCAACTCAATTGTCTGTTTGAAACCAGTCGTCCCATTTTCCACATTCCTCCTAGACGTTGCTGGTTCCATAAACCTAGCCTGTCTTTCCTCAACCGTTTGCTCCTGATTGCTTTCTGTGTTTGCTAACCGTCTCCTCTTTCCTGAGGAAGTCCCCGTCTCCTCCTCCAGCTGATCGAGTCCCCTCTTTCTTCTTCTCTTGTTCCCTTTTTCCTTTCTTCTTCTCCTAATCTGGCACTGAGCCAGATTCTCAACCTCCTGTCTTCTCCTAAAGCGCCGTGACCTTTGATCTCTTCCAAACTGAGGCAAACTGCGCCCCCTAAGTCGAGGCTGAAGATGAAACCCACTCGAGGGTGGGCCCGTGGACACCCTGTCATACACCGGGACGCCGCACACCTGGAAAACGCACGAAGGTGGCACCGCCACGAATACGGAGCAGCTCTCCAGCAGGTAGCGTGTGATGTCTGTGCCCAGGCGCAAGGTGACTTTTTTCCACAGGTCACTGCCATGGACATAGGCGGCACTTTGGGTCACGTCTCCTTGGAATTTGAAGTGGTCTGCGTCCCGATCCTCCTGCGGCAGGGCCAGTAGGTTGTAGCCATGCGCCAGGACGTTTCTTCTTCTTTTCCTTTTCATGGTGTTGAGAACAAAAGCCAGGAGTTCTGGTAGAGTGCAAATCTAGCAACAATATAAAATAACTCATTGTTAGGAAAACCAAACCTCTCAATATGATTGAGGTTGTTTTTGCATCAAAAACATGACATATTTATATTCCACTTTGAAAAGGAATATAAGTACTTTCTCAAAGTACGGCTTATTTTCACAAGTTACATAACATCCTGTTACTGTGCAACTTTGCAACTGTGTATATAACTGTGTTATTGGCTCTTATATTAAAGAGGCTCAAAATCACACTTTTAGGATTAGGAGTTGGAGTTTTTCATTATAAAACATATAATAAATGAGCTATATTATAAAATACATTTTATTATAAAATGTATAAATTTACTAGAATGGCTTGAGTTAGGCCATTTTGACATATACCTATTTCGGCTTAGATAGTCCAACTGGCCTGAAGGATTTTATCTAGCAGGTGCTTTTGTTCTGTAAATAAGGCCATTACCTTATCAGTACCCTGTTAATGGCCTCAACGCATCTCACAGTTGCACAATTGTTCCTTAGACTTCGACTTCGACTGACTTTGTTGTCATTTTCAATGCACAGGGTGTATACAGAACGAAATTTCGTTGCATACGGCTCAGGATAATGTTTGAGGTTCCAATGTTGTGAGTAAAATAAAATACAGTATAAAATATGAATATAAATCTAAATATAAAATATAAAGTGCAGGACTGACAGTAAAATAGAAGTTATTTAGCTCTGTACATGTGCAAGGTATAAAGTGGAGACCAGTTTTTGAGTGCAGTCCAGTTAAGAGTTCAGCAGTCTGATGGCAAGTAGGAAAAAGCTGTTTCGGAACCAGGTGGGCCTGCACCGGATGCTGCAGAACCTCTTTCCAGAGGGCAGCAGGGAGAACAGTCCATGGTGGGGGTGTGAGGGGTCACTGATGATGTTTCGGCCTCAGGACACGCATCCTGCATCGATGGTTGACCTGACACTTCACCCTTTTGCCTGAGCTGGGTGTGGAAGGTTGTTGCCGAAGCAGTTTCTCCTTGTGTGCCTTCTTCTCACTCACATGAGAGTTACCGAACTCTTTTGCAAGCTCAACCAGGAAGTCCACCCGTCTCTCCTGCACCCCAATGCATGCCTGATAAAGCACAGGTGCATTCAGTGCTGCCATGTCAATCATGTTTGCCAGGTTTGCTGACCAGCTGTCACATAGTGATGGAACCTTGGTCACCCCCCGCAAGATAACGACTGAAATAAATGCCATTAGTTCTTGTGAACTAAATAGGTGAAGCAGTCACCTATTTATCCTCCACAGCACAAAAGGCTGCATGCAAATTTGCATGTGCAAAGTCTCCCAGATTTCTTTTGCTTACACTTTTTGCATGATTTTTTTGAGGTGGATCAACACAATTAATTTGGTTAGTTTATTTCTAAACTGTCATGTTATACCCTCTTAGCTTTATTTCAAAGAGAAACATTACTCATTTCTTTTAGAAAAACCTTTGCATATTTTTTGAAACAGATTGTATGTTTTGCAAACTCTATGTACATTTGGCAAAATGACCTGGATAATGCAGCACAACATCATGGATCAGCTGCAAAAGGTCACATCTCTCCCAAAACACTTCATGTATGCTTCAAAACTAAACTGAAGAGCACTACCTACAGGAGATCTGATCTCCTGCAGGTATCATAGATACCCACCCCCAACATGGACTATTCACACTCCTACCTTCTGGCCTGACGGTCAACGACCACATTTACAATTGAAGAAGGGATGCTAATTTGAGCCATCAGAGTCGTCAGGGTGGACTCCGGCCTTTTGGCCCTGTTGAGCCGATATGGGAAGGACTCGAAAACCGTATCATCCTAGTGTTAATAAAAATCTGAAAAGTGTGAATTTGAGCCTCCTTATTATAGCAGTCAATAAAATTCAGGACAACTAAATGAATTTAGAAGTACCCAATGTTTTTTGAGTTATGCACTACTTTGTGCCATTACATAAAAAGCATTCAAACATGCACTTGTTACATGGAGGAAAAAGGTCAAAGTGTATGAATATTTTTGGAAGACACTGTATTATCTTCCACCAGTAGTCAATATTTAGAATGTGTCGATAATGAAGAGGGTTGTTGTGCCCTCTTCATAAAGCTGCTGAGTTCATCTCACCTCGCTGCAGCTGGGACTCTGCTGTAGCTCCTTATCAAAGCACACAAACACACCTCTGACAAACGTTTTGAAGCGGTTCGGGTCAACCTGCTCAACCAGAACCGGCTTCTTTCCTTCCTTGAACTCGATGCTGTCAGCGAACTCCTCCAGCGTCTGTATGTGCCGATACAGAGACCGGAGAATGTTCAACACGGCGGACATATCAGCCGCAGACATAATGACTTAAAGCCCCCTAACTCACGGTGGACACGGACCCCGTTATGTTGGCTAGCAAACAAACTACTTCCTGCCTTGAGGTATTGAGTTCGCCCGCCCGCCTTGCCGTTAGCCAATGAGGATTGGGTTTCCATATTCGTCCAATCAGAAAGCCTCCTACTTCAACGGTGAATCCGGCGTTCACCAATCGCCAACAAGAAAATGTTTGTTGTCATAGATCCCCGTTATGATGAATAGTCGCACGTGAAAGTAAATTAAAATAAATTAATATAAATTAATATAAATTAATTTAATTAAAATAAATTAATTTAAATTAATTTAAATTAAGTAAATTAATTTAAGTAATTAATTAATTACACTTTTAACTGCTTTAAAGCAGTTTAAAGTGCTTTACATGGTTAAAAATAAATTTAAGTACTTAATGTTATTAAGATTGAAATATTTCTATTGTCACAATTTTTTAAACAGACATCACTGAAAGACAGAAAATTACTATTTACTGAAAAAGCTGCATGGGTAGAAAGGTGGTAGCAAACACATCTCGCAACTCTGCAAGGACAAGTAGGTAGACATGACGTAAGGATTCTGTGCATTTGTGAATTATAAAACTGTTTTAGTTCCATATAAAGGTTGCTAAAACTACGAACATCCCAGAAGAAAATCCAGTAAAACCCTTCAGCATACCATACATGAATTTAGAATAATCAAACACGGAATGAAGCAGCAATGATATTTTGTGGCTCATTTAAGCGATAAAAGATGTAAAAAGAAAAGACACATTTCCACATATCACCTCTGATGTCCACCGGACTCTCAGCTGCCATGTCAACTGTCAAACTGAAGGACACGTGTTCAGTTTTCTTGAATGAAATTACTTTGAAGGAAGATTTTGTCATTTCATTGGTAGAGCTATGTAGGAAGTGACATTAATGTTCCAGATGTACATACAGTATGATTAACAATTTGATAGTTGTCATCTGTAAATTTCTAAATGACCACAAGAGGGAGTAACAATATTAGCAACAGTGTTAAAAGTGCAATTGCATAAGAAGTTAATGTCCGGGCTCAAGTTTTCATGGTCCATAGACAATCCTGAATCCATGGTTTGGAATGACAGAGAGGAATATTACAGCATAACATTAAAACGGTGTTTGTTGTGGATACTGTGTCCTGTCAACCTTCTACTGTTTCTGAGGCGGATGATGTCCATCCGCCTGATGACTTTGTGTTGCAAAAGGGAAAAAAGTCAGGAACCTGTTTGCTTTTTGTACGTGAGAGAGGTATTGAACAGAAATAAAAAGAGGAGTGAAGCTATATCATTTTTGATTTTATTGCCATTTCTCAGATATATTCACTTGCCTTCCCAGACATCCGTTAATATGCAAATAAATGATTACATCAGTCAAAGCAAAAAGAATATTATTCCAATAAAAAGTAGGGGGAAAAAAAGGTTAATGCCCAGTGTTGTTGCGCAACACCCCCCCTCCTCCTTTCTGTCTCTACTCTCTCACTCTCGTACTTCCTCTTCTGAGAGGGGAGATGTGCTACCAGCTCTCCGTCTAACGGGTCCGTTGAGTTTCCTAAATCTGCTGGGATTTACCCTGTCCAGAACTGAAGTAAACTCTGTTTAAGCTGGTTTCGAGAAACGATTCGCCTGGTTATCTGACGGCCTACATCCAGGTGTCCCACCCTTCTTCCCCCTGTGAATTAGCCAGACTGAGCAGCCTACAGCCAACTAGTTTCACAGAGCACACCTGTTAACGGTCGCTCGTTCTCTATTTTACAACTTGCATTTGTTATTGAACCAGGTAGGTTTTAGTAACTCGGGCGAGTCCCAAGGTGATGTTTTACGTTTGGGCTACCAGCAACCTAAAAACATTTTCCACCTCTTCCTCTCCAGAATCAAACATCACAGCTATTTTACAACCATCAAAGAACTTTAAGGTGACTCATTAACTGAATGTCCACAACATCTTTTAGATTTTCTTTATGCTAAATATTTTATTAGTAAGGCATTTTTGCAAGGGTCAGTACAGCTTAATTCAGTAGCAGAAATAATCAAATAAGTAAAATCAGTCATCTAGTCTATCTTTCCCTACTGCTGATACTGAGAACTAAAAAAGGGAACCTTTGAGAGAGACGGACGGAGTTTGGCGTTTCGAACCCCAGACCTGGCTTGATGATGAAGAAGGTGTGGCAGCAGGAGGAAGATGTTGATCGGCGAAGGCCAGGATCTCCGCAGGTCTGATGAGCCTCCTCTCCGCATGGATGCTGAGGTCACACAGGACTTGGTGCTGGCAGGAAAAAAGGCACCAGTTCTTCTTCCTTGTCTTTGTCTTCATCTTTGTCTTTGGGGTCAGAACCCAGCCGATGAGAGAAGTGCGATTCGAAGCCACAGATTGTGGGCCTGACCGGTTGGTCCCCATGCGCAGGACAGTCTTCGGCTCTGTGGCCCCGGCTCTTCTTCAGCTGCAGAGTTCTTTGTCCATCTCGATCTTGGCTCGAAGCTGCCCGGAGGATCCAACGAACGGTTCCTCTTTTGCACCCACCTTATATAGGGTTCATCTGTCTGCTTAGACAGATGATCTCATATCCGTCACTGTCTTAAGAGACATCATGTCATGATGTCTGTGCCAATGTCTCAGGGCTGCTCAACCTCCTGTTTCCATATAAGGTGCTGATCATCTCTGCTCTCCTGTTAGTTCCCCTTTTTCCCTTCCTGTCACCTTTCACCTACCATCTACCTCCAACATATCAGTGATGTTTAATTGCAGTTTTACAACCTTTTACACCATTTCAAGTTCAATGTCAAAATCACATTTATATCACATTTATTTTCTTTAGCTTCTCTGATTTAGCATTCATTTATAATTTTATAACCATAACTTATATCACATTTATTTTCTTCAGCTTCTCTGATCTATCATTCATTTATGATTTTAATGTGAGTTATTACAGATGTTTTTCTGAAAAGAAACCAAGAATAATACATGATTCTAATTATTTACTACTAAAGTTACAGTTACTTGTTTTTCTTGTAGGTGTTCTCACAAATATAAGTGTAAGTATTATTACAAGTAAACCAATATTAATATAAGTATTTTACTTTGAATCTTATCAAATTACTCAAAATGTTTAGATTTAATTTTTTAAAACTTTCATGCTTTAAAATAGTCTCAGCTATTTTTATAAATCTGCAGGCTGGAAACTTCCTCTTTTTCCAGGAAACCTGCTTTTCTTGTTTCATGAATCTCTCTGACTGACTATGATTTCTTATGATTAGATAGAAAAAAGTAGAATTAAAGCAAAGTTTGCATGAGACAAAAACAACACACACAACTAGATTTATTTTATTGACACTTAAGTCTACTGTTGGGCCTTGATGTCACTTGAGTGATTCATTTTAAAGATAACTTTATTTATTATTACTGTTAAACTAAAATCTCCAGCATGGGGAAGTGGGATGAGCTCGGATTTTCTTGACACCAGTTAGCATAATCTTGATCGTGTAGTATATAGTTTTGCGATGTCCGTGAATAGATATTAAGTTCTTGATGATTTAGTACATAATAGGTTTCTGCATTCAAAACTTTAAACTTTGACTGTTTCGTTGTTCGTTGGTTACAGAACAACGAAAAATCTCCAGGAAAGCCAATACAGCTAATTGAAGTTACAGTTTTCCAAGACATTTGCACACTCTTACTCTTCCTGTTACCTTAAAGTAAATTACATTACATGGAAAAACAACAAGATTAATTCCTAAAAACAGATTCCAAAAAAGACGGGACAATGTCCTAAGGCGCAATGCCTCAACAACAAATAACCATGAACCAAAGACTATAGAAATAATTAATCAGTCACCCTAACACTGTACACCCCCCCGGCCCCCCCACCGCCCCAACGCCCCAAGGCCTGCTACGAGGAGCTTCGATTAAAATCCGAAGCAGAGATTGCTGAGAGGAAACCGCAGGTTGACATGCAGCAGGCCTATGAAGACAAAATCATGCAGGACCAAAATCTGCTAGAGAAAATGTCCAAGGAGATCGACGACTTCAAGGAAAGAGAGAAATGTCTGCAGAGAGAGCTGGAGCAGATGAAGGGTTCATACCAAGAGCTAAAGCAGAGGTATGAATCACATGCTAGACAGCAAAAGGAGAATTATCCAGATGAAATGAATCATGAGAATGAAACTCATTTGGAAAAAGCAAAGAATGACCTTATTAAACTGATCAATACACTAAAAGCAGAAAAGTACAATCTGGATCAGAGAAAGGCAATAGAGTTTTCTTTCCTACGTTATGAATCAAATAAGATAATAAAACATCTTCAAAGTACTCTGGAGTTTGCAATAGTTACTTACCAGAAACTTAAAACTAAATATGAGGGAAATGTTTCTGCTCTAATAGATCAGGCAGAAATTTTTAACCAGAGTGTAGATAAAGAGATGAAGGTTTATTCAGAGAAAGTGACAAATGACCAGAAGATTATCAACGAGCTTCAAACTCAGAAGGACAATCTAGAAAAACAACTGACTGCCTTCCGACAACGGCACTCCGGCTGTGGGCTTCATTATAAAACCAAGAAGGAAAAAATGAAAACTGGGCGTCAACACAGAGACAGACGAAAAGTGGCAAAGTGGCAAAATCCAGATGAGGAAGACACGACCTCTGTAAATAACATTTCTGACCCTGCGTCCTTGAGTGTGGGCCTTCTCTTAGAGGAAACCCTATCAGAGGACCTTCATGTTCCTCATGTTCCCAAGGATGGAAGTGACTTTGTGGTAGACAGGCTGAGTGACATGGAACCCAGGGAAGTGACAGAGCGCCGTGTGGAAAATCTGTCAGAGGAATCAGGGGAGGCAGTCGACAAAAAGAAATCGCTGTGGAAAAGGATACGACACAGTTTGGGGCTCAGGAAACCACAAAAGTGGAAGAAAAGCAAGAAAACCTCAGAATCAAGCGACTCAGAAAATATGTCTAGTTAATTTATGAACCGTGTGCAAAACCCCAAAACACATTTCTTATTTTAGACCAGAAAAAAAAAAGGTCAGCACGGTGGTGCAGTGGTTAACACGGCATCTTCACAGAAAAGACGTCTTGGTTCTCAACCGGGCGCCTCTTTCTGTGGGAGTTTGTCTTTTCTCTCCGTGTTAAGTGGGGGGTTTTCTCCGGGTGCTCCGGTTCCCCACAGATTTAAAAAAAAAATGATGTAACTTTTGGTGATTGACCAATGTAAATCGTCCTAAAAAAAGTAGCATTGATTTCTAGAAAATTGAATTTGCAAACGGTTCAGATTGTGGAAACAACAACAACAAAAAGAGAAGTCATTTGTTGTGAGAAAAGCAAGAAGCTTGTTTTAGAGGTCAGTCCAGGTCCAGGTCAGTCCTGAACCATTTTCAAAACCCCAAATTACATCTCATATTTTTGACCAAAAAAACCGGGTGCTCCGGTTCCCCCCAGATTTAAAAAATGATGTAAATTGGGGTGATTGACCAATGTAAGTTGTCCTCAAAAAGCATAGGCGTGTGACTTCCTGAAGGACTGCTGTGGACATGTCCCAATATTTCCTGCACTTTCTTTTCTTCATGTTCCTGCATCTCTGTAACTCGGCAGCAGCTGCACGTTGTATTAACAGCCAGGTAAGGCTTTTTAAAATTCCTTTGTGAAACGTAAATGGCAAATCCGCTCAGTGATCTACAATCTCCCCGTTTGTCTCCTAATGTTGTAAATATCCTACAACACTTCTCCATACACACCTGCGCTCTTTTCTTCCCCTTTCTTGTCCAAACAGTTCTTGTGTCTTGCTGCTACCAACCTTCATTATGTTTTTGTTCCTACAAAAACATAATGAAACATAATACATAATACAACACTATAAATTCAACAGTTTGGTGGAATTTAAATGAGAAGAAAATATGGTTGACATTATACTGCATCAGATTACAATATTCTAGGTTATCTACAGAAGGGGTTCAGGGCCACTGAAGTCAGGTTTCTGAGATTAAAGTCACAATTCAGTTGGGGTGTTTTTCAGAGGCCTAATCCGGCCCTAATTCTCTTCCGTAGTTATCCAATGTATCTTTGCAATTATTATATATAATGTTTGTTTACTGCTCAGTTTTACACCAAAACTTTGGATGCATTATTCTTTTAAGATTCAAACATTGCCTCGTTCTTATTTACCTACTTGCTAACCTACATTCTTTGAACGAAAAACATTTTTGTGAAAAGATTTTTTTCCCTTGAAATTCAGTTTTAAAGCAGTCCAGGTACCCACTTAGGTTTTTATTTTCCATTTTTATGTTCAGCATTTTAATGTTGCACATAGTCCACATTTGACTGAATTTCCTTAAATATATCTGGAGCGTCAACATAGAACTTGTGCAACTAAACAAGCCTCAGCTCTCCCCCTTGACCAAGATATAGGAGACAAAAGTGAAGGATAAAATAAAAAAAACTGAAGAACTTTACAAAACTTCAAAGTGTTCAGGGGTTTGATTTTTCTCATTCCTTCACGTACTTGACGTTTCACCAACTGCTCCACTCACAACCTCACACCAGGTTTCTGGTTGTGATGTGACACAATGTAGGCATTGTGATGTGAAGGTTTTCACATTTTGACAAACCATCAACTTCCACACAGTGAACAAAATATACAAAAAAAATGTTTTGTGACAGAGACGGGGGTTATAATTTAGGAGAAGGACATTTTAAAAATCAATGTACAACTAAAATGTGGAGTAGATTTATGGAATGGATTGAATGATGAGTTCACAAAAAGTACAAATGTAAAAAAAAACTGTTTCAAATTTTGCTTATTGGGAAATATGCTGAGTAAGATGAGTGTTTCAAAGTCCATATATGCCACTGATGATATAATTTTTTTTTTTAAATAATTGTACATTTAAAGATAAGAATGTGAGATTTAAGTGTCATGTAAAGTGGAAATTATTTATCTGGTGTTTGGAGATTTAACTGTTTATAAGCTGATGATTATTAAAGAGGTAGGAACTCATAAGACCTCGTATCTTCCACCTGCTCCTTTTTGAACAGATAATGCAAAATTGCATGCCAATTGGGTATGACAGTTTGTTGTAATTTTAATTTCACATTTTTATCTTCTTTCTTGCTTTTACTTTTGTCTGTTTCCAGGAAGAGTTTCCGCTTCAGGCATCGGTACCGCACCCTGCGTGGATCTACGCCGTCATCTTTCTGCTGGCGGCCATGCCCGCGTACGCAGTATGTCGGCTGGTCTACGTTAAGTGCAAGCAGAAAGGAAAAATTTATGAGCTTAGCTTTATCTTTGGCAACACTTTATGTATTACTGCAGAGTGTTTTGCCTATTTATTGTCATAGATGTATTTCAGTGATGCATTTCTGTTTACTCAATCAACAACACTTATAAAGTGACATCACTTTATCCATTTTCTATAGCTTGAAAATATGTTTTCCTATTAAAACATGCATGTCTTATTGCCAGGCAGAGTAACATTTTGGAGTGAGTGAATAAAAATGAAATATACACTATATTTTGCATTCAACGCATCATTTGTTGCCAACAAAGTCAGCAAAATTACTTCCTTTTTTTTTTAAAAATAAGGCACTAGTTGAAACACAGAGGATGTAGAAGAGTAAACCGTCCAGTGGAGGGCGATCTTACAAAGACGAAACCTGAGGGTGAGCAAAAACAAAGAGGCATCTAAACACAACCATGTGGTATTTGCATGAATAAACAACCAGAATGTGTTCATTTTCAAAGACTTACAGGCTCTACGAAAAAGTACAAAGAAAAGTTTGTCAGTGTTAGAAATGTACTACTCATGCATTAAAGCTTATATCCAGCTCTAATTGCTCCTTTGTGCTGTCAGCTGTTTGGCGTCACTCTAAGGATTTCTGTCAACGGTTGCACACACAAGTAACCCGCGAAACATCGTGTTTTGTTCTTTTTGTTCTTGGCTTCTGTCTGAGCAGAACTCCCTCCTTCACGTTCCCCCTGCAAAACGAAAAGCGCTGCTCAAACCTGATCTTCGGTAACGTGCACACACAAACAGCCTCCATAGAGGTTTGCACAGATTTTGTAATAAAAATATTTCATCACGTGAATATATTAATAATAAATACATGGCGCCCTACAGATGTCTTTTTTTCACCTCCTTTGCCATCCTGCCCAGATGTGTGGTGTAAGGAAACAGATGTGTGGTGTAAGGAAATGCTCAGGATCTCGACTGTTCATATTTGGAGGTTTATCTTATGATCCCTTGGAGTTTAAGTTCTGCTTGTCGCCTTCTGTTTTTGTTGTCCCAGTCACGTTGCGTCAGCGATTCCCAGTATCTGTCCTGCTCTGAAGTGTTTACATTTTAATCATTTTCCCTCTGCTCCCCGTATTCATGTTCCCCACTGTTGTTGCGCAACCCCCCCCCCTCCTTTCTCTACTCTCTCACTCTCGTACTTCCTCTTCTGAGAGGGGAGATGTGCTACCAACTCTCCTTCTAACGGGTTAATTGAGTTTCCTAAATCTGCTGGGATTTACCCTGTCCAGAACTGAAGTAAACTCTGTTTAAGCTGGTTTCGAGAAACGATTCGCCTGGTTTCTGACGGCCAACATCCAGGTGTCCCACCCTTCTTCCCCCTGTGAATTAGCCAGACTGAGCAGCCTACAGCCAACTAGTTTCACAGAACACACCTGTTAACGGTCGCTCGTTCTCTATTTTACAACTTGCATTTGTTATTGAACCAGGTAGGTTTTAGTGACTCGGGCGAGTCCCAAGGTGATGTTTTACATTTGGGCTACCAGCAACCTAAAAACATTTTCCACTTTTTCCTCTCCAGAATCAAACATCACAGCTATTTTACAACCATTAAAGAACTTTAAGGTGACTCATTAACTGAATGTCCACAACATCTTTTAGATTTTCTTTATGCTAAATATTTTATTAGTAAGGCAGTTTTGCAAGGGTCAGTACAGCTTAATTCAGTAGCAGAAATAATCAAATAAGTAAAATCAGTCATCTAGTCTATCTTTCCCTACTGCTGATACTGAGAACTAAAAAAGGGAACCTTTGAGAGAGACGGACGGAGTTTGGCGTTTCAAACCCCAGACCTGGCCTGATGATGAAGAAGGTGTCGCAGCAGGAGGAAGACGCCGATCGATGAAGGCCAGGATCTCCGCAGGTCTGATGAGCCTCCTCTCCGCATGGATGGTGAGGTCACACAGGACTTGGTGCTGGCAGGAAAAAAGGCACCAGTTCTTCTTCTTTGTCTTTGCCTTTGTCTTCATCTTTGTCTTTGGGCTCTGAACCCAGCCGATGAGAGAAGTGCGATTCGAAGCCACAGGTTGTGGGCCTGACCGGTTGGTCTCCATGAGCAGGACAGTCTTCGGCTCCGTGGCCCCGGCTCTTCTTCAGCTGCAGAGTTCTTTGTCCATCTCGATCTTGGCTCGAAGCTGCCCGGAGGATCCAACAAAAGGTTCCTCTTTTGCACCCACCTTTTATAGGGTTTATCCACCACCCTGGTGCGCCCGCACCGGCCAGCACTGTTGCTGGGCTTGTTTCATTGGCTGTCTGCTTAGACAGATGATCTCATATCCATCACTGTCTTACAGACATTTCCTGATGTCTGTGCTAATGTCTCAGGGTTGCTCAACCTCCTGTGTCCATTGTCTGCACGACATTTTCTCTGAAACGTTTCACCTTTCACCTACCATCTACCTTGCAGTTACACCTTTTTACACCATTTCAAGTTCAATGTCAAAATCACATTTATATTACATTTATGTTCTTTAGCTTCTCTGATTTAGCATTCATTTATGATTTTATAACCATAACTTATTAATTATACTTATAATCTTAATGTGAGTTATTACAGATGTTTTTCTGAAAAGAAACCAAGAATAATCCATGATTCTAATTATTTAATACCAAAGTTACAGTTACTTGTTTTTCTTGTAAGTGTTCCCACAAATATAAGTGTAAGTATTATTACAAGTAAATCAATATTAATATAAGTATTTTACTTTGAATCTTATGAAATTACTCAAAATGTTTAGATTTCATTCTTTAAAACTTCCATGCTTTAAACTAAGGAATAGTCTCAGCTATTTTTATAAATCTGCAGGCTGGAAACTTCCTCTTTTTCCAGGAAACCTGCTTTTCCTGTTTAATGACTCTCTCTGACTGACTATGATTTCTTATGATTAGATAGAAAAAAGTAGAATTAAAGCAAAGTTTGCATGAGACAAAAACAACACACACAACCAGATTTATTTTATTGACACTTAAGTCTACTGTTGGGCCTAGATGTCACTTGAGTGATTCATTTTAAAGATAACTTTATTTATTATTACTGTTAAACTAAAATCTCCAGCATGGGGAAGTGGGATGAGCTCGGATTTTCTTGACACCACACAGCTGTTACTCATTGAGTTCATTCAACTTCCCCCTTCCTCGCTTTGGTAATCATTGCTCTTGAATTTCTCATCCTCAAATTTTCCATCTCTCCTCACTGGAGGGTTTCCCCCCCCCCTGTGTTTCTGGTTCTGCGTTCTTCCTACTGTTTGGTAAGCTCTTCCTTCCTACTTCCTCGTGACATTGTCTACTTCCTGTCTGCAGTTGGGTCCTTCAATTTAATTAAATATGGCAACGTAGGAAAGAAGTTATTTTCTTGTAGGCATTTTCTCAGTTTTAGAGATAAACACACTTCTGGAAATTTGGCTGAACAAGATGGGCCCCTGCGCTAAGCCTTGTTAACACCCCGGGGACTGAGAAAGTTTTGGATTATTTCAAAAATATCCCTAGACAGTGTGAACAATTTAAAAATTTTAAATAAAGTTATTTCAATTACATAAAATTTTCTGAACATTATACACGTAATTGTGTGGGGAAAAAAATTATTGTCTATCAATGTTGGATTATTTTTCCCCCCCAGTGATTAAACACATTCGAACTGAAGAATGCATCAGCAGTAGATGTTTTCTGTCTCCTCTCCATTCTGAGAAAAAGTTGTGGTTATTTTTGCGACACCATTTTAGCCACAGATTTTGCAATATTATTTGCCGAAAGTCACACAGGGAGAAAAGAACCAAGAGTTCAGGGGATGAAAGTGAAAAACAATTTTCTCGATGTGTTGCGCACGGTTGTTGGCTGACAACAGGTTCTGGTTGTTTGAAAGCAAAGTAAAACAAAAAAAAGATAGATAGATAGATAGATAGATAGATAGATAGATAGATAGATAGATAGATAGATAGATAGATAGATAGATAGATAGATAGATAGATAGATAGATAGATAGATAGATAGATAGATAGATAGATAGATAGAGAAAAGAAAACAAACACAGCCATGGTTAAACATTTTCACACTGGTCTGCAATAAAACACGAGGCAATGTGAACAAAAGGAGGTCTCACCCAGATGAGACACTATGACAGGGGTGTCCAAACTTTTTGCAAAGAGGGCCAGATTTGATAAAGTCAAGATGCCTGGGGGCCAATAGTTTGCTCGGACATTTTTTAACTACAAAAGTGTCATGCAAATACACACTGTTATAAAACAATTTTCATTGTCACAGTTATCTTTATTTTTCAAATGACAAAATAACCAAATATAAGCCACTCAGGCAACTCTAAAAGCAGAAATTCTGCAGATAACATTGAACAAACTGTATGAAATACCTTAAATTTACATGAGTTTAAAAATATCTTTGCCTCAAGAACATTTTAAACAGGAGTTATAAGTAATACAAAATTGTCTGTTATTATTAAATTTTAAAACAAGTGAATTTTGCTCGTCATTTACAATATCTTTCAGAAAGTAATTGTTAGAGATTTTTAGGTATTATCATTTTATTTTCTTACTCTAGTTGACATTAAGTCTATAGATCTTTGTGATTTTCTGTTTAAAGTGTTCTCTTCTTTAAATGACCTGGAGGTCACTACTGTCTGTTCAACTTTACGAGAAATAGGTAACACTAAGTTTCTCAGACCTTAAACCCTTTTGCAAGAACACCTCCTAATTTAGTAACCACCTGTGAGCAGTCGTATTTTGTTTTCTTGACACTATTGACCGAGATTTGAACCGGGCTCAGACCTTTGATCAGATATCACATCTGGACCTGGGTTGTTAGATGTTTGGGTTAGAAACTTTACGACCTCTGTTGTTTTCTTGACTGCCCCCTTGCCTGTTCTCCTTTGACAATAAAAACAGGGGTTTTTGTAAGGGCAGGTCAGAACGCTCTGTAGAACTGATCGGAGGAGAGGTTCGATAGAGTGTTCTCCTTTTGCAAAAGCTCTACATAAAATTCATATACGTTGTCTGTGGTTCTTTCTTTTATTTAGGTTCGAAAGGAAAATACCTATCAGTAATAGTTTGTATCACATCTACAGGTTCATAACCAAATCTTACTCAAGAGTTTAATAAAAATAAGTGCCATAAATCCAAGTGCATAAATGTTCTTTTGGCTCTTCACTGCTGATAGTGACAGACGTTTCCATTCAAAACACTCAGTTTCATGTCCTCAACTCTCAGTGCCACACTGTTACTGCCAGGCAAACATTTTTCTCAAATTCTTGCTTCTTCTCAGGGCAAAATGTTCTCCACCATTTTCATAACACAGTTTTGATAAATGTACCTTCAGTAAAAGGTTTGCCATGTTTAGCTATTAACATTAACATCGTAGCTTGCTTTGGTGGTATTTTCTTTTGACTCAGGCCCAAAGAAATCGCTGTTGTGATGCCAGTCCAGCTTGGAGCTGCTTCAGTTTTTCAGCACGGTCACTTCCTGTTAGCTTGTTGTATGTGTTAGCATGTTTAGTCTGGTAGTGTCTCTTTACGTCAAAATCCTTAAACAAGGCAACCGTCTCATTACAAATTAGACAAGCACAATTGCCTTGATTTTCAGAAAAGAAGTATTGTAATTCCCATCTCTCTTGAAAGCGGCGGCCCTCACTGTAAACTTTCCTCGTTTTCTTTGCAGTGGCCATGGCAGAAATGAGTGGAGAGCGGTTCGCTGCATGGAGGCAGAGACTGATAGTATTAAAGTGGTGCTGCCACCATTTGGTGAAAGGAGGAATTACAGTTTCAAGTTTTATGATTTATTTATTCTGTTTGACAGTGCAGGCGGGCTATAAATAATACATTATAAGACCGAAGCTGCGGGCCGTATGAAATCTGGCCGTGGGCCGTGATTGGCCCCCTGGCCGGACTTTGGACATGCCTGCACTATGACAACCAGGGCATGAAAAATTACAAGCCATTTGCACAATTTTGTCATAGAACAGCTTGTTCCAGCCGTGCTACAGACAGTAAAAAAAAATCAGACATCGAGTGCCAAATGCGGAGGTTACTGATTAATTAGCTTTTGATGTCGTTCCGATTTTGACTACAAAACAGTAGAGGCTGTTGAGTCTCATAGGCGTAATTAAAAGATAGCTAAAATAGTTCCTGGTGGAACTTTTGTGGTAAACCTTCATCTTTTTTTTTTCCCTTCTTGATTCATTGATTAGGCTTTACTAACTCCTTATGTTGTTCTAATTTACTGATTTAAAAATCATTCTTTGTTTAAATCCAACTGCTGTGCTACTATGGGAGAGTTGCAGACAGTAGTGGTTGTGGATATGGCTCACCTCCCAGGGTAGAATAACCTGGGGAGGCGTCACAAGCACTGCTAACCACTGATTATAATGTTGGTGTTTTAGTGAAGCTCTTGATTCAAAGCTTTGTTTTTTTTAAACTATTACACAGGAACTAAAAAAAAAAACACACACGAGTTAAAAGTTTAAAAAGTGACACTTTTATCTAACCTGAAAACGGATATCAAAATTCCCACTCCCCATAAAGTGACACAAGATGCCAGCTTTTTTGTTTCTCCTGCTTTGTTACATGTACATAAAGTAGCAACAGCTGCTTCACTGGATTGGACATTCTGATCTGTGGTCTGTTCTGAGCAGCCGAACCACAATACGCAATTACAACTTGTCCTGCACTGCAGATGCTCAACAGATTAGCCGTAAGTGGGAAAAGTAAAGAAAGAAAACCTTTAAAAATATATAGAAAAAAATTACCTCATTTGTGTAAAGTCTTTTTTTTTTTTTTTCCTTTTTGTTATGTTCCGACTCGGTCGGAATGTGCCCGACATTCCCGACCGAGCACGGACATGGCCCGCGGTCGGGGAGAGCTGCGGTCACGATGCCTCTGTGCGATCGGTTCTTCCTCACGCAGATGTCGTTCACTGCAGCGCGCAGCATCACCAGGTTATCCATTAATTAGCTGGGAACACTCCAATTTTGAACACGGAGGGAGGTTTAACCACTAAATCACTCGTGCTGTGTGCTCTCACTCCCTGTTTGTGACCTGATTTCACCTTAAAAAAAAAAGAAGATCCAATAAAAGGCTGCTGCTCTTGAGTCAGAAGCTGTAGTTCCATTGGAGGAGAGGCAGATAAAGGACAGGGAGAGGAGCTCCGGGCATCACTCTGACAAGACCGCTCCGGACTGTGAAATCTGGACCAAATCAGAACTACCTGCATGAGGGAATAAGACCTGGGTTAATACAACAACTGCGACCTTGTTGAGCCTTCTTTCTTTGGGAGGGAGGTTTATTTGCATTATCCAAGGATGGGGGAAGAAAAGAATTCTGCTACGGAGGAGAGACCCAAATGGGACAACAAGGTCCAGTACCTGCTGACATGCATTGGCTTTGCGGTTGGGCTTGGCAACGTGTGGCGGTTTCCCTACCTGTGCCAGATCTATGGAGGGGGTGAGGATGCTGCCTTTGAGTTCCTCGTATCTCATGTGTGTCTGGATTTCTGACATCAGGAGGACAGGTGTTCAGATCAATGCGCCCAACTTCTGTGTTTACTTCCTCATAGTTCCCAGGGTGGTATGTCAAAAGCTAAAGAGTTCCAGAGAACAGGTGAAGTTGTGCAAGCAGGCATTTCCAGTAAAAGGTGCTCAGCCTCTATCAACTTTACATATTGACTCTGAGATTTAGATTCGCACGGGGAGGATCTTGGGTTTTTGTGTAACTGCCTCAGAATGATTAGCCGGTGAAGTGTTCATGGGTTCTTGGTTACAAATCTAGTTTTCTCAGAAAAAAAAAGCCCCTGTTATTGGCACAAACATTCACTTCATACTTTAGTTAAAACATATCAGAATTGTTATGATTTATTGTATAACGATAAAGCCTCCCAGCCTTGAGGTCTCAGTTTTCATGGTGTTATCAGGTGCATTCCTCATCCCGTACCTGGTTGCGCTGGTGTTCGAGGGCCTCCCCCTGCTGTACCTGGAGCTGGCGATCGGACAGAGGCTCCGCATGGGCAGCATCGGCGTTTGGAACAACATCTCTCCGCTGCTGGGTGGAGTCGGTGGGTGGAAGTTCAGCTCCTAATCCTGCGGGATGCATCCTTGCTTAGCATTTGTTCGTTTCGTGGAGTTAAAATTTTAGAACGATTTAAAACAGGTTTGTCCAAAGTGTGAGCCGGGGGCCACTCTTCTGATTTTGTGTGGCAGCAATTTGAAAATGAGTCAAATTTGCCATCAGGTGGCCGATGCCGACGGAAACTTTTTAGTCTTTAAATTAAGGCAAAACTTTTTACCCAAAAATGTCCTTTTTTTTTTTCTTGACACAGTAAGAATGACTTAAGATGCAAAGTATGTATCACTCCTTGTGCATTCAGCGAATAAGTGACTTTTACTCAATGGCAGACTCAAATATGATTTTAATGAATTTATTGAGGTCGGTCAAAAACAGTAATACAAACTGTAATCAGTCAAATTACAGCCTATATCGATACAGTCAAATACAGGATTTGACTGTATTTTATACAGTTATAAAGCTATTTTTATTATGAAAATATTACTTTCATAATTTGAAAGAGTGAACCAAATTATATTCTTATCCTGGAAAATAGACGTAATTTTATTTTAAATTTTGCCAAAAGGTTTTTTTTCGTTTGTTTTTTTTCCCTCGCGGGGAAGAAGCTTATAAATGATTGAAATGATTAAGATGATTATGACTGAAACTTGAGCCCAATGTAAAGTACAAAAATACCTTGACCTAATACCTTACCTGTCTAATAGGTTATATTTCAGTTAATAATTAAAGCAAGTTAGATATAACTCTATGTCCATTGCGGCTCTAGCAATGGCCTCTGGTTCTGATAAACCTTTAGGTTAACTAATATTAAATACACCATAGATATGATAGCAGCTCTTTGAAAAATTACAATAAGTTTGATAAGAAGTTGTTTACTTGTGGTATGAAAGCCCGTTTCGTGTTCGGCTACACTGTTTCCTCAGACTTCTTTGGAAAAACCCCTTCCGACTGACTGTTTTTCTTCCTTGTGTTCAGGCATTGCCTCCATGGTGGTGTCATTCCTGGTCTCCATGTTCTACAACACCATCATAGCCTGGGTGCTCTGGTACTTCTTTCACTCTTTTCAAAACCCGCTGCCATGGAGCCAGTGTCCTTTGAATGATAACCTAACAGGTGAGGAAAAATAACAACAAAAAAAAAAGTCCACGTTGGTGTCGTGTTGTTGCTTTGGATACCTTTTATTGAACGCAGTGTAATAATAATAAAAGAATAACGATTCACTAGGAAGTTTAAAGCACAGTGGTGCCAGTGGAAGTTGTCCGAGAGGGTGGGGGAATTTGCTTTGAGAAGATCGTTTAAGCTGAAAACTACAGTTAGGGATTACCACTTAACAGCCGAGTTAACCATCAATCTTTGAGCGGCAATTATTTTTGATGGATTTATTATACTGGCAGGTGAACTGCTTTATGACACCAAGAGTTATTGATTTAAATGTGTTTTCTTTTAAACCTGTCCTGTAAGGAAATCAGAAGTAATTTTAAGTAAAAACATCACCTAAAGTTGTTCTTTCTTTTAATATCCCAGTTATTGTGTTATGGGTGTGGTGTGTTCCCATAGGCTACAGCCTCGAATGTGAGAAGAGCACTCCGGTGAATTACTTCTGGTACCGCGAGACGCTGAACATCACCGAAGACATCGAGATCAGCGGCTCGCTGCAGTGGTGGATGGTCATCTGTCTGGCCACGGCCTGGTCCGTCATCTACATCTGCTTCATCAAAGGCATCGACTCCGTGGGAAAGGTCAGCACGCAAAATCTGTGATTTGGCATGGGCTGCTGGCTGGTACCAAGACGCAGCCAGGTTTTAAAAAGTCAATGTTTCACAATTTTGTGAGATTCTAGAGAACCTGTTGAAATATTTTTCCATCGTTTCATGGAAACAGTTGAATTAATCCTGTTAATGTAACTCTGGTTTAAAAATACAGTGAGGAAACTACGAGCAATGTGCCACTTGCAGGCAAGTTACTTGAGCTGTTTCCTCAACTAAGTACCAGTTTTTGTACTCTCAGTGATACTCTGAGTGATACTCAGTGATATCACAGTATCTCAGTGCTGTTTTTTTTTTACTTCTCTGTAAAAAACAGAGAAGTACTACCACACTACATGCTAGGTATTTTTACCCCTTCACCAATTTGTACCTTCGTAGTTTTGGTCATTTTCCAGTGGTGGGCACACGTTCGCTAATCGGCTAATGGGCTAACTGTGGAGCTAATTTTGTGCGTTAGCAGTTTTTGCTAATTTTGAGAACATTTAGTGCGGCTAGCTTCCTCTTGCTTGTTTTATACGACTAAATTCTGATTTATTCTGCTATTTTGTGAACTTTCTGTTGAAAAATGCTTGAAATCTGTGTTGACGTTTTGGTCATAAGCCGTAAAAAATTTATTCTAGTCGCAGACATTTACACTCGTTCTTATTTTTAAGTGGGTGAAAACTATGCTCATCAGTTTCGCCTTTAATTTATTTATTTTTTCCAGAAAGCTCTGAGAAAATTGCAAATATACAACAAATGAACGAACGAGATACAGAATAATTCAACACCACCATAAACAACCAGGAGTGTTAATGAAGTACATGAAAACATTCACCTATATGAATTAGATTGAGAGCACCCTCACATTCTCATTGTGACGCGTTGGATTTCAATATTGCTGAATGTAGCGCTTCAACAGTAGATCCTGCCAATATCTTTTTGGCAAGATATTGATAGTGATCTGCAATATTTTTAGATCACTGTAAAATCAGTTAATAAATGTTATGTAACCTTTTTTTTTCTGAAACAATGAAATGATGGTAATTGACTAAAGGTCATCTGATAGCATTCCGCACCTACTGCAGATGAATAAACAACTACGGTACCTTTGATTTAAATGAAAACCAGAATCTCTTATCGAGATGTTTTGAACCTTTTCAGGCTGTGTATGTGACGGCCACATTCCCTTACCTGGTTCTGACCATATTCTTGGTCCGTGCCCTCACTCTGCCTGGAGCTACTGATGGGCTGCAGTACCTCTTCACTCCTGACGTGGGTTTGCCCGTGACATAACATGTTTTGTACCCTAGACAAAAACAAAACAAAACCAAAAAAACAGGTGTAATTGATATGTTGTTCTCCTTACTGCAGTGGGAAATACTTAAGAGCCCCCAGGTTTGGTTAGACGCTGCAACCCAGATCTTCTTCTCTCTTTCTGTGGCTTTCGGAGGTCTAATAGCATTCTCCAGCTATAATCCAGAGAGGTGAGGCATCAAACAACAGGTCAAGTTGAGAGGCAGGTCAGTTGCCTCTCAACTTGATATGCCTCAAGTTGAGAGGCAACTTGGGGCAGATCAAGTTAATGGGGGGGGCACCCCCAGTATTGGGGGTCCCCCACCCACCCACTATTGGGGGTGGGGGACCTCAGCTTTATTTTTTTTTCTTGACTTTTAGGAATGACTGTGAGAGAGATGCTCTTGTTGTGGGAATAACAAACAGTGCCACATCCCTCTATGCATCCATTCCCATTTTTTCCATCCTGGGGTTCAAAGCTAGGACTGGCTTCAACACCTGTCTAGAAGAGTACGTTTGCATGGATATCTGTGGTTGCTTCTACGGAGAATGAAGTGTGGCCCAGCGAAATTTGTAGAAATAGCGTCTCTAATCTCGTCTACAGGAACATCCTGACTCTGACTAACCACTTTGACATCGCAGAACGAAACATGACACTGGAAAACTACGACCAGTGGTTTGATTACTTAAATCTGACACATCCAGGAGAAATATCTTCTTTACCCTTAAGGGTCTGTGATCTACAGGAGTTTCTTGATCAGGTACTCTTGTTTTCTGCACTCCTCTTGTTCAATCATGCCACACACTATGATCCTTTGTGTTGCTCCTTGTCCTGTAAAAGACTAAACATTCTTTTTGTACATGATGAAGCATTTTCTCCTGCCTGACTTTAATCTCCTTCTCCAAGAGTGCTTCTGGAACAGGCCTGGCCTTCATTGTATTCACAGAGGCAGTCTTAGAGATGCCTGGGTCCCAGGTCTGGGCCATATTGTTCTTCGTTATGCTCTTCAGTCTGGGACTGTCCACCATGTTTGGCAACATAGAGGGAATCCTCACGCCTCTCAAGGAGCTCAAACTGGTCCCAAAGTGGCTCTCCCATGACGTTTTGACAGGTGATTCAGCTTGTATCCGGTCTTATTCATGGAGGAACTGAACTCCCTCTCTGAATTAACATTTCCCTCACTTCTTTAGCGATCGTCTGTTTGGTCTCGTTTTTGGTTGGCCTCATCTTCACCCTGGGCTCCGGTAACTATTGGGTGGAGGTCTTCAACAGCTATGTGGGATCCGTACCGCTACTCATCATCGCATTTTGTGAGATTATCGGGGTCGCTTACTTCCGCGGAATGAAAACGTAAGGATTCCTCCATGTTCCCCATGGCCCCTCTTACAATCTTACACAACTATACAATTAAAAAAAATTGAGTTTGGTTAATTATTTCTGTATTGCAACAATGCTTCTTTGTGATAAATGTTATACCAATGGAAAGCCTGTTTATCGGCTTTTAAACAACATCACATTGGCAAGGAAAATTCATTTCTATATCGACAAAGTATTAGAGCCAAGTTAAGACAAAAACATTTTAAACTACAAGAAAAGAGTCACAATATTACAGGAATAAAGTCAGAATATTGTGAGAACAAAGTCATAGTGTTACAAGAATTACAAGAGTAAAGTAGAATGACGATAAAGTCAAACTAATACCTTAATAGCATAAATAGAATAAAGTGATAACGAGATTAAAATAAGACAATGAAGTTGGAGTAAAACGAGAATAAAGTCAAAGAAAAGACCTAATCTTGTAATACATCAACATCAGTGGTCACGAGAAGATCTGATAATCTTAATAACTATCAAAGTTTTTTTTTCTCATTGAAACAACTTTTTTCTATAAAAGGTTTAAATAAAAAGATTATTCCATAGTGGATTAGTTATGATCCATTGGATAGGATGATTAAAGGTCAAAGGTCAAATACAAAGATAAAATGAAAATTTTACAGTTTATGATTTTGACAAGCAGTGGCATGTCGGAGTACCTTACACTATCACCAAAGTCTGGCATCTCCTCCTTATAGTCACCAGCTTGGTCACACGTCATTGTGGGATGGCATCCTATTCTTGGATTCAAATTTCCCACAAGTCATCCAATGTAGTTCTAATGATTCCGCTGGCATGAAAAGCAGCACCCAGCTGAAAAATGCGTTCAATGAAGTTGAGGTATAGAATATGAGCCGACCTTATGCTCCACTCTAAATTCTGAAGGTGGTCTCTGGAAATCCCGGCTTTGCTTGGAGAAGGCGCTGACATCTCGGAGTTTCGAGTTTGGTCCCTAAAAGGGGAAGATATGGGATATTTTCATGTCTCGCTGCATTGACATTGCCTCCACAAAAAGATTTTTTGACATTGACAGACAGGATATGGCAAGTTTTCATTACATCATCCTTAGGAAGTGACATTGAAGGGGCAATAAAGAGACTTTGCTTAAATAATTATTACAGAGAATAATTCTTTAAGGACGAAAAATCAACCAAACATAAAGTTGCTTACCTTTTTGTGCAAATTACATAATCCTATCTTCCATACAACTCCGTTTCCTCTGACAGATTTAGTGAAGACATTTACTTCATGACCGGGAGGAAGCTCAACATCTACTGGAAGGCATGCTGGATGGTGATTAGTCCATTGCTGCTCCTGGTGGTTTTTGTTGCTTACGTGGCTCTCCAGGCTAATGCATATCCAACATATCCTGCATGGAACCCAGATTATGTAAGCAAGTCAACTTTTGCATGACATCATACTTACAGTTGGAAGTTTTTAATTAATGACTTTAAAATGGCATACACACACACACACACACACAAAATTAAAACCTCAACAGACTCAACTTAACAAATTGTTAATAGTAGAAAAAAAATTCCTTGATCAACAAAAAAGAAACATTTTCTTTCAGCTAAAACGAAGTGAAATCTATTTATCACTTGCCTCAAAAAAGTGACATCCCCAAGGTAGCTGGCTTTAAGCTTTAAAGGTACAGTGTGCGTCAGGTTTATGCTATGCTAGTTCTGCGCTCATTCTTTTGAAAATAAAATACCTTGCCGATTTCTGAACAGCCCAAATTTTCAAGAGCGAAATATTCTTTTTTAGTTTTAACTAATGTACAGACACGAAAGGTAATATTGTACGTATCAGGCCGTTTAACCTAACCGTAATGAGCAACACATGTCCTACTGTAAGAAGAAATTTAGCTTAGCGTAGAAAAAAAATGTAATTTGCAATGTCACATTTATATTTCATTTCGGTCATGACCGAAAGAACGAGATCGCGGATACAAGCGGCCGAAATGGGTTTTCTCCTTAGGGTGGCTGGGCTCTCCCTTAGAGATAGGGTGAGAAGCTCAGTCATCCGGGAGGGACTCAAAGTAGAGCCGCTGCTCCTTCACATCGAGAGGAGCCAGTTGAGGTGGCTCGGGCATCTGGTCAGGATGCTTCCTGGACGCCTCCCTGGTGAGGTGTTCCGGGCACGTCCCACCGGGAGGAGGCCCCGGGGAAGACCCAGGACACACTGGAGGGACTATGTCTCTCGGCTGGCCTGGGAACGCCTCGGGATTCCCCCGGAAGAGCTGGAAAAAGTCGCCGGGGAGAGGGAAGTCTGGGCCTCCCTTCTGAAGCTGCTACACCCGCGACCCAACCTCGGATAAGCGGAAGAAGATGGACGGATGGATGGACATTTATATTTCAGCCCAACCCATTTAAAGACTATTAGTTATGATCAAAAAGATAGAAATATGGTTCATTCAGATCAAAAGTTCTTTCACTGCATTTATTTTCAAAGTATACTCCATTTTTCTGAGCTTCTGTATTTCTTTTTCCTTAGGACAAATTTCCTCAAACTGAGCCGAAGGAATACCCAAAGTGGGTGTTCGGCATAATCGTCCTCCTCATCGTTGTCCCCGTCCTTTCTATCCCTGTGGTGGCCGTCTACAACCTGATCTGCTGTGGAATTAAGAGGTCTTCTGCCAATGTTTCCCCCAACCCCTACAACAACGAAGCCTTTGAGATCGAAACACAGGAACGGAGGAAACAAAGCATTTAAAGGATGAACAGCATTTCCATCCAAAGTCGCCCATTATACTCCCATTAATTTGATTATGAAGATACATTTGAACTGGACATGTGAGATAATAAGAGACATATTTCTACACTTCAATCAATTTTCACACTTGAAAAGACTTTTATGTAACAGTGAATTCCTTCATATACTTTGCATGTTGATGTAACATGTTCTGAAACAGAGACTCGATTCTTTTATTTGAAAAAGAGATTTCAAAGATTCTGTAATTCCAAATGTCAGAATTTTATTTTTTCAAATTGGATTTGGATGAGTTTATGAAATTGGCATAAAAAAAGTAGAACATCCTGTGATTGGTATTTTCCTTACGAACCTAAATAAAAGAAAGAACCACAGACAACGTATATGAATTTTATGTAGAGCTTTTGCAAAAGGAGAACACTCTGCCAATTCTTCCTCCGAACAATCCACAGAGCATTCTGATCGGCTCTCACATGAGCTCCTGTTTTTATTGTCAAAGAAGAACAGGCAAGGGGGCAGTCAGGAAAACAACAGAGGTCGTAAAGCTTCTAACCCAAACATCTAACAACCCAGTTCCAGATGTGATATCTGATCAAACGTCTGAGCCCGGTTCAAATCTCGGTCAGTACTGTCAATAAAACAAAATACGACTGTTCACAGGTAGTTACTAAATTAGGAGGTGCGTAAAGTTGAACCGACAGTAGTGACCTCCATACACACGTAAGGAAGAGAACACTTTAAACAGAAAATCACAATGATCTATAGGCTGAATGTGAACTAAAGTAAGAATAAAATGATAATACCAAAAAATCTCTAACATTCCCCCCTTTTTATCATTTCATTATGCGCGTAAACCTTATGCAAAAGCTAAGCATAGAAAAGAAAAGAACCAATAAATGCAATTTTTTTTTCTCTAAGCTAAACACAGAAAATACACAATGAATAATTAGAATATAATGCAATAAATGAAAAAAAATAAAAGAAACAGCAAAAAATCAAAAGCAGTTTTCTCATCCTTAACACCACTTGTTTAACATTTTCAGTGTAGGAATCATTCAGCAAATGAATTTATCTGTTTATTTATTACAGGACTTCATCATTGTTCAGAAAATCGTCAGAAACTTGAAACAAGTCATCTTCAGTTGTCTCATATGATGCCTTTGCCAACTGATAGTTGATAACAGTTGTGTTAATTGTTTTAAACATCATTTTTCGTAGACAAGGAATAATGCAACCCGTAAAAAGGTAGAACAGAATTAAAACAACCAGAATAGGCGTCACGAGCTTTAACAGCAAATTCCACCATGGTCCAGATGTAAGCCATGAAAGCAAATCAAAAGAGGTTGAGCCGCGTGTTCCACTCTCTACATATTGTCTGAGATCTTCCAGCTCATATAGAGCATCAGAAATAGTTCCTCCAGTACCTGTTTCATCAGGTATAAAAGTACAGCACGTTGGGCCAATGATTTTACAGACCCCTCCCTGAGGGGCAGTGAGGAAACTGCATCCTGTGCCATCACCTATCACAGGTTGTTAAAACAGACATTGCATCATCGACAGGAGTTTCATTAGCATCATAAACATAAGTACAACATTCTCTAGTGTCATCTTCATCAGTGTCAGCATAATCAAACAATGGCTTAACTTAAAGAAAATAAATTTGGCTTTGTCATTCTCCATCAGGGGAATTACTTTAATTTTTTTTATCAAAGAACGCAGACTTTGAATGAGACCACATCCGCAGGGCACCAGGAAAACAGCTACAAAACTGTAATGACAAAACAGAGTTCAGATTTTCCAAAGGCATCATTCATTTGTGTAGTCATCACAAATATCTTCAATTCACTGTGTGTCCGAGTGAATTCTCCAACGCTCGTGGCTCTGTGGCTGCTATCGTCGAAATAAATGTGAAACCGCTTCTCCAAGCAGTCACACTCCTCCTCGAATGACAACAGCTTTTGTTGCAGAGTCCAGAGTCCTGCGTGGAGCTCTGAACTCCAGGCCAGTCTGTGTAGAAAGCCATGAGCAACTCATCACGTGAAGCCTTATCTCCTACTTGTCCAGTTCTGCTCATTAAATGGTGGATGTGATCCATTCAATTTACGTTTCCATTATTTTATATACCCGTAACACAAACAACAGAGCAGACAGGACACGACCGATCCCTGAGGAATCCCTCGGCACTGGTGGTACGTCCTGCAACGCGCGGGGTCGTGCTTTGGAACAAGTGTATTAAACAAACCAGGATGTTTAGTAAGATAAGCATGACTTACTTCTTTCCATACTGAACTACGCTGCCTGTTAGCATTTGGATAAAGAACTGTGAAGCTTCTTTGCCTCGGAGATCAGAGCAGAAATGCTGCAAAAACGGAGATAAATTTAGATTAATGTTGTGGGAAAATTTATTTAAATCCCAACATAAAAGAGCGTCAAATTGTAATCCAAGTCTCACTTGTTCTACTAGGATGGCATGGTGGAGTTTTGCACTCTTCTGCAACGACATTAAAAATCCCTTCATGTTGGTGGATCCCATGTTGTCCTCCAGAAAGTCTGCCTATGGCAACAAAAAATGACAGCAGAGAAAAACAGGCATTTTCTTTCCCCAAAGAAGAAAAGTGAAATGTGAGACACACTTTTGTAGTGGGCTCTGCTTTCCCCGAACGCCGCTAAAGAAATACAGATGCAGTGCTTCAAAAGTCACTCAGTTAGAAATTAGAGACCAACTGTGTGTGATTTAATCTAAAGTTGTGGCAAGAAGAAAAAAATAGTATATATAAAAAGTTCTGTTTGCACTTTGCCACAAACGTAAGGAACAGAGAATGCTAGTCTATATGTAAAAAGCTGCACCCAGTGTGAAACATGGTGGCAAGCAGCATCAGGGCTGCTTTTCTTCAGCAGCTACAATAGCACAGCTTACATCAACACATTCACATGTATTAGATTGACTTAGTCAAAGTTTATCAAGTTAGGAATCTGAGACCAGACGAGAGAATAGCCCAAAAAAAAAGAAAATGGCATTTTTTTTGTAAAATAAAATTTAAAAACAATGTGTCTATCACCTAAAACCCCGATTAGGTGTGTTAAAGTTAGAGGCTGTGACAAAATGCGATAGAGCTCTAGGGATGCAAATAGCATAAATATTGTACCAACAATGAATTGTTTTCTCCAGCATGGTCAACGTGTTTTATAAAAATAGATAAAAACAGATCGATGAAACAAACATAATTGGTAAGATTTTTTTACTGCAAGGATTAATAGTTGATTAAAATCAGCAAAATGAGACAAGAGTATGTTCATTTCATACTTATGATATTATATTGAGCATTGGGTGTAAACCAACTACATAAAGTAACTGTGCATATATGGTATATATCCTTCTATACCGTAAAATGATCCTTCTAGCTGCTAGAAGGATTTAAGATTCTAGCACTACACTAGTCACATAGCATAGTTATCCATGAAGTTAAATAACAGCACCTGTCTAACAAAGGCCTTTTTCAGGCCCTCGTGGGAATCTGCCCAGATCTTGGCATAGCGGCGGATGGTGAAGAACTCATTCTGGACGGGACACAAGGCCTGGCCAATCACCTCTATGAGTTTGTCATGCGGCAGGCTCTCGTAGGCTCCACTCACATCCACCTGTTAGACAAATAAGACACTGATACAAATCTTCCTCAGTTGTCATTTTACAAAAACAGGTATTTTGCAATGGCTTGAGAGAAAAACCAAACTATCAGAAGTTGTGACTCACTTTGACAAAGTAGAGCGGTTGCGGTCGGTCTTTCTGGGCTGGTGCCAGAGAGCTCAGCACCTTGTGAATATCCGTCATCCCCCACACCGTGGCGCCGAGGAGGGATGGAGTGGAGCGCACGCAGGCCCTCAGCATGTCCAGCAAGTCCCGCACCCGTGCCTGGAACAACTGCACGAGGAATTAAGTTACAGCTGTAACTTCCATAAGCTACGGTATCTAAAAGTCCCGGCGTACCCTCGTTTTGGGATCCGTTCCTATAACTCGTGTGATGGGCCTCATGCCGTCTGACTTGGGAATGAAACGAAGTCGGGAGATGACGGTGCCTTTGGGGAGAGACGCTGCCTGAGCAGGAGACAACTCCTCCATCTGACCTTTGGAGAGGTGACCTCTGTGAGAACAAATTTTTATTTTTAAATGAAGCTGTCTGTTCTGTATCCCAAACTCGGGTGTAATCAGAGAACCACCTCAGTACATACTTGAAAGCCAAGTCCTGAAGTTTGGTCCAGACTTCCTGTCGGTAGAACCTGATGGCGTTCTTCTGCCCCACGCTCTCCGTGGCATAGAAACAAGCGCGGACGAGACCCACGACAAAGCCGTCCAGCAGCCAGGTCAGGAAGTGACCCAGGATCTGCGTCCGGTACGCAAGCTCGCTGGGTGGGATTCGGCCTGAAAGTAAGACGAGCCAGTTCAGAACGTCAAAAACAAGAAGCGCAACTAAAACCGCACCAATCAGAGTTCTATGGCAAAGTTCACTTCAACCAAACCAAGACCTCGGCTTTTAGGCAAACCGGAGTTTGGTGTTTAGGTTCTCATCAGAGTTCAATTGTGCATTCAGACCTCCCCAAATGAACCGGACCTTCTAAGGACTAAACGGTGTGTGTAACAGAACCTTTGCTTGCATGAACTGCAGACATCTCTCAACCTTTCAATAACAAAAAAAATAGCATATCTGAGAGCATATCTGACTTACCGGTTTTACTGATCTTCAACCAGTCGCAGTCATTCACCTTCATGTTCCACATCAGCTCAGCCAGCGACAGCCTCTCAAACTTGCCGCTGTGGAGAAAAACCCTGGCTTTGGCGAAGAAATGGACCCGGTTGTGGTCCGAGCCCCACATCTCTCGCGGAATCACAGTAGAGAGGCATTCTCTGACGAACAGGAAGACCCGATGGGGCGCACAGTGTTTAGGTAATAGGGAGTTTAGCTCTCCGGGTCCAGTGTTACACTCTTCGACCAAAGGGCAGATTCTCTGAAGGATCTTGCTGTAAGGGCATTTCTTGTGTTGCCGTAACAGCCGACTAAAGAGGGGAACCATGTTGAAGAACCTCTGGGGAAGCTTTTTCGGTTTCCTCTCTAAGCCGTTCAAATACATCAAGCCCTCAAAGAAGACGACTCGTATCAAGTCTTTCCCTTGTAACCTTCTGGATCCATCGGTGCTCTTTTTCTTCCTGTTGAGAAGGAAGCTGTGCAGGCCTCTGCCGCCGTACAGGAATCCCAGCGTGCGGATAAAACATTGTGAGGGCGGCAAAGGAGGAAAAGCTCCTGACCGCCAACTGGGACCGCCCTCAGTTGATGGCAACTCAATTGTCTGTTTGAAACCAGTCGTCCCATTTTCCACATTCCTCCTAGACGTTGCTGGTTCCACAAACCTAGCCTGTCTTTCCTCAACCGTTTGCTCCTGATTGCTTTCTGTGTTTGCTAACCGTCTCCTCTTTCCTGAGGAAGTCCCCGTCTCCTCCTCCAGCTGATCGAGTCCCCTCTTTCTTCTTCTCTTGTTCCCTTTTTCCTTTCTTCTTCTCCTAATCTGGCACTGAGCCAGATTCTCAACCTCCTGTCTTCTCCTAAAGCGCCGTGACCTTTGATCTCTTCCAAACTGAGGCAAACTGCGCCCCCTAAGTCGAGGCTGAAGATGAAACCCACTCGAGGGTGGGCCCGTGGACACCCTGTCATACACCGGGACGCCGCACACCTGGAAAACGCACGAAGGTGGCACCGCCACGAATACGGAGCAGCTCTCCAGCAGGTAGCGTGTGATGTCTGTGCCCAGGCGCAAGGTGACTTTCTTCCACAGGTCACTGCCATGGACATAGGCGGCACTTTGGGTCACGTCTCCTTGGAATTTGAAGTGGTCTGCGTCCCGATCCTCCTGCGGCAGGGCCAGCAGGTTGTAGCCATGCGCCAGGACGTTTCTTCTTCTTTTCCTTTTCATGGTGTTGAGAACAAAAGCCAGGAGTTCTGGTAGAGTGCAAATCTAGCAACAATATAAAATAACTCATTGTTAGGAAAACCAAACCTCTCAATATGATTGAGGTTGTTTTTGCATCAAAAACATGACATATTTATATTCCACTTTGAAAAGGAATATAAGTACTTTCTCAAAGTACGGCTTATTTTCACAAGTTACATAACATCCTGTTACTGTGCAACTTTGCAACTGTGTATATAACTGTGTTATTGGCTCTTATATTAAAGAGGCTCAAAATCACACTTTTAGGATTAGGAGTTAGAGTTTTTCATTATAAAACATATAATAAATGAGCTATATTATAAAATACATTTTATTATAAAATGTATAAATTTACTAGAATGGCTTGAGTTAGGCCATTTTGACATATACCTATTTCGGCTTAGATAGTCCAACTGGCCTGAAGGATTTTATCTAGCAGGTGCTTTTGTTCTGTAAATAAGGCCATTACCTTATCAGTACCCTGGTAATGGCCTCAACGCATCTCACAGTTGCACAATTGTTCCTTAGACTTCGACTTCGACTGACTTTGTTGTCATTTTCAATGCACAGGGTGTATACAGAACGAAATTTCGTTGCATACGGCTCAGGATAATGTTTGAGGTTCCAATGTTGTGAGTAAAATAAAATACAGTATAAAATATGAATATAAATCTAAATATAAAATATAAAGTGCAGGACTGACAGTAAAATAGAAGTTATTTAGCTCTGTACATGTGCAAGGTATAAAGTGGAGACCAGTTTTTGAGTGCAGTCCAGTTAAGAGTTCAGCAGTCTGATGGCAAGTAGGAAAAAGCTGTTTCGGAACCAGGTGGGCCTGCACCGGATGCTGCAGAACCTCTTTCCAGAGGGCAGCAGGGAGAACAGTCCATGGTGGGGGTGCGAGGGGTCACTGATGATGTTTCGGCCTCAGGACACGCATCCTGCATCGATGGTTGACCTGACACTTCACCCTTTTGCCTGAGCTGGGTGTGGAAGGTTGTTGCCGAAGCAGTTTCTCCTTGTGTGCCTTCTTCTCACTCACATGAGAGTTACCGAACTCTTTTGCAAGCTCAACCAGGAAGTCCACCCGTCTCTCCTGCACCCCAATGCATGCCTGATAAAGCACAGGTGCATTCAGTGCTGCCATGTCAATCATGTTTGCCAGGTTTGCTGACCAGCTGTCACATAGTGATGGAACCTTGGTCACCCCCTGCAAGATTATGACTGAAATAAATGCCATTAGTTCTTGTGAACTAAATAGGTGAAGCAGTCACCTATTTATCCTCCACAGCACAAAAGGCTGCATGCAAATTTGCATGTGCAAAGTCTCCCAGATTTCTTTTGCTTACACTTTTTGCATGATTTTTTTGAGGTGGATCAACACAATTAATTTGGTTAGTTTATTTCTAAACTGTCATTTTATACCCTCTTAGCTTTATTTCAAAGAGAAACATTACTCATTTCTTTTAGAAAAACCTTTGCATATTTTTTGAAACAGATTGTATGTTTTGCAAACTCTATGTACATTTGGCAAAATGACCTGGATAATGCAGCACAACATCATGGATCAGCTGCAAAAGGTCACATCTCTCCCAAAACACTTCATGTATGCTTCAAAACTAAACTGAAGAGCACTACCTACAGGAGATCTGATCTCCTGCAGGTATCATAGATACCCACCCCCAACATGGACAATTCACACTCCTACCTTCTGGCCTGACGGTCAACGACCACATTTACAATTGAAGAAGGGATGCTAATTTGAGCCATCAGAGTCGTCAGGGTGGACTCCGGCCTTTTGGCCCTGTTGAGCCGATATGGGAAGGACTCGAAAACCGTATCATCCTAGTGTTAATAAAAATCTGAAAAGTGTGAATTTGAGCCTCCTTATTATAGCAGTCAATAAAATTCAGGACAACTAAATGAATTTAGAAGTACCCAATGTTTTTTGAGTTATGCACTACTTTGTGCCATTACATAAAAAGCATTCAAACATGCACTTGTTACATGGAGGAAAAAGGTCAAAGTGTATGAATATTTTTGGAAGACACTGTATTATCTTCCACCAGTAGTCAATATTTAGAATGTGTCGATAATGAAGAGGGTTGTTGTGCCCTCTTCATAAAGCTGCTGAGTTCATCTCACCTCGCTGCAGCTGGGACTCTGCTGTAGCTCCTTATCAAAGCACACAAACACACCTCTGACAAACGTTTTGAAGCGGTTCGGGTCAACCTGCTCAACCAGAACCGGCTTCTTTCCTTCCTTGAACTCGATGCTGTCAGCGAACTCCTCCAGCGTCTGTATGTGCCGATACAGAGACCGGAGAATGTTCAACACGGCGGACATATCAGCCGCAGACATAATGACTTAAAGCCCCCTAACTCACGGTGGACACGGACCCCGTTATGTTGGCTAGCAAACAAACTACTTCCTGCCTTGAGGTATTGAGTTCGCCCGCCCGCCTTGCCGTTAGCCAATGAGGATTGGGTTTCCATATTCGTCCAATCAGAAAGCCTCCTACTTCAACGGTGAATCCGGCGTTCACCAATCGCCAACAAGAAAATGTTTGTTGTCATAGATCCCCGTTATGATGAATAGTCGCACGTGAAAGTAAATTAAAATAAATTAATATAAATTAATTTAATTAAAATAAATTAATTTAAATTAATTTAAATTAATTATAAAACTGTTTTAGTTCCATATAAAGGCTGCTAAAACTACGAACATCCCAGAAGAAAATCCAGTAAAACCCCCAACATACCAAACATGAATTTAGAATAATCAAACACGGAATGAAGCAGCAGTGATAGTTTGTGGCTCATTTAAGCTATAAAAGATGTAAAAAGAAAAGACGTTTGATAAAAGATGGCGGAGCAGCCGCTCTATTTGCTGCACTATGATTGGGAGGTGAGTTATGTTTGTTCGTAGTTAACATTTTTAACTGAATAAACATAACCACATATAATAAACATATATAAAAATGACCTTTATATATAGTAATAAACATTTCCACATATCACCTCTGATGTCCACCGGACTCTCAGCTGCCATGTCAACTGTCAAACTGAAGGACACGTGTTCAGTTTTCTTGAATGAAATTACTTTGAAGGAAGATTTTGTCATTTCATTGGTAGAGATAAGTAGGAAGTGACATTAATGTTCCAGATGTACATACAGTATGATTAACAATTTGATAGTTGTCATCTGTAAATTTCTAAATGACCACAAGAGGGAGTAACAATATTAGCAACAGTGTTAAAAGTGCAATTGCATAAGAAGTTAATGTCCGGGCTCAAGTTTTCATGGTCCATAGACAATCCTGAATCCATGGTTTGGAATGACAGAGAGGAATATTACAGCATAACATTAAAACGGTGTTTGTTGTGGATACTGTGTCCTGTCAACCTTCTACTGTTTCTGAGGCGGATGATGTCCATCCGCCTGATGACTTTGTGTTGCAAAAGGGAAAAAAGTCAGGAACCTGTTTGCTTTTTGTACGTGAGAGAGGTATTGAACAGAAATAAAAAGAGGAGTGAAGCTATATCATTTTTGATTTTATTGCCATTTCTCAGATATATTCACTTGCCTTCCCAGACATCCGTTAATATGCAAATAAATGATTACATCAGTCAAAGCAAAAAGAATATTATTCCAATAAAAAGTAGGGGGAAAAAAAGGTTAATGCCCAGTGTTGTTGCGCAACACCCCCCCTCCTCCTTTCTGTCTCTACTCTCTCACTCTCGTACTTCCTCTTCTGAGAGGGGAGATGTGCTACCAGCTCTCCGTCTAACGGGTCCGTTGAGTTTCCTAAATCTGCTGGGATTTACCCTGTCCAGAACTGAAGTAAACTCTGTTTAAGCTGGTTTCGAGAAACGATTCGCCTGGTTATCTGACGGCCTACATCCAGGTGTCCCACCCTTCTTCCCCCTGTGAATTAGCCAGACTGAGCAGCCTACAGCCAACTAGTTTCACAGAGCACACCTGTTAACGGTCGCTCGTTCTCTATTTTACAACTTGCATTTGTTATTGAACCAGGTAGGTTTTAGTAACTCGGGCGAGTCCCAAGGATGATGTTTTACATTTGGGCTACCAGCAACCTAAAAACATTTTCCACCTCTTCCTCTCCAGAATCAAACATCACAGCTATTTTACAACCATCAAAGAACTTTAAGGTGACTCATTAACTGAATGTCCACAACATCTTTTAGATTTTCTTTATGCTAAATATTTTATTAGTAAGGCATTTTTGCAAGGGTCAGTACAGCTTAATTCAGTAGCAGAAATAATCAAATAAGTAAAATCAGTCATCTAGTCTATCTTTCCCTACTGCTGATACTGAGAACTAAAAAAGGGAACCTTTGAGAGAGACGGACGGAGTTTGGCGTTTCGAACCCCAGACCTGGCTTGATGATGAAGAAGGTGTGGCAGCAGGAGGAAGATGTTGATCGGCGAAGGCCAGGATCTCCGCAGGTCTGATGAGCCTCCTCTCCGCATGGATGCTGAGGTCACACAGGACTTGGTGCTGGCAGGAAAAAAGGCACCAGTTCTTCTTCCTTGTCTTTGTCTTCATCTTTGTCTTTGGGGTCAGAACCCAGCCGATGAGAGAAGTGCGATTCGAAGCCACAGATTGTGGGCCTGACCGGTTGGTCCCCATGCGCAGGACAGTCTTCGGCTCTGTGGCCCCGGCTCTTCTTCAGCTGCAGAGTTCTTTGTCCATCTCGATCTTGGCTCGAAGCTGCCCGGAGGATCCAACGAACGGTTCCTCTTTTGCACCCACCTTATATAGGGTTCATCTGTCTGCTTAGACAGATGATCTCATATCCGTCACTGTCTTAAGAGACATCATGTCATGATGTCTGTGCCAATGTCTCAGGGCTGCTCAACCTCCTGTTTCCATATAAGGTGCTGATCATCTCTGCTCTCCTGTTAGTTCCCCTTTTTCCCTTCCTGTCACCTTTCACCTACCATCTACCTCCAACATATCAGTGATGTTTAATTGCAGTTTTACAACCTTTTACACCATTTCAAGTTCAATGTCAAAATCACATTTATATCACATTTATTTTCTTTAGCTTCTCTGATTTAGCATTCATTTATAATTTTATAACCATAACTTATATCACATTTATTTTCTTCAGCTTCTCTGATCTATCATTCATTTATGATTTTAATGTGAGTTATTACAGATGTTTTTCTGAAAAGAAACCAAGAATAATACATGATTCTAATTATTTACTACTAAAGTTACAGTTACTTGTTTTTCTTGTAGGTGTTCTCACAAATATAAGTGTAAGTATTATTACAAGTAAACCAATATTAATATAAGTATTTTACTTTGAATCTTATCAAATTACTCAAAATGTTTAGATTTAATTTTTTAAAACTTTCATGCTTTAAAATAGTCTCAGCTATTTTTATAAATCTGCAGGCTGGAAACTTCCTCTTTTTCCAGGAAACCTGCTTTTCTTGTTTCATGAATCTCTCTGACTGACTATGATTTCTTATGATTAGATAGAAAAAAGTAGAATTAAAGCAAAGTTTGCATGAGACAAAAACAACACACACAACTAGATTTATTTTATTGACACTTAAGTCTACTGTTGGGCCTTGATGTCACTTGAGTGATTCATTTTAAAGATAACTTTATTTATTATTACTGTTAAACTAAAATCTCCAGCATGGGGAAGTGGGATGAGCTCGGATTTTCTTGACACCCCCTCCACGAGGTCAGACCTTTCACATGCTGGGAGTCCATCACCCTCCTGCAGTTCGCCGTCCTCATCCACTAGAAAGAGAAGAAGTTCGTCTGGGATGTGAAGATGCAGATTCTTCATCCTCAGTTGTCACAGAGGGCTCGGTGTAGTCATCAAAACTCCACTTCTCTTGACACCCCCTCTTTGGAGTTTTGATTTCCCCCATGAGGTGATGAATGTCGAAGAAAACTTGGATCGCTCTGATTCTTCTACAGGAACCTTCGCTGGATGAACTGTCGGTTCTTCAGGATGTGGAATGGTTCTTTAGGGAAGATGGGCTGAGACAGAAGGCCTCAAGAAAAAAAAATCAAATTCTGGCTGTTCAGCAGAGCAAAGCAAAAAGCATAAGCATCATGACGCTTTATCCGTAATCATGATCCTATTCCATAGCTGGGGTCGTTAAGGGGTACTGGAGTTGTCAAAGGCATCAGGAATTGTCCAATTAAAAAACTGCAGTCTTTGGACCCGTTCATCAAAACTTACAGCCAGGTTGAAGTGTGATGAAGGTGGAAAAAACACAAAAACAAAACAGTTCCTTCTGTGGATGCAATCCATCGTGTGGGACACAATTAAGTCCTCCGGTTGCTTGTAGGCTTGTAAAATAAGCTTCTGATGCCATGCATTGAGGGGTGAATTCAGCTTGCGTTTGGTTTGATAACACACATAGACTGTAAAACATTTGAGCCGTCTTCAATTGTTTCTACTATCTTCTATTTGTTAAGTCAAATAGATTCAGCAAGTTTTAGATTTTAAATCTAAATGTGTGAGTCCATTAAAGATAAATTTAATCGTAAGTTGTTTTAAGCATTTATTCATTCTGCAATCCTCTAAGAGTCGAATAAACTAGAGTTCCTAGGTCATCAAAAAAAAAAAAAAAAACCCTGTTCATACTAGATGTTTCTGAGCAGAATTCATTGTGATGTACAAAAAATTTTATCAGATCAGAAATTTTATTAATGCAATTTGAAACAAAAATCTAAATAATTCTAAAGTAAAATAGGCATTTACTTTAACTCAATATTGTGAATGAAACTAACAGAGAAATGTCTGCTCCTTTACTAGGTGACAATAGTTTTCTCCCTCCTATTGTGAAATAACTATTTTGTTTAAATTTAAGGCATTAAGTAAAACGCAGAATTCAAGACAAAAAAATTCTAGATAACTTGTCTCTTGTTGTTAAATCAACTTCATAAACTAACTTCTGAGATAAAACCAAAACAATTTTGTGGACTTGAACTACATTTTCAAGGCAGCAGGTGGACTCTCATTTTCAAATTAAACCACCTTCAAATGTTTCACAGTGTACAAGTGGCATCTTCTTTTCTTTAAAAAACAGATTTCCATCCATACCTTCCAGGTGTTGGGTCTGACTTCAATGCCTTGTTACAGAATTGATCTTGGTGATTTTCTATGACGCCGCTTCTTCCTCACGACTTCAGCCCCTTTTCCAGTTTAATCCATCAGGTTGTGACAGGACTTCTTCTTTAGCATAGTCCAATTTCTTCACGGCCCTCCCAGTCCAAAGCCTTGAAGTTGTTCTTTGAACGGCAACCTTCCCGTAATAGTGGCCAGTCTAATATAGGATGGCATGGTGCTTGATTCTCTGGCCATCTTCTCGTAATGTTCTGGTTCGCTGTAGCTAAGAACTGGCTTGAGCACTGCTTCCTCATGGACCCCTTTCTTCATCAGTAGTACTGTGTTGAAGTTCAGTACTTACTTTACAAAATCTTGGGCGTTGAATCTCAGCTTGATCACCGTAGTTGCAGGCCGATCTTGAGCTTTAATCCAAACTCTCTGCCCTGCTTTCAGTGACACTTCAAGCTGCAACTTCCCTTTTCCTTCTCTAAGCAAAAAGGAGAAGTGTCTTCGCCTCCCTGCTTTCTGTGACGTGAACGGAGTTCCTCTGCAGGGGAAGACCTGCTCTTCTAGCAGTTGTCACTGTGTCCATCAGCACCAAGAGGTACGTCTCACCTCTCTTTCCTGTTATCCCATTGGTTCTGCTACATCCATGCAGACTGAACCCCATGGGACTGTGCTCTTGATGAACAAACCTTCCATCCGCTGCCCTGGGTGCCCTGCGTATCGACCACATACCTCAAAGTCACACAGCTGCATCGGATGGGCTGAAGGGACATCCAGCAGTCCTGCTTGCTCAGTTCTTCACGGGGGTGTAGCACGCCTGCATATTCGAGGGCCTTATGCACGCACCGTACTACCTGGTCCCCGTGCTACTCTAGGACCACCTGTCCTTAGGTGTTCTGTCCCACTTCTCGGTACCGACAAAGACGATCTTCCTTTGTTGGACATAACAGTCCACTTCATCATTCCCACGCCAATGAGCTCCCTCATGCGTGTGTGCTCTTTGATGCTCAACTTCTATCTCCAACTGCATTTTTAGCTCAGCAATCTTTTTCCACAAATCTTTGTGTGCCACGGGCTTGCCCTTTGCAGTCTCGAAACCATTTTCTTCCCAAATGGCCAAGTCCTCTCTAAGGGCCTGAGCACAGTAGTAACTGTCAGTTACTAACCTGGCACTCTTGATTTTCCTTTTCACCAGCTCCAGCAATCCTTCCAGTACTGCCGTTACTTCTCCGGCTTGAGCACTACCGGGAGCTTTTCCTTTCTGACGGCATCTCTCTTTGCCGTCTTGCTTCAGAATAAATCCCCAGTATGCCGACTGGTCGGACCCCTTTCTGGATCCATCGGTGTAGATTGTCCATTCCGGTTGTTCTGGCTTCTCAGATGTCTCTTGCGGTCGTTTCTTACTGGTGGGTTGTGCTGGCCCAATTTCAAGCTCCGGGTCCAGCAGGATGTCTTTAACCATGTCTGCGTCTGTGTGATGATGTCAGCTGCTGGTGTTTGTTCCTCTGTTGCCGGATGTCTTCTCGATGGCTGCAGTGGAGGACGCGGTGTGCTTCCTCATCCATCGTCGGCTGATGACACCTTTCTCCGTCTCCTCTGCATGGTTGCTGGCTGGTCTGGTCAGCATTACATCACGAACCACTCCAGCAAGAGTGAGCCAACTTTCCTTTGTCAGGGGTTGATGTTTCAGTTCCTCATTCTTGGAACCAACTTCCCCACTTGCTTCAGGTCTGAGTCACAGTAGCTGTGTAGAAGCTGATGCAGTTCTGTTGAGGTCTCCTCCTTTTCCAAACGATCTGGACGGCCGGCTTCCTCCGGTTTCTTCCCCAGATTTTCCTCCTCGAAGTGATCATCCATCACTCCGTCTCTCTGTCGGTTCGAGTTGTCTATCCCCCAAAGCCTCTCTAGCCTTCGAGCAGGGATGGGTCTAGACTATGTTGGCTACTAGCTTCGCTGTCTGGATCCGGTCATTTATCCTCAGTAGGAGCCATCCCTCACCTGTATGCCATACAGTTACTGCAAGGGTTGTGACTGACGGCCTTATCAGTCACCATTAACTCTATTCCTTAAGAGTTAACAAGCCAAGTGAGCTATTCAGATCCTCACATCTGTTTTTACTAACTTGGCCATAGGGCCCTCCTACTCCGTTGGACTGGGCCCCACGTTGGGCGCCACTTGTTGTTGCGCAACACCAGCAACCTAAAAACATTTTCCACCTCTTCCTCTCCAGAATCAAACATCACAGCTATTTTACAACCATCAAAGAACTTTAAGGTGACTCATTAACTGAATGTCCACAACATCTTTTAGATTTTCTTTATGCTAAATATTTTATTAGTAAGGCATTTTTGCAAGGGTCAGTACAGCTTAATTCAGTAGCAGAAATAATCAAATAAGTAAAATCAGTCATCTAGTCTATCTTTCCCTACTGCTGATACTGAGAACTAAAAAAGGGAACCTTTGAGAGAGACGGACGGAGTTTGGCGTTTCGAACCCCAGACCTGGCTTGATGATGAAGAAGGTGTGGCAGCAGGAGGAAGATGTTGATCGGCGAAGGCCAGGATCTCCGCAGGTCTGATGAGCCTCCTCTCCGCATGGATGCTGAGGTCACACAGGACTTGGTGCTGGCAGGAAAAAAGGCACCAGTTCTTCTTCCTTGTCTTTGTCTTCATCTTTGTCTTTGGGGTCAGAACCCAGCCGATGAGAGAAGTGCGATTCGAAGCCACAGATTGTGGGCCTGACCGGTTGGTCCCCATGCGCAGGACAGTCTTCGGCTCTGTGGCCCCGGCTCTTCTTCAGCTGCAGAGTTCTTTGTCCATCTCGATCTTGGCTCGAAGCTGCCCGGAGGATCCAACGAACGGTTCCTCTTTTGCACCCACCTTATATAGGGTTCATCTGTCTGCTTAGACAGATGATCTCATATCCGTCACTGTCTTAAGAGACATCATGTCATGATGTCTGTGCCAATGTCTCAGGGCTGCTCAACCTCCTGTTTCCATATAAGGTGCTGATCATCTCTGCTCTCCTGTTAGTTCCCCTTTTTCCCTTCCTGTCACCTTTCACCTACCATCTACCTCCAACATATCAGTGATGTTTAATTGCAGTTTTACAACCTTTTACACCATTTCAAGTTCAATGTCAAAATCACATTTATATCACATTTATTTTCTTTAGCTTCTCTGATTTAGCATTCATTTATAATTTTATAACCATAACTTATATCACATTTATTTTCTTCAGCTTCTCTGATCTATCATTCATTTATGATTTTAATGTGAGTTATTACAGATGTTTTTCTGAAAAGAAACCAAGAATAATACATGATTCTAATTATTTACTACTAAAGTTACAGTTACTTGTTTTTCTTGTAGGTGTTCTCACAAATATAAGTGTAAGTATTATTACAAGTAAACCAATATTAATATAAGTATTTTACTTTGAATCTTATCAAATTACTCAAAATGTTTAGATTTAATTTTTTAAAACTTTCATGCTTTAAAATAGTCTCAGCTATTTTTATAAATCTGCAGGCTGGAAACTTCCTCTTTTTCCAGGAAACCTGCTTTTCTTGTTTCATGAATCTCTCTGACTGACTATGATTTCTTATGATTAGATAGAAAAAAGTAGAATTAAAGCAAAGTTTGCATGAGACAAAAACAACACACACAACTAGATTTATTTTATTGACACTTAAGTCTACTGTTGGGCCTTGATGTCACTTGAGTGATTCATTTTAAAGATAACTTTATTTATTATTACTGTTAAACTAAAATCTCCAGCATGGGGAAGTGGGATGAGCTCGGATTTTCTTGACACCAGTTAGCATAATCTTGATCGTGTAGTATATAGTTTTGCGATGTCCGTGAATAGATATTAAGTTCTTGATGATTTAGTACATAATAGGTTTCTGCATTCAAAACTTTAAACTTTGACTGTTTCGTTGTTCGTTGGTTACAGAACAACGAAAAATCTCCAGGAAAGCCAATACAGCTAATTGAAGTTACAGTTTTCCAAGACATTTGCACACTCTTACTCTTCCTGTTACCTTAAAGTAAATTACATTACATGGAAAAACAACAAGATTAATTCCTAAAAACAGATTCCAAAAAAGACGGGACAATGTCCTAAGGCGCAATGCCTCAACAACAAATAACCATGAACCAAAGACTATAGAAATAATTAATCAGTCACCCTAACACTGTACACCCCCCCGGCCCCCCCCACCGCCCCAACGCCCCAAGGCCTGCTACGAGGAGCTTCGATTAAAATCCGAAGCAGAGATTGCTGAGAGGAAACCGCAGGTTGACATGCAGCAGGCCTATGAAGACAAAATCATGCAGGACCAAAATCTGCTAGAGAAAATGTCCAAGGAGATCGACGACTTCAAGGAAAGAGAGAAATGTCTGCAGAGAGAGCTGGAGCAGATGAAGGGTTCATACCAAGAGCTAAAGCAGAGGTATGAATCACATGCTAGACAGCAAAAGGAGAATTATCCAGATGAAATGAATCATGAGAATGAAACTCATTTGGAAAAAGCAAAGAATGACCTTATTAAACTGATCAATACACTAAAAGCAGAAAAGTACAATCTGGATCAGAGAAAGGCAATAGAGTTTTCTTTCCTACGTTATGAATCAAATAAGATAATAAAACATCTTCAAAGTACTCTGGAGTTTGCAATAGTTACTTACCAGAAACTTAAAACTAAATATGAGGGAAATGTTTCTGCTCTAATAGATCAGGCAGAAATTTTTAACCAGAGTGTAGATAAAGAGATGAAGGTTTATTCAGAGAAAGTGACAAATGACCAGAAGATTATCAACGAGCTTCAAACTCAGAAGGACAATCTAGAAAAACAACTGACTGCCTTCCGACAACGGCACTCCGGCTGTGGGCTTCATTATAAAACCAAGAAGGAAAAAATGAAAACTGGGCGTCAACACAGAGACAGACGAAAAGTGGCAAAGTGGCAAAATCCAGATGAGGAAGACACGACCTCTGTAAATAACATTTCTGACCCTGCGTCCTTGAGTGTGGGCCTTCTCTTAGAGGAAACCCTATCAGAGGACCTTCATGTTCCTCATGTTCCCAAGGATGGAAGTGACTTTGTGGTAGACAGGCTGAGTGACATGGAACCCAGGGAAGTGACAGAGCGCCGTGTGGAAAATCTGTCAGAGGAATCAGGGGAGGCAGTCGACAAAAAGAAATCGCTGTGGAAAAGGATACGACACAGTTTGGGGCTCAGGAAACCACAAAAGTGGAAGAAAAGCAAGAAAACCTCAGAATCAAGCGACTCAGAAAATATGTCTAGTTAATTTATGAACCGTGTGCAAAACCCCAAAACACATTTCTTATTTTAGACCAGAAAAAAAAAAGGTCAGCACGGTGGTGCAGTGGTTAACACGGCATCTTCACAGAAAAGACGTCTTGGTTCTCAACCGGGCGCCTCTTTCTGTGGGAGTTTGTCTTTTCTCTCCGTGTTAAGTGGGGGGTTTTCTCCGGGTGCTCCGGTTCCCCACAGATTTTAAAAAAAAATGATGTAACTTTTGGTGATTGACCAATGTAAATCGTCCTAAAAAAAGTAGCATTGATTTCTAGAAAATTGAATTTGCAAACGGTTCAGATTGTGGAAACAACAACAACAAAAAGAGAAGTCATTTGTTGTGAGAAAAGCAAGAAGCTTGTTTTAGAGGTCAGTCCAGGTCCAGGTCAGTCCTGAACCATTTTCAAAACCCCAAATTACATCTCATATTTTTGACCAAAAAAACCGGGTGCTCCGGTTCCCCCCAGATTTAAAAAATGATGTAAATTGGGGTGATTGACCAATGTAAGTTGTCCTCAAAAAGCATAGGCGTGTGACTTCCTGAAGGACTGCTGTGGACATGTCCGAATATTTCCTGCACTTTTTTTTCTTCATGTTCCTGCATCTCTGTAACTCGGCAGCAGCTGCACGTTGTATTAACAGCCAGGTAAGGCTTTTTAAAATTCCTTTGTGAAACGTAAATGGCAAATCCGCTCAGTGATCTACAATCTCCCCGTTTGTCTCCTAATGTTGTAAATATCCTACAACACTTCTCCATACACACCTGCGCTCTTTTCTTCCCCTTTCTTGTCCAAACAGTTCTTGTGTCTTGCTGCTACCAACCTTCATTATGTTTTTGTTCCTACAAAAACATAATACAACACTATAAATTCAACAGTTTGGTGGAATTTAAATGAGAAGAAAATATGGTTGACATTATACTGCATCAGATTACAATATTCTAGGTTATCTACAGAAGGGGTTCAGGGCCACTGAAGTCAGATTTCTGAGATTAAAGTCACAATTCAGTTGGGGTGTTTTTCAGAGGCCTAATCCGGCCCTAATTCTCTTCCGTAGTTATCCAATGTATCTTTGCAATTATTATATATAATGTTTGTTTACTGCTCAGTTTTACACCAAAACTTTGGATGCATTATTCTTTTAAGATTCAAACATTGCCTCGTTCTTATTTACCTACTTGCTCACCTACATTCTTTGAACGAAAAACATTTTTGTGAAAAGATTTTTTTCCCTTGAAATTCAGTTTTTAAAGCAGTCCAGGTACCCACTTAGGTTTTTATTTTCCATTTTTATGTTCAGCATTTTAATGTTGCACATAGTCCATATTTTACTGAATTTCCTTAAGCAGCCAGTGAACCTACTTGTCTACATTTCCACTATGAGCTATACTAGTACCTTACTAACCCAGCAGGTAAGCTCACAAGTCTTTAATCTAACACTAAAGAGCTACAGCTTCGTCTCTGCGTTGTTGAGATGAGTGCCTGTCCTGACACATCGGCGCTCTCCTGTTTCCTGAGCACACTCACTCTATTAATTTGTTCCGCACTGTTTAGTTCTTCAAAAATCTTGCCCTTATAAGCCTAAGAAGCACTCTCTGTTCTTTAGAGAGACATTAAGTCATCAGCCAGACTCACACTGTTAGAAACACCAGGCCTTTATTCGAAACAGAAACCTTCCTGCATGGCGCGTCCTACTTTACAGGCAAACAATTTGGGTAAAGTGCGTACTTGAAATCTATGAAGCTCACTCTCTTTTGCAAATTCAAAATTACAACACAAATGACAAGGCTGTTTTCCAACCAAAAAGAAAAGCATCATCATGTTCTTCCTTGCTGATCACAGCTGTGGTGGACTTCAGTCGGTGTCCTACAGAAAGACAACAATCAGGTTAGATCCTTGAATCCTCAATATTAAACTGACAAAAATACAATGAAGAACCTGTAAAGCAGGAGCTGCTTGGTGAGGTTTTCTCTCAACTCCTCCAGGTCCTTTGTTTTTCTCTTCTGAATCTCCAGCTCTGTCCTCAGCTCTCGGATTCTCTCCTCCAGAAAACGCACAGCTTCCTAAAGAGGGGGTCAGAGGGCAGTGATTAGACAATCCATTGAAGGGAATGCCGGCGCCAGTTTTCAGAGATGCTCAAAAAGCACAGTTTGCCTACCTTGTGGCGACCTGCATCCTCCTGCCTCTGCATGTAGGTCAGTTTGAGTCTCTCCTCCAAACAGGTCCTCTCCAGCTCCAGTTTCTGAATCTCCTCCCTCAGAGGTTTGACCTGGACCCTCAGCTCCTGGGACTGCTCTTTGGCTTTCAGCAGGGCACCAGCCGCTGCCTCTTTTCTCTTCAGCAGTGCCTCCAAAATGGGCTCGTATCTAGGCGAGCAATATATCAACTCCAATTTGTCATCACAGTGTCAATGTACACAGAACATGAATGGCATAAGAGTGGATAAATACAATATTTGAGAGGTTTGCATAATTTAAATAACAGTTGCTTAAGGATCAAGAACTTTCACTGCCCTTGATGCCCATATTTGATAAGGATTTTATTGACTCAGATGCGGTAATTTAAGAAAAATCAGGAATAGATATTTTTGAATGGAGTATTTTTATGCACTCAAAGCATTCGATGACTGTGACAGCACCTGTCTTCCAATGCTTTCAGCCCACCCTGGACGTACTGCTGGACGTCCTCACAGGAATTCCTCCTGCACTCAGTCAGGTCCTCCTGAGGGTTGGAGGTCTGGCCGGAGCTTCTGCGCTGAAGCTCTGCTTCTAGCTCCAACACTTGTTCCTGCTGGTCTGATCTGAGTTGACAAGTCTCCTCTGTCAGCTGCAACACCAAAGAGTTCAACTTTTCCTGGGAAAAGGAAGAGAGGGAGAAAAAATTTTTTACTCAGTGTTTCCTAAAAGATGCGATGCATCTACTGCTGCTGGTGGTGGTGGTATTACCTCCTCCGTCTTCAGTAACTCCACATCACAGCGCTGATTGTTTAGTGTTGCCTGACTCTGGGCACAGTCCCTTGCCACAGTAAACAGCTTCCTCCTCAGCCTCCTGAGTTCGTCTTGCAGTCCCTGTCTCTCCAGATTCACCTTCCATGTCTTCCTCTCTTCCTCTGCCCTCTCTTCCCTGAGGCCTTGAATCTCCCTTTTTCTCTCCTCTCGCCTTCCCTCCTCTTCTGCCCTGAGAATAGTGAACAGCTCCACAGCTTTCCTGTCAATCGACTCCTCGGTCTCCTCTTCGTCCCTGCTTCCCCTTTCCACATCCTCTTCGTCTCTGGGCCCTCTCAGCTGCAGCACCTCCAACAGTAACTCCTTCCTCCGTTTCTCCAACCGCTGCACCTCCTCTATGCAGTCCTCCATCTGAGACCTCAATCTATTCATGTCCGACTCAAGATCCGTTTTATATCTCTCTTCAGTCATGTTTATGTCATCTATTCCTGCTTTGGCAATGTCTTCTATAGTCTCAATCTCTTCATTGAACCTTTGTCCAGTGCTTGTTTCCCCACAGACCTTTGGATCTTGGTTTGCTTGCTCCAGAGGCACTTGCAGATCTGAAAACAAGAAGTCAGGCCTCTGATCTACTACAAGATTACTTTGCCTCTCTGGTCTCTCCTTTGAGCAACCAACCAAATGATCATGTGGGCTTCCTTTTCTTGCTGAATTTATTGCTTCTCCAATCTCACCAGCCTCTGAAGCATTATTGCCTTTGCCAAAAGAATCAGCATTCACTGGCAACAGTGTTTGGCTCTCTGGCTGATCCTCGGTCTGGGCTGTACCAGTAGGATGTTGTGGATCCTTTCGGATGTGCACATAGTCTTGGCCTGCGTCTGCTGCCCGATCTTGTGGCTCGAACTCCATGCCAGCCTCCTCCATGCAACTTTCAAGCATGGCCAACATCCCCAACAGCTGGCCCTCACACTCCACCATGCTGGCACACAGGTTGTTGCCAACTGAGGATAGAGGCATCTCTGAGTGATAAGACGTCCCGTGCCTGTGGATTATTGTGCCTAAGTTTTGGCTTTCTGCCCGTTCGGCTTTTGTTTCAGTCCGGTCCATATGTGTGTCAATGTAGCAGGAGGAACTGCTATCTTGAGGAGAACTGCTTGCTTCGACATGGGTTTCTGTTCGGATCTCCTCTTTGCCTCGATTCCAACTGGACTTACTCAGACTTGCTTCGGAGTAACCCTCAATGTGGCGTGATCTAAAAGGAATACCTGTAAGCTTTTCACAACTTTTCAGTAAGACGTCCATTTCCTGTAGGTATGGCATTGGTTGTTTACCCGGTTTTCCAGTGAAGTTTTGCCCTTTGGGGTTTTGGTTACCATCACTCTGTTCCACGATGCTTCCATCTGTATCCCCCTGTTCTTCTCTGATAAAGAGTGGCCCAAATCCAGTAGATAAGTCCTCTTCTTGGTCCTCCATTGGGTTAGCCAAATTCTTTTACTCTGTTCTGGTGAAGTGATCTCCTTTAGGTCCTGCAACAACCCTTGACAAGAAGCAAGGACTATGTCAGGCACACAACGAAAATCCCAATTTTAAGGTTCCAGTTTTTAAGGTTTTGCCTGGTCAGCAAATCACCTGGTCATCAGCAAGTCTTAATATTTGGTAAATAACACCTCAGCTGAAAGGTAAGAGACACTATATTGCATCGACGTGTTTGTTTTTTTGTGAAAATATGAGCCAACTCAGAAAAGTATTCTTTGACTAGTACTTTCATATGATTCCAGTGGGCCAACCACTGATAATCAAAGACATCAACCTAGTCAGCAAGCAGGAACGCCTCTGTATGAGCAGATGTTTTGGCTCTTTTGCTTCTCTGGATCATTCAGGTGACTTTTAAGACCTCCTTATCAAAGACGAGGTAATTTCAGAACAGTTTGTTGCCTATTTTCTATGGCAAGAAAGAAGGTAAAATATTTAAGACAGTTGCCAGTGCGTAGCCAATGGTGGACCTAATCTAGCTGACCATATCCCATGCACATGTGAGCTCTCATAAGTTAAGCAATTGTCAGATCTACAGGCAGTATGAAGTGAAACCTATTTGGATGAATTCTGAATGCTAATCCATTAAAAGTTTGCCACTTATTTTTTACCTTAAGTCCTGTGGTCATATCAGTGCCTGTCAACGCTGCATCGCTCCATTGAGTTGTGAAGCCAGGTTACCCTAACATATGTCTTCCTCTGCTGTCAGTGCCTTGCTTGGTGTCTCATAACTGCAACAGTGACAGATTGACTCCATACCATCTGTCTTGGTTCTTTTTGGAAGTAACACAGAGATGTCCAGAAAGCATCTAAGATCCAATTCTGAGGAACATGGACTTCAAACTCTTTGGTTTTCACACTCTTTGGTTTTTATTTTTACAAAGTAAATGCTGTTACTCGTATGATCTTGCACTGACTCGTGTTTTAGACAAGTGCCAGAACATTCTGTTTATTACGATCAAACTGAAAACAGCTGTACTTATTTTATGAAGATGTTTCTATCGTGCCAGTGATATACCTCGCTGACACTGATGACCTGTTAACGGAGGGGTTAGGTTAATATGGCGAGACGCTGAAAGTTGTGATGCCACGGGGACTTCTGGGTCCGTGGAGGAGAGCAGTTTTGAAAATGGCAGGCTACTGACAGCTGTCTCGTCAGGAGGCAGGTGTCCAGGCGTCAAAGCTTTTTGGAATGTTTGGACATGCCTCGGCAGGCCTATTCATGATTTCACATATAAACACTGTAATGCCATGGGTACTAAAGCCAGCCTGATGGATTTGAAGCTGTGAAACTCCAGCAAGTGGCACTGCATGCATCCAAGAGCGTTACCATAACATGTCATTGTGTCTATCTATAGACGAGTATGTTTGTTTTCCAGTTTTAAATATTGTAGTGGTTTTTGTAGATTGAAGACTGTCTAGAAGCCTAAGAGGAAACTGACTAGATTGAGTCAATGATGTCTTTAAGGCAGAAGTTAGTAGGGCAGAATGGGCACAATGCTATTTGGATACATTCAAGTTGATTCTAGTCTGTTCAGAACATCTGTTCTCTTGGTTAGCATCACATTTAAGTTTTACAAAAAGAAAACTCTGAGCAGGATAATAAAGCGACCGTCTGTCTTGTTGCAGCACAGATGTGGACAAGAGGCTGCGTCGCACCCAGAGGGACTAGTGACCTACATCTGATGTAAACATACATGTAAACTTTTCCTCTTTTCCAGTAAAAGTCCCTCATTTAATGTTTATAAAGTTGTAAAATATGATGTTTTTTGCTTGTCCTCTGTCTTTGCAGCAGTAGAACATTGTCAGCATCAAAATTCAAACCTGGTCAAACCACAAAATGTCAATTGTAATTTAACTGTACTTACAATTAGCATATATATCCCAGGTCCTTTTTCAGTGTAGCGTCTCCTGATGGTGAATGTGTGGAAGGAGTTGGACAGTTTGTAGTTGGACGACAAAAGAGAGCTGAGCAGTTGGGGAATGAGCGGGAGAATGGGGTGCGGATGAACTCTAAGAGGAGGGGAGGGTGAAAAAGACAGCTGAGCCGACCTCCTTCTTCCCTCACACTCACTGTGCTGCTATGTGTGACCATGACGACCCCAGACATGTTTAGGTTTATTAATAAACACTGGATTTGGAGAAAGACACACAGGAGCACGTTGTTTCAACCTGACAGAGGAAAAGAATTGAACAGAATATATTCTTTAAAGGATTAAATTTGTCTTTTTGTAAGTTGTTCAGTGGTTGTGTAAATGTATACATGTGAGCAATGGAGGCACGTTTCCAACGAAAGAGCGTCGGTCCAGGATTCCAGCCGTGCCTCGTCATTATCGAGGAGTTTTTAAATAGCTGCCTGTACTTTTGTGACTACAGTACTTCCCGAGGGAGGATTGGTTTTCACCTAAACTTCTGACCTCACAAATTCGCCAGACAAGACAGGAAATACAAGGAAGTACGCAGTAGAGACGGTGAAAAATGATCCTTGGAGATGATGCAGAGGGTAATAAGTTCAGCTACACTGAGACAGGGCAGATCTACAGATGCATCCAAAATATTTGGAATATCAAAAGAAATATGAATAAACTTCGGTCTGTCTTACTTCACTGAATTTCTATATCTTATAGCTATAGGCACATATTGTATATAATACATAGAAGGACGAAACAGTGGTTTCAGTCTAGTGGTCCAAAGTCCGGTCAGATAAAAGTACATCTTGCATTCCATTTGAAAAATCAATGTTTCAGACTCTGGGGAGTGGGTTGGCACAAAATCCAAGTTGCTGGAGGTCCAGTGTGAAATTTCCATACTCAGTGATCATCTGGGGAGCCACGTCACGCTGGTGTCTGACCACTGCTTTTCTTGTATTCTTCATTGTTCTTTATTAGTAGTCAACCAGGACATTTTAAAACACAGAGGAGACGAAGGCAGCTGTGCTGCAGCAGGTACAAACACAAAAAGGAGCCTCAACGGCCTCAAGTACTGAGTTTACACACAGTACACTATCTGGACATGCTTTCAGTAGGATTTGTTTCTTCTTAATTTGGTTGGTTAATTTGTTGCTTGATTGCATAAGACAATACATTCAAAGACCACTAGATGGCACACTAGTGCAAACTTTAATCTCACCTGCTATGGGAAACAAACTTGTTGAATTTCTAAACTAATCCTCGAAAACACTCACTGCTTCTAAAATGTATCGAACTCATGACTGAAGAGTAAATTTCAGCACTAGTTGGTGTTGAATTTTATTGGAAAACAAACCTCTGCTTCCCAAAAAACATGCAGGCAGATTTCTCCTGCAAGTTTTCAGTAACAAATTACTGAGCCTATTTTAAAAATGTACTTTATCTGCTGTCAAGAGCCTGTAAATAAATGTCCGTTATCCTTTGGAGATACAGACTCAGGGTTTCTATGAAAACATTTTTGCTCCCTGTAGGCATAAGACGAGATGTAATGTTGATTCAACCCTCTTGACCAAATCACCTTGGTGATTTAGTAAGTCTGGCCTTCGGGAGACTGTAATTTACATGACGTAATGGACAACACGTCACATATGTAATGATGCACACCCACACAGCCGCTGGGATTTAGGGATTTCAGGATTGCTCCCTGTCACGTTTGCCATCAAAAGCAAAGTCTCTTTAGTTTCTTTTTGACTCTATCCTGTTCATTTCCTGAGCAAAGGATGCAGGGAGCGCATGTGTGTTCCGAGAAAACAGGGAAAACCACAGATTTAAGGGGGAGTTGTGGTTCAGGACGAAGTGTCTCGCTGAGACAGGCCATATGCTGGACTTTCTTTTGGATTGCTCTGTTACTTTCTGCTCCAACCTACAGTTTTGTCCAAACTCACCAGAGCGTCCTGTCAGTGTGTCCTCCTCCGCCTTCTGCTGCTCCTCTCCTCCCACCCCGTCGCTGCTCCACAAAGAGCCGTAACATATCGCTGAACTCCTGTTTCCTTTACTACAAAAAGATGGAGAGCACAAAAGGTGACTTTGTTATCGTTTCAAAGCTCTTGTGACTTTTGGAGCCGCCCAGCTAATTGGCTCAGCGGAGGACCACCTATACAGGTCACCATGCTGGGCATCAGTGGCTGCAATCCAGGCATGGGATCAGAGATAAGAGATACATTTTTGTGTGCTTTTATTCAACACGCCCCTCTTCTTTTTTTTTTTTTGGAGCAAAACTTCAAAGCAAACAAGGTTTTTTTTTCCCCCCCAGATGACTTCTAATGCTTTTCCATAAATAGTTTGTTCTTTGAACTGTTCAAATGCATGAAGACTTTTTTGATTCCTGCTTTATTTAGGTTATATGTGGTCTCAACATGTGTAGCTCACAAGAATAATTACGTCTCTTTGTTTTAAAAAAATATATATATATATATATTTCAAATCTTTTAAAAATACATCAAAAATTTTGGTAAAATTTAAATTCATTTTTGTGGAATTGTTGAAAAAGTCATTACAATGAGGAGTTTATCCCCCATTCGTGACATTTTTTCTCCAAGGCCTCCTTAAAAAAAACCCAGTAACCTTAGTAAGTACAGGCTCATTTTAAATCTTGAATTCCTCAGTAAAATAATGAAGAATTTGTTAAACAATTATCTTTATAAAAACAATTTTCATCAACTATTTCAATCTGGCATTAGGGTCAAATGCAGCGCGGAGACAGCTCTTTTGAAACTGCTGATTGATTTAACAATAAATCAAGATTCTTGTAATCTCACTTCTCTTGGGCTGTTGGATTTAACCGCTGCTTAAAATCTGTGTGGAATCTTGCTGAACAGGCTACAGAGCCAGTTTCACTTTTTAGGTAAATCACTGATTTAAGACACTCCTAACCAAACTTGATAGTTTTGCTTCAGGAAGAACACTTTCCTATTACCTACGGAGACCCCCAAGGCTCAATACTAAGCCCTGTCCTTTTAACCCTTAGGTGTACCAGTTAAATTGGATGCTGTTGAATTTTATTTGTTGTTGTGTTTTTCTTTATTTTTTCTATGTAAAGCATTATTAAAACACCACTGCTGTTCTTCTTATTTTTAGTAGTGGTAGCATTATTATTACTACTACACTATCGGTTTACAAATGTTGAAAGGTGATCTCACTGTATTATACTAGTCAATTTAAGCAGTAATAATTACCCATCCATCCATCCATCCATCCATCCATCCATCCATCGTCTGTACCTGCCCATCCTTGTGGTGTTTCCTCAGAGCTGGTGCCAATCTCCAGCAGTCATTGGCCAAAAGCGTTAGCATTTTGATTCACACTCATGTTTTGTAATCCTATTTTCACAATTAAGTTCTTCACTGAAATGCTGCCTTTGTTACTTATCGGCAAACCAATGACTACTTGAGGAGCAACAGAAGAACATTGCTTCCTTAAGTGTCTCTATGCAGCTTTCCCTTAAAGCTAGCTGGTTTTCTGTTTTAAGGACAGAACCAAAAAGCCAACCTCATAACGTCTAGCCTAATTTCTGCAGCAGTGTAACGCATACAGTGATGCCTCTCTACAGCCTAGAGAAACATAATGACAGAGAGCTTATCTGGTGTTTACTTCGATAAGAGAGCTTCTGTTACGTAACTATCAGCCGCACTCGTTGTTTTGAAATTAGGTGCCCATTGTTTGGACATGTTGTGCTTATGAGTCCAAAGGGATCACTTATTAATTTGCTTAAATGGTGCCAAGCCTTTGTATTTCCTCTGACGGATATGCATTGATTTTCCTAATGATCCCAACTCTTTCACCAGAAGCTTGCTTTCATTTTCATTTCAAAATGTGGGGATGTTTCTGGCAGGAATCCCTTTTTAGCAGCAGCCTTTATCCTAAGATGTTGATTGATTCTTTTTTTTCTTTCATCACATGACTCTTTTGTAACAATCGTTTCGTTCAGCATATCACCTTTAAGACGTTGCACAAGCTGATGAAAACGGCTGATAATAGGAGATGGGAAAACTGGAAAAGATTACATCTCCTTTGTTCAGTCATGAGAGACAAACCGTAAATCATGTGTTCGAGAAGATGCTTGTGATACTAAAATACAGGAAAGTTTGACAGGCTTGTTTTGACATTTTAAGCAACACTTGTGGCTGCGGGGAAAGTAGCAACAGTGTTGAGGAATGCTGGTCAATCAGGTGGTGTACCTGCACCTCACTTTGCATGAACTGCAACATTAGGAATGAAGTCTACCTGTGTCAGTCAACACCATGGCAACCAGTGTTTAAATTCACGTAGGTTTGCAGACTGCTTCTGCAAACAGCAACAACTCAGCCACTGAGTGGTAGGCCACCTAAAACAACAGAACACTGAAGGGGACAGAAGTCTAGAGAGATTCGTGGAATAGGTTTCCTCGACCATCCAAGCATTACACTGCCAAGTCCAGTACAAAGTGTCCAATATAATGGCGTGAAGCACGAAGACATGTTCCCTGGTATGATAAATCGCGCTCCACTATCTGGCTAAATTTGATGGATGAGTCTGCCGGTTGCCAGATAAACCTTGCTTGGTGACGGCATTGTGCCCAGTGTAAAGTTAGGTGGGCGGAGACCATTATGTTGTTTGGTTGGAGGGGATTTTTTTGCGTGGAACCCGTTTGCGGATTACACTTTCCTGTTCCAACATGACTCTAGATGCGTTTCCATTGACCGAATAATTGTGGAAATTGGAATTACGAAACTAATTTTGCTTAATGGAAACACACCAATTTAAAAAAAAAAAACATGGACGGGGAGTCAAGGTTTTTAATAAAAGGTTAACGCACGAGGACGAGGTGAGTTTTTCAGCTGTTTCGAAATAACTGCGATGGAAACATTTTTTCGCGAATCACATGAGTCGTGTGATCAACAAGCAGTCGTTACTGCTGGTGGAAAGACGAAGACGACAACAGGAAGTGGTAGGAGGAGGATGGCATGGCAGGACTTATTGTGTGGTTTTAATTGCAATTGCGCAATTGTGTGTTTTCGACATTAGCAGGATATCGACAAAGTTCTGTGGACGTTTGTAATGGAGACGCAGCTCCTGTTACAATGCAAAAAGGTCCATGTAGACATGCTTATCCTGGTCTGTCATGAACATTGGGCTCATTCTGAAAGCTTTGTTTTGTACTTTATGTTCTTTGTGTTGGTTTTCAAGTGTAGTCTTTTTATGCTTTGCACTTCTCTACATACCTTTTTGCTTTTCTAGCTGCACCTGTTGCTTTCTAGCTCTCAGCCTCAGACTTTCGTTTGGTGCTCAGTCACGCTTTGTTTTGTTTTGGTGTTCTTCCTCTGAACCTCATGTTCTCCTGGTGTTTTCCAGCTCCTCCATTCAAGCTCCCTCTACAGCTGTTTTAAGTACACTTAATCAGTATCACTTGTGTCCCATGCCAGCAATCACTCTCACTTACACATATTGCTTCCATTTCATCCGAGTCAGTTTCCAGCTCTTCGTACGGATCCTTGCTGCTCGTCAGTGTCTGACCACCCAAATGGATTTCTGGAAGAAATACTCACAAACACATCCCTAAAAATGATGGGAAACCTTAAAACATTTTTACTTGTTACAGCTGACAAGTGTATGTATGTTGAGGCAAACGTCTCAACAGTTTTGGATTCATTCAATCAATCAAAAAAATATTCTCTTTCCCGGACGATCTGACTCTCATACTTGATACTATTTTCATTTTCTCCCGTGTTTCACCAGCAGCTTTAAAATTCTCCCGACACACTCGCCTCAAATCTAAACACTTAAAGCTTACATTTTGAGTCGGCCTGTTAGTGTAATGAGTCATCGTCCAGCGTGGGCGCAGAAACACAACCCGATGCGTCTCTGAAAGTACAGTTCGCCGGAGCGGGATACCTAATGGCGTGCTGTAAATGCTGCTTAAAATACTTAAGTAGACTGCTATCTTTTAATGAAGTGGGTTTTATGACATTTGCGGAGCGGCCAAGAATGTTCCGGGAAAAAAAAAAAGAGAGAAACAACCTCAGACTTTGAGTGTGCCGGCGTCCTTATTTGAAAGCGGTTTTTGACCGGAGAGGATCGGCGCTCTGTTTTTAACTCCCTTAATGAGACGGCGCGGCGAGTCCCGGCCCCTGTTTTCGCGCTACAGAAACGGCGGGAGGTCACCTCAGGCTTCCTGATGGTGACATCACCGGGCGACCTGCTGCAGAGAGCGAAAACAGATCGCTGAACAGGGGAAAGCAGGAGAGACGGAGGCAGAGGGAGACAAATAGAGGGGCAGTCTGGGTGGGAGGGTTGGAAAGTGGCAGTGGCTTTGTTTTTGTCCAGCCCCCAAACAGCCCCGCGGCGACCACACCCTCTCAGAAATTCCTGCTGCAAAAATACTTTGACTTTTTTAGCAGGGCTGTTAGGAAAACATGTAAGTTTCCCCCCACTCATGTTAGAAAATGTCTTGTCTTTGCCTCTACAGGGCCTTGAAAGGGACATTTGAATATTTTCCCATGTTTTTAGAAGAATTGTATCAAGTTCAGTGTTGTGCAACAACACATCTGGTTTTGGTGTAGATAATTGCTTAGGGTAATTATTAGCAAAACTAGTAATTTACATCAAAATGAGCAAGTCGGGGCACAATCTAGTTAACAAGAAAATAACAGGCAAATAGTTCAGTTTCACTTATTGTGTATAAAGACTGATGTGACTGTTAAAAAGAGAACAGATGAAGAGATGAGTCCAGAAACATACGACACAAATATGGAGTAAATGTCAAAAACGTCTCTCCATTATACAAGTTTGTTGGCAAAATTAATTCAGCTTCAGCGTTAGAGTACTTGAACCAGCAAACTCACTGAAGAAAAAGTTTGAAAATAAAAAAAATCAAGATCTGAAAGTGGAAAATATGTTTGAGACTTAAAATAAGACTTGAATCTGAAAAGTAGTTTTGAACATTTGTTTCAGTTTCAAAACATTTTTCTTTCTGTTAAATTTTCTCCTGGCCCCAATTTAGCTCCATACATGTTCCCTAATGTTCTCTAGCAAACTTCAAAACCCTTTGGCACATCAGCTGGATTTTCACTAAAGGAAGTTGGTTACACTTTTTTTTTTTTTTTTTTAGAAACCCCAGTAAAGAGGGGCTGGAAAAAAAAGAAACAAAACAACTTCTGCAATGCCCAGCAAATTGACCTTTATGCATTGGATTGGGAATTTTCTGATTTTTGTGGCGAACTCTGCACAAAGGTGTGGATTTAAACCTCTGTGTGCGAGTCGCTGAGCAGCTGGCGCTCCACGCAGCTGGCCGGGTTTGGCTCAGACTGCTTTCCAAATTCTGGGAAATACTTCTCAGTTCAATTTGAAACATCTGATGGATTTCAGCTCCAAAACATGGAGTTCTGACTTTATCCAGCTCTTTACATCTCTTGTTGCGTAGCTTATTAGCTCGGCAGGGGCCCCGTGAACTTGCACCGACTAGAATTAACTTGTTCCTGCAGCTGGAAAGAGATAAAAAAATTTGACATACATCCTGTGGGGGTCCAGCGGCTGATGCTTTAACACATCGCAGGCTGAGTCCTACTCACCAGCTCCTCCTCTATCGGCGAGAGGGAAAACTTGGAAGCGGGGAACGTAGAGGATCAGCTCTACCCTTCAGATTGTCTGGGAACAACAGCTGGAGAAAGAAGGACTTCATGGTCAAATCCTTGCCATCAACAGTCGAGATGATTGATCAGATTGAAGTTATAGTGCCTAAAAAACACAAATGAAGTTCTTTTTTTTAATATATATATATTAAGATATTAAATGAACAACCTGTCTCTGTTGCCTGGATGCTGAGCCAAACTACTCAGATGAAGCACAACAAAACATGTGACTTTCATATCCCAGTTTTCCAAAATTTTTGACGTTATTTCAATTGTTTTGTTTTTCATTTTCAGTAAACTTCCAACACACCGGCGGTACGGTGTGTTGGGCAGTGTTGACCGCTCAGCTCCTTCAGACTAGCTAGCAGCAGTTAGCAAGCGCCTGGTGGCGTTTGCTAACTGCTGCTGGTTAGCCTCAGTGATCAGATGAGCTTACGATGTTCTGTCAGTGAAACGCTGTTAAAAATGTTCCTAAAGGGTTAATAGAGGAGCGCTGCTGTGATGACTTCCTGAAGGGGGTTTCAGAAAGAGCTGGAGTTTTTAAAGAGACAGAGGCCCAATTTCAAGGCATCAAATTAGAAAGCAGAGCTTCTTTCAAGTCCTATTTGGTACATATATCATTTTTATACCAACTGAAATAAACATAGATACTTGATTACGTTATAAAATGACACCATGTGCCTGGAAAACACATAAACACATTGATTCAAACTTTTATTATACTCTCCCATTTAATTGTTTCACTGAATAATAAATTTCAACAATTAAAGTATATTGAAAAGAATGTTTTTAGATATTTGATACATGTCTATCCATCTTAATTTAAACCATCAAATGTATTTATGTTGGCTTTTAATAGTTCTTTAGAACTTGTTGTACAGGGGAAAATTTAAAAACCAAAGTATGGAGGAGAAGAGGAGAGTGGAGGGGCTGGAGGGGGAATCTCAGATGAACTCATCCCAGGGAAAACAGTCAGCGGGTCTGGTCCAGATGGAGGCCCGTGGTCACAGAGGACATCCTGGAGGTCACGTCTGCACTCTTCAGGGCTCAGTATTGGATGGTGATTACTGTGGGTCGACCACTCCGGAGGAGGTAGATGAGTCTCGTGACTCCGTGACGTTCCGCCTGAGTCACGTGTTGTAAAAGCTGGTTGTCGTCGTTGTCCTTGCTGTTCTGAAACTTCAGTTTTAAATGCTGATTTTTGACGTACTTTCCTCCAACTCCTTCTCACAAAGCTGTGCTCTAGTGAATTAAGATGTCAAACAAAGAAATGCTGACACATTTTTGTCTTTCTCGGTTTACTCGGTAGTTCTATCTGCTCTTAACGTGGTTTAAACGTCTCTGCACCCGCCATCATCTCCAGTGGGTTTGGTCAGACGAACAGGAATCCCCTCTCCTTTCCCACCGCTCAGCATGGACCTCTCCCTGTTTCTTAAAACTGTTATTACAGCCATAATTCTCCTGCTGTACCCTCATTTCTCCTCTCACCTTCCTCTCCACCCCTCCCGTCCTCTCTGCTGCTCCGCGCTATAAATAACACACTGCCTGCTTTTACTGGAGGTAAAACACTGAACACCAGCGTTTAATTAGCGCAGCCGAAACAGATTCTGGTGTTTCGGTTTGGACGCGGCGCCGTGGTGTTTGTCGAGGCGAGCGCAGGGGGGAATTGTTTGGGTCGGTCGCGGGACAAAAGCAGGCCGGGAATGACAATGCTGCTCGGAGAGAGCGGGGCTTATCCCGGCCGGCAGCGTGGATTTCCTGCCTGCAGTCTGCTTTTGAGTCCCATCAAACACACATGGTCTCACACACAGGTCCCTTCCTGAAGGGTTTGGGTCGCTCTCCTTCAACCGAGTCAGTCAAACCAGATCAGGTTCCAAAATTCACTTAAGTTTTTGCAGATTCTGCCATCCCAGATGTCTGTTGTTTTATGTTTTTTTTTAACTTAAATATTAGAATATTTTGTTGAGCTACTATTTGTTCCACTTTGTAATTTTCCCTTCAGCTTACAATCATAAAATACTTGTGTTGATCCATCATACAAAACCAAAATAAACACTAATGGGACAAAAATATGAAAACAGCTTTAACACTTTATTTGACGGTCATAAACATGACGTAACAACCTGACATGGACACGAGTAAGTCTTCATGAATATTTATGACTGTTGTCATAAAGTGTCATTCGGTCAATCGTGACACTTTTAATACAAAGTTGACATTATTCAAAATGTCTTTGTTACGACAACTTGACATTAACCAAGAAATCACGATCTGACATGAATTTGTTATAAATGTGTTACTAATTAGACTTTAAAAATTATGTCGCTTTATGTTAATAAAGCTACAGTTTAATCGGTAATACTTTTATAACAGATAATGTTATAAAAGTAAACGAATAATGTCAACTTTGTATTAAAAGTGTCACGATTGACCGAATGACACTTTATGACAACAGTCATAAATATTTATGAAGACTTACTCATGTTCATGTCAGGTGTTATGTCATGTTTATGACGGTGTCATGACAGTCTTATTCACAACCCGTCAAATAAAGTCTTACCAAAACAGCTTTTCTGTAAAGTTTTTTTTTTAACCTTTACAGAAAAAGTTGTAAAAAACGTTAAACTTTTTTAAAGTTGTTATGCTTCCTTGAACAGTTAGGTCTATGGGCTATACAAGACATGTTCCTTATCTTTTTTTCTTTTTTTTTTACCTATGGAAAATTATCCTTAGACAAGATTTTAGTTTTTTCAGCTCTGCCTATTTTGAGCTCCTTTCAGAATGAGCTGTTTTAGGGCCTCTTGTCACTTTAAAGCCGAAAAAAACCGCTGCTTGGCCACGCCTCCTCTCCTCCCAACCCAAACGGTTAAACTCGCATATGAAAATGGCTGCAAACAGATGCTCAATTATACAATCGTACATGTTTGAAAAGCAGAAGTGCAGCCTCCTGCACAATCAGCAAGAACGCAGCAAATGGCTTCTGGACGTTAAGTCAAGGACAAAACGCTTATGTTTTCCAGCAGCCATTGTGCAGCGGATACAGTGGTAAAACCAGCCGACTAAATGTTTTGGAGCACCACTGGGGTTGCTAGGCAAAGGGTAGTGTCTGCTGATTTGTGACGTTACATTTGCAACGTTTTTGAAATGGCTCATTTTCTCTACACCAAAAAACGTGGATTTATTGCCAAAAAACAAAGAAAGAAACCAAGTAGTAGAGACCCAAATGGGAAGTACAAAAACGTGCAAAATTGCAACGTCATGGCAGAATCATGCTGTGGAACCACTTTTTTGAGCACTGCAGAAGCTTGTTAGAGATGATGAGAAGATGCATGGAGCAAAATGCAGGATGAGAGGGTCAGTCTTGATGTAACCCACATCTTCCATTAGAATTTGTGATCATGGAGAAATCTGTTTGTTCCAGAACTGTGAATTCCAACGAAATACCTTAAAATCAGCTTGAAAAAGTTGAAAAGCTGTTCCGGCGACGAGCCGTGATCTCTATTGTTTGACCAAACGGCATGACGTACAACCTTGTAATCCTCCACCAGCAGGAAGGAGGCTTGTAAAGAGGCATCCCCTGTGATTGTAGCAAAGAGGAGCCGATTACCTAAGGAGTGACTGGCGATACATTCCCCAGTAGGCTCACGGTGTTCTATGGGTTAATGATTTTGTGCCTCTCTCCACACACACACATTCCCAGAGGGACCTTTAGCAGACACACTGAGGATGACTGTTTTCTTCTCTATTGCCATGGAAACGTTAAACATTTCAGTCTGTTAAACACAAGTCGATGGAGCTATGACTCATTTTAACCCCTCCCCGGCTCGGCCGCTTACAGTACCGAGCCCGCTGTCGTCCCGCCCCACGCTCTCCCACACACACTGGGACCAAAGAAGCAAAACAAAAAAACTCACGTCAGAACCCTCACATGTCATTAATCATCTCACTTTCATAACCTGCCAACAGGTCTGATACATGGGGGGAGTTAATTAAGTTTTAATTACTTTAAATGGAAGCAGAATGGCGATCCGTCACCCCAATCTAACAGGGACATAATGGACACAGAGTGCATTCATTCTCTCTTGGCCGAAAATCTTCCTCAGAGTTTTCCATTGTTTGCCGATGGAACAGGACAAAAACCACTTCTGGCTAATGCTGAGTAGAAAGAAAAAAAAAATCGGATAGAGAGGAGGCGACCTGAACCATATGAGATCCATGTGTTGGAAGATTTTTTTTTTTGCCTCGAAGGTGGACTGACAGTAATGGGTTGAGGCGATGTGTCAGAAATAGACCAGGAATCCCGACGGACAGGTAATCTGCAGCCTCATCCCAGCAGCTAAATGAAGACATTGACCCACAAGTCGGCGGCTAAAGATGGCGCAGACGGAGCCAATTAGTCTTTGACCAAGTTCAGCTTTTCAAAATGTTTCTGGCACAACTTCACCCAGCCCCACGGGGCATGGAGAAGGTCACAACTCAAGCAACACTTGAAGGGCCAACACACAACTTGACGAAAGCCACAAATCGAAACACATTGGTCTCCCAATAAAGTAGTTGGTTTTTTTTAGGACTTTAAGTGTTGCTGGAGTCTAGCAAACGCTGCTTTTACAAAAAATCGGAAGTGTTTGGTCTGTTACAACCGGAATTCAACCATCTATTGTCTATAGCCAATTGTACTTGCAAGGTCCGGTGCCTATCTCCAATAGCCATTGGCTTAAAGGTGTAATACACTCCAGCCTAAAAGTTGGCACATTAAGAATTGACAAGCTATTGGGATTCTGACAGAACCTCATTTCATATAAATGTGTTTTTGTCTGGCGCTGCAGTGGAATTTATTTCTATTTTCCAACAATGGGGAGACAGGAAGCACGTCGAAGCAAAGACTGAGGTACTGAGTCTGAGGTACTGAGGTCGGAAGCTGAAGCTGGGACAATCGCAACAAAGACTATAGCCTCTATCAACTACACCATCCCACACCCTTTTATTTTCTTGACCAGTTGGAAGACAGAAAGTAGAAAACATGTAGTTTGTTTCTGTGCATTGGAAAAAACATTAGCAACCCTTTAGCTTTTCTGCTTTTTGTCCTGCTACAACCCAAAACTACTGCTACAAAACGTATTTCAGAATTGTGAAAAATAAGGAAAATGATGCATAATTAGTTTTGCCAGCTGTTTTGTGAGAGCCTTTATAAGATTACTTTCCAAATGGCATCATGAATAAACAAATGCCTAATTGTCCATACTTGAGGAAATTTGCCGTTGTCTTTAACCCAACTATACCAGACAAGACAGGAAGACCAAGAGACACCTCAGACGGGTCAGGGATACAGTTGTGAAGTGTCACATAGGGTTAGGATGGTGAAACAAAAGCTTTAAGCATCTCACAGACCTCTGTCCATCTGTTATCTGAGAATGTAAAGAGTATGGCACGACTGCCAAGCTGCAGTGAAAAACTCTCCACCTAAATTGACAGGATGGGCAAGGAGAGAAATAGTCAAAGAAGCAGTCCACACACCAAGAGAGCAGCACAGAGAATGGTAACTCTTAAACATGCACTCCACTAATCTGACCTTTATGAAGGAGGAGCAAAAAGTGAGCAATTGTTTTTAAAAGAAAGTTATAAGAAGTTCATCAAGCCAGATTTCTTCCATGCAGGAAACTCTACAAGCCGCGTTTCCATTGCAAATGCGTGCAAAACTTTGTTGGTATTCCGCTAATGTTGGAAAACACAATTTCTCAATCGCTGTGTTTCCATTACATAAGAAACGCAATTAGTTTACTCACGCGACAAGTCATTAAACAACACGCGCCGCCACGATCTCCCTCACTTCCCGCCCTTTCCAACTACTTCCTGTCGTCGTCGTCTTCTTCGTGGTTTAGCGCCAGTGGCAACATCTGGTTGCCACTCCGTTTCCTGTCCGTCCGCCTTCGTTGCTGGATCCCCCCCCCCTCGCTCAACGCGCTCGCCTGCCTGTCCACCCATCGACCCCCAGTGGATGCTCCGTCCACCTGTCTGACCCCCCCAACCCCCGCTGCTGGTCACAAATAAATTCGAACTTACCTTTGCTGGTGTGGCGTTTGTAGTTGTTTCTGCACTAGAGTCTAGTAAACAAACATGTCACCCCATTCCACAGAGCAATCTGTAATTCATGACAGATTTCTTCCACAAAGTTTGCTTTAAATGTGAATGCAAGCAAAACATGACAGACTCGCAGGTAACTGGCCCCTTGTGACTCACCCTACCTGTCTCCCTAATTACGTGTGTGTGTCACATTTAACAAGAGGTGTCAGGTTTCCTCTGGGCTGCATGGGGTCAGGGGACAGCGTCAGGAAAACTAAACATCTCAATCGTAATCTAGTAGCTTTCTTTATATTTGATCCAGACTTTTCTTTTCCTCCCACCAAATAAATGCACAACTCAATCTCAAATCAGCAAACACCGCTGCCTGGCACCGTAACTGGAAAGAATTCAAAAGGCTACGGCGCGAAAACGTGCAAAAGGTGCAGAAGGAAAAACCCACCGAAAAGCTAAAAAGTCAGTTTGGAATGTGGAGAGAAGCAGGCAACGCCGGAGCTGTGGGGCCGACTGCAAACAGCAACGCGAGAGGGTGGAGGAGAGGCTGGCTCTCTGGCAGAGGGGTGGGACAGGCTGTTTCACAGAGCATGCAGCTTCATTCACTCTGCTAAAAAACACACACGCACACTCGCCTATCCCTTGGAAAGCTGTTCTCTGGCCGAAGGGGGGGAAAAAAGCAAGGAGCAGCAGAAGGAGAGGACAGAACGCTTCGCTGAGTAAGTTGCTTAAGATAGTGTCTTTTGCAGATTGTCATGCAGCAAAAGCAAACATGTTTGGATTGCAACGACAGGTAGAGGAAGCACACAGTTGACTCTGACCCTTTTTGATTCTGCTTTAGTCAAACAGCAGGCTTTTCCTCGCTCTCTTTCTGCACTTCCAGCTCATCCTCAGTTACTTTTCTGCTTGTTTGAGCCGCATGTGCGCTTGTAAATGCGACGGTACAAAGATCTGGCTTGCCTGTGCAGGATGGGTGTGGGAGGGATGTGGAAACTTCAGCTGGACAACAGGAGCATGCTCAACGCAGTGCAGCTGGAGTCTGGTGTCTGTTTTTTTCCCCTCAGCCTGGGTTATTTTCTAGCTCTTCTTCTTGACGTCTCACTCGCTCACCCCTTCCCTACGCCTTCCATCTCCGGCTCCACTTTGTGTGTCTCATCCTGCTGATCTCACTGTTATCCCAGGTGGTTGGACGGTCAGGAAGAACTGACACCAGGGGAGAGGCCAGAGAGGGACTCTCATCGAATCCTGGAGAGAAATTTCGCACCCGGTGAATCGTTCCAAGCGGAGACAACTGAAGGGAGTGTTGTGGGGGGGAAAGATATCTACCCACTGGGACCAACCTCACAATGTCCCGGAGGAGGTCTACAGGTGACCTGGTGCCCAGGGACATCTCTGAGATCTTAGCCAAGGAGGCGAGGGCTCAGCGTGGACAGAAGAAGTCGGGAGGCTCCCTGGGACAGGCCTTCAGCTGGTTGAGGAAGAGCCGGAGGAAGAAGAACCTCGGCAACGGAGTGAGCCGTACTCCCACCGGGGTGGCGGATAATAAACCGGGACTTCTCAACCACGACGCCGCGAAGGGTTAGTGTCCCTCTCATGCCGTAGCTTCTCTGTAAATGCTTCACTTCACTGCAGCTTCGGTGTCATGATGGTGTTGTAAACCTACGACGATTTTGAATGTTGGAAACATTAAAAAAATTAAGAAAGTTCCCCATCGGCTAACACACACACACAGGGCAAACTTCAACACGGACTCTTCCTGGCGTTAAAGTTACGGAGCAGATTTTCAGCAGGAAGGTGAAAAAAGCAAATCCAAATCTTTTTTTCTCATAGGGGTAAAACGATTTGTTTTTATGTTTTGTACTAGAAAAACTTGCACATTGCCCTGTGATGGACTGGTGACCTGTCCATGGTGTACCCCTCCTCTCACCTGTTAACCACTGGGCACCAGCACCCCTCCCAACCCCACTAGGGTTAAGGGTATAAGATAACGGATGGATGGATGGAAACACTTGCACATAAATGATTCCAAGAGGGGGAAAAAAATTATTTTCAAGGTCATCGTGTTTGGTCTTATGATACTTCTCTACAGGTCGATCAATCCCAAAAGTTAATCTGTTTCAGTACGTCAGTTCACCTATTGAAACGCATTGTTGTATAGATTATAGGTTAATTATGTAGACTGATGTTGTCAGGCCATTAGATCTGTAAATTACGTCGATTTTCCACTTAGAGCTCATGAAAGCATAACATTTAGCATCATTAAATGCTTACTAAGGTACTTCAAGTCAGACAGCTGCATCAGAAACGTGCCCGTATATTTATTTTTTATGGCCCCTGTTGCCATTTTACACTTTTATTCCAGACCGAAACTTTGTCATTTTGTCTGTTTCTACTCTCATTTCATAAATAATCTGTTAGGTAATGACATACTTTTACTTTTTCCCTCGTTTCCATTGATTATTATTATAATAACTTTAGTAAGTGACTCTTATGAAGTATATAGGTGTATAGGCTTCGGTGAGATAAATAAGATGGAGAAAATGTGCTTTTTGGAGACATCCACGATTACACCTTTTTGTTTTGTCTTTTTTTATGTTAGTGAAAGTTTCACAATTCACAAAAAGATTTTGCTTAAAACACACACACACCCACACACACACAATTTATCTCTTTCTTAAATGGTTAGACACAAAAGGAGCTGTTACGTTTGAGTCTTATCACTGTTACTGGCTGACAGGAAGTACGCCTGTGGAGGTTTTCTCCATTCACTGAGGGTCTGTCATTGATGTTCCTGTAGCAGTTACTTTTTTTCTTTTGTAGATCAGCTATTTTAAGTCTTTCTCGTTTCTCTGGCAACTTTGTTGTGGCTTTTCTTTTAATCGCAGCCTTCTCGGTGATGATTTATATCTGAGGAATGTGTTGGTAAAATGTAAAGAGGGATTTATTCTTGGTCAAGACATCAGTCTACACATCTGTATTTTGGCCAGTGACTCACTGATGCGACTCAGGGGTCTAATCCCCTTTTTTCTGTTTACTGGTGCGTTTGCTTTTTCGGCAGCAAAGAGATTACCCACACTCGCCATTTCCTGTTTTTGTTCCATCCCTATAGCATTCCCTTTCTCTCTTGTCGTTCTGTGTGTGTGTGTGTGTGTGTGTGTGTGTGTGTGTGTTTGTGTCATTGTCATGAATTCAGGACTTTTATTGACTTGTCCAACCAAAACGACTGGCTTCCGTGATTCATTAGTATCCTCAACATTCTGGATGGGTAACAGACAGCGTCTCCTTTAGAAGCCAAAGTTGAACTAGTTAATAGTTTAATAACTTAATAGTGCTAATAAATCCTTAGCAGAGGTCAAAGGCTGATGCTGAAAATGTGTGGGAACCATGTTTTTTTGGCATTTTGTGTCAGGGATTTTTCCAGCGTGAGCCTGAGGAGAACACATCAAGAGGCATGACAGGCAACAGACTGAAGAGGCCAAAGTCAAATAGGACAAATTGTATTTAGGACTTCCAGCTTGTTCCCTGAAGTCATTTTTAGATTTAGGTGAAGAAACATTGCATTAAAATACTTGGTTCAACTCAATGAACCCCAGAATTTGTTCACTGTTTTCCTGTCCAACTTAGCTGAGCTTGTACATAGATCTGTATCGCTTCCTCTTCTTTGTGGTTTTAGGCGACCTATCTACCCATACCAATGTCACTACCCCCTGCTTGGCGAATCAGAAAATAAGGCAATTAAACACGTTTTTCTGGTTTAGTTTAACTAGCCTGTGGTCCACAACGCTGCAGACCTGGAGGTCTTCTGAGGGGAGGATTCCAGAGAGAACAAAAGTAACTCTTGACTGCAGTGAAAATGGTACACGGAAAATAGCACTGCATTTTGGAGAACGTCAAACTCTCTGACTCTCGTGTCTGTTTTTGTTTGTAATAAAAGAATCTATGCTGAAATGGTTTAATATTCGACTTGCAAATTCAAGAAATTGCTTTAATAGAACTTCACCGACAACATAACGTAGGCTAAACAATGTCATACAGAGACACGCCATTCGATACAAGAACAGATGAGGAGCAAAGTTATTGACATCTATCTTCTGGTCTGGTAAAAGTTACCAAGTCATTTCCAAGAGTTGGGGACTCTAACGAGCCCACAGTAAGAGCCAAAACATATAAATGGTAAAAACTGTAACAGTGGAAAACATTCCCTGGTGTGGCAATCCTTCCAAAGTTACTCCAAGAGTATGTCGGCGACCAAAAGTAACTTCTAACCCAAAGTATCCAAGGGAAACTTTTGAGGCCAAAACTCCCTCTAACCAAAAAGAACACAACGTGTTTCCCAAGACTTTTAGGAAAAAATTACATGGACTGATGAGACGGAGGGAGAACTTTTTTGCAATTGCAGCTGGTGTAAAACAAGCAGCATTTGAGGAAATAAAAAAAAAAACCACCATGCTAGCGTTTAGACATGGTGATAGTATAGTGTCAGGTTGCCTTTACTCTTCAGGATCTGGGTGACTTGCCATAATTGGTCAAACTCTGAATTCTGTTCTCCAGCAGAAAACGAAACCCAGGAATGTCAGGTCATCGGTTTGTGAGCCTTTTAGAATGGCCTCCTCATGCAAGCTGTACATTATCACTACAAAGACGTCCAGACTCCGAGCTGCTTTCGACCATTCATAATCACAAGTGGAGACAGCAATACGCCACACAGATGTGATTTTTCAAAAATAAAGCCCACAGTGTTAGACAACAGCCATGTCGTGCGTCATTGACACCAATATACCGTACATGAAGCCTGTGTCAGAGACTCACCAAGGCATGTTGTCAAATCAATAATGATGAACAAACACAGTTTAGTTATCCATTTGTTGGTCAAACAAATACCAAGAAAAGGCATTTGCTTTTGTTGGTAAAAAAAAAACGTGATGCTTGGCCAACAAATCATGTATCTCACCTTCTTACTCTTCTTGTCTGAAATGATTTCTGCATCTTGTTTACTTTCTTAAAACCAGTAGCTAGAGATCACTGGACTCAAAAGACCGTCCCTATGACATGGCTTTGCCTCTATGCCAGATGATCAGGGTTGCACCAATTGTAGGCTTCTTGCCAATCACTGATCTTTAAAAAACTTGACAAGGCAATTTAAATTTTGGCCAATTGCGATTTTTTTTTAAATAATTGACTGACTGACTTTGTGGCCAGTCAGTTTTCTCTTATGGCAGAGCAATAAGAGGACAGTGGCTAATGTTCAGACCTTTGTGGAAATAGATAAGATCAATGGATTAGATCACCTTCACATTTCAGTATCGGCCGATTGCCAATCACCCGAAATTAAGGAGGGATGGTGTACCCCTACTTCTGATGCAGGGTGGTTGCTACATTTCTTAGCAAGACAGGGATATTAAAGAGGTTGGCTGACTTTTCCTTCGCCTCAGTAGATTAACCTCTTCACAAAACACATAGAAAAGTGGCAAAAAGTGGCTCAGTCCCAACTGGCGTTTTGGAAAATTGGACACATGTACAGTGTGATAGCAGCCATCGACAATGCCGCAGTGACATGTTCCCTTTCACCAGAATGTCTTAGAGTTTGCGTAAGTGTGCACTCTGGTGAAGTTTGTACTTTAGAGATTTGAACTCTTTCAGGCTCCCTTTTGAGTGTCCAATATGTTTGCAGGACATTAGATTTTTCTTGCCATGTTGTTACATGAACTAACTAAAATAGTCAACTTAATTGTGTTTGTGTTGCTGATTTTCTACTTTTTCAAATCGGATCAGACATTCGTTTCTCCCTGAATCTCAGTGAAGCCAACTTGTTGATCCTCCTGTCAACGCTGGACGTCTTGATTCGCGTCTGCCTCAGATGCGCCCACTCTGCAGTCCGGCTTTGATCCATCAGTTAGACGTCGAACAGCCTGTCCAGTTTGTCCGGTCTGTTTTTACGTGCTGAATTCCTCTGAGCCGTGCGGCAGAACGCGTTAGCGTGCGTGTGCGCGCGCGCGCAAGCACGGCGGCCGGGATGCCAGATTGGGCCCAGAGTTATGCGATGCAGGGGAGAGATTACAACGAATCACAAAGCCCTATTCAGCCTAAAGAGGACTCTTAGGGAAGCACTCTCTCAATGCTTTTTTAATTAGAGAAACTTCTCAGAGCAAACACACACACACTCACACACACGCCTGCAAGTCTCGCAGTCTTCACGTTTTCATCAAACTTATTACTTTTTTAAAAAAAAACAATTTGCATCTGAAAGTGTTTTGTTCTGCACTTCACGTTAACAGCTACGGGCGCGAGCGCGGATGTCCCCGCGTGGACGGGTGCAACCCTGTATCAGCGGGTGTATCTGTGTTTGTGTGTCAGCCGCATATTGCCAGGGCTTCAGGGCGGCGCCCGCATTCATTACATCACCTCTCCGAGCATAAGGCCTTTATCAGAAAGCGCTGCGACTGTCTGCTACGTGACGCATGGCGCTGTTCGGATCCTGATGTCATTTTCCCATTCCCGCGTGTGCGTCCGTGTGCTCAGACATCGTCTCCTGCACGCGTAGGGCCTGCTCTGTGTGTCACAGACGCAGGCCTTGTAAAACAGTGCTGGTAATGCATGCCATTCCTTTTTGCTTGGGTTTTCCTTACGTGCATGTGTGTGGCTGCCACATCACAAAACACGGCCGGGGTGTGTAGATTTACAAACTGTAATGCAGATTACAGGGCCTGGCAGAGCAACGGAGCTGCCAACGTCTCATTACGCAGACAACGTTGTATATAGCTTTTAGTTCTATTACAGGCCACAACTCAGAGCGGCTTTAATACAGTTTGGCAGGCTAAGGGCAGCGACCGAAAGTGTGCCGGCGTATACAAGTTTAATGCAACCCCGCCATGATGTCCCTGTGCAACCATCATTCACCACACACACACACACACACACACACACACACCCACACACACACACACACACACACACACACACACACACAGTGGCAAGCCAATGAGAGAGGTAATTTTACCTGGGTAAGCAGATACCGCCGACCCTCATCCATCACCGCAGACCTGAAGGTGCAGCTCTTAGGTAAATGTCTCCCAGCAACGCGTTACTGTGGCAGGAATACAGCAAGGCAACAATAAAAACCGAGACATTCATCGTCCTTAAAGGCCAAGACGGTGAAGGTTGTGTATTGGATTGGAGTAAATCTAAAACACGCCCTCATCAGGGTGTGGCACGGCAAATGTCAAAACATACTGAAAAATGGTTAGAGCCATTTTGATGGTTATCTAATTCTAACAGTGGCCTAACGGCATTAAAAGACACTGATTTTTTTGAGTGTGCTTTCGCAAATAACATACACGTTTCAAACTCTGATCACATTTACTGTGGCAATGGCTTTTAAAGAAAGAGTCTGCATGTACAATTTTCATATCTTTTGAAGATATGATTGAAAGTTTGTCTTTATTCAGCTTTGGAGAATCTGTCCTAAAATTTGGTTAAAATCTGGTTCACATTTAGCCGAAAGTTCTACAAATTCCCTATTGGTTACTGCACTTTTATGTAGTCTAGATAGAACCAATATTTTTTTCAATTAAATTTGTCTGTGGGACTCATTGAAAATGTTATGTAATATTTACTGCATACCAGTAGGTGGTGACAACATCATTATAAACCACATAAAAATGCAGATGGATATCCTTAGCCAGGCTAAATCAGTGCTAGGCAAAACATTCGAAAACGTCTCCTAGCATCACTGTAGTTTCTATGACGGCACTTTTTTACATTTTATTTGATTAATTTTTTTTTAAATAATTTGTGGGTAATCAAATTGTCAGAGGCTAAATATTGTATTGAGAAGTAGGGTTGATTGAATAGGCTCCATAGCCATAAAGAACTGTGAAGCAGCCTTTTAGTTTAGCGCCAAAAGGAAACTCCAGATTACAGGCCTTAGTATTGCTAGCAGCTAACAGTTAGCCAGCTAGTTGTGGTACTACTTACTACTACCAATTCAAGACTGTAAATGTGTAGCCATTTCTCCCAGTTTTATGAATTTAACCACTGAAAGTACATGTGATTGATTTCATGAAAGACATACTGTCAGAAGAGTTGATAAACAGTTTACACTTTATATTCTCGGCAGCCATGTTGAAAAATAAACTTGGAGACTTTAGACTTTCCGAGTCGGGATTCTCTCTTCATTTCAGTCTTTTGCATTTTCGACTCAGAATGCCAAGATGTCAAATTTGTCAACAAAACATGGCAACTCGAGAACTACTTCCTTTCACACTTCAAAATAAGAGTCTCAGACATATGGTTTCAAGGCCGTCCAATTAAATAGCTAACACCTGCTTTATCACACTAAGTCATCCTAACGACAACAGCGTACTTCATCTCGTTGAAATATTTTGACCATGTTTGTCTCCTACTTTTTGTTAGCCCTACTTTTTAATTTACTGCAGATAAGCCTGTTTCATAAAAGCACATTTAAACCGATCTTTGTCCACGTTCACCAAACAGAACCCCAGATGCAAACCAAATAGACATCATGGGCAGTTCACCAAATTCCTGCAGCTTTTTCTTTATAGGGTTAGTGATAATGTTTTGTTTCATTGGACATGCAGGATGTTTGAAGTGGTGGAAGAGCAGCTGGAACACATCAGCCTGGACTGAGGGAGTGGGTCTCTGTTTACACTGAGATACACAGTTAATTTCCCCTCAGGACAGTCCGAGTGTGTGTGTGTGTGTGTGTTTGGGGGGCGGGAGGGCTCTTCTTATGTAACACGGATTAACAAATACACCTGTTGAACTCTGCTTATTCCTCCCCACTGAGTCTCTCTGTGTGGAAAGGGTAGGCGACACAATGACAGAACAACCTGGGAATTCAATCCGTCTTTAGCAAAGTAATCGTCAATCCTCTGATGATTTCTGCATGTTCGAACTCAAAGAAGTGCTGCTTAATCGTCTGCTTCTCTGGGTCTCTTGTGTCTTCACAAACGCGCGAACTCTGATGTTTATCTCATGCGGCTCAGGGCGCCTTACGGGAATTGTCGCAACATCGACAATTGGCAGTAAATTTAGCAGCAGTGATGTACCTGGGCGCCTCCCGTTGCCCCCTGCTGGGCTCGCGGTGGTAGTGCGTGTGTGTTTGAAGCGCACACCTTAGAGCAGGGGTCTCAAACTCCAGTCCTCCAGGGCCGCAGACCTACAGTCTTTAGATGTGCCACAGGTACAAAACACTGGAATGAAATGGCTTAATTACCTCCTCCTTGTGTAGATCAGTTCTCCAGAACCTTGCTAATGACCTAATTATTCTATTCAGGTGTGGTGCAGCAGAGGCACATCTAAAAGTTGCAGGACTGCGGCCCTCGAGGACTGGAGTTTGAGACCCCTGCCTTAGAGGGTGTGCAAAAAAGGCACGCTTTGCAGAAGCTTTGACTGGGCGGATGATTCTCTCTGCTGCTGGAGATGATTAGCCTTTTGGGTTTCATCCCCTTTGAGGTTCACTGAAAATGCTCTGTGTTGAGATTAGACCGACGTCTTCGTCAACACCGGCGCCAGTCGCCTGTTTGTGCCGCAGCGTGTCGAGGGGATTAAGTGATACCTTATATTCACATCTTCATGTTCGAGCCCAGCTTAGGCAGTAAGTCCAGACGCAACGCTGAGGTTTGCACTGCTGCTTCGGAGGACTAGAAGTCAGGAATCCACCTGAAACGTAAAGAAAAACGCAATAACTTTCCTTGAAACTTTCTTTCCTACGAGATAACCAAAGGGAAATGTGTAAGCTATTTTTCATCCACGCAAAAAACGTTCAGGATTCTGCATCGGAAGCAGTTTTACTTATGAATGCAACACAATGGGAGTTCTCCCACTACTGTCAGCTTTTTATATTTATTTGGTTTTAGAGGAAGGCAAGAATATTTTGTCATCTGGAAAGTAATAAAATAAATAAATAATAAATTATTTTGTACTGGGAGGAAAAAATTTAAAAAAACAATATCACCAGTCAACAAAAAATAAATACTTTTTGTTGCCAAGTATGCATCCACTTAAATAATGTGAAGAATGGTCGTTCAAAAGGTTAACCAGAGCAAAACATGTTTGATGTTATCCTCCATTACATAACATCATAAACTAAGATACATTCAAAGTTGTGGTTCTTGCATGAAGAGAATGTAAAGTCCACATATTTCTTGTAATCTGTACATGAATCAAACATATTCCACTCCTCTTCTGGTTCAACAGCAGCCTGAACTGCAATGGCGATGGCGGCGCTTTGCCACTAGATGGGAGTACTGAGTTGACTTGTTGGCTTTCAGAACTCGTCCGTAAAGACATGAATCAAGGTCAAACGTAGCAAAGGCAGCAGAATGACGGATAGAAAGATGATTGCTTTTTCTTTCAACAAGTCTTCCCGCGCCGTTTACGTCGACCGTGTTGGAAAGGCGCAGAAACAGAGGGAAGCATTCAGAGCAGCATTCACGTCTTTTCACGCTTCTAACGGTAACCCTGACAACCACTTTCCCTGACAGCAACCTGTCTCCACACCGGAGTCCTTTAATATGTCCACACACACGCACACACACACACACTGTTGTTCACCTGCGAGTTTCTTGCACCTGTCTAATGGTGACATGTGTCACAGACTTTGATGGTTTTCCCATTGAAATGGATCTGGGGCATGTTTTGCATGGCGCTTTGCAGCTCGGGGTGTCTGAGTGCTCTCTCTCTCTCTCTCTCTCTCTCTCTCTCTCTCTGAGGCGGTACTCTACCATCACAAATGTACTGGGCGCGGTTCTGCATTAAGAGGCCGCATGATAGCAGATCACTTTACAGCCCAACACCAACGCTGAGTAACGTCCTACACAGATACATTCCCCTGTTTCCCTCTAAGCAGCCATGTTTCACCGTCACAAAAACTCTTCCCGCTTCTCGGATTAACAATCGATACCAGAAAAAAACAAGGCACTGGAAATGTATTCTTGCCCCACACTGACTAAACAAACTTTTAATGGTAATTAAATATATTAAGTAGTTCCTCCTCATTTGTACTTAAATATTCTGATGTGCTTGGAAAGTGATTTATCGGAGTTGTATCATCTGGTAGGATTTATTTCAAAGTGAGTAAGATTCACCGATCTGTGAACGCAAATAAGTAAATTTAAGTCACAAAAATGTGAAGCTACTCAACTTTTTCATGTAATCTACCTTTTGTGAAGAAAGATTTATTCATTTTACTTTTTTTATTAAGTACATGTAACAAAAAGTAACATTTACTTAATTTATTATTTAGCTTTCTGCTTAGCATAATTTACAAGATATAGATGGGGTTTTTTTGTTGTTTTTTTTAATACACTTGCATTCATGGTATTTGAATTTAATTTTTTTTTAAAAAAACGTTAGTGCAAACTGTGTGAGGTTTTTTTTTTTTATTTTAAAACGTGAATCTGACGTCAGTTTTTCAGTGTACAACGCCGTCCACCATCACTGTGAATCCGCTTTACTTCTCAACTTCATCTCCTCTTGTTGTTCTCAGCACATCAGAGACGTCTGGGAGAAAAAACATGAACATGGCGTCCACTCTGATGAGCGCGCGGCTTCATTTTCTCTCCCTGCCTCCGCTCCCGCTCCCGTTCGGCTCCTGGGAGAAATCTCGCGTTACACATGGAGGTCAGAAGCGGCGACTTCCGTCCGGAACGGCGCGCGTGTCATCTTCGCCCTTCCTCGCGTCGTCTCTCTCCGACGTGATTCTGGGTGAAAGGTGTCGATTCAGAAGCTCCAGAATGAAGGTCATGGCGACTGAGTGGCTGCACCGGCTGCGAGTGTCAAAAATATCTGCGAAATACAGGAGCTGCTATATTTGCATTTGCGGCGCCTGCACCTTTTGACGTTTTTTGCTTTTTTTTTTTTTGTTGGTGTGTTCAACTACATCTTGTTCACTGGATTGTCTGAATATCACAAACTCCAAAGTAACTTAGAGGGTCAGTATTATGTAACATTGAGATCTACATCATGTTAGAATATTATTATTCATCAAAAACATGCCTGGGGTTTTGCCTTGATTCTTTCGTGCGTGTTTGAGAAATCCTAAAGTCTCCTGCGGCAACCACTCAGCTGTGTGAAACACCTCTGTGGATCTAGCTCTGCCTTGAAGACACAGCTCCTCCTCACAGCCGCAGTTTCCAAGTTTTCGCCTCACAGAGCGGCCCGCCCCTGCGACTCCCCCAATCAGCTCCTTCAGACTAGCCAGCAGCAATTAGCAACCACCTGGTGGAACAGCGCATGTGCTGCAGCACTGGTAAAACGTCGTTAAACAGTTAACAGAGGAGCAAAGTTGTAACCACTCCCTGTATTGCAGTGGTTCCCAAAGTGTGGGGCGCGCCCCCTAGGGGGGGTGCAGTGCCATTGGGAAGCGGTATGGATGAATGGGAAAAAATACAGTTACACAACTGTGTTTCACTGAAACAGGTTGTTTTGTTGCAACCTGAAGTGTGAAATAAACTTCAGTGGAGTTTGAAAACAAAATGTGTGTATAGGTTTATGTCTGGTTGAACGATGTGTATGCCCAGTTGATTTTTTTTTCTTTTTTGGGGGGGATTTTATTGGGGTGCCCAGAAAATCCATAGGGGGGCCCAGAAAATCTTTGGGAACCACTGCTGTACTGGAAAGAGCATGTTTTCCTTAAAGAGACAGAGACCCAATTTCAAGGCATTAAATTACAAAGTCAAATTTCTTTTATTTATTACAACTAAAGGTAAAATAGTTTCTTGATTGTGCTCTGAACACACATAATGCTTCCCCTTCAAAGTAAAGTACCGTTATTCCTGTTCTTAGATGTTTGAACAGTCCTATTAAAAACCTGGTTTCAAGAATGGACAGATGGACAGAGCACCCAGCCAAAGTTTACACTTAAATCCAATCGAGACGTTCTGGCTGGACTTTAGTACCGTTAGACACATGTCCTGCTCCCCGAAGTGCTTAATTTCAAAAGCCTTGAAATAAATTCAGGAGCAGCATCTCGTTCAAATGAGAAGATGCTTCCGTCATAACGCGATGTAAAACCCGTCAAGATGAGAAATTCTTCTCAATTCTCAATTTAATGAGATTTTTTAAAAAGCGACTTAAAACATTTGCACCTCATTAAAACCAAAATATCTTCTCTTTTAAATAAGAAAGGAAGCAGCATTAAAACCAGCAACGCCTCTTGGGATTTTTGTGTGTCGTCTGCAAGAAAGCAGGCGAGAAGAAGCAGAATCCGAGGGAGGAAATGTATGCCTTTTTAAAAAGTCATAATCTCAGAGAAGCGTGTGCTTATGTCTTGTTAAGACTAACAAGACATAAGTTACTTTCATTTGTAATGAGAATAGATATCAAATTCATCTCATTTTAACAAGAAACTTAAGTCGCAGCGAGTTTTACATAACCTGAAAGCTTTTTGTCGCAACGACAAACTGCTCCTGAATTTATTTCCAATCTCTGGCAATTAGACACAAACAAAACCGCTTCCAGGTTTTCTGTTTTATTTGCCAAAAATCACACCTAATTGCCTTTTCTGTTTACCAACATCGACTATGTTGCGTTGGTATACGGCGGAAAATTCCGCAAAATCCATTTTATATAAAGTGGTTGCTAACAAGATCGGTTTTACTTAAATGGGACATATTGTGCACATCCATGAACGCACAATGTTGTCGTAAATATGTCGGATTTAGCAAAAATGCTAATTTTGGTCGAGTTGGGACTTCCATCCACAGTCCCAACTTGACAAATGCGAGAAGGTCCAAACGGGTTGAACGTTTCTGAAAGCCACCGAAGGAGTTTAGCTTTAAAAAAGAAAAGACACTGATGCGTTGGTGGGTCTCTTTAAAAAAAATCAACAACAACCTCAGGTTCCAAAATTCCCCGTTATTTTTTTCGTGTAAACCATCTGGCTCCATGTCTGTATTTTCTCCAAACGTAGTCGGAATGCTCTCATCTCAAAGCCAGCTTTGATCGGTGGGACTGGCTCTCTGGCCTGCGTCTCCTCAACCAGAGTCTGCATGTGTGCGTTCAGAAAAATCACAGCGCATTATTAAGCACGTCGTGGCTGTTTACGGGTTTCACGTTTCCGTCGGACAAGCACGTTTGATGTGCCGCTCTCTTCCCGCTGGTTCACTTTCCCTGTTCTGTGTGTGTGTGTGTGTGTGAGAGAGAGAGAGACACACGCACAGAGGAATCTGGGTTCCTCCAAGTTATGTGGACATGACCTGCCGGCTGCGCTTGTAATGTTTGGCAGCGCAAACAACCGATCGCCTCTGACGCCGGGACGGTGGGAGGAAGAGGAGCGTGTGAATTATTGAATGATCCGTACGATGGAGCTCAGCGTGAAAGAGTGCTCAGATGTGTGAAGGCGCGGTTTGAGAGCGCAGAGAGGCTGAGGAGGAGTGGGAGTGGCACACACACACACACACACACATATGCAACACACACACGCGTGCAACACACTTGTGCGTCTCAGCGTTGGATGTTGCCATTCCGTCAGCGGCTGGATGCACACGAGCAGCTGGGTGTCAGCTTCGAGACGCTCGACTGATTTGAATGCGCTTGTGTGTGTGGGTGTGTGTGTGTTTTTTTCCTCTGCTTTCTTTTCTGGATCCGCATGTTTAATAAGAGCTCTTGTAGGAATGATGTCAGTAGGTCTGTAGCTCAAACACTCAACAACCGGGTGTGTTTGGAAGGGGGGAATCGTCAGGAATGGTTTGACCGGCGGGATTCAGGAATGCCTTGCCGACGTCCACTCAAGCTGGTGAACGCGGACGTAAAGTTACCAAGGAGTCAAGATGCTGTAGACGCACTTTAGGAACGGCCCCAGTATGGGGAACAGCATCCAGACGAAGAAGAAGAAGAAGAAGAGCGCGTTGACCGAAGAGGGCTCTCCGTCGGTGACCCCGAGTCCCAAGCGGCAAAAAGCTGCAAGCTTTCGTCTGCCGGGACGTGTGGACAGACAGAGTCCAGGTAGGAGGACAGCAGGAAGGAAGGAGGAGTTAGTCATCTACAAAACAGCTTTTCAAAAAAAAAAAAAAAAAGATAAGAGTGAAGTCATCTTATGTACAGTAGTTTGTTGTGTCTGTTGGTGTTTTGTGTGGTCATGTGAAGACCTGCTGTAAGCTCTTTTTGGTGACTTTATTCCCATGCTGACTCTATCTTAGTCAGCTTCAAGCGTCCCTGCTTATTGCACAGGCGTACAAAAGAATGTGTGTGTTAGCAAAAGTGGATTGTTTTCCCCCCCTCCTCTTTCCCTGTGTTTTGGTCCACTGGTTTGGACTTCTTGCTGACAAATAACTAGTCGAGCATTTTGCAGGCCGAGTCCGACCACATCCTCTTCCTTCCTGGTGCTAACACAGTCTGCTGGACTCGATCTCAGCGCAAATAATGGGAATCTTTTTTTCCCCTAACTGTGTGGAATGCCGTACCTGCTATGGAAAACTGATCCTTGTCTCTCTGTTAATTGTTCCAGAAGCGACAAAGAAAAAAAAACACCACCTGACGAACTGGTTCGACACAATCGCACATTGACAGGCATGCAGAGATTGTGAGATAATGCTCAGCGGATGTGAATTGTTTTTGCACTCAGGTTCTGCTGACGTAACCAGTTTCTCAGAAGTAGATTTCCATTTCTCGCTTCTCAGTTTGTAGGCGGTGGACGTTGTTCGTTTTATTTGGGGCTGTCAGGGGTTTGGCATGTTTTTACTGCATCCTTCAAACAGCACACCTAACGACGTAGATGTGTCTCATGTAGAAATGCTGTTGTCCTCTCAGTATGTGCTGCATATTGTAGTGTTTGGAGTATTGCCGTATTCCGGAGGCTACTATTATGACGAGTCCTCAAGAAAGAGGTTATTTAATCGAGGTTTCACAGAACACAAAGCAAAAGTCCAACACGTTGTTCTGATTTCAGCTGACTTTTAACCTTCCACTCCTTCCCCACTGTGAGTGAAGCCTTACCCTGCAAAGTCACCACCTATCAGCAAGATTGCAAGACTGAAGAGCGTTCCACGGTTAAGATTACTAACTGGACATACGTGGGGTCTACCAAATTCGCACTCTGCTAGCTGATAATATATTTGGCAGTTTGCATGAACTCTTCCTGCCCTTGATGCCCACAGCCGATGTGGATTTAAATGACTGGCTCATATTGGAACGGAAAGGGCAACCTTCAAGCAGCTGAAGAATGTCCGAAACTCAACAGGCGCGTCCCTACAAACCAAAGTCTGAATTTTAACACCTTTTAAAAGGCCAACGTGTAACAAATTAGTGAGAATTTGTGCAAAATTTCCTCAACATTCACATTTCAAATGTGCAAAATTTCTACTAGCCGGACAGGCACCCAAACCAGTTGATTGTAGAAAGACAATGGATCAGCTACTCTCTACACAAAACTACTATGGACATCACCAGGCAAACCCGGAAAGCACATGCATGGTTCTTTCTGCAAGTCAGACAATGTGTCCTTGGGCCCAGAAACACAATAACAGGTTAATGTCTGTGGATATGTGTGTGATTATCACCACTTGTTGCACTCTGTTCACTTCCTCTTTCACTTACAGTTTACACAGAAACATGTGGAGTGGATGCATACGGAAGGGTAGTTTTCTCAATTTTGTTGGTAATGGAAACTGAAGGACTGAAGCCTCTGAACATGGATTAGTTGATGGTATATCATCTCTTTGTTGTATAGAAAGGTTAACTCAAACATTTATTTCCTGGACTGTTATTGAGTCAGTTTCAACTCCTTTGCAAAAATTCTAGACAAGATTAGAGACTTTAGGACTACCCCTCATCCTAGTCATAACCCTCCCCCTTAACTCCAGCCCATTGCTCCAAATCTTCTATATAGATTCTTCTGCATGTTGTGTTTCAGCGTTTTTGGCAACACGAGTCCCAAAACTAAAGGAATCTTCATCTTTCAAAGCTTGAATGGAAAACATCTGACATGCCATAAGTGTTACTTCCAGTCTGGACTGACATCTTTTTGTAACCACACGATGCAGCTGTTTCAAATCAATTTCCCATCCACCTTTTTCTCTGAGAAAAAGAGAGATGATTTCTCTTTGCAAAGATAAGACTTCCAACAAGCTGTCTAATAAAACAGTACTACTGCAATGCTGAATTATCACTGGATATCCTTGAAATACCATCCCTTCTCTGGCTTTTCACTCCCTTTCCACTCCCCTCCTCTTGCCTCGCTCAGTGACGCTATCTCCTTGACCTTCGATCGCTGCCTAACGGGCTTATCTCCCAGCGTTTGAAAGGTGAGATATTTGGATGCGAGTGCACGAAGACTTGCGCTCATTCAAAAGGAAGCTGTTGACAGAATTAGGGAGGGACGATGGAAACAAGAGCAGAGATTACAACGGCGCGGGAAGACGAGAAGAGACAGCGTATAGTCTTCTGTCTAATTCGGGAATAAAGCCGCCTGTTGACGTCCCCGCCATTTTAATTTCAGCTGCCTTGTACGGAAGGCGTGATGTCCCACATTTTCATTTTCCTTGCTGGGGAAAGCTCGCCCGAGCCTTTTGATATCTGCAAGCGTGGCTAAGACGCTCTCCGCTCCCTTCGTGGTCCTTCCTTTGAAGATCCCATTCAATGTGTGTCACTGTCAAAGTCAGGGACTCCCCGCAGAGCAGCTTAGGCAACACACAGTAAAATAAGGAGAGGATGACTTTTCATCTCTTCTGCCTTGTCCTCCCACGATCTTGTCCCCCAGCATTAATAAGCTGAGTTGAGCTCTTGCTCCTCATTTAACTCTTATGGACTTGGATCTACAGAAGCATCTCAAAGGTCTTCCCTACTGACCGTCATCGTTTCGTATGTTGCTGATATTTTGGGTAAAGTACAATTTGGGTTGATATTCTGTTCTCAATGTCACATCCGGTGACTCCACTGGATGGCATATACCAGATTTATATTCTCTAACGGATGTTACACCAGGAGGAGTTAGTCGTGTGTCTTCAGGTAATGTAAGATACGTAACTATCGATGTCATTCAGACGGCACCAACAGGTGCTTATAACAATAATTTGATGCAGTGGCTGAAAGACGGAGGCGTAACAATGGAGTCAAGTCCTCCGGCTGCCTTTGAATTGCAAAATTGCTCAGCATAGGTCATGGCTGAGTTGAGAGAGCACAGGTAGGGCAAGCCTCTAGTCCGGCGAGTCGTCAGTAGGGGATAATAAATCTGAAAGAACTTTGAAAGAAGTCCCTCAAAATGTGTTGGAATATAACTTTTGCCGATGTTTTTGCTGTAGTCAGTTTTGTAGATTAAAATTTACATTTTTTTCTCATTTAACCAAAAAAGTATTTATCATTAGAAACGAGAGAAAATATACAACATTGTAAACGGAGTAGTATGTGTATTTCTGTTTGTATTTACATCTTATTTCAAAATGGTGACTGGAAAAAATCGTTGATAACTTTCTTAATCAATAAAACACTTTTTGTTGGAATTACAGCAGTAACACTCTTTGCATAGTTGCTAACCATCTGTTTGCCTGTTTCCACTGGTATTGTAGGGATTTAGCATTAGTGATGAGCTCCAAGTGTTTGTGGTTGGAAGGCATTCCTGCCATCACCCTAATCTTTAGCTCCTACCACAGATTTTACATCACATTCAAGTTGGGACTCCAGAATCTTAATATTACTTGCAAGAAGAAGAAACCTGTTGAAAACTTTAATCTTCTGGGAATAAAAATAAGTTTGGGCTTAAATGTGTCTTCAGTGGCAGAATAATCTTGCTGTGAGAAATGGAAGAAATTTGACAGGATTTTCTTTTTAATTAAATGTTCAGGAGTTTTAATGTACAAGCCTAGAGGATTGACTTTCTCTGTAAGGACCCACCAATCGCTCGTGTAAAAGCCATCAAGTTCCGCATGGGATTACACTTGTTCATTCATTCCCTCGCAGGCCTAGTTAGAGCCTGTCCTAAATCAAAATTTCGAAATTGTCAGTGAAAAATAATTCCCTGCAGTGTGCTGTAGCTTACTGTAGAATAATAAAGCTTCTCAGGGAATACGGTTTTGTAGGAGAGATGTAGCTTAGGTGCAATGTTTAGGTTTAGGACGTAGGTGTGAAAGTAGCATTCCTGTGAGTGGCTGGAGTTAAGGTTTCCCAGCAGAACATTACCTATATGTATCACTTAACCTTTGTTTCCAAAACTCTAGACTGAAATAGTTGTAGACATGCATTGACACAGCTGTCAATTGATCCCATGAAGGGTTATGCTGACATTTAGACCCTGAACTCATTTCTTAATCAGTGTTTTTTTTTTTTCCCTGCTTCAGTGGACGGATATATTTAGTGCCATGCTGTATATATATAAATTGCAATATCATTGTTGCAAAATTGTTTATTTTCCAATTAAACTGTGCAGATTATTTGCAATTATAATGGGGGGAGGGGATCCTTGAAATTATTTATTATTATCGTCATCTCAATCCTCTTTTCACTCAAACCTAGCATGTTAGCTACGAATTAAACCATCTCTGTATTTATCTTTTTTACATAAAATCTAGTTTTTCATTTGTCGTTTGGACCATGACAATCAGCAAAAATAATAAATAAAATAAAAGAGAATTCACTCTGAAAATATGGAATAACATGCACCATGTTACACTAAGATGGACGTGGACCAGCAGCATCAACTACCTTGACTTGTCTTGGAAACATGACAGTAGTTTGCCTCCTGTGAAGATGCAGACATTTAACATCTGTTGAATCAGTGTCATGTCCCAAGGAGACAAAATGTTTTTGTTTTAATTGTTATAAATGACTAACATCAGCTTAGAGCCGTCACGTCTGTTTAGCTGTTAGCAGGGTACCTGTTAGCTCGGTAGCTGTTAGCCTTCCACTGCTCTGACTACAAAATCACTGATGCGACATATTTACAGTAATCAGAGAAAACAAAACTGAAACTACTTAGCTTCAAAAAGGCATTTAACATGTAAAGATAACTTTGAAGTTTGCTAAAATCTTGATAAATGGTTGAAGACGTGCGTCTGCACAGGAATATTTTCAACATGTTATGTGGAAGACTCCAGAAAAGCGGCGACCGTTCACTTTTATCTCTGGACTCCATGTTGCTGCTCAGATTGTAAACATGTTACAGTGGAGTGAGCTCACTCTTCTGAACAGAAGAACTAAGGATTGCTGTGTAATAGGCCTCAGCCTCTGGCTTCCTGTATTACCATATAATGTAATTTGAATACCAATCCATGCTTTGAAACACAGCGCACACAAAAACAAGCCCCGTGCAGTTAGTGGTCATCACTCTGGCTTTGAGGTTAAACAGAATTTGATGCAGTTTGGCTTATATACACTTTATCATCTTCAGCTGCATTAACTGCCTTTTATGACGTTACATTGTCGAATACAATAGAATAGAATAGAAGTATTTTACTCATCCCAGCAGGGAAATTACTTCGCAGTTACAGCATAGAGACAAGACACAATAACAACTGCCACTGAGTAGTAGTTGTCTATAAACTGTAAAAATATGAAATGCTGTTAATATAAAAAGCAACTTAAGAGCAGTCCTTGCAAAGATTCAAAAAATGCAGATATGTATATGTAAATATATGTACAGCAAGTGTGCCACAGTGTAGTTGTGCAAAATCGGACTGATTAGTGCAGGACAATGATTTAGCTTTTATTGTACAGTGAGATGGCATGTGGCAGGAAGGATTTCCTGTATCTGTCCCTACGACAGCGGAGCTGGAGCAGCCTATGTGAGAAGGTGCTCCGCTGTCTGTCCACTATGTGGTGGAGACGGTGCTGTGTGAGTGAGTGACTTAGCATGTTCTGTCCGGCTGATGTAAGAAAAGCACAACATAAAGTATGCAAATAACTTCTGGCCCCAAGTTTGTCCTGTTAGCTTGAGTGTATAAATGTGGAAGCCCTGAAAGATGCATAACTACTTCAATATTTTTTGTTGTGGAAAATATGGACTCAAACCTGGAGCAAAGGTTTCCTGTTTCATAATTATGATGAAACATTTTTCCCCGAAAAAGATGAGTGCTAAAAATAAAAGACTTAAATAATTCTACATCCGACATGACAACTTACGTTCATGTAGATGTCTTCGTATTTACCGAGTCAATTTAATTTGCTTGAAATAAATAAATTGCCTGTTCTGTCAAATATTGCTACTGGATAAAAAATGTAGCAAGCAGATCTTACCCGTTACAAAAGCTCCAATTATTTTAGATTTTTCATTACAACCCTCTGCAAACAGACAGGTAAATGACTGAAGATGCATATGTGGGAGTTATGTAACCTTTATAATTATATATAAATTATATATAAACTCCGTTAACTTTTTGGGACCTAAAATTTGATGGCGTTTGCCAGCAAAATCCGGAGCAAATATTTTTCATATCATTTTCCTGATGCCAAGAAACCTCGGGCTCGAAAGATATTGTAAGGTTTTGACTTATTTTAGTCTGTGCCAACCCTGGCTCATTTGTTATACGCCCGATTTACTCCTTTTCACACGGATTTACAGACCGATTCCGTCGAAATCCCTCAGATTTGTTTACAGAAGGGAGACTTACTCTGTGTGCCGTGCGTGTTGGTATTTCAGGGGGCGAAGCGCGAGGAGGAAGAATTTGTTTCCAGCAGCATTAGTGAAGTCTCGCAGTTTGGCGCGTCTGCTGGCCACTCAGTCCAACACAGGAAAACTTGTTCTTCTGTCTCTCGCAGACACGCGCGTATTGTCGGCGTCTCTATCGCTACGGCGACACTTGCATGTGTTGCAATGTGAAAATATTGGGAACAGACTCAATCTGTTCAGGTCTAATGTGTCTGCCATGATTCAGACGACACACAACAGTCAGGCTCGTCACTTCCACCCCACAGCAGATGGTTTTTGGTCTGGAGTTTAAACTTGACCTCTTTGTTTCTCCTAAATATGCTCACATTTTTCTTTCTCACAGTTCTCATGTTTAGATTTCCTCTGGTTTGTCAGCAAAAAAACTAATTAGAATATAAGCGAGATTTTTGCCAACAACCTCTTGGCTAAGTTGTTTATTTAATAGCTACAAAATTGACTTGATTAATTTTGGTTTAATAGAGAAAGTTGGGTTCATAAGCTGACATTTCCTTCGTTCAAGAATAAGCTGCTGGAGATTTTGACATTTGGACTTTGAGTCATTATTGCAATTTAGAAAAAGGTTAAGAAGGCTGGGAATATGAGGAGCTGCAGCCATGAGCACATTTTCCTAAATCTGAAATGAAAATATTTCAGAGGATTTATCAGAACAAGAGGTTTTGTGTTTTTTCATCTAGAGAAACAGGATTTTGGATACATTATTTTAACCGTTTATAAAGCAGTTGAATGTTGTTGTTTTTTTTAGTTGTCCTGAAAACAGATGTGGAATCATTATTATTATTTAAAGCTTTCAAACTGATAAGATATATCTTTTCTTCAGAGCAGATGAAAAACATTTCACGGATTAGTTCAGTCAGGCAGTTTGACAACCTCGGTTTCCCAGCTTGAACTCGCACTAAATGTGTTCGCAACAAAGTGAGAGTAGTGTGGGATTAGCAACAGTGTGTCTAAATTTAAAGGTCATCACTGGTAAAATGTTGGACTTTCCCACGAGGAACCTGAAGCCTTGTGCATGAGAGTATATCATTTAAAACGAAGGTTGTGGTTAATGTTTGTTTTCCTTAAAGAAAAGAGATGAGCTACAACAAAACTTTCAATTTTACCTTGGAGTTTACAGGCACAAGTAGGGATTTAGTAACTATTAGACAAAACTAAATATTTGTTAACTTTTTGCTAATAGGCTTATTATTTAGTTCACTTTATGCTAACGGATGTTTCCACTACCGGAGCTTTTTTCCAGGTACCAGTTGATTTATTTATTTATTTATAGCCTTACAGTTTTCTGACATCATTTGAAATAGCTTAGCAAAGCTCATACTTTGCTAAATTTAACTGTAATACAATTTATATTATTAAACATTTGTTTATGGTTGTGTGTGTCTGAAGTTTCAATTGTTTGATTATGAACAATTTTGGTTACTTTTTGCTAACAAGCTAACTATTTGTTAGATTTTGAAAACGAGCTATTGTAGTTTTTGCAAAATATATATACTGTGTGTATATATATATATATATATATATATATATATGTTACTGTGTTGACATATTTCAAATGTCTGTTACTTTTAGGTAATATGCTCACTATTTCTATTTTCAAGCTACAATATATTTCAATTACTTTTTATTAAAAAGATAACTATTTTGATCATTTGAAAAAGGATAAAAACTAAATATTTGCTCATATGCTAACTATTTTGGGTTTCCTTAATATGCTAAACATCTGGTCTCTGATACTATTCCAAATATGTATGTAGCTTTTTGCTAACATGCTATTCTTATTCGTTACTTTTTGCTAACAAGCTATCCCTATCTGTTGCCTTTTGCTAACAAGCTATCCCTATCTGTTACTTTTTGCTAACAAGCTATCCTTATCTGTTACTTTTTGCTAACAAGCTATCCTTATCTGTTACTTTTTGCTAACAAGCTATCCTTATCTGTTACTTTTTGCTAACAAGCTATCCTTATCTGTTACTTTTTGCTAACAAGCTATCTGTATCTGTTACTTTTTGCTAACAAGCTATCCTTATCTGTTACTTTTTGCTAACAAGCTATCCGTATCTGTTACTTTTTGCTAACAAGCTATCCTTATCTGTTACTTTTTGCTATCTGCTACCATTTTCTGGTACTTGGTACTAGTATGCTAACGTTTCCAGTTGCTATTTGCTACTATGCTACCTTTTTCTGTTGGTTTTTGTTGATATGCTAACTTTCCGTTAGTTTTTGCTACTATGCTAACTGCTAGTGTCGGTTTTTATTAATCCTAAGGCTGTTACTGGCGATAAATAAATATTGCCGTTTCCTCTTTTGAAGTACATTTAAAATGGCTTTGACTTCTAGCCAAATCATAGGACTATGGACACTGATGCATTTGAGAAGATGTTAGTTCCACATGAGGAATCAGACGTATTATTGGAAAGGCTGTTGCATCTCAAATAATCTGAGAAGCGTTATATTCCATGATTTCTGCCTAGAATTGAGTTTTTTCAAATTTTGCATCGATTGGCTTCAGTCCCTGCGTCACCAGTGGACAATCTGCTGTCTGTCTTCTGTCAGGGTGGGGTTTTCTGGACAATATTGCGTCACTAATATTCCCTAATTTTCCAGGGGTCACCCTGCGGACTCCTGCACTCACTCCCACCCACCACTTAGCAAGCAAACAGATTTATTATCTTGTTTTCGGGTCTGTGGACGGCCGCCTCGAACACAGGCTGAACTGTGCCTCTGCTCTGACTCATCGTTGTGTGTAACTATGTCTGCAGAGCTTTCAGTTTTGCTCTCAAAAAGCGTTTTAGTTGAAATGACTAAAAGTGATAGTCATTTCCCTGGAAAAATCCCCACAATTTTCTTACCCGCCAGAGGTAGAGACAGAAAATAACGAGCAGAGCCAGAGAGGAATAATAAAAACAATTTTTTTAAAAGAGTGACACTATTTTTATGCGCAGCTGGAGCTAAGTTTAGCTCCGCGGCTTTGCACCCTCACAGGGGGAACCTGAGGTGCAATCAGTCACCTCAGTTTGGGATTCAGATTGATTCAGGTCAGGATGAAAGACTCCAAATTATTTATTTCTTCTGCTTAGAAGCAGCTCTGCATGAAACAAGGCTAGCTAAATTTATTTACACTTAATTTCTGAGGTCTTGGGTCTCAGTAAAGGCAATTCTTTTAATATCCCTAAAGATGCATTACAACTAGCTTCACCCCGTCTTGTTTAGTTTTATTGCATCTCTATGACCAGATCTGTTTATGAGTCGGAATAATGATTTCAGAAAGAAATTCTGGTCGTTTCCTCCCCACCGAGTAAAACTCAGACATTCCAACAAAACGAGGTTTGTCGCCACAGAATCCAAGCTGGACTTGTCCATGAAAAGTGCCGATTGATTTTTACGAGGATTTTATCTGATTGGCCAATGTAAAGCAGCACATAACTGGAGTGAAAAGGAGACACAGTTTGCAAAATACTTAGAAATGAAAAGTCAGAAAAGCCTCGCTTTAATCTAGTTGAGCAGATTCCAGGGAAACCAAATGCTATAAGAAGTCGATGTGTAATTTCATCTCCGTCTTTAAAGACCTTCAGAGGTTTTTCAGAAAACAGTCGTGAACAAACAGCATCTTGGAGACCCAAGGACAGTTTAATGTTTAAAGCTGTTGTTTTATTCCCAGCTTTTGGCGTCTCTAGGAGCTCTGCTGATTTTGTTACGTAAAAATGGAGGCAGTGTGAAACATCAGTAAACCCATGCAGTCATGGCTGTCCACCTAAACTGGCTGACAAGAATGACAACTAATTAGAGTTTTTAAAAAACCTCAAGTTTTTGTGCTACGAGGTGTTTTTATAGCGTTTCGCAAAACTGCAATGGAAACACTTTTTTCACGTCCCACGAGTCACAAGACCAACAACCGGGCGTTACCACTGGAGAAAACGTAGAAGAAGATGACAGGAAGTAGCGGGAGGATGATGGTTTGTCCTTGTCCCGAATCCGTAGCTCTTCTGTAAAGTCGCATACAGCAGTTTCCACAAAACGCAGCACACGTAGCCGCTCCAAAGTTTAAGGGGTTTTTGTCATTCCAACGCCTGAATAAGACGTCGACGTCTCCTGATGGGTAACGGGTGCTGGGCTCAATTCTAAATATATCTCATGTTTCTAGTGAACATCCATCACTGCCATGATTTCTAATGATTTATTATGACTTATTAAATTGCATTTCTTACGTAATTGAAACACCGCAATTGGGAAATTGTGTTTTATCGACATTAGCAGAACAGTGACAAAGATTTGCGCACATTTGTAATGGAAACATGGCTACTGAAAACATGAGGAAGTAGATGCTCTGGGAAGCTGAGAGTAAGAGAACCTGCACGCAAAACACTTCGAATGTAGGGGTGCGTATAGATCACACACCCCTACATTCAAACATGGTGGTGGGAGGATCATGCTTTGGGGTTGGTTCCCCATAGAAAAAATAATCTGTTAGAGGCTGCAAAAGATCGGAGATGAGAGGTTGACCTTCCAATAGGACAATGACCCAACAGCCAGAGCTACCAGAAAGTGGCTTAGATCAAAAGTTACCCTGCTAAACACACCGGACACCAGAGTGTGAGGATATGAATAGTTTTGCATGGAACTATATCACTAATTAGCCATGGCTTCCAAAGTCATTCAACACAACAACGAACTAGGCTTTCTGGTATTTCAAGTTGAATTTAGAACTTGGTTAAGGAATAAACTTGGAACCTCAGTAGAAATACTGGACCAAAGCTGTAACCTGCACTTCTGTCCCTCTTTAATTGGGCTTTTTCCTGTTCTCAAGTTAAGAAAACATGTTTGAGAACCAGTTTTAGGTTTACATTTTGTCTCCTCAATCCTCTCTGTTCGATTAATTCGTCATTACGTTTCAGAGTAACCAAACTTTCACCACTGGTCCACAGTCTCGTCCGGTCGCCTTATTTTATTCTGAAGCTGCCAGAACGAAGGAAGACGGGGTTAAAATGTGACCAGCAATAAACACACACATAACCACGGGCGTTATTACTCCGTTCATGGCTGCACCCCTGATTTGTATTCAGTGGCTGTTGTGGAGCTGAGTTACGAGGTCTCTTACTCCGAGAGGTTTAATATTAACCAAAGAGAAGGCGAGCTAAACTCAGCGCTCCTCTCCTCTCCAGGCAGAACGCAGCGATGAAAACGCTGCCTGTAAAACAGGGGGAGGCGCGCTCCAAAAGAACTCTGAGTTGTTAGATTGAGCCAATTCATCACTGAGTTAACAGCCAAAGAGGAAGAATAAAACACACAAAACTTGCGCTAAGGGGCCATAGAGAGGCCGAGGAGCGGAATCGAAACAAGGCGAGGAAGGTAAAGGGAACCTGGAGGACGGCGCACAAATCACAGCCTACACTGACGGTCACTACACGCAAACCACTGAAGCTCTCATTTCCACTGGGTGGGGCGCAGACAGCTTCAGGAGGAAAGATTTGAAATCAACAGTACTGAATAGAAACGAGGCTCGGATAGACGAGTCAGATTCTTTGACTGTCAGGTTTTATATTTACTCAATTTGAACTGACCATAGCTATGCAGAAAGTGGTTTTATGTAGATTTCTTTATGTAATTAGACGGCAGAGTTATTTGGGGAACTAATCTTGTTTCAGAAAAAACTAGTTTGTCAAATAAGTTGAACCTTTATGTAAAAGTTTCTTCTTGACTGTATTCTTTTCCAGATATTTAACACATACACACAATATGCTTCCATCAACAAAATCCAAACTCGTGGGTAGAGATGATATCCAATGATGGCATCTACAGAACAAGATATTTTAGCAGAATACTTTCATAAATCATGTAAAGGCCTTAAACATTACCTCACAGAAACCTTTGTTTCAGGAATATAATAAGAGCTAAATTATTCAGTCCATGTTGCATTAGACCGCACATTGTATATGCATTTTCTGGTTTGGGTTCAAAGCTTTGAAAATGCTGGTTTATGAATTTGAGTGCAATTGGGTGTAATTCGTTCCGGTGAAATGTATAATAAGGAAAACGCTGTTTAAATTAAGCCAATTTTCCATTCACAGAAAGCTAAAATATATGATTAAAAATGAAAGAAAAGCCTATTGATACGGTATGCTAACTGTAGTAGCACAACTGATGCTAAAATCAGTAAAGCAAGCAACTTTTTCAGTGTAAATGGGACCGTTGAAACTGATACCAACTTCAACATCATTACAGTTAGCCATTCGTGGTATTCTGAGAGCAATGACAAATCCTTTGCATCTTGGCTTTCAGTGCTTCGTTATGCTAGCCAAAATGCTGCCAGACAAACGGTGTCTGACTGTTGTCAGTAAGTCCAAACCTTTGAATTATAAAACTGCTTCATTTCTTCAGTATAAGAGATGCAGATGTTCAAGTTTGAACTTGAACTAAAACAGGAACTAAGTAGCGCTATATGACTTAGCCACATTGAGGAGAGATGCGGCATTGTTAAATTATACCGAAATACACCAACATATCAAGCATTTTCAACAAAACCAGTTAGATACAACAAGAACTAAAGCAGGACTGAAGTCTCTGTCTCCAGGTTATGGAGAGGTCTTTTAAAAATGTTCCAGGAGACCATGTCCTTTTAGCATTCTGCTAAAAGTTATAAGTTTTAACCAAACCCTGGTTTTCCTAACTCTTTAGGGACATTTTGTGCAGAGAACCAGGGGGACCCAACGGGACCGATGTGTCCACCACTAAAAACTGGTGGCCTCTGTGAAACACAGGGCGTCCATGTTGGAATCCAACAAAGTCCAAATCCGATGAGAACTGAAACGGTGTCAATGTGTCCACCGATCCCACAAAGCATTCCAGTCTATGACCACGTTTGTTGACAAGTTTTAAGCTAAAATCTCATTATCATTAGATTGTACCACTTGCCTCAGACTGACCTCGAACCTGATAGGACCTCCGGCGGGGCATGAAGTGAGACCGCTCTGTTTGTCCACGATAAACTTTGCTGACTGATACCTTGATTCTCTCAATCACAAAGGCAGCGTTTGCGTAAACCCCCGTTTTAGTCCACCCTGTCTTTGTCTCAAGAGCAGCAAACTCGAGGGTGAGTCGAGGACATGACGTGAACTAACACACCCCATGTGGTCAAGGAATTACATTTTCCAGAGCTGTGTGTGTGTGTAGATGGGTGGGTGGGTGTGTGTGATGGGTGGGTGGGTGTGTGTGCGCGTCAACGTCAGCCCTCTGGGAGTCATATTTGACATTTGGCAGCTCATCATCAATACAAACTGGTCATGTGAATCCACAGCAAACAGCCTCATCAAATGTCCTGCTGCTTTTGCAGTCTCATACCGGCGGTTAAAGCGCAGGTCCGGGCTCATTTAGCACTCCGTAGAAACTACGAAGCCTCGTCGAAGGAGAGGTTTGTGTTTTAACTGGTACCTTCTGCTCTGGCGGCGCCGGAAGACTCATTTTCTAGAGATTAATAGAAAGAAGAAGAAAAAAAAAGGTTCAGCTGTTAACTGTTAATTATTAATGCTGTTACTTTTAAAGGCTTGCCCTATTTATTGTTTTCTCAGTTGCCATGCCAACTGTTTCGACGCGCTACGGTCGCGGGGATCGCAAAACGACTTCTATCCTCGATTGTTCGGTTCGGCCCATTAAAAACTCAAAGAGTTACTTATGTGGCTTTCACGTGGCGTTTCTTTGAAATGAGAGTGAAATGAAGCCTCCTGGTGCCGCTCGCTTCAGGAAAAAAAAAAGAAATAACACGCTGAAGCAATCACTCCTTTTGATATGGGCTCTGCTTATTTAACACTTTACTTGAACCACATAATTGTGTTGGAAACTGGGCTGCCTCGCTGTACTCAAACTGTTAATTAAAAGTCATAAGAGTCGGTATTTTCAGAGTTTGGTCGATGTAATGAGAGATTCAAAGACTTGGGCAAAAGTGCAAAGATCGCTTGTTGTGGTCGAAAGATATGACATATACTAGAGTGAGAGCAGTAAAAAAAAAAAAAGATTGAAAATCTGCACTGAATTTGCCATGCGGGCCGCATGTACTGTTGAGAAAGACCCCCGGGTTCAGGACCTTCTTACTCTACAAAACACAAAGCGGCTTAAAGCGACAGAAATACCTGGCTGGAGTTTTCAACGCGAGACGGAAATCAATAAAAGCAGAAACCCGCGTCTGGTGCTTGTCATTTTCTTTAAACGTTTCTGTAATTAAGTGGGGTTCGTAGGGTTTTAAACCGAGCTTGTGCATTTTAGGTGTTTCCTCCTAACAGTGCCATCGGCCAAGAAAAACAAGTGATTTACAGCTTTTCCCTTTTTGTTCTTGCTTTACAGGAAAGATTGAAAATAACTTCCACACTTGGCCGATTTAACAGTGCTGGGAAGGTGTGAGTCTATTATTTATTTATTTATTTTTACAGCTGGACTGCGATCTCCAAATCTGGCCAATAGGAAGCCTCGCTCTGCGGCCACGTGCTCGTGGCTCGCTCAAGGGAATGGTGGGGTTTGTGCGGTGAATCAAAGGCATGCACGCGGCTCCCCTCTCTCTGCCCTCTTCCCCAAGGAGCAGATGGCGTCTCAGTTGGCCCTCTTATGAATATTGATACAAAGGGTCTTGGTAAACAGCAGGGGGGTAGCCACGGTTGGACCAGAAATCCTGCCCAAAGAAACTTCCGCAAAAAGCGACAGAGTGAGGAAGGGGATTTGGTTTTGCCAAAAAAAAAAAAGAGAGAGAGAGAATCAAATCAGGTGTGAAGGAGTGTGAGCGTAAGGAGGAGGAGGAGGTAGTAGCTAGTGATGGAGTCAATCCGCTGGAAAAGCTCTGAGGCTCAGGATCCACCTGGAGACCAAAGCCTCCCCAGTCCCACCAGCTTTCGTTCGGGGTCTGCCGGTCCATCACCGGACCCCGGGGCCAGGAGGGAAGCTTAGCATCCCCAACACGTCCCAATGCCTGGAGTCTGGTGAACGGACCAAGATCCTTGTCCTCCAGCTGGTGCCGGCGGCCAGCTGGAGCGACTCTTATCCAATCAGAGAGCAAGTGGATCAAAAGGGCGGCTCCTCCAGCGCAGAAACATTCCTGAGAATTAAGAGTTTGTTTTGTGGAAAATCTGAATCTGTGCAGCAGAGGGCATCTGCCCTTCAACATTAGACCCGCCCGTAGTCTGGAGCACTTCCAACCACTGCTTGATACTCATTTTTATGCTTTGGCATTTACATAAGGCCTGATATTGTAATCTACCTGACCTGTTTAATTTGATTGATGAATGCTGCACAGGATTTTGATGACGTTAATAACTGATTTCTAAATAAAGTCGACATCTTGAATCACTTCCTTGCAATAGGATTTGAACTCCTTGAACTTTTTTTCCACTTTGTCTGCAATAGAATCACAAACTTCAGTATGTTGTGTCAGAATTTCTTGCGCATTAACTATGTTGTGCGTTACTGTGCAGTCGAAGGAAAACTAAGTTTTTCTTCTTTTTTTACAGATAAAAAGTTGACCACACTAAAACCATTTTCATTAAGTCCACATTTCTGTTGTGAGAAACAGATTGAGGTAACGTTCGAATTTCAAATGCCGCGTTTTCATTAACTGTCGGTGGGAAATCATCGTAATTAACAGAAATAGGGGCAATGAAACATCCATCTGCGTGTCATAAATCCATTTAATGTGTTTCACTTAGTTCCTCAAATAACTGTGCTTCTCAGTAGTATTCTCCTTTAATGAATGCGTCCGAACGCGCAACTTTGTGTTGGCCTCTGGCGTCAAATCCTAACCAAATAAACCAGTAAAGTTCGTGGTTCTAATGCAACCAGAAAAGCGGAAACAGTTCAAAGGAGTTGTGATTCACGTGGCCAGGCGCCGCGTCTCCTGCAGCTGTGTCTGCGATGCGGCTCCGCGTAGGGTTAGACGGGAGGAAGGAAGGATGTCAGACCGGCAGAAAACTAAAGGAGAGGAGAGAGAGAGAGGGATGGAGAAGAGGAGAAAACATTCGGTATTATAGTTAAGAGTTGTTCGGCTCTTGACTGTGAGGACACAACCTCTGCCTTGAACAGGAAGCCCCTGTAGCCCCTTGCATAATGAGACAGTCAGACAGATGCACTTCGCTGAAGGCCTCCATCAGGAACAAACAAGACTTCATGTCTCTTAATTACAGGAGTTGTTGTGGGATAAATCTAGATCACGCAAACACTCTAAAAGATAAGAAATAACACAAAAAATACAAATTTGGGGGGGGAGGGTGAGGGGATATATTTTTGTACTTCTAGGCTCTAAAATGTCTTCAAATCCATCCGTATGAGATGGGTTAAACTGAGAGGCGGAGAGTGTTGGTGGTACACACACAACCCCACACACGCGTGTGTCTAGATTGGGGGAAAGTGGGGACGGCTGAATCCCTAAAGCCAAAGTTTGACAGTCGTTTAAAGCAAGAGGGGATGGAGAGGAGCGGGGCGGCGGGGAGGGGGTGTCACTTGACAATAGAGAGAAGAGAGAGAGAGAGAGAGAGATTCAAAGGGAACCATCAGAGAGGGGAGGGGCGGAGGGTATCAGACCCAGAGGATAAGGCAGCTGGGACGGGCAGCTTTGGCTGGGAGCTGATCTCATTGTGCACTTGTCTCTCTCTCAAAAACACTCTGCACGAGTCGCTACGGCAAACAGGAGCCAAGCTGCAGTCTGCATCTCCGTCTCGTCCTCGTCATTTTCCTAGAATCCGAACGGGCCGGAGCATCTCCACCCTGGAAGCGAGTTGAATTTGAGAACTTCCTGCGCTCGCCAGATTTACCGCCACGTTTGGACTTTTGCGCGTGCCATGTAGTGCAGGCATGGTGGTCTACTTGAGGAAGAGCGTCCGCTCTCTGCTGTCGCTCTTCAAGAAGAAGGGTGAGTGCCGGCTCGGACGGGAGGTCGTTTCGAGGCTCGGGCTCGGAATGACTTGTGGAGTTGGAGATGTCATAGGGATCTGAAGACGGTTAGAGTTTGCCGGCGACCGTCTTAACCCCCCCCCCGCCCCCCCCCAGGCTGGCTGTGGGGGTCTTCTTTAATGAGATAAAGGAGCTTTACTGACTTTTTCATTGATCATCTTACTCAACCAAAAAAAAAAAAAAAATCCCTCAACCTTCTGCAGGAGTCTGGCAGAGTCTACGATGAGCGTCTTAACATTATTATTATTCATTATTAGCCCTAAAATGACTGCAGTTGTATTGTTTTCTACTGTTCTATACAACCAAGTCCGAGATTTCCCACCTCCTTACATGAACGGTTCAGATGGTTCTGGTGAATGCAAGAGTGTGCACACACACACACACACACACACTCGCATGCAGAGTGAATGCACGGCGTTACCTAATCAGGTGCAACTGAGAGTCAGTGTTGAAAAGTGACAAAGGAGGGAAAGAGGACACCTCACGTTGAGCCTTGTTTAGCTCAGCTTTTAGCCACTCCGCTTCCCTTAGCTTCCTCTCAATCTCGCAACTTGAGACGCAATTAGGCTCTTTTCTGCTGCATTTATGTATGGAAACGGAAACCCCCAAACAGAGGACAAAATAGAGCACGCACACACACACACACACCGACTTTGTGAAAAAAATAATTAAAGGGGACGGGTGTGGGGGGAGTCTCAACATATACACACATTTATAACAAAGGTGCCAGTAGAACACTGTAGCATCGCTAACAATGCACCTGAGCAGTCTGAAGTGCGTTTATCCTTTACTTCAGCGAATCAAGGCGTCTACAAACATGTCATTAGTAAAATCCACAACATCTTGAGTCATTTACGTTTTGGTTCTCAGAATGGGGAAAAACAAGAGAACGTGAACACGTATGTTGGTCTTCACAAGTCAAAAGCTGGTTTCTCGCCTAAAATGGACCATATTTGCAGTGAGTATAACTCAACATTTGGGACAGTGGCCATCGAGAATGGAGGAGGAGTCGTGTTTATCTTCTCAAAACAGAGGAGAAAATACTTGAAGCGCAGCAAAAACAAAATCATTTTTCTCGTCTACTTTTCTATGTGTTTCCACAAAAAGCTCTAAACATTTCCACATTTTTCAAATATCTTCTGCAGGATTTTCAACCCTGTAAAACATTTCTACAAATAAAACGTTTAGGTTTTTTTTCTTTCCTTTTTAACATGTAAAAATTCTTGTGCCATCATGCCTGGTTAATTCATCTCTTTCGTGTTTTTGGTGGTTTTGTTCCCGACTCTCGCGTATGAAACAGAACCATCCTCTACTGATCCGTTTTTGCTACAGCAGATGATTTTAAATGATTTTCTAGACACTTTTCTTAGTGTGTTGATCTACCAGTAGAAAAATGGTACTTTATTTTGATTATGGATCATAATTCATTATTGTTGCACAGTAATGTAAATGAACAGCCTATAGGGACATTTAAAACATTTTTTTGACTGTATTCTCACTAATTTTGCTTCCAGATTACCAGCAATCAAATGGCAATATCTTTTTTTCCTCTTCTGTGTGTTTGGCATTACTGTATTATAAAACTTTTAGAATCTGTAAATAACTCAGAACGCCTCCTTTGAGACTTGTTCCTGGTTTTTGTCGTGACCACTTCCATATTTAATAATAATGCGGTGGCAGATGCTTAGTGTATGCGGTTCAGAACGGACTAAATGGTAACAAAATGGCAAGAATATGTTCTATATGTGCAATGCTGGACATAAGTCCATTATGTTCTATATCGTCACTTACGCTGCCATTATGGGCTAAGTCTGTAATTACGTTGATGACTTGTGTGCACACCTGCATGGGTTCTTCAAATATATCTTGACTAATTTATGTGTTTTGTTTCAATCAACCTGCTGAGGGACTAAGTTTATGAAAATTATTCTTGGGTTAGAGTTGTTAATTAATGTGCAATGTCCCTCTTCTAAGTACATAAATCTGATCATTTGAAAACAAATATAAAGTCGGACTAATTTCTACAAAATGTCCTGTACTTTTTGGTACAAAATGGCAAATGAAGCCAGAGCGGGTTTGCCTCCTACAAACCCAACAACCCAAAACTACGTTTATATTCTTCTTTCCCTCCTGCAAATCCAAACACTGTTAGTCAAGTTAAAACTATCTGGGTTTGGCACAAAAACTGGCCACATTCTCCATCAGGTCGACAAAGTCAAGCAAGTTCGGCTTTGGTTTCGTCCGCATCGTGTTTGCCGGTGCTGCAGGAAGAACTCGATCCATTTCCCACACACAGGAGGTCCCGCCGCGATGGGTCGCGTAGCATCTTAACAGGCGGACGGGCCAGATTATCTTATCCCGCAGGGACTAGCAGCGAGGCATTAAAACGCAGCAGGAGATTAGCCAGGTCGTGGCTGTTCAGCTAAAAGCCTCGGCCACGTCGGGACATCTGTCCTCCGAATTCCTGAGCGTCAAAGGTGCAAGCAAACAAGCAGCCGCGGCAGGTGGAGTGCAGGATTCAGTGTGGGGAAGATGTGTGAGTCCACAGACACCTGCTGGCTGCGTGGAGGCAGTAACTTGAAAACAACACCATAACGGTTTAAATGATGATTTTGTGTGATTTTGGCTGAAAGGTGAAACAGAAGGGGTAGTGTATGCTAGGGGTGGGCAATATGGACATGAAGTTTTATCGCGATATTTTATGGTGCTATCGTGATAAAGATAAAAGTGACGATAAGAACTATTTACTTTTTTTTTTTAAGGTAACTGTGGTTGTGACTGCATGGCGAAGCAGCAATCGGAGCCCCACAAACACAAATACTGCTTTTAAAAAACGTTCCCCATTTGAAATGGTCACCTTTAGGTAGAGATGCAAGTCTTTCAGCGTCTAGTGAGCCGATTCAATTCCGAATTTTAGGGTCACGATTCCATTCAGAAACTATTTTTAAATCAAATGCAACTTTTTCTATTCAAACGGTCTAGAGATTCTGTTTCAATGTGACTAACAGTGTAAACAAACAGAACATGTATTTAAAACAATTCTATAAGGTTCCATACTGTATCAATTTTCATCAGCACGATTGATATACGACTCATTTATTGCCACACCCTTTTTAGAATCTGACATTTTCTCTCTTTTGTTTCCCCCTCAAGCAGCTGGCCCGAAGGGGAATGACGACCAGAAGCGGTTGACGGTTCACTACACGGCCTCCCAGCACTACCAGGAGAATGTGTTCATCGAGGGCAGCAGGCCTCAGTACCTGGAAGACTTACACACCGAAGCTCAGGAGGGGCTCAAGATACTACAACAGGAAGGTACGACACTCAAAGGCATCATTTATAAAACTACAGATGTGAAAGATGTAATAAAATCAGCAGCTTTGAGACTCACTTCCGTTGTTGATTTGTTTCGCGCAGAGGACAAGAACGGAGTAAACTTTGCGGACGATGAAAGCATCATCGTAAGTCGCCGAATAGCTTTGTAGATAATACCGCATCCACTTCCTGGAGATTATAAGAATTCCTTCTAACTTATAAATGTATGTGTGTGTGTGTGTGTGTGTGTGTGTTTTTACCCCTCCAGTCTACAGATACCCTCTGCCCGGAGCAGGACATCAGCTCCAAGGACAGAGGCGGCTCTCTGGGGTCGAGACCCAACGCTAACAGTGATTCCGCAGCAACTTCTGCTGTGTTGAATCGGCCTGGGATTACTCACCAAGGTAAACATTGCGTGTGTGTGTGTGTTTATTGGTGCTTCGCATCAATATTTTCTGCATCTTAAAGTTACAGGAGCTAATTATGTCAGCAGAGGAGCGGGTCTGAGTTTATTCCTGAGGTCACTGCTTTAACAAGAGTCATAGCCGGGAAAACTTACTAAAAGTGCATGACTCATTCTTCACTGCTCGGTGCCGCTTTGAAGAACTTGACACACTCATATGCAGAGATAAGGAGGGTTTTTTTTTACTCCTGGAAGCATGTGAGACAGCTCTGTGGCGTTCTCTACACATCACCGCTGGAAGGCTGAGTCTGCCTGTCAGTACTACTGAGACTAAGCGAGACAGAGGCTGGATGTGCCCACGCAGTGAGAGCAATTGGTATTCTGATCATATATGATACTGATCGTACAGATGAAGGTTGTTGTTGTTTTTTTAACCTCAAGGAAAGAATTTACTCAATGTGCCTTGTTGAGTTTTTAGTGAAAACAACAATATGGTCTCCTGTGGAAAATATAAATCGTCAGAGACGGTGCCCTGTACGTATTTATACTGTTCAACTTTTTATCACTTTGATACTAGCTTTATCATCTATGTAGGAAAAACAGCAAACACTAAGAGGTTTGCCGAATGAGACCAAAATGAAACAAACACCGCACGCCACTGAAATACACCATTTCATTCTGTAGCATTCAGAATTTGATCAGCATTTTTTCATCATATTCAACCGAATTTCAGCCAGACAACTGTGTAGCAGTTCAGAAGCCCTTTATGAGTATTTTGAAAACCTAAAATATTCGCTTGGTCAATAACGTTTTGTGCTCTTGCTAAAATGCTTGTATGATTTTCCAAATTTGGGGTAGGTTTTTTATTGTTCAGTTTCATTACCGCTATGTTCATGATTGTATTATTTACAGTGTCATCTGGTTAAGTATGTTATTTAGTGAGAATTGTTGCCTGAAGAATAAATTACTTTAACAATTATCAGTTATCCAGCACTAATTAAAAAGTGTTATGTTAGCATGCTAAACCAAGATGGTAAACTCGTAAGTGTACACGCACAGATTTGCTCAAGTTATTTTCTTTTGGAAGGGTAAGCTGCTAAATATTACCTCAAGTCTAACCGAATTTATGGCCTATCTTGGTGAGTAAAACGCTTTCATCTTTCCATCAGGCTCCACATTCAAGCCTTTGAATCCAGTGAAAAGATTCGATAGAAGCAGAAAGAGGAACAGGAGGACCACCATCATGGGCATTCCCAACCAGGTCCAGAAAGAACTTGGTACGTTCCCATCCATATTCCTTATGAAACAGAAAAGTGTTTAGTGTGACTTTATGAGTAATGTGCCATTAACAGTGGCTCACATTGTTTACAGCTCTGAACAGAAGTTCCACCTTTCAGCCGCTTGTTTCGACTAATCATGAAAATCACAATGGTGACAGCCAGTCAAGTGTTGTTATCATTCCTACAGTGGACGGAGGGACTCCGTTAGCAAAAAAAGAGGGAGCAAGGGTACACCTTTCAGAACTGGAGGTAAGAAGATCCAAAGATTGAATTCTAAATTAAAACGTCTGCTTCTGTTTTTTTCCGCCTTAACGTGGTCTTCTGTTAATGCCGGAGCAGGTCTTTAGGGATGAGCAGGTGGTGAGGAAGCACCTTCAGGGAGGGTACCAAGATGAGCAGACCTATCTCTGTCCTACAGTCAGACCCAAGTCCCTGGCATTTCCTGGAATGACAACATCCTTTTCACTCTCTCCATCAATGTTGCACTTCCTCCAAGAGCCTCAGGTAAGAATACCATCAGGGTTTGAGTTGAGGATTTACACACGTTTCATTTTCTAACATGAGACACTGCAGTTCCTCAATGTAATTTGAGCAATCATTTTATTAGGATGTAAAGCACTTGCTTCTGATTCTTTGTAGGGTCCGGTGATGTCCATCTCTCCTCAGGCCACTTACTTGTCTACGATCATCCCTAATGCTGTTTTACCGGCTGCAGTTGAAGTAATTGAGATTGACCGCAGCAACAGTCGAACTCGAGGCAGCAGTGTCAATCATGGCAACAGTGCTTGCGCTGTCAGCAAAAGCAGCCTGACATCTGAGGAATCAGCAGTTAGTCCTCTGTTGTCAAGAAGATCAGATGGTGACGGTTCCCAAACAAATAGCTCTAACTATGACTCTGCACTAATGCCCTGGTCAGCCTCAGGTTCAAACTGGAGTGAGTCTCAATCCTCTAAGACTATTATTTCAGACTCCTCAGTTTCATCTTCTAATAGAGGGGGGTTTAATGTACAAGAAAGCCAGACACAGGAGTCTGGTAACAGCCAAGATCTCACAAGTTTTTGTATCCCAGCTAATGCAATTAGCAGCCTGAACAAAACAGAAGTAAACACAACAGAAGCAGAGTCTGGGCATGAAGCAACACAGTCATTGACTGCTGGCGATCAAGTAAAGAACAAACGGAATTGCATACATAGTCTTTCGGTTACCAAGACCAAACATCCTCCAGCACCTCCACAAAGAACTAACTCTCTGCATGGCAAAAAGGTAAAAAGTGAGACCATGATTGTGGTGGAACTGGAAGATCCTAGAAACTCAGGAGAAGTAAAAAGTTCATCAGAAAATACAGTAACAGAGGATGAAGTTAAATTGGTTGCTACAAATGCCAATTTGAGCCCAGAACCTTTGTCAAACTCTACTGGGCCAAGCTCAACAAACTCGTCCTCCACATTTCTAACGCCTTTGCAGGATTCCCCTAACCAGGCTGAAGAAGTGACAGCATCACAACAAGAATCCGACCCTTCCTCTCCACAGAAAACAGCACCAGATGTAGGGAAATTTGAACGGACAATGTCTCCTTCCAGTGGCTATTCTAGCCAGAGTGGAACTCCAACACTTTCCCCGAAAGAAATCTCCCCAAATTCTCCAGACAAACTGAAAAAGAAGCCCATCAAACCAGAGAGATCCGCATCCCGTGCCTCATCCTCAGCAGCTTCTCCCTCCTCCTCACTCACCTCCCTGTCATCAGGTACATCTGAGCCTGCAAATGCCGATGTTACCACATGCAGCACAATTCTGTCTCCGCAGGATTCCTCACCAACAAATGAAATAACTCCAAGTGGCAAGCTCTCATCTTTAAGAGCAGATGTACAAGAACTGTTAAACATCCCTTCTCCTCCTAAAGTGAAAGCCCCTCGCCCGCCGCCTCCGGAGACATGGGCCCACAGCAGACGGACTGTTGAGCTCCTCTGTGGGGCTCCTAATGTCATCAAAACTCCACTGAAAGGAAAGCAAGTAGAAACTCAAAGAGAGCTCAGAAAAGACAGTGAAGTTACAGTCAAAAACCAGACAACTCAGGAGAATCTTGTTTTGGAAATGTCTGTACATACAGAAAACACTGTGACAAAAGATCTTGAATATGGCAAAAGTGAATTAAAGATTAGAGAATCTTCAGATAAAGAACAAATGCATAAAAATGAGGATCACACGGATTTTAACAGCAGAGTAGAGAGTAAAATCAATGTTGTAAAGAAGCCAGAAAGTCAAGAGACAACTCCAAAGAAACAGCCACCCCCTGTCATGAAGAAACCAACAAAAATACCGTTCAGAGACGAAATAAGGCATCCATTAGAGACACAAGAAAGGACATTGAGCTCCACTGCTGCAAAAGAAGTTCACTTGTCTGTTGAGGACCATACAACGCCATCCCAAAATGCTGCAACAGTTCCCGCTGATAAGAACAACATGGAAAAGAGTGAAGTTCAGCCTATGCAGACACTTACAGTTGAGGTCCCCAAAATGAGTAAGCTCTCACCACCACTTACGCCTCCTCCAGCTTACCAGCCTACACCTCCTCCGATAAGGAAACCTGCTGCTTCATTAGTGTCTCCAATGCCAAATGAGTCTGAGAAGGAACATGACATGTCACATGTTGTAGATTCCTGTTGGCCACCTCCGCCTCCTCCATTAGAAGGGGAACCTGTCTTTGATGGAGGAGATGAGGTGGATTTCCCTCCACCTCCTCCACTATCCATAAGAGATGATGTAACAGAGATGACAGAATTAACCCCAGTCGCTCCAGTTTCACTTTCAGCTGACAACAAATCCGCTGATGTTGAACAGATTTCAAAAGCTGACACTGCTCTTGAGACTTCTTCCCAAGATACTTCATGCACTACAGACATAGTTCCACTCTTGCCTCCTTCACCACCTATTGCCAGAGTAGAGATCCCAATGCCGGTCCGGGAAGTGTCTCCTTCCAGCAGTTATCTTAGGCGAAACTCCCTAAAACTTGAAGAGCAGTCTCCTTCTACTCTTCCAGTAAGTCCTGAGCTTTCAGCTCCAACTTCAGTGCCAAAAGCACCTCCTCCACCAATGGAAAATGTAACCCCTGGAGTTAATTTCAGAAGGCAACCCAGTGGCACATACAGAGACGCCAGGAGCAAAGAGCTACTTTCTCGCCACAAAAGTGCACCAATTCCTAAAGAGGACGCAAACATACCACTCGTAACCCCCTCGCTGCTGCAGATGGTTCGCCTTAGAACGGTCAGCATGACTGAAGATCAGGTGCAAGCTCCATCTGAAGACACAGCACATCAGGCAACTCCAGCTCAGGAGAATTGTTCCGTCTCAAGCCAAGGACCTCAAGACATTCCTCCAAAGCCCATTCGGAAGTCTTTGTCAATAAAATCTCCTCCTCAAACAGTAAAATCGTCCACTGTGACAATGAGTTCTCCTTCCCTGCGTCTGCAGGAGGCCATCCGAATGAAAACTGCAGCCATGTCTTCCAGAGACTGTCTTCCCCACAGACTGGGTGTTAAATCCCCTACTTACAGTTCCATTGGTGAACAAGGGGGACACTCTCTAAAACCTCTTGAAGGATGCGATATTCTTAAATCCCCAGCATCTACAGCTAGCTTTATCTTCTCTAGAAGCACAAAAAAGGTGGTCATTGAGCCTGTAGCCGCCTCCTCCTCAGAGGCTCAGGCAAGTCTGAAGCAAAGCTTAGCAGCAGAGCTCAGGCAGGTCTCTGACCAATCAAAGGCTGGTGTTCTCTCAAACGGCAGAGTCAAGACTGACAGAATTCCTCCGCCGATAGCCAAGAAGCCAACTCCTGGAAGTACAAGTCCCTTGCTGAGCTCCCATAGCTGTTCAGCAAAGATGGAGCTCAGGGTTGAGGGAAGCAAAGATCCTGGAACTGCACAACCTGTGGCACCAACTACAACAAGTAAGTGGATTGACTTTGTCATCGTCTTTGGCACCTTTCGGATCATTCTTTGAATCTACAATCCACATCTGCTCTTTATGCCTGGCAATCAATAGAGTGGTTCCAACATGGAAAGAGGAGGGTTGAAGTGAATTTTACAAGCTTACTCCTCTGATCCATCTCAGGAGGTTGTCAAAGACCCATAACTGTTATGGGCTGTCTGGTGTACCGCAGAATTGAGGCAAGATGAGATCAAATGCAAACCGAGCAGCCAAGTTTTGGACTACAGACAGAGCTGAGCAACCAACTGACTCTTCAGGAATAATCCTAAATTAATCAACATGAACTGACAAAATTCTTATACATCTTATATTATTACTCAGGTGAATCTCACAGAGTTGTATAACACCCCTTTGGTTCTGTAATCCCAGAACCGTGTTTGCTCCAAACGCAAACAAAGCACACCTTGTGGCGTGATTGACCAATTGAACTATAAAGGGCGGTCTGTGGTTTATGGCAGGGTGAAAATCTTAAAGCGACTTTAGTGAAAGTTACAAGCATTTGCATGTTGCTGCTCAGTCTGTAACCTCGTGGACACCAGAGTCGGTGCTTGCATTAATCCTTGAATTATCAAAGCATTCTTATCATCAGAAAGCACAATGCTAATTCTTGCAACATCCTGATTTTGAGCAACAAAGCAGTTTTAAGCTTACCTTTAAAGAGGAATGCTGCGTGCTCAACATACCCGCAGGTCAGAAACTTCACTAACAAGCTACATTGTGGTCTGTGTGCATACAGTACAGATACTGCTGGCTCACCTGCAGCTTTCTTCTAGTCAAGCACGTGCTTTAATCAGCCATAACCTGAAGCTCATGATCATGTTTCAATAATTCAATAAGATTGGGATGGAATATTCATTAGGTGTGTTCCGGTAACTGTATTATACTAATGGCGCATATCCTCCTCTCATCTCCTGCCTACAGCTACAAGAGTGACGGTGGACACGATTGAAACGTTGTTTTGAACGAGTAATCTGTGACCAGACTCGCAGGAGGAAGAAAACAAGATGGCAAGCAAGTGAAAGGATGACTCACAACATTTAGACATTACTAAGAGACAATAAACCCAGTCTTGTTGTGTTCTATCCAAAAGCCTTAGCCTGTAATGGCCTTCCTACATATTTATGCAAAAAAGAAAAGATCGTGTTAAAACCCTCGACTTCTAAAGAAAGCTTTATTCTAAAGTATTTTTCTACATAATCTAATCTAAGGACCCCTCAGGGTGGACTGATGCACATAACATGAAATCTCAGCTTGGCTTGTGTAAGATCGCCTCCCAGAGGTTGAATGAGGTAGTGCATCCTCAGAAGAAAAGTTGGAGAAAGGGGTTTATTGTACATTTTAACCCCATGCTGCAGTAAAAAGCAATGCATAGTAATGATTCTCACTGGGGCTGACAGAGTCTCCAACCAAGGACAGGATGAAACATTGTCTCCTTGGTTACGCTTGTACAGAAATTACTCAACGTAGTTTTAGTCTTGCTTTTCACTGTGTGTAAAAGTATTAAAGAAAAAAGGGAAGACGATTAATCCTATGGGATGTTTTGTTGTTTAGGACAAAATGACTTTTGTAAAGCTGCAGGTGATAATTTGTTAACAGGCAACAAAAATCTTTAAATACAGTATCTGCCAACAGAAGCACATGTCAGATCATTGAAGAAATGTTATCAAAGACAACCCAACTAAATAAAAAATTTAGTTTCCAGAAAGGGATTCTTTAATAAAGGAGAAGCTATCCTCGCCAACTTGGCCCTATGTGAAAAAGTAATTGGCCCCTAAACCAAATCAGTAGTTTTGAGACCCTCGGCAGCAACAAATGCGAGAAGTTTTGGCCTAATTTTTATTGCAAAATAGTTCTAATCCACCCGTATTAGATGCTTTCTGAGTATGATTCGCCTGTTTAAGGTTTAAGGTCATGCCTCAGCTTCTCAATTGGATTCAAATCTTGGTCTTGCCACTCCAAAGACTTTCCTTTGGTTCCAACAGAGATTCAGGAGAGGACACTCCCGTTTGAGTTGGATCCTTATCCTCTATATATTCTATTCTCCATCGGAATTTTCTGGGAGAGAGCAAATTTGTAGTTCCATCAATTATGGCAAAACATTTTGATATATAGCAGTAAAAAAAGCCCTAGGCCACCACTCTACCACCATCTGTCATTATGATGTTCTCTGTCTGAACAGTCCACAGAACATTTTCCTGGAATCTTGGGGATCATTAACAAATTTCGGCAGATATAAGAGTTTTTGGAGGTTTTTCGATCAGCATTGGGTTTTGGTCTTGAAGCTGTCCCATCAATGCATTTTTATGCCCTGTCAATTATTTTTTGACTTTTGAACACTGACCTTCACTGAAGCAAGTGAGGCCTGCAGGGATTTAGATGCTCTTGAGTTCCATTTTGACTTCACTTGTCAAAATAATGGTTCTCACTGTGGTTCACTGAAATACCCAAATTTGTAGAGAGATCTCTGTTACCCTCTTTCAGACTGATGTTGATAAATTTATTTTCATTGAGGCGTGATTTCTTGCTTTTTAAGGTCTTTTAGCTTTTTTTTTTTTTTTTTACTTTGGTTGTCTTTGTTGATGTATTTCTGATTAGCTTAGACATGTAAGCATGACAAACAAAAATTTAAAACAAAAGAATTTGGTACAGGTGCAAATACTTTTTTTTACATGAAGCATAAAGCAGCAAAACAACTAGATTTTTTTTTTTCACTAGCAGCACTGGAAGTCACCGTTTCCTACCAAATATTAAATAAAAACCACTTCTGAAGTAACAAATCTGGTGACTGACCTTGGGAATTTGATACACTGGAGCTGGTTCGGTATTTTTATTAAAAGATTTTGTTCCTAAAACTTTGACTTAGGCTTTTAGAATGGAGAATTAAGCTCATCACTGTTTGCACAAAAAAAAAACCCCTTCCCCAGGGGAATCATATAAAGTCAATTCTTGACTCTTTATAAAGGGTGTTTTAAAAAAATCTCCATTTTGGTGATTATAAAGAATCATGTACAGTTATTACTTCTATTAATAAATTCTACTTGTGTCAAATGTTTCTTTTGTTCATTGTTTCAAAAATACGCTCCCTCTCTAATGTGTGGAAGTGAAATGAATCAGATGCTTTTTACATGAAGTTCTCTCCATCAAACATCTATGACGACAGGTAAATACGTTTTAGTCTAGGGTTTGTGCAGATTTTACCAACTCAAATATAAGACTTTTAAGACCATTATGAATGTAATTTAAGATGTATCTCTCCACAGATTCGCCCAGTCAACTGGTGATAAATTTTCACTTGACGCAAAAAAAGCATGCTAGATGGTAGCAAGGGTACGTTAGCAGCTAGTTAGCAGAAGCCTAATAGCTGTTATATACACATATATACAGTACAGACCAAAAGTTTGGACACACCTTCTATTTCAATGGGTTTTCTTTATTTTCATGACTATTTATAAGGCAAGAAATCCCACTTATTAACCTGACAGGGCAGGTTGACCTATGAAGTGAAAACCATTCCAGGTGACTACCTCTTGAAGCTCATCAAGAAAATGCAGAGTGTGTGCAAAGCAGTAATCACAGCAAAAGGTTGCGACTTTGAAGAAACTAGAATATAAGGGGTATTTTCAGTTGTTTTACACATTTTTGTTTAGTGCATATTTCCATATGTGTTATTCATAGTTTTGATGCCTTCAGTGTGAATCTACAATGTCAATAGTCATGAAAATAAAGGAAACTCATTGAATTAAAAGGTGTGTCCAAACTTTTGGTCTGTACTATATATATATATATATATATATATATATATATATATATATGTATGTGTGTGTGTGTATAGTCAGTGTCTTTCAGTCATTTTGAAAAGCTTTTCTTCATCCCTCCAACATCTTCATCCCCCTCCCTCCTCCATTTTCTGTTTTATTCTACCACTGATAGCTTTTTTTTCCTACTGCTCCATCTTTACCTTGTCAAGTGCCCTATATAAGACGATTAAAATTTAAAATAAAGAAAAAAAACGAGCCTGAGTTCGTTCTCGAAGGGGCACATGCCCAATCGACCTGTGTGGGAGGGGAGGTGAAGGAGCGGAGAGCCCCTAATCAGTGCCGTTCCTCTGTTATTGATCATTTCATACATTCACAAACAACTGTTAAATACAGAATATTCCTATTAGAAAGAAAATGTCCCGTTTTGGCGCCCTCTCCAGTGCAGCCCCTATGCGCTGCATACAGTGCATGCCCACTTTTTGCGCCACTGACTCAAGCTTTTGCCTGACAGAAAAGGACCGCTAGAAAAAACAATACAAAGAATTATGCGAGATTAAACAGTCCTGTAAAGACAAAAGTTAAAACTTGTGATTGGCATATTAAAAACCAACTTGCTTTTTAAAAATGAATTTAAAACATTTTAAAACCTTAATTTTAGATACATCAATTTAAGGCTTTACATTTGTTTTAAGGATGAACGGACATCCTGCGGTCTTCTTTAGACCAGTTTGGTACCCGAAACAATAGTAGTTGTTTACTTGATCAAAGTGGTTAGAAAGAAAAACAAATATTTGGAGACTCTGGTCAATTTGTGTCCTAACAGGTGCATCTCTGAAGATAACACTAAAAGACACTAGAAGGCTGAAGAGGCACAGAATACACAATGCTGTCAGGTTTCCACAAGCAGTGATGATTTAGGGAGCCATGGCGTCTGCTGTTTTATTAAGTCCAAAATCATGGCGGCACATCTGCATTGTCATTTTAGAGATCTTAATGTTTCCTTTTTGCTTTCAAGCTTTATGAAGGCGCTTTCACTTCCCCGCAGAATTGGCACCAACTGCTAAAGGTTCCAACGCCTGTTCGACTGGCCAGCAAATACCCCGACATGAACCTCACAGAACGTCTTTGGCAGGAGGCCTCAAATCCGGGCCTCGACATTCGGTGTCCTGCAGCTTTTAGATGCGTCCCTGGTTCGACACACCTCAGTCACGTAGCTGAATTACCGCCTCAGTGCAGTCAACTTCTCCAGTATCCTGCTAATGACCTGATTATAAGACTCAGGTGTGGTGAAGCGGAGCCACATCTAAGACCTGCAGGACAGCCGGTCCTTGAGGCCTGGATTTGATGATCTCTAGTTTATGGGTTAACATCAACAAGCTGAGACCTTCAATCAGTCACATTAAGACAGTTATTGCCAGCAGCTCTCTGATTCTGCCAGTGTTTATTTCATTTTACGGATGATGCATTAATCAGACAATCAGACAGAGATTTTTGTGCGTTACCCAAAAGTACAACCGTCTTCCATATGGCATATGGATTTTACATACATGAGGTGTATAGAAAGTTTGAAAGCATCTCTTTTTATCGGATTTGGCAGACTGACCTCTGTCTTGACACTTTTAACCCAGAAAAACACCAAAACGTTGAGTTCCCCTTCAGAAACCTGAGATATCATTACTTAGACCTAGAAAGGAGCAAACTGATCACCGACCCATACCTCCACTCAGTCAAATATTTGTTGTACAAGTACAATAAGTGCCTAAGTAACAAACTTTGATTAGTTATAGTTAGTCATAGCAAATGACTTCATACTTTTTCCTCAGTCAAGATAAAACAATTGGTCTATTTAGACAGAAATATCCCTTCACCCTTCCAAAACCATCCAGATGAAGCTTCATGGTGTTGTCATGGAGATGTGTGGAGCAGCGTTGGCGATCGACGGGAGTCCGTTTGAGTACTTAGCTGATGTTGCCTCCTTTTAGCGTCTTACATGTGACCTGTCCCAGTTTGGTCAGCAGCTTTCTGTCTTTCCACTGAGCCACACACTCGTCTGAGATCTTCAGGTCCGCCTGTGGGATGACACGCCACGTTAGCCAGTGTGCTCTGGGAGGGGGCAGTGTGTCCGAACGTTGAACCAGCAACGGGGCTCGAACGCACCTGCAGTCTCTCCCACACCTTCTTCTTTGGGTTCAATTTTTCATCCGCTTTCCCCGACTCGTAGCCCTCCACGAAGACCCGATCCCCCGGCGAAGAACCCTCTGGAGGGTCCAGGGGCTCCACCTTCCTGGGCTCACCTTCTCTGGAAGCAAGAGAAACCGTGGAGTTGTGATGTAAACAAAAACGTGCTGGAATTACAGACGTGCGACCCTTCGTTTTAATGTTTATTAAGAATCTATGTATTAGCCTTTCAAACTGATGAGAAACTCATTATTTTTTACTCAACACAAGCAGTTTACGTGAACTGTGGGAAAATTACGGCACATAATTCTCCTGGTGGCACTTGGTCCGCAAAAATGCTGACAGAACTTAGTTTTCCAACAATAACTGAATCCATTTTATGAGAATGGTATCTTCTGTTGAGCATTAATCACCCAATCCATGTGTGCATAAAGCAACACAATGCTTTGGTTCATTTTTGGGTGCAGAATTCCAAAAAGATCGAAATCTGAAAAAACTAAAACTCCCACTGTAACTAATAAAAAGTAAACAATAACTAATAAAAACTGGCAAACTCACTCCAAAAACCAACTAAAATAAACTGAATTAGACAAAAAGTCACAAAAGAAAAAAAAAAAAACTACAACTAAAGCCCAGAACTCCTTTAACCCTGGACGTGACGGCGTTTTTAGGCTGCCCTGTCAGTTTTAGTCGACTCGCTTACATGGAGGCGCACAACAGCATGGCTTGAGACTCGATCCCTCGCATCTTCTGCGGCTTCAGGTTGCACAGCACCAACACGGCTCTGTCCTGCAGGTCCTCCTGGGAAACGTAGGCCACCAGCCCGCTCACCACGGTCCTGGGCTCCGGCTCCCCCACGTCGATCTTCTCCAGGTACAGCGAGTCGGCGTCCGGATGCTGCGGGTTGCGCGCGTTACAACGTCACAGCTGCAAACCGAGGCTCGTTTCACGGCATGCGGCGACGATCCAAGCCACTAACCTTCTCCACGCTGACGATTTTCCCCACCCTGATGTCCAGTCTGGAGGGCGCCAGCTCGTCGTCGTCCCCTCCGCCGCCTCCGGCTGTCTTAGCGCCTTTTCCTCCTGCTTCTGTGAATCAACCGGATAAAACGAGGTTTTAGCGTGAAGCGTTCGCATGGGACTGTTTTTGTCGCGGTTAAAACGCTGACTTGTCTTGGACGGATCGGGATAAGCTGAGTTGGTGAGCTTGCGGAGCTCTGGAGACTGAAACTTCTTCCTGATTGGCTCCAGGAGCTGATTCAGGGCGACTTCCACCGAGGCCTTCAAGTCTCCGGGATGGATCATCTGAAAATGAGGAAAGCGTTCATCGGGGCTCGTACAATTTACCCACAGGAAAATTCAGGGACTTCCAAGGCAAGTTTTCAAACTTTGCAAATAAAAACAGTACAACTGAACTACAGAAGTTTCAATTCACTATCACATTTACTACTGTTAATAATAATGTCTTGTGATAATGTTCTACAGCAGGGTCGAGGACATGAGTGAAGTTGACCCACCCATCTTTTGTCAAATCAAACGTTTCTGCAGCAAACGCGTTCATTTGTCCTGCCGTCATTTTAAAGATGTTAAAAAATGGTTCCAGAGGTCAACCAGACTCCCCGCCAGAGGTCTGCGTTAACGGAATATTTTCTGTATTTGACCGGGGATTTTTTTTTTAAACGACGGAAAAATTTGAAGCCCGTCGGTCATTTGACAGGTTATAATGAACGCCCCTGATTGGTGCACATGGGCAGACATTATAGACTTTAGATTTCATCGCAGAGCCAACTAAAATCAATCAATAAAAAAATCCTTTTTGAATATCATCTCATGGACACTGAACTAAATGCGTCTTTCTGACCGGGAGCTGACGGCGTGTTGAAGGGTTATGGACCGGATGCTTTGGAGCGTCTGGGTTAGGAAGCGCATTTGGTAGAAACCTTTGGTTGAAACGGCGCGTTTCATTCCAGTCTCCATTACATACAGAACAGAGACAACTAAAGAAAATGCAACGTTGTGTTAATCCATTTATAGTGTAAACAGAGGAGCCGGGAGTTTATCTTGAGGAAATAAATAAAGATAGCAGAAGTTAATTAGCCGGTAACATGCACAGTGCGCTGCACAACCAATGCGGACGCGGCTACGCCACTGAGAAGAATTAAACTCAACTCATCCTGCGGTTTAAACAAATGGAGCTGGAAGACATTACCCTCCTACACCCAGAAGGACCGCGGCGCTCAGAAGCGCGGCAGACATAACATCTGTTTGTTTCGGGGAAGAGAAACCACGCAAAAGAAAATCCTCGTAAAAGCGCAGGCCAAAATAACTTCCAGTAATACCTTCGAAGCAAACATAGCACAAACTTACATTTTTTTGCTGCACAAACGTAGCAGAAGTCACAGAGTTTTGTTTGATTTTGTAAATGTGGAGGGGCCGGTTTCACCTCTGGAAAGATTTTTATTAAAATATTTCAAATGAAAGCGGTACAAACCAGAATTTCTGCTGCACAAACATAGCAGAGTTGACAAGACGCTGATTTTGTTTAATTTGGGTAAGGCGGGGGTTGACCTTTTGACCTTTAAGCTTCAAAACAAAAGCATAAAAGTGAAAGGCTGGTCGACCTTCCGTGACCTCTGGTAATGTTTATTAATATCCTCGAAACAAAGCGCCAATGACTGACGCCGTTTTATTATTTGAAGAGGATGGGGGCCGATGGGAACGACCTCAATCAGGTGGGACAAGGTCAACTAAAATACAACAACATGTTGTCTAACATAAAATCATTTTGGTGATTGGTCTGATTTAACTTCAGACAATAAGATTTCTTTTTTTTTTTTTTACGTGGAAATACCTAGTTTCAACTGTAAATAACAATTTCCAAATTTGGACTTTTTTAAAAAAAAAAAAAAAAACCTGTTTGAACTTGTAGTTTGAAAGTCAAGCACTCTCCAGACCTTGAAAACCCCTCATTGAAATTCAAGCCTTTTCCAGGATTTCCAGCACGCTGCTTACTAGCAGACGGGATCAGATAAATGTAGCTTTACCTCTCCTTCAAAATCCTTCTCCACCTCTTCAAAGTCCGCGTAAACCTTGTCTCCGCCCCATTTTGGATCCCGCTTGATGGAGAATTCTGAAAAGCAAATCAAGTCAGGCTGTGAAGACGACGTTCACAACAACACTGAAAACAAAAAAGAGAAAGAAATTAATCAGCTTTCTAACCTCCTTGGAGAGGAAAGAGGACGTATTTAACAAAAGAGAGGACGCCGTTGTTGTGGATGTTTCCCGGCTCGCAGAAAGCCTTCTTCAGCTTCTTCTTCACGTCTTCTTTGGAGTCCAGCAGGTCGATCTTGGACTCCTACGCGCACGTGTCGGATATCAGCGTAAAGGCTGGCAGGAAACGTTTCAACAGAGTGTTTGAACAGAGCCTTACTTCCTCTGAGGAGCTCATTTTAGCCCCCGTCAGTCCTGGAACCATTGGGTTCATCAGATGTGATCGTTTTGCATAACCAAGAGAGGGAAGGTACTGGGAAAAAAGGAGCAAAATCGGAGCTTATTTGGACATATTCTAACATCTTGTATAAATTCATTCCATCCTAGTTGAGCTGAGTTTTACCTTCTCAGCCAGAGTGAAGATCTTCCTCTGGTCAACTCCTCCGAACTGGGCGTCAACTTTCAGATACTCCTCGTCTAAAGCCTTAGAAAATTGTCAACAGTTTAACTAAATACTCAAAGACACTAATACTCAGATATTGGTACCGATGCCAATATCTGAGGTTTGGCATCGGCCGATACCGATCTGATACAGAAACTGTATCAGAGGATGGGGGCCGATGGGAACGACCCGCCTTGTAAATGTATTCAGGCCCTTGAAACTTTATCCAATTTTGTCTTTCATCTTTATTTTCATCATTTTCTCTGCTGAGAAAATTTTTTAAAAATCCCCCCTACAGCATGGTGCTGCCACCACCATGTCTGACCATAGAGATGGTGTAAGAAGGGGGCCGAATACAAAAGCATTCCACTCTTCTTACTATTTTCTTTGTCACCATTTTTGAGAACCGAGCGTTTATTCTATATTATTCATTTCCGATTCCGATCTGATACAGACAAACAGGGTTGTATTTACTTCTTTTTTTTTTTAACACAGACACAAATGTCCTGAATTACAAATGTAACTGACAACTCTGCACCAGTACAACACACTGAAATACACCAACAGCTTCACAAGCTTGGTCAAACATGTACAATAGAAAACAACTTTAATTTGCTCCATCCGTGAAGTAGAACAGCCAACAAAAATAAGTAATAAAGAAACTGAAACTGAGAAAAATAATAGGTTAACTACCTTGGTCAAACACGTACCGTATTTCCCGGACTATAGAGCGCACCTCACTCTAAGCCGCACGCACAAAGTATTTTTTTTTTTTAAACTGGAAACGTACATATAGAAGCCGCTGGTATCTCCGCCGCTCTCGGTTTTCCACAAAGACGCAGCAGAGGGCTATAAGCCACATGGTGCAAAGCGTGGGAAAAAAATGGCGGCTTATAGTTCGAAAAATACGGTAGTCAAAATTCTTTCAAATGGTTCAGAAAGTGCAATTAGGAATTCTAAATATAAAGATAAATTATAACGCACTCAGAGCGCAAAGAATGCAATGAGATTGACTAGATCTGCCCTTATGGATCATCACAGGTACCCGATCCGAAATGTTTTTAAATATCGGGATCGATAAAGATATTAATATCGGATCGGTGCATCTCTCATTTTGTTCACTCTAAGTCCAGACGAAACAAACTGAAGTTTGTGGAGGAAACAGGACTACATGTGAACAAAAATGAAAAGGCTCTGAATACTTTTACAGCAATCGACCCTCACACCACTAATTATCTGAATCATGATAGTCGCGCTTCGCTATTACCTGCAGTCCAGGATAGAGAAGCCCACTCAGCAGAGGATGCTCCACCTGCTTCACCACTTCAGCTCCAGCCTTCTTGGCGTCATGCTCGGTCACCATGGAGGACAGGCGGTACACGTCCAGGGTGTACTCTCTATCCGACGTCACAGGACAGAAACAAAGTTCAGCTACGAGGCTAAGCGCTAGTTTGGGCGGAGGGCATGTCACTGCTGGGTCAAACTGACCGGCCCAGCTGGAAATCGGTGCCTTTGATGAAGCGCAGCTTCTCCAGAGGAACGCCGATGCTCTCCAGCATGGCCTTGATCACCTGCTCGTAGTACTTCACCCGGAGCTCCAGCAGCTCCCAGGGAGCCTTCATGTTGTCAAGGTAAGCGTGCAAGTCTGCGAACAGGATCGTGACCTGAGGATCGGAAGAGACGGCAGAACGTGAACATGAGAAAAATATTAGACGTCCAGTATGGAAGTTATATTGAGCTCATTTCAATGTATCATGTGATTAATGGCTTAACTGGGATTCTAATGGCACAACCTGGCAGGTGTTACAACTGATGGGACAAATTTGGTACTTTTGAAGATAATGTGAGACAAAATGACTGAAGTTAATCCAGAAAAAAAAAATATATATATATCTTTTGCCTCGCTTCATTTATCAGGAGATGTTGTGGGGAACAACAAAGCCACGTTGTTGACGGTGTAACTAAAACTCTTAATTTCACTTTCAGTTTGTTTCACTGTTCAATAGGCCTGTAGCAGTAAGAAATAAATCAATTAATGGCATGATGAATTAAGATGAGCTCAATCATTTCCATTTGATTTATCGTTTTTCTCTTTTTCTACCAAAATCTGGATGATAGAAGTCTTCAGTTCGGCGCTTTGGTTTCAACTAAGCCCCCCCTTTTTTTTTTTTTGAAGGACAATTTCTTCATAATTCACTTTATTTGTTTATTCATTTTGGATATTTCAAAACGTCTTCCGGTGCCTGTGTTAAATGTTCTCTAGATTTTAAATGGATCTTTTGAGAGTGTGCTCCGGCATCATTACTTCTTGGAAATGTTCATCACGACGCAAAAGCTGTCGTCGTGGCAGGCCTGACGTAAAACACAAAACAACGAGAGCACAAAGTTGAAGCTGAAATGAATGTGAAAGTTTTCGCTTGCCCCCACCTCGCAGCCGGCCCGCAGGAAGTCGGCTATCTTCGACATGGGAACAAAGTAAGCCACGTGCGGCTTGCCGGTGGTCGCCGTGCCCCAGTACACCTTCAGCTCCCTCTCCTGAAGGACCTGCTTCAGCTTCTCCTCACCGAGGACCTCCTGCAACGCGACCCGAGCAGAGGCATCACGACGCCGGCTGGCGGGAAGGGAGGCTTCGCGTGAGGTTGTTGCTCACCTGCAGGTTCCTGGTGATGAGGTTGAACTTCTCCTCCGGACCGAGCTGACCTGCCATGATGCCGGGGGGCCTCGTGACACAAGAAGCTGTCGGTTCATATGGTCAAGAGTTATCACTACTGCGTAGTAACAGCACTGGGAACACTGGGAACGATGACGCGCGCCTTAAACAAAACCTCGACCTCCTAAATATTCACGGAAGCACTCGTTTTTATGTCATATTTCATTTTTATTAGCTTCAATAAATCAGCGAGCTCCACTTTTACATTTAATACAAGTCGGTGAAATACTGAATGAATGAATTCGGAAGCTAAGACTTCATCTAGTTAGCAACAAAACCATGTGAAGCTAAAGTTACCGAGGCGGTGGCCCCGGACGATGCTATCTGTTCAGCTAACGTTAGCTTCACTTGCTATACATCCGTGTTAGTTTGCTTTTAAGATACAATCCTGAAAGCTGACCGCTCACCTGTAACCTGGTGCTCACAAAACGAGTCTCGGAGAAGAGAAACTGCCGCCCGAGTGGAACCTGTCAGCAGGTTGCATCAGCGGCAGCCTCGGCTCTGGGACCACTCCAGGGGAAAGCAATCGAGTGCAGAGAGCAGAGAATCAAAATCCGAATAACTTTATTGGCCAAGATGAAATGGAAAAACCAGACATTTTCGACGTCGGTTTTCAAGCGCTCACAGCGTGCATACTTAAAAGTATAAATATATAAACTTTAGGTTAAATAAAGTAGCCATAAAGAAACAATGTGTAGATATATTTGCCAAATTTTCTCGTTTGTTTTATAGATTCAGAAACAAGTGTTGATGTGACAGTGCAAAAAAAAAAAAAAAAAAAGCCTACTTTGGTGATTGTGTTCATCAAAGAGACGGTATGGGACAAGAAACTGCTTCTGTGGCGGCTGATAATTTTTTTTCTTTTGCAAATATCCCTCCATAATAGAGTCAACCTGATGGTAAAAGTTTAAACAGTTTGTGATCAGAATGTGTGGGGTCTGCAATTTTTTTTTTGCTGACCTGAACAAATATTTAAAAACTATTGTCCTGTCTTGTACCTCAAAAATATTACTTAATATTCAGAACCCCCATCCTCTGATCCCAAAACCTTGGCTCAGCCGCAACCTAACTGCCTGCAACTCAAGACTTAAAAAGTGTGGAAAAATATCTTTAAAATCACAATGAATCAATTACAGAAAAAAAAAAAAAAAGTCATATTTTTGTTGACTTAGAAAAATCCTTTATACACTTTAGAGGTGGCAGCTTAAAGTCCAGAACATTGACGTTCAGATCTTAGAACGTATAAGCTGCTTTCAAAACAGAGGGGGGGGGGGGGGGGGGGAGAATATTAATTTTAGGGAAATAAACACATCTTTTAGCTGCACGTCGCATTTCTGTACACAGTACAAAGGCAGAAATAAAGAAATGGATAATTAAACACACTTGAATGAAAATTACAACGATGAAAACCTGTAATGGCAACTAACAAAACATAAACATGACGTACAGAGAGTAGTACTGACTAATGTATGTTACATAGTATGAAACAGAACAATCGGCTGTGTTACAGACAGATGGGTAGATAGATGTTGACTAAAAAAGGAAAAAAAAAATATTGTAGCCATTTTTTCCTTATAGTGCATACACTGCACAACATAAGGCAGGTGGAGGGCATCTAATCTACATGAACTAGAACGGACAAAAAAAACAATAGTCTTTAGAGATTCATCTGTTGGACCACTTTTTCTCCTTCAAGTGTTCTTACGCCCTCTGACTGAAGGGCACCCTGGCAGAGAGCCATAACTCTGGCCGTAAACTGTAAACACTGTTTGTGGTCCAGTAGCTTACTCACAAAATGTACTGCTAGTCTTCTACTTGCAATGAAAACAGAAAGTAAACATGACATAGATATGTAACTCTTTAACTGAAGGTTTCATACTTTAAGCTTATGAACGACATTCTGAACCAGAAATAACTTTCTTACGTTTCTATCTCATAATTTAAAAAAAAAAAAAGTGACCAAGAAAACACCGTGGTGCCACTCTTCAGTTCACAGCCAACAAGCTCCGCTTTTTAGTGAGTTCAAGTCGGAGCACCAGGATCAGCCGTACTGCTCAGTCAGAGGTCGGGCTCCAGTCGGGGAAGCACCGGGAGGATGAGGTTCCCGAACGAGGAGTCCTGGGTGATGAAGAAGCCGGAGGAGTGGACGTGAGCGTGCTGCAGGGCGGCCTTCTGCTGGGCGGCGATGTGCTGCTGCTCCGCGCTGTCCCTCGCCTCCTTCAGGCTGCTCCGGCCCGAGAGCGGGATGTTGGCTCCGGGGCTGTTCATGGACTGGCCCTGCATCAGCCGCCGCTTCTCCTTGTCCAGTTCCGCCAGGATGGCCACTCGGGTTTTGTTCTGGAAGCCCTGTCCGGGAGGGTTGGCGGCCATTACGGCTTAATAACAAACCAACGAACGGAGCTGAAGAGGATTAAGTTCCCTTTAGGTGTCCTTATTCGGGGTATATGTTTTGGTGGGATACCTTCCGCTTTGTGGGTTAAACTTTGTAAATAAATTTTATAGCTTTTTGTTGGTTAATTACGAGAACGGAAGCGCTTCCGGTTTGAGGGCTGGTTTTCACAATAAAATAAAACGCATCGTCAATATTGTTGAAAAACAGCTTAAAGCTATGTCTGTTTTTACCATCTATTTGACGCATTTTTATTATTTTATTTTATTATATATGTAGTGACATTACAAACAACATGCCACAGTGTAGTATGAGATTTTATGTCAGATCAATGCAAAGTAGGGCATAATAAGCAGATGGAAAATGATACGGATTTTTCTATTTGCGATAAACCTCTAAAAAGTGTGGCACACATTTGTGTTTACCATTTTGAAAAGTGTAACAGGTTAGCACAATTTAGCTAAACATCATTTTTTAATTTTCTTTTTGCCAATGTTCTGTTTTATACCGCGCCAACACTAGGTGGCAGTATGCGCTAGCTTGAAGACGTCGTCGGTTTGTAATATTGAAAATATTAAACACATCAAGTTCAACCCTTTAATGTAGAATTTCAAGGTTTCATTAACGTAAAAAAAAAATTCTTTTAACCGGATTTACTGCTGATATTTTATGAATATTAAGCCCAGCCGATTCTAAATAAGTTTGATCAAAAATTGAACCTATTACAGTAAATTCTCTCTGTAATTTACTGTAATCGGTTTACAGTAAATTACCCTAACCCATAAAAGAAGAGTCCGCCATTATCTTATACCTACACATAATACCTAATGTGTAGGTGTAAGTGAAACCTACGTATTATACAGATTCATCACAGTACTACATTAAGCATTTGTTCCTATTAATATTAAAAATGTGTTAGAAAATCATATTACATGTGCAATGTGAAAAATTGCACATGCAATATGCAATGCTTGTGTTACATAGAGTGTATTTTGCATGAATTGGGGGAAAAAAGTCATTTTCATTCCACTTTATCATGTTTTATTATTTCCTTCCATCACAGTATTCTTTGTTTCCTTAAATAACTACAGTACAGTGTACAGAAATCCATTCACTTGCAAACAAATATCAGATCTATTTACATGTTTACGTACAATATTTACACATGAACAGGAGGAGTCGCCGCCGAGGCCTGCGTGTCCCCAATGCGGGACTAAAGCGCACACATTTTGTCAACAGCCTCGGTCATGAGACGCACGAGTAAAAACACTACGCAGAACCAAACATTTACAGGATGTACAATAACTACAATTTCAGTGAGTGACGATGGCACGTACAGTATCGTTCGGAAGAGATGGAGGAAGAGGTTAATGCATTCAAAAGAAAATGTTTTAAAAATCACTATGGCAACTTGGTTGTCACGTTCAAGATGTAACAGTATGTATAACATATGACACGACATATACACATTTCCATACCGGTAGATATGAAACATGTCAGTCCTCGAGTTTTGTTTTTTTTTCACTTTTGGAGAACTGAGGCGATCACAAAGTGTCCTGGTTGTTTCAATAAACAATATTTAAAGATTCAAGGAAAAAAAAAAACACACACTCACTGCTCTGTCTTTTACACTCATTTTTCCAATCAAAACTGTGTGTGTTCCCTTTTTTTAAATACATACAGTGTTGTAGAAGAGGTAAGAGTAGCAATAGAAAAAAAAAAAAAAGTCCACACACTCCTGTTGTAACGGCAGGAATTTACGATGTAAAGGTGAATCGTTTCAAAATCTTATCCGGCACATTTTCTGTCTTTCTTTTTTCTTTTACTGCCGTTTTAACAGGAGCGTACAAACTTTTTATTTACTGTAAGATTGTAGTAATGGCAGCATCCACTGAAAGATGCACGGGTCACATAAAAAAAAATTTTTTTTAAACTGAACAAAAAGCTCTGCAGCTTCTGTTAGCGCGACTGTACAGAACCTTAAATAGGTTTTAAATGCTGCAAGGAGGAGGACTGTGAAAATCACATTAATAAATATTTAAATTAATATTTAAACATATGTGCTAGCTGTCGTCAAGGTTTCGCTCCAGGCTTCCAGGAATTAAAGCGTTAAGAAATGACGCGGTCATCAGCAGCTGTTATAAATTAAAAAAAAACAAAACAAAAACTGTTGACTGGAGAAACTGTGCAGTTTTTCTTTGTCTGTGCGCACACTCGCTGCGCTCACGCGACGCGAACGTTTGATCCGCTTTTGTAAACTACAATGAGATATTCAGTGAGCGATTGGCACTCGTCGTCGGTTTGTGTTTTGTTTTTTCAAATTTTGCCTCTGCAATATGAGTGAAATTCAGGCAAAAAAAACCACAAAATGACAAAATGGCAGCTTCTTCCGATGTTTGAAAGTCTACTGTGACGTTATTTCCAGCGCAGTGCTAAAGGTCGTTACTGTTCAGTGTCGCACGTACAAAAGCACCATTAATGCAAAGTTTACCCCTCCCGCCCTCCTTCTTTTTTTACTTTTTTTTTTTGTGCAATTTCATTTAGAGACCAACCTTTAAAAGGAAAAAAAAGTTTCTCACTTTGTACTCGATAGTAGCATGTCGTACAAAAAGGTAAGGCTTGGCGAGGCGTCGAAAGTCACACCAGGAAAACATCGCGGAGATAAAAAAAAAAAAAATTTAAAATGGAGGAGCGGGATGTTTTGGGAAAGGCCAGCGCGGCTCATACGGTTTGTACTTGGATCCTCAGCAGCAGCAGCAGCAGCAGCAGCGTTGGTCGGACGATGCGGTTTCTGTGCGATCCTACGGGCACAGAAAGGTCCGGGTCCTGGTCCGTTGGTCCCGCCCAGTGCAAAATGTCAGCCGGCCAACAGATTGGTCCGGACGTTGCTTCCAGAAGACGCGCTAGATCATTTCCGTCACCTCCGTGGAGTCCGACTCCGAGTCCGCCTCGTCCCTGCAGCGGGAGGAGAATTGTTTTTGTTCAAGCGTGTTGAAATGATGACACGTTTTAGGGACGCACTGATGTGAACATTTGGGCTGACGTCGATATCTACCAATATTTTAAATACAGTTTCGACACTTTTTGGGGGGAAAAAAAAAAAAAAAAACAGACATGATAAAAAAAAAAAATCTGTTGTTGGTATTTATCAGACCGATACAAATATGTTAAAAAAAAAAAAAAAAAAACAACTAATATCAGCAGACAACGGTGTTAGAGTTGTCGTATTGTTCATCCTTGGAAAATTATTTAGTATCTTTAGATAAAAATAGAGAACAGTTTCCATGGCAACTGTCCAAGACATCTTACCTCAGCTCTTGTAGGATCTTGCGGTTGCCCTGCCTCCTCTCCTCGGTGATGGGGTACGTGTACAGGATTCCCAGGCCGATGAAGATGAGGGCGATGGGGGCGGCCGAAACCAACAGCTTCAAGGTCAGGTCCACTTCCTTAGGCTGGGAGCAACCTCTGGTGATGTATCCAGCAAAGCTAAAAACGGGTAACAAAAAAAACGGTTATGCATCGGAAACAAACCTTCGCAGCGAATCAACTGAATCAGAGGAGTGAAGAGCAGAAAGTTAGCTGCTCTTTGGGATTTGGCTGATCTGACTGGATTTAGACTTTTGATTAGAAACCGACGCATCTCCCTTGAAGGCCTGGCAGAGTCGCTATGCTTTCACCATACCATCGTTTTCTCACATTCAATTTTCTGGATTTTTTTTAAAACTCTGTGTGTTTTCTGCACATTTTCTGAAAAATTACCTGATTTCACTCTATTTTTATTGCCACAAATCAAGAAACGACAATGACTGGGGCGCTTCTTAATCGTCAGGGACGCAAAGGCATATTTCGCTCTTTTTGGCATCTGGACAAATTTCGATGCGTCAAAATCAGAGGTGCACAGACGAATCGGCCCAGATTTCCTTCGTCTTGGGATACTACAAAAAAATAAAAAATAAAAATAAAAACTGATCTTATCCACCTCCAAAGTCTGAAAATAAACCATGTCTGGTTAACAATCACCACCTTCACTTTTGCCAACTTTTTAGGCCAAGAAAAAAAAAAAAAGAATATCTGTGTTATGGTGATCGGCCAGAAAACTCCAATCGGTGCACCGCTACTTGTACTCTGTAATAATATTTATAAAATCTGGATGGACTTTAATCCAAATCCTTTAAATCACACCTTCACTTCACACACAGAAAACATATTTTTCAACGCAGCAAACTGTAAAAATCAACTTAAAAACCTTTATATCCTTAAGCAAGTCAGACTAAGAGTTTCATTTTTAGACATTCGAAAAGAAGTTCTCCAGTTTCCAATTTTCCACATTTAAAAATAATCTAATCATATTCCATTATTTTTAGGAATGCAGGAGAACCGTGACGTTTTAAAAGCATTTATGTCATGCTGTTTCTAGTTAGACTGTTTGGTTCAAGTTGGGGAAAAAAAAAAAAAAAGAAAACATGGGGGGGGGGAATGTCCCAAAAGTGACTCCGTATATTTTAGTTTGCATTTTGTAAATCCAAGCCTGTGCCTGGTCCAGAATAGTTTAGAATGTGCAGTTGTTTTTTTTGTTTGTTTGTTTTTTTGAGTGTGAGCTCTTACTCTAAACTCAGCGTGGAAACGCCGAGCGAGATGCCAGAGGCGAACTTGGTGAAGAAAACGTAGAAGGAATAAAAGATGGCTTCGTGTCCCGTGGAGTCCGGGTTCTGGACCTGGAAATCGTCGACGACGTCGGGCAGCATGGACCTGAGGAGGAGGAGAACAAAAACCCGGTTCGTAAAAGCTGCCCGCAAAGTGCCAGAATAAAAAAAAATCCAGATCAGGGGTTAGCGTTGGGAGGTTTTACCAGGGCAGCAGGAAGGCTGCAGCCACCGCCACGCCGGAGGCAAAAGACACGAAGTAGGTGATGATGAGGTTTCTCGGTACGCACACCACCATGATCATGAAGGGAACGGCAGACTGTGAGGAAGAAGGGGAAAAAAATAAATAATCACAGGGTTAATCAGAATTCCAAAATTTTACTAGCAACACCAGATCTGGAGAGGAAGCGCAGCTTTACCAAGGATCCGACGTAAGCTGCCATTTTCTTCCCGAAGCGAGTCAGGAACCACTGCCAGAACGGGATGGCCAGCGTAGCGGAGACCTGCACAGGGAGGAAAAGAAAGAAAGAAAGAAAGAAAAACATCAATATATTTGCAAATAAGAGCTCAACATTCCAACTGATGGCCCTTCAGTTGTGTCCCTGCCGCTATTTTACCAGAAACGCCCAATATAATAAGGCTCCAACGAAAGCAAATATGAGCCGCTTTCTGACCCAGCTGGACATCTTCATGAGTGAGCAGGAAAAAAAAAAAAAAGGTCATTGTGCAGGAGTAGTTTTCCACCATGTTTTTGGGGTTTTATCTGCTTCTTCCAGAGGAATCAAACACACTTGTCAGCCACCTAGGTTTTTATCATGTAAACATGCCGACCCAAGTCAATTCAAGCTAAATTAAAACTTTTTTTTTTTTTTTTTTTTTTAAATGCTGAAAGTCACAGTGGAATCTTCTGGAGAAGAATCCAAAAAGCCCCCAATTAAAAATGCTAAATAATTTTATAGTAAAGCCTTCATTTTTTTGGTATTTTAAACAAGTATATCGTCATGAAACGAAGTCCTCGCCGTCTTTAGCAAAGCTTAATGACAGACTGCCTAAGTCTGTTGAGAAAAAAAACAACAAAAAAACATGGCTAATTAACAAAACAAACTGTTGCAGTGGACATTTCTCACTTAAGAATATCTCATCTCAAAAAACGCATATAAAAATAATTAAGGGAAGTGTTTATCGGCATCGACTCCATTTGCTGGTGGATCAAATTTGCAGACAAATAAACCGACTCCAAGGGCCACAAACGGCCCTCGGCCCTCAGTTTGGACACCAGTGCTATAGAAAATCCATTGTGAAACTTTGAATAGAAGATCTACGTCCAATTTGAGTAACTCTGAATGTTGCAGTGAAGAAATGACAATAAGTATTAGTTGGTTTTTTTTAAATGTCTGGCCATGTCACAACCAGAATGATGTGAATATTTTTTCCAAGACATGAACGTCCCGACTCTGTAATCCCGTCGGATTAGCCAGACATTTTCACTAAAATGAAAAGGTAGGGATTAGGACGTCTTAGTGCTGATTATGGAAAATTTCATGTGGGGTTAGTTTATCTTTTTTTTTTTTTTGGTTTTCAAAAAAAAAAAAAAAAAGAAAATTTCGCTTCACTAAATGTAATGTACTTACATTAAAGTGGCTTTGTAATCCTTTCCATAAAGTAAAAGCTTAAAGTAATCTTTTCGCCCTCGCTGACCTGGACTCGTTTGGCCCCGCCGCTTGTGATGTCAAATTAAAAGGTCGGGATCCGCCGACTCGATTCTCAGGTTTATATCAAACCGGGGGAACAAAGGCGAGAGAAGAATGTGGCTCCCTGACCGTCTGTGGGAACGGCGCGGCATTCAGAGGCAGAGGCGCCTTGAGTTACAGAAAGGTCCAGCCAGGAGAAACTGTTTTATGTCCAACCACAGAGCCGGCCTTGTACTGGACACGATTTATGTCCTCGCCTCGGGCAGGGAGAGCTTTTTGTTCCGCGAGAAACGGACCCGTCGCGGGTTCTGTCCCGTCTGAAAACGCCACCTGTCCGTGTGAAGGCGTGCGAGCGCTCACCATGATGACCAGCAGGATGTTGTGGAAGTCCTTCCTGAATCCCAACGTGGCGCTGCAGAAGAGAGCGAAGTTTCCCTCCAGGAGCTGAAAAAAAAAAAAAAGAAACAATGCTCGCTAAGTCACGTTTTTATAAAAAACACACTTGTGTCTGTGATGGCGTGTAGCATGATGAATAAATCCAAATATGTTTGTAATAGAATAATATGAAAAGTTTAAACCCCTTGTATTAAAATGTCAACAAGTCAATTCATTCGAGAACTTTTTTCCTCCTTTAATTTGACTTTTAACCAAAACAAAACAAAACCAGCTTTTTAACTTTTTAAAAAATTTGTCTTATGCTGCTTCAGACTACCAATTCTGATTTTTTTTTTTTTTTTCTGTCTGAAAAGTCACTAAATATAGCGACATGGTTGCTAAGTTGGCAACAGCGACTGGAATGTTTTGCCAGTATCCCAAAATTAGGAAAATCAGAACCATATTTACAGTTTTATAACTCCAAAAAGTACAACTACAACCTCACATCGTGAAGCATGGTGTTGGCAGCATTATGCTTTGGGCTATTGCGATGTCCAGCTGGCTGTAGTAAACTTGAGAACATTTCTAACATTTCTCTTGCACCAAGAGGAATCAAGTTGCAGCATGACAGCAACCTGATCCAAATCGATTCACACGTTCGGGCGTGGAGACTTTTACTTTTGTGTGCGATGTGACGAGGTGGAAAAGGTTCTGAAATGATTTGTTCCCCCCCCCCTGGGTTTTTCACGTGGGTTGGTACGCACCATGAAAGCCAGCGAGGTGAAGAGGAAGCCCATGACCAGCTTGGCGTACGGCCCGTACCCCATCACCATCTTGATGCCCTGTAGGAAGGGCATCGGCTTCGATTTGATCCCCACAGCCTCTGAAAAACACACAAAGTAAAACAGCATTCAGTAAAACATTACTAATTGAATCTGATGCCTACGTCAGAAATCACCCTCTCTCTGATTCTTCACGCATTTTTCCCCCACATCAAGCCGTCTTCAAAGCTCATCACTTACTGGACAAACCCGCTTTGTGAGGCTCTTTACGCCTCACAAGGCTTTCAGTTTAAAACCACAGCTGGCTGAGCCCTTGTTCTCACGTGCGAGTCAGCCCACAGAGTCAGGCCACATTCGAGGCTTCCTATTGGCCAATCAGCTGATGTGACCGAGCGAGAGCTGATGTGAACGGAGTCGGCGCTCACCGTGTTCCCTCACGCCGCAGAACAGGACGACGGCGCACAGGATGTACATGGAGCAGATGACGGCGGACGCGATCATGTACGCGTTCCTCTACAACAGCAAGAGAAGAAGAGGAAATAAAGAAAAATGTTTGAGGATATTCGTCATTTCCAACCCAAATTTCACTTTGACTTCTGTTAAAGATTAAAAAAATTTAAAAAAAACGTAAGAAAAAAAAAAAAAAGTGTAAAGAGTATTTGTTTACCGTGTGCTGCAGGGAATGGTCGGAGATGTTGTGGCTCGGGGGAATGGAGGAGTTGGAGGACAGGCAGGGGGCGTGAGCGTTGCCCACGATCTGACCCTGGATGGCCGTGCCGAGGACGGTGCCCAGAACCTCCACCGTCATCCCTGATGGGACCAGCAGAACGCATCACGTCAGGCCACCAGAAGGAAAATCTGTTTTGTTTTTTTTAAGAGTTGAATAAAACGTTTCCCGCGTGATGAGGTCGGACTTACTGTACGCCGTAGCGGAGTCCCTCTCCTTCTGCTCGGAGGTGATGAACATGGTGAGGGCAGAGTATGGCACATGGAAGCACTGGGGGGAGAAAAAAAAAGATCAAATTGATGTTTATGACTCAAAAAAAAAGAAGTATACTTCAACTTTCTTTGAAACAAAATTTTGGACAAAATTTGAGGAGGGGGCTACAATATGAGCTGAGCAAATTATTTACCAGCTTCTTTAGTGTTGCCTTCTAACAACACTAATCAGGTGTTATTAGAAACCTTCAGGGTTTCTGCAGGTTTCATCAATTCAAATATTAGACTTTTTTATACCATTAAAAGTGGCTGCGTTTCCGTTACAAATGTGCACAAGTCTTCGTCGATGTTACGCCAACGTCGAAAACGCACAATGTCGCAATTGCGGCGTTTCCAATCACATAAGAAGCGCAATTAGACTCATACGTGAAAAAGTTTGTTGATGTGTTAAGTCGTCAAAATAAAAATACGCCTCAGCATCTTCCTCCTACCACTTCCTGTTGTCTTCTTTGTATTTTCCACCAGTAGTAACATCTGGCTGTTGATCAAAGGTGCGAAAAGAGTGATTCAACTTTTTTGATACAACCGAAAAACTACCTCATCTTAGCGCAAAATGTTTTTAATCAAAACAGCTAGTTTTTTTTTATGTTGTTGTTGTTTTCAACAACAAGGAAATGTATTTTCGTACTTCCAATTTGCGCAGTAATATGGTCATTGGAAATGCAGCTAGTGAAATTTAAGACCTATATTATGACAGAAATTTGCAGAAGAAATTGCATATTTTGCAATGTTCTCTAACCCCCTTAGTGACAAGCCTTTTTTCACTTAACCATGAGAGACATACAAAAAGACTAAGTTAGCAAAGTTTTTAGCAGCTAGTTAGCGTTAGCCTCAACCGCCTCGAGCTGTTTGGTCACAACTCAAACTTTTGCCTGACAGAAAAAACAACAACAACAAAAAACCTGCTTCATGTAATATACAAGAATGACAAATATTAAGACCCGTGATTAATACATCTAAGGCCAACTTACTTTTTAAAACTGAATTTAAGACATTTTAAGGCTTTACCCTTAGATACACTACTGACTTTTTAAGGATGCGCCGACACACTATCCCTCAAATGACGAGGATTAAAACTTGGAAAACGTTCCAGACACGAAACGTCTGGAATGTCGAGGTCATTGACGGAACATTTCCTGCTCCATTTGGAGAGAGAAAAAGGTGAGTGTAGATTGCTCAATTCCTTCCTCCTTCCTTCTAAATCTGCAGCCCCGCCCCTCTCCGTGTTGAGCCACACCTGTCTTCTACGTCTGCTTTACGGAACAGGAAGCGGGCTGCTCATCCTGCTCGCTTAGAAATGCCTGAGGCCTTACCAAGCTTTGACATGAAGTCAAACGCACACATAAGCATAATATGTTCCAAAGTCATTGTACTGAAATAACAACATGCCCTCCTAATACAATGGGGTGATGACAGATTGACAGATACTTTAGTGGGGGTTTGTGTGTATATATATTTGGGTCAGGGTCTGTAATTCTGACCCTGTAAGTAGTGTAGAAAAAGAATAAACAAAGACATTCAAAACACACAAAGTTCAGGACTCTGATCTGGGTTTGATACTTACTGTCTGCAGGGTCTGGAAGATGCAGTAGAAGAAAATGTACCAGATGACTTTGCCGTGTTCAAAGGGGGGGACGTACCATATGAGGAAATAAGACATCACGGCAAAAGGCGTGGACAGTAAGATCCTGCAGATGGACGAAAAGAGAGAACAACATCAGAGACTGAAGATGAGACGAAGCAGAAAAACACATTTATTTATTTCAAACAGATGATAAAAAGTAAGAACAGAAAACTAAGTTAAATAGTCTTGAATTTTACACACTTTAATTGAAAAGGAGCAGGCAGAAGAGCAAAGATCTTGTGATTTCCTTTTTGGACAGCTTTTTCTTTAAGCTGGCTTCTATTCGTACTTTGTTTGAGCTCATAGTTTAATCACTTCCATAGATCTACCGCACACACTGATATACAGACACTCTTGTTGGTTGTTCTGGTACATCTCTTTTTTTTTTATTTCCTTCTCTTAAATTATAACTCCACTCTCTGTCACTAAACAATTTTTGAATATTGTGTGGGAGTTGATAGTTTCTTACTGTGAACATAAATGGTAGCGTTTTGAGTTTTACACGCCGCTGAATTTCAGTATATCTGATTTAAAAAAATAAATAAAAATGGATTTGTGCCAACAGCGCTGATAGTTATGCATGGTGATGTTAGAGGCCCTAATCATGGCCAATCATTGAAAAAGACGATACAGACCCTTTTATTGTTATTTAAAATATTGTTTTGCAATATGTGCTCTCTCACACAGTGTGACGTCACCTCTGCTACTTATATAAACATCAACATACAAGCAGGGGGAAAAAAAGCCTGAAAAAAAATCTACTATTACAGAAGGTTAATGTAAAAACAGAACTGGAAGAACCACCAGAGATTGGACATCAGCTGGTAAGCTCCGACTGGTCTGTCTCTGGTGGTGTGACCTTCAGGTATGGTCTGATCTCCGGGTTACATTTGGTTAAAAAAAGAAGAATGCGGCTACACAACATGTTGTACGGAAGATTTCCTGGATCTTTCTTTCCAGGAAAAAAAAAAGATCCAGGAAATCTCGTTTAAAGAGAAAAAGTGGGCCAACCAGCACTCTTAACACTTGCACTCTCTGGAATGTAACAGAGAAGGAAATGAACTCGTCATTCCGATTGTCTAAAATATCGACGGGAATACCAAAGCAAGATGTGAAGTCATGTGCATGTCAAGACGATCAGTCATTAATGTATATAAACAAAGCGACACGCTCCGATTCCTTCCACGGAGTCGCTGGCGAGGATCCAAACAAATCCTGCCTCTCATTATTTCTAATGTAGCTCTGAGGCACAGTGGGGGGGAGAGGTGGGGTGTGTTTATTTTGCTCTACTTATTGTGTGATGTCATTAACTGGAACCTAGTGAGAAGAGACAGGCAAGTCACGGCGGCATCAAAGATAAATGCATCTCACACAGGATCAAGCATGATGTCTAGTTTTGTTTTTTTGTCCTCAGCAGAAAACACTACTGTATTAATGACATTGTCTTGTATCTTACCAACAGATACAAGACTTTTCAACACTTGCACACCCAGTGACCCTGCAGAACGGAGCCGACAGCTTAGCCTATATTAGCGCTAACCTGATGCCCGCGGCTGGAAGCATATTATTAGCTTTGCTGATTGGGGGGAAACGCCACTTTAACTGACAGACCACTCAACAAGTGACAGCTTTTTAAAAAAAATAACCTGGCCACACAGAACTGCCTGAACTTGTTTTAATTCAGGTTCATATTATTGGTTTAGGGTGTGTCACTGTAGCAATAATTGGCCAAACATTCTGGTTCTCGAGCGGCGGCTTGTTGACTTAATGCTTTAAAGACATTTTAGAAATGTTAAAAGTGCTCATAAATGCCTCAGTGGTGAGGCAGAAAAGCCACTTATTGACCTTCCACAACATTTTATTTATTTTAAAACTTGCTCACTTGTAGCCCTGCTGCAACAGAGAGCCTCATTCTGAAATCTGAACTGGAGTAACCTTCTGGATTCCTCAACCAATCTTTAAAAAAAAAAAAAGAAAAATTCCACAGGTCTGTGAGCTGCTACGCGATTGGCCCAGACAGGTGGTGTGTTCTCAGCTAGACCAATGAGAAGCTGCCTCTATTCCCCCCCGCCTCCCTCACAGCCTTCACAATGGAGCCCGCATCCTCCCGTGTCTCGCGTGCTTCGCTCATCTGTACTACCGAGCCGAGCCGGGGGACAATGTGACCCAACATGCCAACCATTCCTCCTCCACCCACTCCCAGAACATTTCCCCACCCACCTCCTCCTCCTTCTCTTTGCCCCCCAATGACGAAATAAAAAGTGGAGGAAACGCGTCTCGCCTCGTCACGTCAGCATCCTGAGTGACCTGGTTTTAAAACGTGCTTTACGGTTCAGCTAATCATGAGGACGGTTTGTTTTATTCCATCAAAAGTGAAGCGCGGCTGGAAGTTTAGATGCGATTTAAATGTTTTATGAATGAATTGATGCTTGTAGCTCAGGCAGGAAACCTCCACTTAATCTCTTTTTGTCATTACTGAATGAAAGCACAGGCTCTTGTGTATTGAACACCTGAGGGAGAATAATGCATCTCCCTTTAGAGCTCGTTTGAAGATGTTCAGTTGGGACCACCGAGACGTTTCCTTTTTTAATCTTTTCCTCAGCTGGCCCGTTTCCACCCCCTAACAATCACACTGCCATGTGCTGACAGGGAACTGACCAGCTCTTCTATAATCAGACCCTTCGCTGACACCCTGCACCCCCTTCCCCTCGGTGTGTCAAATATGGCCACCAGATATGAGGGCCAAAGTTTGCAGGAGACACTTTTGGACTTCTACAATACACACACACACAAAAAAAATCTACTGAATTTGAAACAGACTCATGCCGTATGACTCAGTGTGATACTATTTACACATTTCATAGTTTATCACCAGAACAAAACAAAGTTTCAAAGTTTGTAACGAGACAAAACGTGAGAAACAAAGGGTACCAACTGGTGTCATGACGTATTAATGCTGTCAGATAACACTTTAGAGTAGGAGTGTGTCAGTAGGGATACTTTCTGAAAAGTACATTGTGTACTTTGTAGGAGAGAGAGAAAAAGAAGGGCAAGTTCTGTATCAGGTGGGAGCAGGGGCGTGCACAGATATTTTTTGGGAGGGTGGCAGGAGCTCAAATGGGGAAAAAAAACAAACAAAAGAGGACTGTCTTAGTTGTATGAAATTTATAAAGGCACAGCTTAAACATCATGTACTTCTACCAATATTCTGTCTGATGCAGATGTTTAATAAAGTTCACCCAAAAAATGTTTTAATCATACTAAAAAAAAATTTAAAAAACAATTTCAAAAGGGCACTTTTTTTTATCTAGAAGAAAAATGGTAGGTAAGAAATACAAAAATTACAAAAAATGTTGGGCAATAAATAATATAGGTTTTTAAATATAGACACAATGTCCTGGGCTACAAATAATAGTAATCTATATATAAAAAAAACAATTTCAGAAGGGCCCATTTTCTTGTCCAGATGAAAAAGGGTATGTAAAGTAGCTGGTGTCCATCTATCCACGATCCTGCATAGGAGTTATATTTGGCAGAACCATGCAAAGGATCTTGCAGTTGGAAGAGTGCGAGAGAACGTTTCTGCAGAAGCTCAATTTGTTTAGGCTCAACACCCAACAGCTTTGTTTGTTGTTCATACCTCCCGAAATCTATTCCGGACTCTTCCAGTGAAATGTTAATCACTCCACTGGATGAATAGGAAGAGAAAATAGAGCAGGAGGAAAGAGAAGACAAATGTGCAAAGCAGTGCAATGAGGAAGAGGCAGATTATGCATCATAGTAACCTCTCTCCTAACGATGACTCAGGCACTTCAAGCCCCGCCCCCAAACAATGACACGTGTCCAGTCTGGCTGGAAATCTTCCATTCACTTACTGGGCCGCTCCTCCACTCCAGTAAGCTGCTTCAGTACCAAATATGTGATAACAAGTGAAGTTATGTAACTGGGCCTCATCAGAAGGGGCCCGGTTGCATTTGGCAGAGCCCCAACTTCCACAGAGGTCTACCGAAAAGTCTCAGCAGGAGAAGCATAGTGTCGTATAAAAAACAAAAACAGGCGTACCAGGGCATCATCCGTCCGAAACGAGTCCACGGGCTCCGGGAGACCAGAAAGCCCACCGTGGGGTCCGTCACGGCGTCCCACGCTCGGCCGACGAACAGGATGATTGAGGCGTAGAAGGGATCCAACTGCAAGGAAGAAACTGTCAGCACTTTCAGTGTAGATGTTTTACAGGTACTGTAAAGGTTCCAGGTCAGATGAAAACATCTCAAACTGCTCCTGTAAAGTTGAACAGCAGCAGTAAAACAGTAAAAAATATATATATATATCTGTAAACTTTATAAGGCAACAGTTAGCAGGCGAAGGAGGCCTTTCGACTCCTGACTGAACGATCTGCGCCACGCCGTGTCACCCAAAGGGGGCCCCGTAACGAGCCGCCTTGGACGGCCGACAAAGACAAAACCCAGCAACGCCTCGGGCTCAACGGGGGCTTATTGTGGCCCGAGCCATCAGATTAGTGAAAGAGTGAAAGAGCCCATTAAACTAAGACCCTCCTCATTGGCCTGGCTTTGTTCCCCACCTCCAAAATATTTATAGAACAAGCACCCCACACATTAATCCTTTCAGATACAGTAGAGCCTAATCACAAAGCCAATAATGTCAGCAGGTTAGAAACTTTTTCATCTAGTTACAATCCCCGTCGTATTACGAACAGACTTTCTTTTTAAACTGTGAGGTTTTAGGTCACTTACCTGAGCTACGTCGAGTAGGTAGAGCTGCAGGAAGAAGCCCAGAGCACATCCTGTGATCTGGTAGGGCGCGCCGCCGATTGCATAGCAGATCTTGTTGCAGACCGACAACCTGGTCCTCTGCTCATGCTGGGGAGGGAAAAACAAACAAACAAACAAAAAAAGAGGCTTGATTAACCCAGTGAACACTTTTTGTGAAAAAGTATTTGAGTCTTTGTGTGCAGCAACAAGTTGGGAAGAGCTGCTCCAGCATTTTCTCCGTGATTCTTTGACTTATAGGTGGTAGTTTTGAATCCAGCAGAAAATTAAAGCTGTGAAAAATATACAGGAACGATTCTGCTGCTTTGATTTCAATGGTTCCTTATGCATAACAATGTGAAGGTGTTTCTACTTCTACTATTTTTTTGGTCTGCCATTAACAGAAATGTAAATATTGTTTATCCATTTCTATACTAGTTTTGTCTTTATTTCCGGAGTTGTGCGTTTTTTGTTTTCCTTTTATGGCATGTGAATGGAAAAGTTACTAAATTACCGAAAAAAGTAAAAATTATACAATTATTAATCAAAAGCTTGACAAGCTGCTAGTTGATTCAACTGTAGACCATGTCAGAAACTCAGTTTTGACCAGTACTTGCACCGATCACAATTTTTCATGAGAAAAATTAATCTTATTGCTTTCTCTCGTACATTTTGGCCGATTCTCGATCTCCCAAAACTAAGGAAATCTGGGCCGATTTATCGAACAGACGATTTATCGGTGCACCCCTTGCAATTTGATAATTGGTCTACTCTGATCCGTCAACCGACCTCTGCATCTTAAATAAATGTATCATGATGTCAATGGAGGTTCATTTTTAAAGTCAATGAAAGATGAACATTCGAGGAACCTTCCAGGTTTCGTTTAAACGTCCAGCATCAGCACGCCCAAACCTCTGGAGTCATTTTCTGAGCTTCCCCCCTCCGTTTCTTTCTAAACTCCTTAACTCGTCAGCGTCGCCACTCTCTCACCGCTCAGAATTGGGACGGAGAAACATGTTTGCAAGAGTCTCATAAGAAATTTGGCCCAAATCTTTAATCACCGCGGAGTCCTAGAAGAACAAGAGAGTTCCCGCTGGCCAGAAGAAACAGTAAGCACGGAGCGAGGAAACAACCGAGCTTGGATTCCCCAACAAGCGCCAATTCTTCTTCATTTTCTCCACCGTCGACGTAATTGATACTTCAGCAGACAGGACTGTAAACACTCTGTCTCATGACAGCACACAAACTGAGGCGACTAGTGTCGGCCGGGGCACGACAACGTCGCTGTTGTCGGTCATGTCAGGAGCTGCCAGGGCAACAGGACCTTGGCAGCAGTCTGGACTGACTTAATAGCCCAAAGCGGGGCGAAGGGCAGCGCTGCCAGTTTGACCACAGAAAGCGAGGTGAGAGCACACCCTATTCCTGACCAATTGGAGCGCCGGGATCAACAAAGCCGCCGCTGGGGCCAGTCGAAATGAACCCGCGTGATAGCATCTATGTATGAAAATGTTTCCTAAACCACACAGGTATATTTCCACCACTCCTTGTTCCACATGTGTCACTAGTGTGGACGAAATACTTGGCATAAAAACAATACATAGCATGACAACGCTGCGTCTCGAAGCGAGTAAATGGGCTTCTCCCTTGTTGATGTACTCAACTGCGCTTTGTTTAGGCCTCCAATGCCCTCTTTCTCAACAAAAGCGATCCCTGTGACAACAAGTGAGATTTTATTCACCGTGGCAGAAGCAAAACTTGATTTTCTGTCCTTCACCTTGCTCAATTGGGCCACACCCTGTTCAATCTGAATGCAAAAGAATTGTGCACCTTCCTGTTCCTCCACGTGTCACGTCTGGTGCTCATTCAGGTGTCCTCGCTTAGCTTTGTTGCCACACTAGTTAATATGGCAACATTGTTGCAATGAGGGAGAATAAACAAATACACGAAAATAAAAAACAAAACAAAAAAAATGAACCGATCACCCAGAGATCGGCATCTGACAATTTGTCCGATGACAAGTTGTTTTTTTTTATTCAAATCAGATTAAACGTCAGCTGCTTTGATGCATAAAGGGTGATCGAATAGGGGTGTAATTGTTTTATATCTAGATAAATTCTAAGCCAATGCATAAAGGAATATGCATCACATTTTTCCCCTCATTCAACAATCAGGTTTTTCCTAACCGATACCGATATCTGGGTTTCTTAGACATGCCAATTCTGATTTTGACAAGTTCTGATATTTTTCTTTTAACAAATGGAACACACAGCAGACGTAAATACGAGCTGTTGACCACCTTATAAACCCGCGGTTTTAACAGAACAGAAGAAGAATTACAAGATTATTCCCCTCGGAAGCACCAGAACATATATCCTCCATCTTTATTATCTTCCTTATGCACTCTGGGATGTTCCTGGGACGCAGTAAAACACAAGCTGACGTTTCACAAGTTCTAGTTTGATCTGAAATACATAAGTTATTTGAGGGGTGACACAAGGAGAAGCTTTATAACACTACTTCCAGAGCCTCGATATCAGCTCACTGGCTGTAAACAGCACACACATCAGTGCTGCTGCTACATGCTACTACTGTGCTCTGATAAGAGGAATTACGTGGGGAAAAGAGGAGGGGGACTTTCCAAACAAAGTCGCTATGAATTAGGTTAGTTGTGATTTCCAGCCTCTCGGTTTTGTTTGGGTACAGATAGAGAAGGTCGGGGACTTTTGACTGGCTCAGCTGTTTCTGACACGTCACCTTGACGGACGCTTCCTGTTGCGTTCAGGGCGATGGAAGATATGAATATTTTCCCCAAGATTACTATGGAATTTCAATTAGTTGTTGAGGTTATGTTGCAAAGTAGACAGACAAGCCCATACAGACTTTAGTCACACCCTTCTATCCCCCTATGGCTGTAGAGTTAGAGCCTAAGGCAAAGTTTCATCCTATTTTCGCACAGTAATTCAAAATTATTGTCGCGTTATTCCTGAACTGAACATAAAGTGCTTCATATATGTTGCTCGACGACCGATTTTTATCGTATTTTCAGCTGGGTAATTTTACTGAAATTAAAATGTTATTTTCTTACCGACACATTTTGATGCACGTGACAAATTAACTGCTAAGATGGCTGTGAAATGTATGAAATAACACGAATGTGTGAACATTTTCGAGGTTTACATTTAGTTTTGATGGCTTATTTGAGAGCAGAGGGGGAAAAAAATACATAACGTGCAAATGTAAAAAAAAAAAAAACAATTTAAAGCTTCATTTGCGCGTGATTCCTTTAAACGAGATTAGCATATTTTAAATATTAAGAGGACACGCTGACGAGAGAAAAAGAAGACAGGGCGGGAGGCACGCGTGGGCTTTTTAAAATTGAATTGATAAGGTTTGCCTCCATACACCTATTATATCTTTAATTTCATTCATTTTATGCAGTTCTGGGGTAATAGTGAGCCATATTTCGCTAAAACAATGTATAAAAGAGATCAAAGTGAGCGTCGCGCGCCCCTTCTCGGCTAACGTAAGTGATTCACTCCTTTGAAACGTCAGCTTGCCGGGTGTGTGCTCCATTCAATCCGGCTTTCAACTCTCACTCCTGAAAACGTGCCTCATTCCGCTTTAATGCGAAATAATATAAATAATATAAAGCAAGATTGGTAATTTTTTTTTTTTTTTTCCTCTTACCTTTCTTGAGAGCTTGATAGAATCCGAGCTGACCGACTTGTTTAATAAACTGGCATTGGAGTATTGTTCAGCTCCTTCTCCTTTGGCCATCGCAAAACAAAAACGGGGGAAGTGGGGGGGGGGACGGAGGGGGCAGATGAAAACAGCAGGTAGCTTCGTTGAACTTGGCCCAAAATAAAACCAAAAAGGTCTGAGCCACCGCGCCTGTAGTATCCTCCCTCTACGACAAAATGTTTGCAAACTGAGGAGGACGAGAGGAGGGTGAAGGTACGGTAGTAATGTTAGAGCGCTCTCTCTCTCTCTCACTGGGACCCCGCCCCCCGGTTTGAAACGCGCTATTCACCCCACATCTAGCCCCGCCCACTCAGTCGGAGTCTCCTGCAACAAGGTGATAAGGCGAGTACTTACTCATTTCTCCAGGAACTCTTCTATCGAGAAGTGTAAACAAAATGTTGTGTAAACCACGCATGCATAAAATAACGTTCTATTATCCTAGTTTCTCATTTTCAGTTTGATTTTTTTTTTTTTTATTAAATAAAAACATTGTTATTATTATTATTTCTACTCTTTTGACACAATTATGGTAAATTGAAAGCATAAACATCCTCTATAGTCTTAGGTTTGGGTTGAGTTTTTATGTTGAGATCAGTCCCAGTTTGCTTGAAGTCTTTTTTTTTCCCCCTGGTTTTTGATGTGATGGTAAAAAAAAAAAAGATGTACAGTGTGTCACCGTTTTTCCTTACTCGGACATGTAAAGTCTGAAGAATTCGCTGGGTTTATGTTAGCCTACGCAGAAACAAACAGATTTTTGTCTAAAGACAATAAGCTTTTGTTTAGTAAAGAAAAATCTGCTGGTTGCATATATATCATATACAATGTCATCAGCCAGTCACAACTGTTCAGATCGCAATTAGCACGCACATCTATAAATTTAAAGGATCCTCTACTGAGTACTCTATTAAAACAAATTATAGTTTAATTGCATGAACAAAAAAATAGTAGAAGCCAGTCTTCAAGAAACAAATTTCATGTTTTGCACAGTTGCAGTTTTGGTTTATGCGCGACTTTTCCAGGCGTAAAATGGCATACATATCATTTTGTAATATTGCAGCCTGTTATTTACAATAAAAACAGAACTTTTCACATTTTAAAACCAGAGAAATGTTCAAATTCTTCAATTGTGCTTCGACTATAGCTCACGCTCCTTCTTCGCGCAGAACAAGTGCACTGATGTGATTGTAAAATGGCTTTTTTTGGGGGGGCGTGGGTCATTTTCCACACATTTTTATCTCGACAACTCACCAGAAACATCTGGTATGTGAGAGTTGGTACGCAGGGGGGAATGGAACAGTTCACACGAGGTTCCAAAATCATAACAGAAACAAAAAGGGAGAAATCTGCAACATGGGGATTGAAAATGTGGGTAGAAATTGACCTTAAGATGCCTCCTTTGTTTATTTGGGGTTTTTTTGCTTTTACATCCTCGTGTGATGTCAGTAATATCAAAGCACATCACCTTTTAACTCCCACATCGGGCCTCCACTTTTGACGATTTTCTCAAGGAACCCCAGTGATGTTGTGTCCTTTTAAAAACAAGCTTAGACCAAATCTGTGCGTCTGTCTGCCTGTTTGCGTCTTTTCTCGACGACCACCCGTAAAAAGTACACAGGGGTCCGCTGGAAGTGACCGCCTCCGTCTGTTCTGACCATCAGTAAAGCTAAAAGTTACACCGACAGCCGGGCGGACCGACCGAAACGCCCACATGATTCATCAAACGTGGTGAAGGCCCCTGTCTGGAGACTATCCTCTAACTGCCCGTCGATTTGTTTTGGGGCCACAGTTTCGCACTGGGGGGGGGAAAGTATTTTCTGCCCTCTCGGTTTAGCTGAGCACACATTCCTAAAAACCTACAGCGTCATGCCTGTACAGGTCTGAATACTCATTTGTGTGTGTTTGCAGGACGAACCGTTGCTGGGTTGAAAACGTATAGACAGTCGCATGTTTGCTTGCGGTGACCTGCACAAACACAGCAGCTCATCGGGCAAACAAGACCTCGCACGCCTCGCATGCAGCGGCGCAGCTTTATCTCCGATTCCTATATTTGCTTGCAGGCCTTTAAAGAGCATTTCCAATCTGTGTCACTTCAATCTCCGACTGTTGAACCCTGACCTCGCCAACCGTGCAGTCAAGTTCAGGCCGCTTGCACCCGGCCAGTGTGAATCTGTGGCAGATAAATCGATGTGAGTAAACACGCCCTGCAGATTAGATAAAGCCATTCAAGTTTGGCAGGTAAATTCAGCCAGCACAGCAGGAGGGGACTGGACTTTACCGCTCGTCACCTTCCAATCCCCAAGTCTCTTCATTTCTGTAATATGTGACGGATCGACATGAAGTAGTGCAAAGTGAAATGTGGTTTTCTGTATTTTTTTTTAAAATATTTTTTTTACCTATAAAAATCTAAAAAAAAAAAAAAAAGTTGTAGATATTCGCTGAGTAATTTCTTGTAGAACCACCTTCCTTTTTTTTTTTTTAGGTGTCCAACTTTAATTTTTATTTCTTGCAAAAGTTCTCTGTAAACCTTGCCACAGAATCTTTGCCACATTTAGCTCTGCACATGAAGCGGCCCGTTGTGAAACGTCTGTGGTGTGAACCGTTCGGTGAATTATTTCCTCCAAGATGTGGCCACGTTCTAAAATTGGCAGCACCTCTTTTTTTTTTTCAAAACGTTTTTAAGTCTTCAACCGAACGACTGGATTCATAACGAGATTGCAACAGGAGGAGATGCTTAGCAGCTAAATTAGATGACTTCTGAAGGCTGTCATGTGTTTGTACCTGTGCTTCTATCGAACATGTAATTGCGCAATTTTGACATTTCAAAAATAAATTTGCTTAATGGAATCACCGCAATTTTGAAAAAAATTCTATTTTCGAGTACAAAAAAAGTTTTTCGAACTCGGTTTATTTGGCAAAACTGTCAGGAAAACACTTGTTTTCCCGCTTCACACGAGTCACATGATCAACAACAGGATGTTACCACTGGGGGAAACCGCGAAGAAGAAGACGACAGGATGTAACTGGAATGTCATGGGGTTTTTTTATTGACATATCCCGTGACAAACTTATTCACGTGTGATTTTAATTTCGTTTCTTATTTAATGGAAACGCCGCAATTGCGAAAATGTTTTTTTGTTTGTTTGTTTGTTTTCGTGCAAAACATTGACAAAGTTTTGCGCACATTTTGTAACGGAAGTGCAGTACTTTCATTTCTGTACATCTTCTAGTTGTCTGCTCCCATGACGAAAGAGAGGATTTAAAAGCAGGAGGACTTGTTGCTTAAATCAATCTCGCATCATAATCTGTGCAACCAAAAGAAACAACAAAAGTGTAACTGCTTTTAGCTAATTTCAGATAAAAACACGGTGTCACGTGGCATGTATCGCCGCCCGCAGTCATGTGAGCATCGGTAACCCCGAGCGTCCAAGTCAAAGGGCAAACATTCAACTCCTGTCCTCTTGCAATACCCAAAAGGACACCCCTTCCACAGCAAGCACAAATCAGCGTCCCTTCTCCTTTTATTGCAACAACGCAGAGGTTGTGCTCGGGGATCTAATCCAGAACCATCACTGTACTTTCCCATGGATCACCTTACACACTTCTCCTGGTTCTTTTCGAACTGCGCTGACGAAAAAAAAAGGGGGACACAGAGAGCAAAAAGACGTGAATCCCAGAAGGGACAGTTGCGATTCTGAGCCTGACTTGGAACACATGATGGCACAGATTTTACTTGTCTAGATGGGCCAACGAGTGCAAAGAGAGCGAGAGAGACTCGTTTTACTCAGGGGACAATCGGGGCCACAATAAAAGACGAACACGTGGGTACACTTGTACCATACCAAACCTGTTCGGCAGCTATCTAGATCTCAGCTCCGTATGAGTGAATATATGTTTATAATGCACGCGGGGCACGGGGCCTCGTGACCGGGGAGTTGTCTGTTGCCAAACACAGCGTGCGTTATGGCGCGGTGGGGGGGCTGGACGCCGTGTGCGTCAGCGCAGCAGCAGGGTACACGGAACTGCAGGTGGGGTGGAAAGTTAGAAGGGAGGGGGACAGATAGAGAAGACATAGGACCATGAAAGAGGAGCGGAGGGGCTCCGAATTTTCCCATGAAGTAAAGGTCGGGAATACAAAAGACGGGAAAAGGTCAAATCCTTTTGTTAAGTTATACAGTACAGACTAAAAGTTTGGACACACCTTCTAATTCAATGGGTTTTCTTTATTTTCATGACTATTTATAAGGCAAGAAATCCCACTTATTAACCTGACAGGTCACCTATGAAGTGAAAACCATTTCAGGTGACGACCTCTTGAAGCTCATCAAGAAAATGCAGAGTGTGTGTAAAGCAGTAATCACAGCAAAAGGTTGCTACTTTGAAGAAACTAGAATATAAGGGATATTTTCAGTTGTTTTACACTTTTTTGTTTAGTGCATATTTCCACATGTGTTGTTCATAGTTTTGATGCCTTCAGTGTGAATCTACAGTGTCAATAGTCATGAAAATAAAGGAAACTCATTGAATTAAAAGGTGTGTCCAAACTTTTGGTCTGTACTATATATGTTCCATGAGACTGTCATTATATTTAAGCCAGTGAGTCCCAGAGGAAACTCGCACCTTTAAAAGAAAAGGTGGGGCTTTCTTCGCTGGTTATACCCAGCCTGCTCTGACTTGCATCAATTACTTTCCTCCATCGTCGTCACTTTCCGACGCGTGTGGTTTTGTGTCGACGCTCTTTCCGCTCAGTTCAGTAATGACAGTGAGCGGGATGTACCGATGCAGAAATTTGTAGATTGGTTTAAGCTTATTTTGACCTTTGTGTATTTAATGTAGCCGTGCTGGGAAACACCCCCCAAACAAACAAACAAACAAAAACTAAGCACACAATAACGCTGAATAAAGGGTGGAGCTGAGTCAGAATTAAGAAATATGGGAGAACAACATGTCAGTTTAATTGCAGACATTCAATACAAATACAGTTGATTATAAATAACACCCATACACTCCCAGGCCTCTAGACTCATTATGTAATATTTGCAGTTACTGCCACTGTTCATTTTAAGTTTTTATGCTTCCCGTAGAAAGTGGCCCTGGTCCAGTTGGTTTCTGGAGGAGTGAATGCACCACTGAACTCTAATGTGGACCAAAAAGGCGAACTAACAACCTAGGTTGAAGTGAACTCTGGAGCGGTTCGAATGCTAAGCAGGAAACGAACTATAGCGCAGGGCATTCTGGGTAAATACAAACACATCAGTTTAGCGCTACACGAAGAAATGGCTCGTTGTCTTTTACCAGAGACAAATGAGAAATCCTCCAATTCTTCTTTCGTTTTTACCGGCAGCTTTGCATCCATCAATGTTGCACAACTGCAAAACTCATCATCTCCTTTCCTCAAATTCTCTTAATGGGTCTGGTATTGAAAATACAATTTAAAAAAAGCTAAATATCTTATCTTTCTCTTCATTATCATTCACTATCAGACCCTAGTACGCCCCTTTTGTGAAGGAGGACGATGCGCTGGCCTTCTTCTGAGGTTTCCGTGTCATTTCCTTCAGCAGTTTCAGGTGCAGCGCCACCCACAGGCGAGGACGTGAACAGGTTTTTCAGTTAGTTTGGATCGTGTTTACGCAGTCGTTTACCAGCTGAAAATGGAACGAACGTTCCATTTTTGGACCAAAATGGAACAAAGACTACCAGGCATTCTTCCAATTCTTCTCTGTTCGATCTGTCTTCTCAAACCCAAAGTGTGCGCACATACAGAGAGCCTGGTTCTGCCGGAGGCTTTAAGTGGACTGGTTCCTCTCTGGAGTCAAAGACTATGCAGCGTAGCAGGATTCCTGTCAGCTTCAGTTTAGCTCTCAGCAATGTTCTTACCGTGGGAACACAAAGTGTCAAGAATGAACAAGTTATGATGACACAGAAACAGATACATTTTTTGGTATTTCCTTTCATCCATATAAGTGATGGAAAATACCACATAGACAGCACAGGAAAATGTTGAAATTGCGAAATGATTTTAAATGTCATCGACTTGATTTAAACCCTTCAGATCAAAAATGTTTTATGCATTTCAGAAAGAACCTGTTTTTTTATTATTATTTAATAAAGGGATGCATTCAGGTTACAAACACGATGCAAAACTTGTAAGAATTTTCAACCTATGTAATGTAAATTAGCACCAGAAAGTATAAAGCAGCTTATAAGAGCGCCAAATCTTGCGGGGTTTTTTTTGCAGAAGACTTTACATTGTACCAGAAAATTCAATCTAAACAAGGTTCAAAAGTGTTGCAGCACTTTTCTGAACCTGATCTGACGCAGGCAGCTGTCCTGAGGTTGGGACATAGCACGACTTGAAATTCTGGACGCCGCACCTCAGATGCCTCCTCCACACGAAGGAGGAGACGAGTCGTTCGGGACGCTTGCTCAAATGTAAACCGAAAGCATTTGGCACATAATTTCTCTGGTTTAAAGAGATTAATTCTGTGCAATCAACAAAAAAAGAAAGGAGAACTTGTCACTTTCAGAATTACAATGTAGATGAAGAAATGGCCTGAACTGCTACACACGTTTAATATTGATTTAAATTTTGCGTAGTAGACAAACATTCAGTTGACATCATTGTGAAGATGACAAATAGTAACACGCAGTCGTCGAAATTTCACTTTGACTAACGAATGTGCTGTGTATTGGTACTTTGTAAAACCACTTATGGCTGTAATTCCACTTTGAAGGTTTTGGAGGCATGTCTGTAGCATAATTCAGTCTGAGAACGAAGCACTCCGTTGGGAATGTATGGAAAAATGTTAAGAATTAAGGGCTTTTTTTTATTCTATTCTGGATTAACAGAAAGCTAATGAAAAAAAGCTAAAGTTTGGAGAAAGATATATCACTTTATTATTATTATTATTATTATTATTGTTATTATTATTATTATTTCACATCAGAAGTCCTGCTCCAGCATTTTGGAAATGTTGAAGGTTTCCCCCCCCCCAAAAAAAAGCAAAAACACAAAATGACTTCCTGATAATAAAGAATTATAAAAGTAGAAACCTTGAAGGAACAAATCTATGGGGTAGTTTTTCTGCATAACCTTTCATATATTGGCAAAACAGTGGAGGTGATGATGATCATGCAACCTGTGGAACAAACTGGACCCAGCTGACGAACATTACATAAGTGTTTGGAAATGTTCCAGTAAGTCCTAAAATATCTTGAAATTAATTTCACACCAGATTTAAATGATTTATCATGAACAAAAGCAAGTTGTTGTGTATTTTTTTTACTTTATTGTCGACCAATCTAAAGCCACCCAGGAGAAGAGATGTACCTATACCTAACTGACTGGCTTTGTAGGATGTTTAACTAAATATAGCAGAGTATCATCAGCATAGAAGGTTTTTTTTTAAGTGTAAACATACAATAAAGAGAATTGGCTCTAACACAGAACCCTGCTGTGTTCCACAAGTAATCCTGGAACGCGAAGACAATTTTCCATGAACAAGTTGAATTTTGCCAAATCTGACCCGAGGCAACCTAGTAGTGTTCCTTTGACCCCTGGAGCGTGTGTTGGACATGCATTAGGGATAATGTAATCGAAATTTATCAGATGTCTCGCAGAGACATAACAAGACAAGTACAGTCTAAAGTCCATGGACACTTTAATTCGTTCAAAACGGAGCCGTCGAGTTTTGATTTTCAAATCGCTAAGGTTATTTTTGACTGATGGTTCCAGATTTATCCGTAACATACCATTATTTAAATCCACAGTGATAAACCGACATCAACTGTGCCTTCCTCTATGTTCCCAAAAGAAGAAACGGTGGAGGTGCTTGCGGTTTGCGCTGTAACATGAGCGATGACAGCATGAATCAACACCCCGGTCTGTCCCTAGCATGACCCCGTGCGCGCTGCAGACACAACAACCCGGGTGACAACACACACAGAATCACACACTCCGACCTCGGCTGAGGTGAGAGGCTCAAGGTTCATCTTTTTGTCAATGTGGCTCAGACGGGCTGAACGTTGAACCTCCATAAGCCAGGGTGGTATGATCCTGTGGCATCGTGACATTTAACCCAATTTGGTGACATCAGTGTGTTTATGTTGGCTGTGCATCGACTTGCCCAAGTCCAGCGGCAAAAAAGAGACACTTTAATTTGCTTCCAACGTGTTCTGATTGACTGACTGAAACCAGGTCAATCGGTTCCACGACTCTAACCTGCACTGCAGCATTATTCACAATCCTTCATTCATTTAGGTGGGATTGTTTTAGAAAAAAACGCCATACTTGAACACATCATTTTGAAGTCGAAGGGAAATGATTGACAGTTCTCAAACAAATAAGTAAATAAAGATCTGAAACGTGTGGATACTTTGCAGAACCAACTTTGCCATAATTACAACTGCAAATCTTTTGAGGTATGCCTCTACCAGACGACACGAACATTATTTCTATTTCTCTAACGCAGATTGGACACAAAGAGTCGCTGAACTTAGAGTTTCATGCCTTTCAAGTCACTCCAGTCTCAAATATATTCAACTCCGTCCATGGTCCCCTCCGGTAAGTATGCAAAACCTTACTTATGTAGCTGTACAAAAGAGAAGTTAAAAACAACATACCTTAACGTAGTTGAGGAAAAGTAATTTTTTTAAGATGTGGTGTTTTTTGTATTTTTTAAAACCTGAGCAACCTGCACAAGATCAAGGAATGCTGTGTTCAGGCAGGCGAATAATGACTTGTACAATAATCCATATTTCCAATGCATTAGCAGCAAGTTCCAGATCACATTTTGAAGTTCATGTTACTTAATATTTCATAGGTGATTAAAAAAATATAAAGATTAAACATGAAAATAAAATCTAAGGTAAAAATTAGACAAATTTACCACAATGAAATGGAAAAATTTCAAATTCCCTTCATCTGTATAGCACTATATCAAGTCAAAGGACTCCAAAGCACTTTACACTAAAATTCATACATGTATATTCACACACTGGTGTAGGTTTGGTGAGCTTTATTCTGTCAATCAATCAAATTTATTTGCAAAGCGCATTTCAGCAACAAGGCCGTTCAAAGTGCTTACATCATAAAACCCCAAAAATAAAGTCATAAAAACCTCATACAGCCACAAAATGAGAAATAAGTAATAAACTTTACATTTTCATGAGTGCCATCATCGAGATAATCAATACACATCGAATATATTGGTCAATGTTCCATTTGTTATGGTTCAAAAGCAACTCTAAACAGGTGGGATTAAGGGCCTTGATTTTTTGGGGGGTCTTGAGTTTTGCAGTTTTCTGGAAGTTTGTTCCAGATTTGTGGCATATAGAAGCTGAATGCTGCTTCTCCGTGTTTGGTTCTGGTTCTGGTAATGCAGAGTAGACCAGAACCAGAAGACGTGAGCAGCTACATTGTAGCCACAGCTGCCCTGTCATGCAGTCGGTGCCTCCAGGGACGCTGACCACCACCAGGAGGTCTGACGGCTGGAATGTCTTCCCCAAGAGCACGACGGCTAAGGTGGACAGTGCAGGGGTTCAACTGCCAAGCCATCAGTTATAGGACAACTCCCTGCCTCCTGACTCACTGGCGCCCCCGTGGGTGGAGGAATGTGTTGTCTTCATTAAGCCAGGGAGAGTTCTCGTCGTTCAGGTTTTACATAATCTACCCTTAATTTTGCATGTAAGCCATGTAGGTGAAAGACGTCATGACTAGGGGAGTAACAAGATCCCGTCATACAAGATCTCACAAAATGCTTTTGATTGAGGTGACCGCTGCCTAGCAACCACCTGCCACTGGCGGTCAGCCTGATAACGACACAAGATGCCCAATTATCGTTAAAAATGCAAAGTAGAGGCCTTTTTACAGCACAAGTTTTCACAATACAAGTTTTCTTGAATGTAACGAGAATGTTCTCATTAACTCAATAAAGTGTCTTGTCTCATTGTGTGAGTCTAAGATACGGTTACAACCTGAGTCAAGAGCATAAATGAAATGGATAACTGAATATTATCCACGTAGCAGTGAAATAAACATCTTTAAAAGTCCTCAGAATGTGCCATATAGGGAGAACATGTAGTTAAAATAATCAGAAAATGTAAGGGCCCCAAAGCAGAACCCTGAGGAACACCATACTGAAGTGGAACTATCAAGCTAGATCTGGTGAAAAGCTCTACCAAAGGTTTTCAATCTGCACTCTGTTCCTACTGTATGGTAGTGAGGCTGTGATTTACAGTGGGGAGTATGGAGCTAAATTGCGGCTAAAGTTGAAACTGAAAGAAAATTGATACTGAAAAACATTGTCAAAAACCACTTTTCAGTTTCAAGTGGTTTTTGTTTTCATTTCAAACTATTTTTCAGTTTCAAAATAGTTTTTCCAGATTCAAATCTTTGGAAAAAAACTTTATGGCCCCAATTTAGCTCCATAGGGGAGGGTGTGATCGGGCTGATTAGCAGTATTAGTTTTCCATGTTAAGCTGAAAATGGGACGGTGGAAGGCTGTTTTCTCCCTCCACTTATCCTGGGAAGGCACAACCAAGTCGGTTGCCCTGTCACACACCCGAGTTGCATATCTCCGCAACTCCTCCAAAGTCATCAAGAAAAAATGTCAACATTTTAACACTTCCTTTCGGCGAATAGAAACATTGGGGAAATTCCTTTCCACAACATTTTTTTTTACAGAATGAACGTCAGTTTCAGAGTCAAAGCTTCAGCTTCTCAAACCTGTTTTTTGTTGTCGCTTATAACCGCAGGAGCTTTACGTTTCAGAATGGAAGTTAAACAAGTTTGTGAGCAAATGAAAACACAGTCGAGATGTTGGCCAAGACTAGACTGGCACCACAGGGCGAGATGTACAGAGCGGGATAATATTTACTGTTTTTAATCTCAGCGGGACGGTTTTCGCTGCGCTCGGTGTCTTGATAGTTTACTGGAGAAGCATGAAGGATTCCAGGCACCACCGAGGAAGAAAACGACAATGTGAGATTTGTGAGAAAGCTGCTGGGGAAAACATTCTGTAGGCGAAACGAAGGGGGGCAGTAGAGCTGTAAAAACGACACACTTATTGGTACATGTGGCCTATTCATTGAAGGAGTTCACTCTTTAATGGTCTCTATGCAAAAACAAAACCAAAACATTTTAAACAAATTGTAATTGCTGTCTAGTATATTATCAACAGTGAAGGCTAACTGAAAAGACCTAAACAAGAAATTAAACTAAACCAACATGTAGTTAAAGGTTTTGGAGCCTACTAGTTGATGTATAACCACCTTTTCTCTCAATTTATTTTTTTGATGTCTAGCTGTTGGTCTCTGTCTGAAAATGGATATTTAAAGAGGATCATCCAAAACATCAGAACAAAAATACATAAACATGATTCATCAGCGCGTAAAGGAGGAACCAGGACATGAAAGAGGGATTGTGCTCCAATGACCCCTCGAAAGTATATAAGGTAAAAGTTTCTGCCCAAACACGGCTACCTTTTCGCTTTTTATTTATTTGTATTTTTTCATTCATATAAAAATTTCTGTCGCATCAACTTCCTCATGTGCGTTTCCCTGCTGACGAGAAAGGCCTTTGCATAAATGCGGCGTGTTTATGAAAATAAGGGAGAGATATAGAAGTGCCTAAAAGAAGAAAATGCAAAAGTGACTTCCAAAGATGGCGCCAGCAGCTACTCTTTGTATTTCATCAAGAGCTGCTTTCTGTATTATTAACCGCAGTAGTGTTTGTGTCTTTGTTGCTTTCTAGTCGATGTTATCTTCCATTTTGTACTTTACGTTTTGGAATTTGGGTAGTATTAAGGTAGAAAAATAAACTAAAACACTCTGTGAAGTCACGACTGGGGCTGGGAAAGTCTATGGTTCCTCACCAATCCCAACCTCAAAATTCAACGTGGCTGTCGCAAACACAAAGCATCTTAATAGTTGCAGAAACAACCTGTTTATTTGTAAAGTTTTACAGAACTATTAATATCCCAGATTAACTCAGATTAAGATTCAAAATAATTATTTATTAAACCAAGTAGTTTGGAAATGAGGAAAACATTGCCAAAATGGTAACTACACAAAGAAAGAAAGTACATCTTAAACTTTGGTTTGTTGTACCTAAAGGAAAATTTTTAAAATAACAGCTATTATTGAAACAAATTGATGGAAAAAAAACCCCCAGATTAAACAATAACAACTGCAAAAATACAAATGTTTAAAAACATTTGTAACATTTCCATAGGGACAATTCTTTATTTTGTAATCAGTCATGATTTGGGCAAGTTCAGTCCTCCGTAAGTTTCCGTTTACTTGAGGAATCATGTCACCAGGAAGTAGGCTGCTGGACATTCAAATGACCTTCCTGGTCAATAAAAAGGTTCCAATAAGAAGTCATAAAGTCATTTTCAGCTGTTTACATGTTTAATGAGACTAATAAAGATCCACCTTTGAACAGAACCACCCTGGTCCGCTCCCCGTAGCTTCAGACCCGACTGCTGGGTGGCTCACATAACTCTCAGCTAGAAAACCAAACGGGAGGGTTTCCCAAAAAGTAAATAAAGAGTTACAAGGAAAAGGAGCAACAGTTAGAACTAAAAATAAAACTGTTTGCAGTTTACGGTTTAGGAAGAAAACACCTGAACACGTGCCGGAAACTGACAATCTGGATGCAATAAATACAAATACATAAATCCAGATGTTCTTTGATTAGTCATCGAACCGAGCGTGACACAACGGCAAGCCACCAAAACATGGCCGTCCACCTAAAAGACGATTGACCGGGCAAGGAGAGCATTAATTGGAGAAGCAGCCAAGAGGTCTGTGGCAACTAAAGAGCCACAACTCGGGTAGAAGAATCTACCAAAGAGCAACGTTTTCTCTTTGGTAGATTTTCTCTTGCACCTCATAAATCAGGCCAAAAGACCTTAAACTCGGGAAGAGGATTGTCTTCCACAGCAACGACGCCCCAAAAGCCACGACAAGTTCTACTGTGAAACGCTCTAGATTACAGTCAGCAATTAGAAAGTAAGTAAAACTTTATTTATGCTCCACCTTTCAAGATAGAAATCACAAAGCACTTCAACAAACAGAATAACATCAACTTAGCAGACTGCAGCCGATCTAGGGAGGTTTTGGTCAGACAGCCCAGGGATAAGCTTGGCAATGTTTCGAAACAGAAATGAAGCAGAAATCGGACACAATTTTTTTAGGGTACATCCTGGGTCAAAGGTTCTCGACGTCCAACAGAAGATTTAGCCAAATGACCAAGAGGTTCAAGGATCTGCTTTGTCCTTATAGTTGGTTTTTTTTCTGGTGCGAAGACTACTACTTTGGTGTTTTTTGTTTTTTTTCATTCTGCTGGAGAAAACTTTCAGTCATCCAGCTTTTAATCGAATTCAGACAGTTTAGTAAAATGTGCCATTTGGAAGAAAAGGGACATACAACAGCTGGGTTTCTCCCAGAAGGCCCGGCGGTATGGAGCGTTACAGAGGCCCGCCATGTTTTTGTGTTAGAAAATGTCAAAAGTTGATTGGAAATGTGAAAATTTGACTTTGTAAATATGGAAAAAAACTATTGACAGCACTTAAAAAAAACAACTACCGAGTCTTAAAGGCAAACACAATGAAGTACAATTAAAATAAATAATTTTGTTTTTTGGCACTTCACTTAAATCCTAATGAAATAATAATCAGCCAGCAGATCTTAAAACAAGATCCCATTTAAATTTCAATAAACAATGGACAAGGATGAGTCAGCACATTTGTATGCTTAGCTAATTATTCTTAGGGTGCAAAATTCAAGTATAATTTAAGTTTCCTTGTGTTTTTCTCGATCTTTTTGTTTTGTTTTAGTAAAGTCTGTAGTTTGGTGCAGGATTTTGATTTGCTGGTTCAAATGGTTCTATGCATTAACTATAAACCCAGCTTAGCTCGTCTTTGCTATTACTGTTACTGGTTTATAGAAAACCTTGTTTAAAATAAATAAAGAAACAAGTTTAGCCTGGTGGGAGAGAGAAGAGGGAGCAAGGATGAGTCAGCCTGGTGGCCCTCCAGGCTTACACGAGGAGGAAACCCTGTATATCATACTGTATTCACGTGTTTCGGTGGCCTAATCAAAGTACACACCTACATCCATTCGTGAGAAAACTTAAAAGCTGATACTTGCTATGCTCTCTATCCAATGTGAGCAATTTTGGCAAACAACCCAAAAGTTGTTTACTGCACTTCAGTCTAGCAGTGCAGGCAAACGGTGTATCTACAAAATATCAACTGTGAAAATTCAAGAGGTCACGTTCGTGCAATACCACAAGCTGCAGAGCTTGTGGTATTGCACAAGCTTTTCCAATATATTCGTACTGGATTTGTATTTATATCCGATCATGTGCTTTGTGCCACCGCTGCCTGCCTGCCTGACCTTTTAATGATTTACCCCTCCGGACGTTTCCTGTGGCGTTAGAAGAACGTCCCGATCCCGGGATCCTCCTCTGGTGGGGGCATTGGTTCAGATGTGGAAGTGACATGTGTCACAGCCGACCTGTTTTATTGATCTGCGGTGCTCAGAGCGCACATGCTCAGACGTTGTGCGTGTTGAGTCGTTTGTTCCAGCGACACTCCAGTTGTCATGTGGCCGAAACGAGATCATGCAAACGACTAACTTCGCATGGGGTTTATTTATGTTTAGGATGGGAACTGTGACGGGTGCAGGTCCCTACCTAAGGGGGCATGTGTATGTGTGTGTGTGTGTGTGTGTGTGAGGGTGTGGGTGTGTGTGTAATGTTCGAATTCCTGCCTCTCTCACAATGGGACACAAGGACAGTAGTCGTATTACATTTCTCTTATGTGTGAGTGGCATGTCATCATGTTTTCTCAACCAATATTCCAACGTTAGATATATATGTTTTACATCTGGTTTATTTCAGCTATAAATCCATTACAAAACATAGATAGTTTCTAGTTAAGAGCTTTCATCAAATTTATATCTATCGCAGTAAAAGATTAACTGACCTAATTAGCAATTATCTTTATAAGCTCAGTAAAGACAATTTATGCTATCACGGTTCAGCTGTCTCCTCTTAAAAATGTTGTGGTTCTTAAGTGCAAAAAGAGCGACTGGAAGCTCATTTATTCATGAAGTCATGTTATGTTTGGTTGGTTTTCTGTTTTAAGTTGCTGTGTACACTTTCTGTGAAATGTCATGGTAAGGATTCTGTGTTTTATTGACTTCTGGAGAAGTTTCATTCAGTTTGAATGAACTTTTGTTCTGCAATGACCACGTGGAGTCCTTCAAATGACACTGCTGAGGCAGCCAGGTTGCTACGGAAGCATGCGAGGGAGACAACGCGATTAAAATCAGCTCCACGGCATATTCTTATTTTTGTCCCTCTGCTGCCACCTAGTGGAAAAGCTTCAGAGGTAAGCCCGCTAACATGGCGGCGATCTGCACAGATCTCCGGATCCCAGGAGGAAAAGTAAGGTCCGATCCAACTTTCTGCAGCGGAAACGTCAAAACTACAAAAAGTTCATGATTTGTGTTGAAATGAAATACGAACCGAACATTTACGGTACATTTTTAAAATAAGAAACTAGTGGAGAAACCTATATTATTTAAAGATGGATCAAATGACTCAAATTCTGTGGAGAGTGAAGAGTTTTAATAAATTTACACATTTAGAAAATATATTTCATAAGTTACTTATGGTAATTTGGCACTCGTAACTCACCGTAAGAGCCGGAACATACTGGAGCAGCACTTTGTATTCCGTTATCAAAATGTAGGATGGAGGAAAAAAATATACATGTTCATTTTCACAACATTTCAAGTTGTGAAAATGTTATTTTTTTCTCAACTCAAACCAGTTTATGCCTAATACAGTTTTAGAATCACTTAGAGAAATAGCGAAATTTTGTTTTGCGACTTAGCTTAGCTCATAAACAAACATGGCGCCGTTCGGGAGGGTTGCCAGGTCTGACGGTTTTCAGTCCAAACAAAAAAACAAACAAAAACCACTCAACCTCTAATAAAACTCATGTTAAACTTTCTCTATATGTTTCCCTGCACATCTTGTGTGTAGGAAAACAAATGATCCAGCAGAGGGCGGTACAGACCTGTGGTATTTGGCTGCTGTTCCTGTGTGTAAACTAGTTTTTGTGGGGAGATGCATCTTTTTTAGACAGTACTATTAATTTTTTTTTTCTCCCCAAAGATATTTTATTGCGCATGATGGATGACATTGTTATAAATACCTAGCAGACAGTCGATTACATGCAGCCCTGAACACGGGAGGTGAAAGGTGACGTAAACCCCTGGGATACTGACCTTTGGCGAGGAAATGCAATCTGTTTCACACAGACAAAGCAATTGCAACACAGACGATCAGTTATTTGTTAGTGACAAACACTTCCTAATGAGAAAACCTGCAGCAATCGGAACGGCTTTGCTTTATGCGGCAAACTGAGATCAAACGTAGCCTGACTGACAATAAAAGCACATCTTGCTCGTTGCTGAAGACCTTGACGATTTCACACAGCGTTCAGGGTCTCTCAGAAGGAACTCTCGCACTTGTTGCTGGCGCATGAACGTTGCACCGAAAACACGATGCGAGTCGGAATGTGAAAAATGTGAAAAGAACGCGTCAAGGCTGTTGGAGCCCTTCTCACAATGAAGCCCGTGTCACGATGCAGGAGTTTTCAGAAAGCCGCCGCAGCGTTTTATTCAGATTCTCTGCAGTGAAGAGGACATTTGGATAGACTCTGAAGATTTTTGTTACCTTTTAAACATTGGGTATTACTGTATGCGATGAGGGATGCGTACAGGTCCGTTGTAAACGGACGCAAATCCTTTCCCCCCCTTCTGTCTGAAATGAAATCACAAAATCATGAATCATTGACTCGCGTTTTTGTTGGAAGGCCTTAGTGGGAACACACACACCCGTTCCTCGGCCATATCGTGCGCTTTGTCAGCCGAGCTGCACGTCAAACGGACACCTGTGAAAGGATATTTTAGATGTTTCAGTGGCTGGAACTCTGCATCAACATGGCAGCTACACCAGGAGCCAATCTGACCTCCAGCTGCCCTCGTTCGCTCCATGCTCGCCCACCGACGATCAAAAACACCACTACATGTCGGAGCATTGCTGCATACGTCTCGATTCATTTTGAATTGGTTGGCTTTTTTTTAGAAAACAATAGAGAATCAATGCAACGATTGATAGGAGTTGACCGAACAAAAAGCTTTTGTCCAATTCTTTTGGTCATTTCAGCGCTTGTTAAACTCTGTCACATGGAAAATGTGTTTTTGTTTGTTTTGAGAGACTTTCATTTAGTTTTGAACAAAAACGCTAAACATTAGTGTTAATGATATGTAACAGTAATCTGTTGGGTTGTTGGCTTTGCTTCAAAATGAGACAATTTGAGTAATCTGTAATCAAACATGTCATTTCTTGGCTTCTATAAATTTGTATTTGTGATATATATATATAGATATAGATATAGATATAGATATATTTTGGTCGATCTTTTATTTCTAAATGAAAATCTAAGTGAGACGCTGTGTGCGAAGCACGTTGTTAGCAGCAATAGTTTGTTTATGTTTTCATGTTAAATGAAATACAGAATTTACTTCAAAAGAATAATGCCTCCGTTTTAAAGTCTTTTTTTTTAAATTGGGAAGATGGTACGAAATTGTACCTATAAGAGGTTTTACCTGAATTAAAACTCAAAGACATCTAAGACACAAACATAGAAGTGGTGCCTTGTGTAGGAATGATACTTGACAGAACTGTAGGGATTTTCTATGCTTGAATATGTATGAGTTGCAACAAAAGTACTTAAAAATGTAAAAGTGCAGCTCTGGATAAGAAAGAAGAGTAGTTGGATTCCTGTCTCCTTCCATGTCGACGTGCCCTCAAGCTAGGCACTTAACCCCCAGCAGTCTGTGAGTGGGGCCATTGTAAAGCCCAAAAGCCCTTTAAGAGAGCAATATGCTTAGAAAGGTGGTATTTAAATCCAATCAGTGTAGCATTCAAATGCAATCTGAAGATGAGTCAGACACCACGGCAACTATAGCTGCATTTCCATTAGAAATGGGAAAAAACACTTTCTTCAGTATTTTGCTAATGTCGATAAACCACAAGTTTGCATTTGCAGTGTTTCCGCTGAACAGGAAATCCAATTAAAATCACGCCTGTTCGCGCAACAAGTAGCACTTTTGAATGACAAACTCCACGTTTCATAGACCGAGTGATGCTGTGAAACATCTGGCGGAGACAGCAGCGCATTTTACAAGGAGGCCATGTCCACAAAAACGTGGTTTCCAGTTACAGACAGACTGCCGTGACTCGTGTGATGCGAAAAAGTGTTTCCATTACAGTTCTACAAAATACACAAGTTTTGATTTGGCTGATTAACCATCTCTTCGCAGCGCAAAAAACTTGAGTTTTTTTTTCAACATCGTTTCCCTTAAGCAAATTTATCTTTGTAAATCCAACTTGCGTAATTTTACAGTCAATAGAAACACAGCAGATGTTCGCACGACGCTACCTAAGTGTGTGGTTTCCACAAGGATGAGGAATTGCGGTGCATCCAGGGATGTCTTTTGTGAAACTCGGGTAACAAGACGAAGACCCATGAACTGAACGCATAGGAAAAGATAGTCTGTAGAAAAGCCAGTGGATTGGTGTGAAAGACCAGGATGTCATGATCAGCAGTACCCAGGACCAGCGCTTCACTTCAGTCCTTTCCCCCCCCTGAAATTAAGGAATCATTTGGACTGAATACTTTCTGTACATCTGAGCTAACCACAGATCTTCCGTGTCTTTCTTTTAACTGCCTGTTGGACGTAACGGATGATGTCAGTGGTACCTGTCTCCCCGAATGCGTGATTAATCATGGGGGGTCTGTGAGACTTTGGAGTGGGAGGACAGGATGTGGAGGATTGGATTGGAATGAGGAAGGGAGGGGAGTGAGACTGATCAATCTTAAGGACTGACAGCCTGGATCTGAGCGAAGAGTTCCCTGGAGGACGCTACATCACCACGTCCAGACACAAGGCACAGACTAACGCACAAGATGCTCACACCGGCGTAGGAGCAGTGCAGAACAATAACATACTCAAAAACGCCCTGGAGTTCTACGTAAGACTCGCACGTTGGCTGTACAAACCGACACACGGGGTGTATGGTGGCCCCTGGCCGCCCAGCCCCTCCGCTCTTAATGAAAGTGGATGGATTTTTGATTTTTGATCCCAATGCTCCATCCATCTCCATTGTTTTGCAATGAAACGGCACAACAATGGTCAGAGCGCGCCGCTACCTCTGTCTCCCCCGCTGACCATGTCTCCTTATCAAAACCTAGTTTTAAAAGTCGACTCCGGTTGTGACGAGCATCATCCTTATCTTAATTTTCCTCAGCTCTCTATTCTTTCTTATCCTTTCCTGTCATTTGCTGTAGAATTTGATCAAGATAAAGATCTGTTTGCCCTCCTTTTGTTTTCACCCTCCACTGGAGATAGTCACCACTCAACACCTGGCCACTGAAGGTTTAGATATAATCACTTACTATTTAAGGTATATTTTAAAGGTTTGCAATCAAGAATTGGGAAATGAAAGGTATTTGTACCTCTTAGTCTTACATTCTGTAATAACCAATAACTTTAATATCATCTTATGTGACAGACCAACACAAAGTAGTTTGTAGTAAATACTGTAGAGTCCACATGGGTCCAATTTAACCCGAGGAAGAAGAAAATTGCAGATTATCAATTTGGAGTTTACCAGCATAAAATGCTGGTAAACACTTTTTATTTGTTCAGTTTAGAGTTTTATAGTTCATTTCTGAGTTCTGACCGCAAATGGAAAACATCATGAATCCACTGAAAGAAAACCTTTCAAAGGCCGACACTGGGGAGGATGTTCACCTTCCAGAAATACGACCGAAACATTCAGCTAGAGCTACAGTGAAATGGTTTAGATCAAAGAATATTCTCGTGTTAGAACGGCCCAGTCAAAGTCCAGATCTAGAACTAAAAAAAAATGGGAAATTGCTTCCTACAAACGTACTCTATCCAACCTGACTGATCTTGAGCTATCGTGTAGTGGAATAGAAGGATAAAAAACAGTTTCCAGTCCCATCAAAGCTTTTAGTACAAAGTGCAGCCAAAAGTGGCTCCAACAAAGTATCTACTCAGGATGGCTGAATGCAAATGCAGATGACTAAGCGCATACCGAAACGGCTTTCTGCTGGAGACAAACACCAATTGTTGGTCTTGAAAAAGATATCTGATGACTTTTAAAGACTCGGGTTGATGAATGCAAATTGAAAGTGCTCTGCTAACGGCGCCAACTGTTGGGTTTCCCCATCAGCATCGTAAGAGAACAAAGGGTGCGTTAGCATCCAGCTGCAGGTTTTACGCGATCAGCAGTAACTTAATCAACTTGGTGTGTTTGCCTTAAAGTTACCAAGACACACTAGAAGCAGACATTTTGAGAGAGTAGCCTGTTATTAGGGAACAGATTTGTGTTAATATCGTGGTTCCGTATGAGCTGTAAAACATTTGAGCCACATTTAGTTGCGTCTACTAACTCCTACTCGTTGAGTCAAAGAAATCTTGCAAGTTTTGGATTTCGAACTTAAATGCTTTTTATTTTTGTCATTGAAAACAATACAAAAAATACAAGAAATAAAACAATTCCACACATATTTACACTAGGCACAGTGGGGGGCTGTGTGTGTGAGTGGCATGTCCTTGTGTGACTGGCATTTCAGCACTCACTCAGCAGTCTGTCTGCACTGTCGGAACATACCTGGCACAGCCAGGGTATGACCCTGGTGCATTTGCCACATGTGAATTTGTAGCAGTCAACGCATCTCACAGTTGCACAATTGTTCCTGCATCGATGGTTGACCTGACACTTCGCCCTTTTGCCTGAGCTGGGTGTGGAAGGTTGTTGCCGAGGCAGTTTCTCCTTGTGTGCCTTCTTCTCACTTACATGAGAGTTAGCCAACTCTTTTGCAAGCTCAACCAGGAAGTCCACCCGTCTCTCCTGCACCCCAATGCATGCCTGATAAAGCACATGTGCATTCAGTGCTGCCATGTCAATCATGTTGTAGAACACCGCAACTGGCCATCTCCGTGTTCCTGCACGCACGCTGTACTCCCGCACCATTTGGTCCATCACATCCACACCGCACTTTGTTTTGTTGTATTGTGTGACCGTGTTTGGCTTCCTTTTGGTGGTATCCTCAGTCTCAACCACGCTGTGCATGCTGCTGAGAACGTAAACGGCCTTCTTCCTTTTGGGCGCATACACTGTCAGCGTGGCACCAGTGGTTGAAAACACCTGAGTGGTGAATTCAGTGCGATCCATCTGTCTAGCGGATTCAGGAATTTCCCGGCGTCTCTTGTTGACTGTGCCGAGGATAGTGGTTTTCCGGCTAAGCAGTCGTTGTGCAAGTGACAGTGATGTAAAGAAATTGTCCGTGGTTACAGTTCTGCCCTTGTCCATGAACGGTTCCATCAGCCTCATCACTACAGTCTCGGACAGTCTCTCCCCGCTGGGACGACTGGGGTCCTTGCCAAGATATGGGAAGACATTACAGATGTACTTTGATTTCAAGTCGCAAGCCACCCAAAACTTGATGCCCAACTTGTCCGGTTTTGTTGCAATGTAGTGCAGGAAACAGCAGCGAGTCTTTGATGGAAAAAGCTGTTCATCAATAGTGATGTGTCGACCAGGGTTGTAGGATGCGATGCAGTTAGTGACAAACGATCCCCAAACATCGGAGATTGCAGCAAGCTTATCGGTCTCCGCTCGCTCACTGCGTGTAAGCATGTCATCAAAGCGTAGGTGTCGCATGATGTCTTGGAAGCGGTTTCGGTCCATAGTTGTAATGATCCTTGGGTTTCCCAGGTTTGCTGACCAGCTGTCACATAGTGATGGAACCTTGTTCACCCCCCGCAAGATAACGACTGAAATAAATGCCATTAGTTCCGGGAGATCCATGAACAAATCCAGCTGCTCCGTGTGACGTGCATGTTGAGTAGTCCATTCTTGAATGCTACGAAGCATGTCAAGAGTGATAAAACAGAGGAAGCTCTTAAGGCGACTCCGGATACTTCGTCTGGCCTTAGCGCTTGGCTTTCCATCTGTGGCGTACGGTTCTATTGGAGTGAAATGGAGATGTGTCCCGACTTGTTCTTCACGCCACACTGTGCCATCTTTCGCGGTCTCTGACGGCTCACTCCCCAAACGAGCTCTCTTTTTTGGTAGAGGGAGAGTCTCCTCATCTGCAAGATAAACAATTTCAAATTAACTTTTTGTTTGGTTCTAAATAAAAAAATAGTCAGGAAAATAAAATAGGTAGGTTGAGAAATCTAACCTGAAGACAGCTCAGAGTCCGAATCCGGTTGAAGGTCTATGTCTTCTCCATCTGAATCACAAGGGCTGGCACTGCTCAGAATCAGCTCCAATGCCTTCTGAGTGGTGAGCCTCTTCTGCATTTTGTTTCTTGTGAACTAAATAGGTGAAGCAGTCACCTATTTATCCTCCACAGCACAAAAGGCTGCATGCAAATTTGCATGTGCAAAGTCTCCCAGATCTCTTTTGCTTACACTTTTTGCATGATTTTCCACTCCTACCTTCTGGCCTGACGGTCAATGGCCACATTTACAATTGAATTTGATGCTACAAATTAGCATCAAATTGATGCTAATTTGAGTCATCAGAGTCGTCAGTTTGGACTCAGGGTCTTTTGACCCTGTTTCGGTACGTCAAGGGAGAGGTCAAAAACCCTGGTGAGTGAGTTTGTGAAAAACAAACTTGCCGTAGAAATTTGAAGTTAACCTTTATTAATTATGTCTTATCTCCAAGAGTTCAGTAAGCGAGGGTTTTTAAGTTAGCACTAAATAAAATAAAATAAAAAGGCAGGAGTGGGAACTATTTCCCAGGATTTTGTATTCTGTGTTTTCTCTTGTGTGTTATTAAGGCAAATATTCTTTTTAACGCAACTATCAACTTGCAACGGTAGAAAGTAGAGGACGAAGTCTTCTCACGATGCATAAGCTTTGTTCAAAGTAACGTTTCTGAGTAAAATTTGGTGTGATGTGTATTAAAATGTATGTCAAAATGTTTGTTTGTGCAAATTGTGTCAAGAATTTAAACTGTTCTCACTTAAAATTAGAAGCTATTTCAATGTGACTGAAGATATTGCAGAAACACGTGCTTGCTCAACACGAAGGGCAAATTTATTGTACAATCTGAAATAATTGTTTGAACTGCATTTATATAAAAGTATATAAGTTGAAACAACTCACAATCTAAAACCAATTAACTTTAAAAACAATGTATAGGCTACTTGTCTTTTGCTGTTAAATCAACTTGATGAACATTAATGTCTTAAGTTAAAACCAAAGTTTTTAAGACAGCAGCTCAATCTTCAACTCCCAGTTAACACTGCTGGTACCAGAGAAAGGTCATTTAACATTTCTACCTTTGGAGTCCAGAGATGGGTCGATTGACCTGAAGGATTTTATCTAGCAGGTGCTTTTGTTCTGTAAATAAGGCCATTACCTTAGAAGTACCCTGGTAATGGCCTCAACGCATCTCACAGTTGCACAATTGTTCCTTAGACTTCGACTTCGACTGACTTTGTTGTCATTTTCAATGCACAGGGTGTATACAGAACGAAATTTCGTTGCATACGGCTCAGGACAATGTTTGAGGTTCCAATGTTGTGAGTAAAATAAAATACAGTATAAAATATGAATATAAATCTAAATATAAAATATAAAGTGCAGGAATGACAGTAAAATAGAAGTTATTTAGCTCTGTACATGTGCAAGGTATGAAGTGGAGACCAGTTTTTGAGTGCAGTCCTGCATGCAAATTTGCATGTGCAAAGTCTCCCAGATTTCTTTTGCTTACACTTTTTGCATGATATTTTTGAGGTGGATCAACACAATTAATTTGGTTAGTTTATTTCTAAACTGTCATTTTATACCCCTTTAGCTTTATTTCAAAGAGAAACATTACTCATTTCTTTTAGAAAAACCTTTGCATACTTTTTGAAACAGATTGTATGTTTTGCAAACTCTATGTACATTTGGCAAAATGACCTGGATAATGCAGCACAACATCATGGATCAGCTGCAAAAGGTCACATCTCTCCAAAAACACTTCATGTATGCTTCAAAACTAAACTGAAGAGCACTACCTACAGGAGATCTGATCTCCTGCAGGTATCATAGATACCCACCCCCAACATGGACTATTCACACTCCTACCTTCTGGCCTGACGGTCAACGGCCACATTTACAATTGAAGAAGGGATGCTAATTTGAGCCATCAGAGTCGTCAGTTTGGACTCAGGGTCTTTTGACCCTGTTTCGGTACGTCAGGGGAGAGGTCGAAAACCCTGGTACTCCCAGTCTTGTCTTTTGCTGTTAAATCAACTTGATGAACATTAATGTCTTAAGTTAAAACCAAAGTTTTTAAGACAGCAGCTCAATCTTCAACTCCCAGTTAAGCCACCTGAAATGTTTTATAGTTTGTGTGTGTGTTTGCGTGTGTGTGTGTTTCAGGCATCAGCGCTTCCTATAACCACATTTGCCAAACAGAAATTAGGCAGAGAGACTCGAATTTCTTCTTACAGGAGGTCACTTTCTGACATATGCTCCAGCTACATAGTGGAAGAAGATCCAGACACATTCCCACACAAACATGCATTTACTCAGCAAGTCTTAGGAGGGCCCGGAAGAGGCTTTGTTGATGCCAGCCATTGTCTACCTTCTCGGCAGTGTCGACTGAGTTGGAAAGGGGCCGCAAAGCGAGGACCCAAAACGGCCTGAATGAACACACACACACAAAAGCAGACTGTCTGTGTGGCCGGCGAACACTCTGTGTGTCATTTGGAAGACCGTCTTACGTCAAGAGCTCGCGAGTCAGAAGAAACCCACAATTCTTCTGGGGCCATCGCTGACACTTTTTTTCCTCTTTTTTATCACGAGTGAAGAAGCTACATTTTAAGCTTTATTATTTATTTATTATTGCTCCACGAGCTCAAAATGATCTTGGCTGGAGTGTCTTCACTGCCTGTTGGTGGATGAAAGTGTTTTTGGGGAGTTTCCCCCCCCCTCACCCAAAGATAACATGCCATCACAAAGGTAGGAAATTGGATTCTCATCCGATTCCGCCGTCCAGCCGGCAGATTGAATTTTGATTTCTGGCGGTCTTCTCCTGCAGAGTTATAACAAAACTCTATCTCCACTTCAGAAAGGATTTTTTCGTCTTGCACTTTATTGTGACGGTTTCCACAGCTCAAGAGCGCAGAACCGATTCTTAGTTCTCCACTTCTGTGATGGCATAAATTCTCCCACCTGAGCCGTGGATCTCTGCAGCTCCTCAAAATCTTTACCATTAGCTGCTATGACTGAACAGACACAAACTGACGTTATCATTGTCAGGATTTCTCCAAGAAAGCTTGCTGAGCCCCGTGGTAGGGGGCGCTGTGGCAGTCATCCAGCAACTTGTGATGTTTTTGAGTTAAAAAAACGTTTGAAGTCGACAGGAAATTTTTTAAAATAAGGCTTCATAATTATGTGTAATTGGAAGACACATATAAAGTCTTGCAAAAGCCAAAAAATAAAAGCAACATACAATTAAAATAAATATAATATTTTTGCACTTAAGTTGTGACATCCTACTGTCCAACATTTTTTAATTGTTTAATCCTTGACTTGTCACTTTATTCGCTTAAGTTGTTAAGTTGTGATGAATTAAAAATAAAAAGACTCTTTAACTTGTGACACTGTTACTAGTACGGAATAAAGTTAGCCTGTGTGGGGGAGCAAATAAAGCCTGGTGGCCCGCCACTGGTTATAACACAACGGGAGAAATCTGGATTTATGTTGGGGTCGTTTCCGTTTCCAGTCAACCAGACAGTCCAGTTGCAGAGAACCTTTGACGTGTTATTGTGGACGTTCAGCGTTTCCTGTTGAGATTGAGGTCGGCTAAACGTCCTAATCTGAACATTTCATGTCGCCTCCGACATCCTGGACATTTGAAGAAGTCCCTTTGACTCCAACCCTCCAATATGGTCGCCGCATGTATAAAGTGCTACAGCTTGTGTCTCATAAAAACAGTCACATACGTAAAAGAGTACTCTCAAATGTACTCTTCTAGAGTAAATGTATCTGTTTGAAGGCACAGAAAGGCAAATAATTATTTGCATTGCAAAACAAACTGTCCGCTATTACTGGGTTGTTTTTCTGTAGTTAGCTAGCCTGGTCATTGTGTGTGTCAATACTAAGCCAATCCTAACTGGTTTCTAACTGGTTTCACTTGGCCTACATAGATCCTGTTAAAATGTACGGTATGTCATGCTTTGTGTGCGAATGTGTTGGGCGGTTTGGGTGTACTTCCCCTAGAGCGGCATTGATATTAGTATCAATATCGGTAATATTTGTCCTGTATTTACTTGGTATTGGATCTATACCAGAATATGCAGAGTCTCACACCTCTATTATCAGAAGGTCCTCTGCAATCTCTTATTTAGTCACTTCACAATTACACATTTTTTTATTCAAACGTTTGTCTTTACCTGACAAGTCCTACTAAGCAGTTAGTCATTCGTTTCTCATACCCTCTGTCCAGACAGTATTAGATATAATCAAGAAAGCAGGTAGCACCTCAAACCAAAAGATTTATGTGGAAATGTTTAATAACTGACCCAGTGACAGAGATGATGATGGAAAAAAAGGACAACTCCCATCTTTCAAGTCACTTCTTCTAACAACACAACGCAGACCAGATATCTCTGTCAAAAAGCTTTTAGTGCTGACTGGCCAGAGTCACATCCCTGGCTTTGATCGCCGCGGGGCCCTCTGTATGTGTGGGAGTGGGGACGTGTATACGGGGGGCCTCTCTTCATCTCCGGGCTCTGATCCATGGGTTACATGTCCCTGCAGCGCGGGGGGTCCTTCAGGCTGCAGAGTTTAGGATTCCCCTCATTAAGCTGAGGATGATGTTAAACAAACACAACCTGGCTACTTTGTTACTAATGTAAATGTCACCGTCACTCTTGTAGCTTGAAATATTTCCAGATTTATTTATGTAACTTTGCCTTGACATGCTGGAAATGTAGCATCGTATCTCACCTACAGTTGCTGTTTCTACCACAAAAGTCACATTTCTTGAAGCGAGACAGAAATAAAATTACATTTAAAGGGGCATATCATGTAAAAAGCAACTTTTTTTGAGTTTTACATTATGCTGTGATGTTATTCCCTCATCAAAACCACACCTGGAGTGTTGCCTTGATTCTTTCATGCATGTTTGAGAAATTCTTTAATCTCCCGTGGCAACCAGTCAGCTGTGCAAAACATCTGGGTGGACCTAGCTCCGCCTTCGAGGATGGAGCTCCTCCTCAGAGCTGCAGTTTCCAAGCTTCGGCCTCACAGCCCTCCCTCACTCAGCTCCTTCCGACTAGTCAGCAGCATTTAGCAAACACCTGGCGGAGCTCATTAGACGAGCTGCTTCTCAGAGCAACGCTGGTAAAAACGTTGTTAAAGGGTTAACAGAGGGTTAATCATGTTGCTGTGACTTCCTGAAGGCGGAATTTCAGAAACAGCAGTTTTTAAAGAGACACCGACCCAATTTCAAAGCATTAAATTGAGAAGTTAAATTTCCTTCATGTTATATTTGATATATAGCGTTATATTATATTTCATAGTGTTAGTTGTTGACATAGTTATGCTATAAAATGGCAAAAAAAAAATCAGGAGTTTGCCTCATTTAAAGCTGCAAACTCCAATGTTTTTATTGGGGTTTTATGTGACGGACCAACACAAAGTAGCGCTAAATTGTAAACTGTTTGCAGAATACTGCATGTTTTATTATGTTTTTTTTTTGTGAAACAATTAACTAAAAATGTCTTCACAACTTTACCCCTGATCTGTCCGCTCTGCTCCCTAAACTTCATGTTGCTGTTTGTTCTCTGATCCAAACCCTGCCTCCATTTGCTGGGCTTGTTTTATTGCCGCATGGCAAATGTGTAAGTCCGGCTCTTGTTTGGTTTACCCCCCCTTCGGGGAGGCATCCTGCTTTTTAAAGAGACTAATTGCTCCATCCTGTAACACCACCTGGTACACTGAATTCAAAATAACATTTGGTACTTTATGCAACAGCTATGCAGATTTTCAGCTGGGGAAATAAAGAAAAATGAAAAAGGAGGCGCTACAGTTCGAGCTTGAACCAAAAACCGAGAGTGGCATAAGTCAAAGGCGACAGAAAAAGAAAAAAAAAAAAAAATCGACTCGGGTCATAACTCTCAGAGGGGGTTTGCTTCACAAGTCAACAGTTTGCTCATTTTATAGATCAGCTGTCCGCACACAGGAAGAGGGATGCTGAGGGGATTGGGTTTTCTGCAGACTAAAGACATGCAACTCAATGGACCTGCTGACAGGTGCGCTATCTGACTATTGTAACCTTTCAAACCTCCCATCCTGACGCCCAGTTTTAGATTATACAGCTTTCCCAAATACTTTAAAATTTCCTTTGGACATTTGTTTTTTAATATCTAATAAGCTATTTGATTATTGAATTTCATTTCTAGAGACGCTCTGTTTTGACAGCAGCTCTCCATGGAAACGCCATTGTGTTGCCGTCTGCACGAATGCCAGTTGCAGAGATTGTTCTATCGGCTTCCCAAGGTTGTGTTTTGTGTGCTCAAAAGTCAAGAGAGAAGACTTCAGTCCTGTCAGACGTCTGACGGCAGATTCAGGCAGAAGGCACCGTACGCTCTGTGCTGTCCCTGACGGATCCGTACGACGCTTTTCGCCGCAGTCTATACCTGATTGTATGCCTCGCAGTCGTCCCCGCACAGAAGGCTCAGGGCGGCAGAGGTTCGAGGAGCTGAATTTAATTTTAATGTCATTTTCTAAAGTCAAGGCCGACGGTCCGTTCAGATCGTCAGCAGTTCTGATGCGGTTCCTCCCATTAGTTGTCTCAGAACTGAAAAATTCATGCAATGCACAAAGAGGCTTGCAAGGACACAGAAATGTACAATTCTGGATTAGCATTTGCTGCTTTTTCTAACATAACCAGCAGTCCTGTTCGCTAGGAACGATGGAAGCCAAGTAAAACTGTTTCCAGATAGTTCAGATATGATGTTAGTAAAAACAATATCCCATATCAAATCCATAGGAGACTGACTGTGAAGCAGTACAACACAGATTAATTTAAAGATTTTGGCCATCTGACAGCTACAGCTGCTAGATGTCCAGCACCTTGGCATAGTTATGGTTATACAGACGTACACTCTATTCAAGATTTAGTGTGTTATGTCTGAGGACATTTTCAGTCCCAATTAATGTCTGGTTTGCACGATGGTAAAGTTGTGTTAACCTACTTTTAGTGTAAACAGAGGACTAGATGGTGTCGCCTGTTAAGGAAATAAAGTGAGAAGGGTGCAGGAGTTCAGGTCCGACACAATGCCTACGAGTTCGGGGCTTGATTTTTTTCCGTCGCGATCTAAATTCGTCGCTTGGCAACGTGTTCGCTTTGGCATCATGTTTCTCCGAAATCTTTCGGCATATTTGTTCTTTGCAGGTCGTCCCGTCACAAATTGGCAAGACGGTTGCCGATGACTACGGTTTTGTGTTGGATGGAAAACGGTGGTTGAGATGTTGTTGATTATCTGCTACTTGAATGGAAAGTTTTTTTGTTTTTTTTATTTTGTCTAGTTCAAACAGCAAATTTAGAATCTGTTGTTTGATTTTATAGATTGTTGAGGCTGGATATGAATACTATGCACAAAATCCAAGAGCTGAGAGAGGTTGTGTGTTCTTCTTCTGCAATGGGCTGTATAGTAGATTTACTCAAACCGTGTGTATGAATTATTGTGTTCCGTCGGTCATACAGAATTATTCATATATAAAGATCTTGCCTTACTCTGCTTGTATTAAATCAGAATGTTACCCAAAAAATTATTTGTCCAAAACACGAGATTTAGTTAACCGAGTATCTAAAGATGCTGTTTGTTTTTCTCTGCATATGCATAAATTTGAGGTCGTCTTCCGTTGAGCGACGCCGGACGGAGTGTGAGCGTTTGCATCTGCTGGTGGTGTGTGTGCGTGTGGGGGTGTGTGTGCGTGTGTGTGTCTGCACCACACTGGGAAATGCTTCATAAATGCTCAGAGATGCCTCCAAATATCAGTTATGTAATTGCATCATTTCCCCTCGTCTGTTCCTGCGAAGTCTCTTCACCTCCCTAAATATCCTTTTCTCTCTCTCTCTCTCTCTTTCTCTCTCTCTCTCTCCCTCTCCACCCCTTCTGTTCCTCCCTCTGGACCAATCGTTCCCCTGATGGAAAACATTTCTCAGCCAGCCCTTTCCTGGAAGCGTCCGTAGTCTCCAAACCAGGCCTCCGATTCGTTCTCCTTGCCTCCCATCCTTCATCTTGTTCTCCTGAACAACAGCTCGCTCTTCTCTGTGCCGCCGTCTCCCCAGGACGCTGCATGTTCCTCCATTGATTTCTCTGCGTTTCTGGTCACAAGCGGAGATGCTCAGACATTGCAGTGGCCACGTGTTAAGTAGACGTTAGAAGTCCTTTCAGTGCATCCTGTCTCCCTGTAAGAGCAGATGGATTTCCGGCCGCCTCCGAGCTCTTGCCTCTTAAGTGCTGATCAGTAGCTCAGCTGCTGTCGTTCGACTCCAATCAGTTTCCAAATTGATTTCACGCAGCTACTGTTTCTTTTTTGTTTTGTTTGTTTTTTTACCCCTCACAGATGTAGCTATGTAGGGAGAAACATGAGGCACACAGAAAGTCACAAGTAAACAACGCCCGCTGGAGCAAGAGGAAGATGGATTTGAAACTATGTTTCGTGCTTTCATTTCCCCAATCAAATTTTATTTTTTTAGTTTTTTTAAATCTGTAATTATAGGATTTTCTCCAAAGTGTGTGAAAGCGAAAATGTAACAAATGTTGCAATTTTGGTCCCCAATCGAATCGAGTCTATTGGACAATCAGGTAATAATCAGATTTACTCAGAATTTAGTCAACCAAATTATAAACCCAAAAGCAAAAGCAAGGCAAATTCGACTTCTTAATACCTTGGTGGCATGTGTTTATTTTTTTTATTTTTTAGGATAGAGTTTTCATTACACACTTTCACCAATTAACTTGTGCAATTTAAGACAACTTTATTTGGATTTTTTTTTTTTTTTTTTATTGTGGCAAAGTGTCAGAAACCAAAAATCTGAAACAGTTAAAACCAGATATTTACATACATTATAAAGAAAAACACAACTTTTTGTCATGATCTGACTTTAAATCAGACAGATTGTTTCTTAGGGCAGCTAAAATAGCTTAAATTACCCAAAGTCACCTCATTCAAATCTTAAACGTGAACAGTTATTGTTTTTTAAAGACATAACCTCAACTATGTACCTCTTGTAACTGATTTCTTTCATCCATTTGACAATGTGAAGGCTGAGATTTTCACTAGCAAATATGACCCAAAATTGGTGACAACTGTATTACTCTGTAGTTATTTTTATACCCACTTGTGAGAAGAAAAAGGAAAATCTCCATCTGTGGACACAAATCAATAGACTGACCTACTGTGCTGCTCTACACTTTATTATTGTTATCTTTTGAAGTGCCCCAGATTTCCCATTCCTCCTCGTACGTATACGGATGTCAAAATAGGTTATCTAAGGTCTCCGTTTTTTTGGAGGAAACGAGAGCCAGAAAACGATTCTTGAAGGTGAAACGTGTGTGTGTGTGTGTGTGTGTGTGTGTGTGTGTGTGTGTGTGTGTGTGTGTGTGTGCGCATGTGTTTTTGCGGCTCTTGATGGAATGAGCATCTGGACTGAAAGGCGATCCTCTCGCATGCCGTGTGCGTGTCAGCGGGAGGTCAGCGCCATCCAGTAGGCAGCAGCTGCCGCTTTTCCTCTCCGCTCCGACGTACTGCACCCAGAACGGCCTGCGTCCAGCACAGAAACAGAAACGGGCTGGATAGCCATTGATCAGTCTGGAAGGTTAAAGCGGAGCGCAGGGTGGGCCGTGGGATTTACGGGAATGGTGGCCTGCGAAGGAGGATGGGGGCGTCTTGAAGTTGCTGGTTTCTCCCTTTGTGTCCTTTACTGTTACTCCTCTTCATCTGCTTCGTCTTTTCACAGGCAAATGTAGACGTGCCACAACAATATGTCAATTTAGCTGTAAATGAGCTCAACAAATACAGAGAATACAAGAATATGTAGAGTATATACATATATATTTTCTCTCTTTTTTTGGACTTACCTTCTCAGACCCAGAACATTTTGTTCTTATGAATTTACATAATCTATCACAAACCTTTCGTCACATGGACCAAAATCATCATGATCAAAAATGAGGGTTTTTTCCCCCCTTGTCAACAATAAACTGAGCTTCTTCAGTTAAACAAATAAAGTAGCATCAGCTTTTGTTGGACAGGGATTGTATGTTGCTGCTGTTGTTGGAAAAAGGTTTGTGCCTCGTTAAAAGAAAGGCATCAAGTTTTTCCAATTCATTTATGTCTCGACTGGATTTGGTCCGTTCTGAGCGATAAAAAGAGGATTTTACGTCGGTTTTGAATTAAAAATGCTTCCTGTATTTAGCCCAGTTTAATTGAACAATTCCAATAACTCTATACTAATTTAATCACTACAACTGTAGTAAATTATAGTTGATCAGGGTGCTACAGAATTTGCTTTTTACATAGATGTAGACCTATATGAAAACAAAAGGCCTGCGTATTTCATGACAAACACTTTGTGTCGTCGGCATTATCTTCTGTTGGGAAAAGACTTTTAATCTGTGATCATTTTTTGCCCCAATTAAAAAAAATAAAGTCTTCATTTGAATCAACCTTGTGTGCATCTCTGAATGTCAAGGGCCGCAAAAAATCTGTCAGAGCCACAAAATGGCCTTCAATCAGTGATGGCATAGTTACTTTGAAAAAGTAACTTTAATCCGATTTTTGACTACTCCTTGAAAAAGTAACTTAGATTAACAATTACTTGATTTGGAAAGTAACTAAGTTACATTTAAAGTAACTTTTTAGTTACTTTCAGCAGCTGCTAACAACAACGCTGTGAAAATTACATTGATCTTTGCCAAAACCTAATTGTAAGTTATTTTATAACAACAGTGTGTCTCCACTTATAAGGTTGAACTGAAGGGGAGATTGTTTAATGGTTACAACAGTACAAAACAACTTTAGTAATGCCTGTTTTTGTATGTTCCACTATTCTCCACTAAACTCTAAGAAGAATTTTAGAGTCCACCCCCTGTGCCCCAGCCTCCAGGTTCTGCGTTACGGCCCTGCGTTTGTTGTCACAGCGCCGCTCCTGCGGCTCCACAACTCAGATGGCTCCTGCACAGATTTGTGACATTTATCTTAATATTAATAATTAATGGCGTTTAGTTGCACAACTTTACAGGCTCGTTCAGTCATGGCTGTTTTCACTTTTATTGTGCTGTTCATCTTAGTCTCCATGTTTGCAGTTTGTTGTAGCGCAACGCGAAGCTCGACGTAATTCAGAGGTTTAACTTGACATTAACAAAGACGCAGCGGGACGGATCATCCGGGAAATGATGGACTAAAACTAACTGGATGTCAGACAAATTCTGGGGTTTATGTCTGTTTATTTCCAAATAAGCAACTTCACGTTCAAAAACAAGCCCAAAAGCGCAACCCGCGGCTCATTAAATCTGCTAGCGACTTTAGAAAAAAACAAACCCAAAGCTGCTTATAATAATGGGGCTTGGCGACAGAAACTCAATAGTTCCTGTTTTTCCAGCAAAAAATGCGCATCTCCCTCCATTGTTTATGTTTCTGTCGCTGCTGATACTGTCGCATAGAAACGCCGATCGCTCCCCAAGACGCACGGAGGAAATGAAGTTACATTACAAAAGAAAACAGTAACGCACAGCAACGCAAAGTGGTTTCGATAAGTAACTGTAGTCTGACTACTGGATATGAAATAGCAACGCGTTACATTACTCGTTACTGAAACTGACATCACTGCCCGCGAACCCCTGATTTGTCGTGTTTTGTTCATCTTTATCCCGTTTATGTATCATTTTTAATTAATTTTGCACAAGTTTGATCTGATAACAATATGTAAAACACTTGAACCCAAGCCCAGCTGCTTTGTTTTAGCTTCAGGACGAAACTTCCTGTGTCCTTTAAAGGGAGCACAGTTCAGTCAAACGCACAAACCAACGTCCCAGAGGAGTGATCATCTTGAATGTGAGTTCATAAACTTAAGATTTACAAGGCAATTTGTTCTTTGAGAAGAAGAAGGAAGTCAGGAGAAATGGGAGACCTAACAGCACGGCACCCGATACAAAATCAGTCCTTGCTTTGACTCTGTTTACAGACGGACAAACTTTATTTATTTCTAGGGCTCCATCTGTCAGGCCACGAAAAGTAACTTCAGACGACGCACGTGATGGTTGGAAAGGAGGTCAAAATGTTGTCATGTGATATGTGGTTTACTTGGCTCAGACACTGAGAAAAAGCAAGTCACTGCTGCTGGCAGCTAACGGGTAAACACATCGAGGCGACAGCTGGAGGAGAGCGGTTATTGTTTTCAGTCAAAATGATCGGGATGTTTTTACACTGACAGAGGACACAAAAAGTAAAAACCTCAGTTTAAAAAAAGAAAAAAATCTCATCTGAGAAACTTTATGCTCACAAACAACACTCATAGCTGGCTTGAAAGTGTATATGTGTTTTTGAATTAAAGTTTTGTGCTCATTCATTAGCCTCACAAGGTCAATTCCAATTTTCTCCCTTATGCACATCCTAACCTCACATTTTCTGCGTGAGAAGTTTCATAAAATAAAATAAAAATCTAAAAACAACAAGCCCCTTCAGCGCTTGCGTACTTCCCTTTTTGTGCCGCTCAGAGCGTGGTAATAATCCTTCTTATTGCTTTTGAATATAAATGTGTAACTTAATTGATACCTCAGGAGTGATAATGTCTCAGCGGCTCTGAGGGTCGTATATATGCTGCATATATGAGTCTCAATAAACTTGAGCTGGCGTACCCAGCATGAACCCGGTTGTGATGCTAATAAGCCTCACTGAGCCAACAGGGAATGACTGTAAATTCCTCATCACAACGCCTCCGTGTTGGAGTTTGCTTTTATTTTTCATATATTATGTTCACATTTGTTCATCGCTTAAATGCTGTCTATGAGAAGGCAGCATTTAATTGCGTTATTGGATGTGTGTAAAAAGGAATGAACCCCTGCCCCCACGTCTCCCCCTTTGTGCCTTAAACCTAATCGCTTTCTTTATCTGAGGTCTTTGTGCGTCTGAAGCGAGCCGTCACTCACACTTACTCACTTTTTGATGATTAATTCAAAAGAAAGGGAGCCGATAAGGCGTTTCAAAGTGCAACAGAAAGCAGATGAAAAGCTGCGAGAGGAGAAACTCTGTGCCTCTTTTTCCACCGGTTTGTTTGTTCTGGGACTTTGTCACCTCTCTTTGGGGGGAGTGAGACGGGGGGGGGGGTCTCGTTCAAGATCCTTTTGTTTTTTTTTCTTCAGCTTTTGTCTTTCTGATGAGGGCCAAGCTCAAACTTGATAAGCAGAGAATCGACAGGTTTGGGGGGAAGGCCGGGTGCGAGTTTCGGGGCGGCGGACGAGGATTCAGGAGGGGAGGTGATGGGGGGAAAGGATGGCCTCCCGGTCCCAGTCATCGTCCTGGAGAAAGACACCAGGGAGTTGGTTTCATGTGGCAAAGAAAAACAGACATCAGCAGTTGTCGGTGTGTGTATGTGTGTGCAGCTGTGTAGAAGCCCTCTCTCTCTCTCTCTCTCCTTAAACACACACAGAGGAGGATGAGTGTTGCTTTCATATTGGCTCTCTCTCAAAAGGGGGGGGGGGGAGAGCTTTACATTATAAGCTTGATATTGATTGCAGGCACCAAGAGAGGGACGGCTGACACCAGATCCTGCAGCCATATGTCTGCATGGATGTGACCACAACAAACACCCTTTCTCTGCCCCGTTCCTGGTGGTCTCGCTGTAGGATTCACTGCCCCGTTTCAGGAAAATCATTTCTCGTTAAAAGAGCCATCGTCTTGAGAAACCTGGTTATAGTTTTGCTAAAATGTCTCATTTTTTTTCTGATTCCATAACACTTTTACCGTCTGTGCATAGTTTGTTCTGTTTTTTAAAATCTTTTTTTGGTAAGATTAAAATTTGGGGCGCACCGATTGATTGATCGGCCGACCGACCGGTGCCGATTCTCTTAATTCTGGGTGATCGGCCCGATACTTGCACATAAAAAAATTTTTTATCCACCTTCCCGACGGCGCCAACAATCAGCCACCGCCTCCTTTCGTTGTGTTTTGAGAGAGCGCTGACTGACGGACCAGGTCACGTCTAAACTTTTGAATTTGTTTTTGAGACCCCCAACCTCATCTGCAGCTGACACCTGTATTGTTACGCAAGTATTGTTCAACGTTTTTTAAAAGAAAACAAGACGGAGACATTGAACGTTTATTGTGACTTTGTAACACCCGATAAAAAAAAATTAATTGTCGGAATCGGCAGGAAAGGCTTTTTAAACCACAGCCTGATTTAAAAATGGTCAAATCCTACCCCCCAAAAATGACACAAATACAACCTGATCAGATGCAAAAAAATAAAAAAAAGATAATATGATGAATTCTTTTAATTAGATATCCAGACCAACTGGGACATTTGTGAAGAAGAGATCGCCTACTGAATCTAGAGAAGTTTGCGATAACTTTGAATGGGTCTTTTTCGTCACTGAGGATCCATTTTGGCAGAATTGTTTGAATTCAGCCATATTGAAATCTGATTGAGCATGTTTGTCCTGAGGTCACCACAGTATTTCAATTGGTTTTAAGTCCAGATTTAATCAGGCCACTTCACTCGGTAAATAATCCAAAGGTGTCATTATTTTTCAAAGGACTCTTCGTGACAACAGTCACGAACATTCATGAAAACTAATTCATGTTCATGACAGATGTTATGTCTATGTTACGTCTATGACAGTTTCACGTCAGACTTATGCACACAAAATGAAGAGTTGCCCATTTTCATTTAAAAATGAAATAAATACTGGAAAACTGCTTTTGTCTTGACTTAAGCTTTCTTTTTGTGCCATATTTCTTGACCAAAAGAAAACGATGCCAGATTGAAGCCACTGAAATTGTCGATTCTATCCATTTTACCCGACATCCTTTGCATATAAACTTGCTAACAACCCTTTTCAGCGTCTATGTAGATGAATTCTATGTGTGTTTACAGTTTACTGAGGCAGCAGAGTGAAACTGTGACCTCAACAACAACAAAAAGATTGCAAAAGCGCTCGTGGTTTATGAAAGGGGCATCATGTAACCTTTTTTTGGGGGGGGGGGGGGTTGCCCCTTTAAACAGCAGGCGTGGCTCCGCTTACTACGGGCCCCGCCTCCCGCGCATAACAGCCAATTCTCCGCTCTGGACCATATTCGTGCAGCAGTCCTGCGAAGAAAGTGACCGCAGCCGGGCCACTTGAGCGGCGGGGAGCGCGAACCGAGCGGACCGTCCGACGCCTCGCCGAGGGGATTCCTACCCTCCAGGAGCAGACGGGGAAACAGCGGGACGCTACGCGCTTCGAAGCGGCAGAGCTGGAGTCCAACGGAGCGGAGCGAAGGAGGGGACGGATGGCTCTCGTCGCTGCGGGCTTTTGGACCCTTTAATTTTACGCACAGGACCTATGAAGACGCGGACAGGTCATCCTCTCGCAACCGCAGGTAAACAAACTCTTTTATTCAGTCGGTTCCGGTCCGCACGTGAGCTTCTTGCACAGCAGACACAGGCGCGCGCGCGGACGGTCTCTTCGGCGGTGATTTAAAGTTTGAGGCTCGCGCAGCTTCCTCCGCGCTGCCTAATTAAGTGATGGGTGCGCTTCTCAGTCGCAGCTGCGCATTCTTGGAGCTTGATAAGCCTTATCGCCGAGGAGGAGCCAGATACATACGGCCGCCTGCTCTCTCCAGGCTTCCTCCAGCAGGCGGCCGAGACTCCTACCTTTACTCCAGCCGCGTAATCTATTTCAATCTAACCTAATCAGTCTATTTTGTGCTGAACCGACTGACCCCCCCTCCCTGTTGCCGCGCTGTGACAGGGAGCTGGTGGCGCTCTTGTTATGTAACGGAGGCACTGTTGCGAAACTTGTAGTTGTAGGTCGGAACTTGATAACTTTCAATCACATTTTCACCCAAACGATGCCCCAGAAAGACGCTGAACAAAAGCAATCCTAAATTCAGTCTGTATATATATTATTAAAAACTCAAACTGATTTATTTTTAATAGGGAAATGAATATAAAACTGTTTATTTATTCTGCATACCCCGGGCGCAAGGGGGAAAAATAAAATATTTTTTAATGGGTTTCTTGGAGCTAAAATGTGTATATATATATATTTTAAAATATAATTTTTCTATAATTGAATAAATGAACACACCTCTAATTCAGCCTGTGTACCTCCACAGACAGAAGCACCACGGAGTGATTCACGCCCCCTCCAGCCCCCGTCACCTCACCCCGCCTGTCTGCCTCCAATGCCGGGCTTTAGCTCCGCCGCGCCTCGTTATGAAAACAGGGAAATGGACCACTACCAGCACTACTTTTACGACGACCACGACCCGGACGAGGACTTCTTCATGTCCACGGCGCCCAGCGAGGACATATGGAAGAAATTCGAGCTGGTTCCGACCCCGCCCATGTCCCCCATCCGGCTGCCGGCGGAAGGGTCGGGCAAGGTCGGGCTGCTCTGTCCCTCTCTCGGGGACAAGCTGGAGTGGGTTTCTCAGTTCCTGGGGCAGGAGGACGAGCATAATCAGCAGCCGCAGCAGCCGCAGCACGCGCAGGAGCTGCCCTGCAAGCTCGCGACCAGCGGCGACTCCTTCGGCAACCTGAACTCCATCATCATCCAGGACTGCATGTGGAGCTGCTTCTCTGCCGGACAGCAGCTGGAGAGGGTGGTAGGGGAGCGTCCTCGGCTCGGCGCCGGAGGCAACGTTTTGTCTCCGTGGAAAGCCCAGCAGGGTGCCCTCGGCGACACGTGGTTCGCGGGTGGCCTGGCTGCGGACTGCGTGGACCCGGCTGCCGTGCTCAATTTCCCGCTACCCGGAGGGTGCAAGAGACAGATTTGGTCCGGTTCGGAGTCGCACACAGACTCCTCAGGTCAGTAGCTCATTTCATATTTCCCCAGTCAACTCTGTGTGTTTTTAGAGATTTAGCTTAAGACGTGAGAGTTGTGTGTCAGCAGCAGTTGGTAGGGTTCCTCCTGACCGCATTGCACCTTGCTGTATGCAACACATGCTTGAAGCCAAGAGTGACACACCCATTGAAACATCTGCTGCTTGGCAGGAGTCCAGCAGACCAGCTGCTCCCTCTTCAGTCTGACTTATGGCAGTAATGTCTTCCCAACTTCTGTTTGGCTCCGTTTTTTCCTGACTTTTTACACGAAGTGCCTTTTAGTTTAACTTTATGCTAGTTAAAAAGGGGGGACGGGGGAAGAGAAAGCCATTTGTATCTCGGCATGAGCTTGTCTGACGTTCTGGATGTAAGATAACTTTGACAATACAAGAGTGTTTACATTTCAAACAAAACCTGTGACATGAACTCCTCAAATTATATAATGCATTTACCATTACTGCCACAGTGTCAGTCTTTATTTCCACACAGAGATTTAATTAAAAAAAAATTATTAATTTGTAGATGCACTGATGGGTCTTCTGACCGGTACCGATTTCTGTCCCCTTTTAACATCTGATTACAAAGATAATCAATTCTGAACTCTGTTTTATAGATTTTTGATAAAACTTGTACTTTTTAATGGAAAATTAAATACAAGATCAACTTTTTTTTCCATCCATCCAAACATGGGTCTTAGATTTTTTTATCAGATTTTCTTTTTAAATTTAACCCGAAAAGCATGTCAATGTGCAAGTTGTTGATTCATTTATTTATTTACTTTTTAAAATTCTTTTTAATTTTTTTTTACTTTTAGAATTTCATGTCACTATAGTGGCATGAAATTCCATCATGTAAGCAAGGCGGGAAGTGTAGAAGTAGTTCAGCCAGCGGCCCGGCAGTTGTAACAAAAGAATATTAGTCATTTTGAAATCAAGACTTTTAAAACCCTCTAGATGCTAAGGAGCGACCCTACTTCATTCAAACCTTGCTTCCTCCTCCTACTCTTCCGCCCCAGTTGGAGCCCATATGACTTGAGTTTGGTATGCAGGCTGCCATGTGATCTGTCGGGGTCTGGACTGCGCGTAATGGTGTGTGGAATGTCACAAAGGGAGCCTGTTGCTGCATTCCTGTGCTCCGACAGGCTGCAGCTACTATTGTCTGCGTGTGTGTGATCCGAGCCAGCCGGGGCCTTGAATAGAGCAGGATTAGCCTTTTAGGAGGTCGGCTCGCCCCGCGGAATTCCCCTGGAGGAAGCTGGAGGTGTGTCTGGCCACATTCTGCAGAATCTTATCTGCTTCGCGAAGGTGGATGGGCAAACGTAGGGAGGGGTCCATTACAGGGTTACTCTGAGGGGAAAAACCCCAGATCTTTACTGGGTTTTTTTTGTTTTTGTTTTGTTTTTTTGGATTGATTCTCATGAGAATAAGTTTGTGAGAATCGAGTTGATAAGAGTTTAATGTTTTCTTTCCACTTGAGGAAACATTGTGGGAAACCTTTTCTCAAGCCATGCCTAGTTGAACATTGGCCAGCTTGTTTTAACAAGCTTTAAACTCTCCCCCCCTCCCCATGTCTCTCCTTCCTGCCTCGTCCTCACTCTCAACACATGAATGAAGCGAGGGAATTCCTACTGAGGGGGCTGATTTAAAGGAGCGCTGGCTCAGAGTGTGTGTCTGCTCTCTGTAAGAGTGTGTGTCATGATGCATGTCATAGTTTCCAGGGGTTTTGATTCATTTTTACAGTAAAGGTTAACTGGATCATACCATCCAGAGAGAATGTGGTGGATTTTCTCCTTTCATTTGTCTGATCACATTTATGTATCCCTTCTGGGATGAGGTTGGCGGTGGTTTGGCAGTTCGATTCCCGCTGCATCTGCCAATTTCATTGTATTTTTGAACAAGACTTGCCTGCTTGATAAAGCGCTCTGCAAGTGCTTAACATTTACCATATTCACTTTTCAGATAACGAAGACGAAAACGATGAGGATGAAGAGGAGATTGACGTGGTGACGGTGGACCACAAGCAGCAGCAGCAGCAGCAGCAGCAGCAGCAGCAACAACAGCAGCAGCAGCGTAAACCCCGTCGACTGGTCAACACCCGCAAACCGGTGACCATAACAGTGCGAGCAGACCCCCACGACCCCGGCACCAAGCGTTTCCACATCTCCATCCATCAGCAGCAACACAACTACGCCGCGCCCTCCCCGGACACTCTCCCCGCGGCTCCCGAGCCCGCCCGGAAGAAGGTCCGACAGCAAGTCCACGCTCCTGCGACCCAGCCTCCCCAGAACTCTCTCCACAACCAGCCCCGGCCCGGCCATGCGCCTCTGAACCTGGACAGCAGAAAGTCTCACACCGGGGCGAGATCAGAGTCCCCCAACCTCAGCGCGTCCTCTCCTACCTCGTCCTCGTCACCTTCGTCTCCACCCAGCTCCTCCTCGTCATCCCACCAGAGCTTGCCGTCGAAGCCCCCTTCCCGCATGTCGAGCCCCTTGTCCTCGGACTGCGAGGACACGGACAAGCGCAAGGCGCACAACTTCCTGGAGCGCAAACGGCGCAATGACCTCCGCTCTCGCTTCCTCTTGCTACGGGACGAGATCCCGGGGTTGGCGGACTGCGCCAAGACCCCCAAGGTGGCCATCTTGACCCGAGCTGCGGAGTACCTGCAGCAACTTCACGCCGCCGAGAGACAGAAGACTCAGGAGAGGAAGCAGCTGAAGGCCCGGCAGCTACAGCTGCTGCAGCGGTTGGCGCAGCTCACACGCTCCTGAAGGCCGGAATCGACCGTCGCCTTCACATGAACACTTGAACTGAAGGCGACTTGCATAAAGTGGGGAAAACACTGTTCACTAATCATGCTGGATTAGAGGAGTTGGATTTGTTTTTTCTATTTTTTTTCTTTATTTTTTTATTTTTGAAAACTTTTTTTGTGGTTTGCACATCAGCTTCTGAGTGACAGAGCTATCTGGACGGCCGTTTTCCGGCTGGTTTCCTTTTTACTATCCTGAGATCTCAAGGGATTTCTGTTGGATCTTGCAAGGTGGAATTTGCAAAAACACTGCTCACTAATCATGTTGGATTAGAGGGGTTGGGATTTTTTTTTTCCTTTTTATTTTTTGCTGTTTTATTTTTTTTATTATTTTTTGTGTGGTTTGCACATCAGCTTCTGAGTGACAGAGCTATCTGGACGGCCGTTTTCCAGCTGGTTTCCGTTTTAGTATCCTGAGGTCTCGAGGGATTTCTGTTGGATCTTGCAAGGGGGAATTTACTCAATATTTCTTAAATGTGTACCCCCCAACAAGAACTATTAAAACGTGTCTTAAAATAAAGTTGGCATTGTCAATTGCTTTGGTCAAAGCCCCTGTTCTTTAGTACCTGGTCAAGAATGTCAAAATTCATGATTTTGCTAATAAATCTTAGTTTTTCAGGCTTCACTAATGACTGTTTCGTTGTTCTTGTGACAATGACAATAAAGATTTATCTATCTCTCTAACCTGCCCTTTTTTCCCCCTATTCTTCCCATTTTCCTTAACAGCAGTTGGTCAGTCTTTGTTTGAAACTGACTTGTAATGGAGAAGTTTGAGCGACTTTCCCTGCACCCAACCCTCCCTCCTCCATTTATTACCCTAGTACCATTTACTGCTGCATGCTACAACAAAATCCTTGCAGTTACAGCCTTTTTTTTGTTTGTAGCAATTTCAGAAAACAGGCTATGTCTGAAACGTTTTTCAATACAGGTCATCTAAATAATAATAATAAAATATTTACTGAGATTTATTGTTGTGCCATGAAGATCAGCCAAAAGGTGAATGTCAGCTTAGGTTAAAATATTGGCTTAAATATTTGTTTTTTAAAAAATATACCATCTTCTAATTGAAGTCAAGAGTTGCAGCTGTATTTATTTAATCTTGCTGTCTGATTTATCCTTTTTTTTTTTTTATCTATTTGATGGAATGCCTTTAGGAGCCTTTCTATGTATGTAAGCTATCCAGTTGGATGTTCTGTTTATAGATCCTTGACTGTACAGCGAAACCAAAACCTGAGCTAAGTTTACTCATCGCAGTTTCTGTAGGGCTTGTTGGCTTTTCAAAGACGACTCAAAAGCTTCTATTTTTGTTAATAAAACTCTAAAGGAGGGGAAAAACCCCGTTGAAATAAAACACCACTTTGTCACTATGTTTTGTTTTTTCTTTTCATTGCTGAGGTTAATAGTTGGATTATGTTTCTGTCTCTGAAGTTTCCTTGCACAAGTCAAACAAGATAATTATATTTTCTTACAAGTTTGTGTTTTGGCAAGAGCTGATTAATATTTTTGTATTTGACGCAAACGCAGCTGCCGATAGCGATTTGGTATTCTGAAACGAGTAGGATGGGGCATCTGTTGTATGGTTTCTGTTTTAGTATCCAGAGGTTTCAGGAAAAGCATTGAACCACAGTCAAAAATAATCAGGTCTTACGAAACTAAAAATCAGACCAAATAGATTGGGACCACACACCTTGAAGGTCTTCAGACCAAGTGACGACAGACGGTCAACATCATCGCACCAAACAAACTCACCAATTGACCTCATGCCCTTTTGGTCGTCTGACGAAATATACTTCGTCCAATCACCTGCAAACCAAACGTACTCTGACTGAACCCCGTTTGACGAACCTTCAAACAACTTCAAGACAAGATGGCTTCAGGTCCAACAAACTCTAAGGGACCTAGAACCAACCCTCCACCGTTAACAACTGTTACATTCATTTGGGTGATCTTGAGTTTGGAGGAATCAAAATCTATACTTCCTGACTTTTTCTAGAGAGAGACTGAAAAACACTATGAACTCCCATTTTCGCCATGTAGGCTCTTGCAAGGTAAGTCTGGAGAAAGCTGTGACTTTTTGGATCATGTTTTCAGTTCATCCCTCGGTTCTACATCGACAGAAAAAAGAAAAAAACTTCCCCCAGTGGAATCGTAACTCAGAATTGGGTGTAACATCTGGTAAGGCCTGAGAAGGATTGGGTCCTCAGAATGGCTCCAGCAGTAAGATGTTTTTCTTTCAGGCATTTAGTCGGACCTTTACTGGACAGCTTCCTGAGACCCAATCTGACGTCTGATATTTTCCCAAGACCAGAGGACACCACACTGCTGACTTTACACAGTGGAGATCTTCTTTACTGTCATTCAGGAGCTTGTTTGCTTTGGACTGGTCGCAGTCGTAGAAACTGTGGGCATTGCTTATTTGCAATAAAGGCTCTACTTTGATTGTGGAAAAAAATAATATCGGCATTTCAGTCTCAGTATCTTATGAGCCTGTGTGGTAAATAAAAATAAAGTAATGTTTTCACATCAATTTCCATGGGCTAGCTGATTGTCTGGTTTCTATGTTGGAACTTTAAGGTTGCTCTCTGAGCTCGATTCGGGGGATATTTCCTACATTGGGGCAGCTGTAGTTAAATTTAAAGTTTAAATTAGCAGAAAGTAAAAAGGAAAAGAATGAAAATAAGAAAGCAAAGGAAAAGTTAATAATTGCACTGTTACAAACCAATCAGGGAGGATAGTCCTTTGTGTATTGTTGCTGTCTTTGTATGTGATGAAATCAGGCATTGGATAAAAAATAAATAAATCAATAAAAATCAATACCGAAAGATCAAAAGCCAAAGTGTTTGAATTCGTGTGTCTGATATACATCCAGTGACTGGCTGTTATCTATTAGCGTTTTTGATTTTTTTTTAATGCTCAGCTCTATCTTTCGATCCACTTTTGTTTTCCAGCAGTCTCCAAGGCAACCTCCAAGCATCTTTTGTCATGGTAACAAGCGTCAGACCTCATCACTGCAGCAGCATCGATAGTTTCCATAGAAACCACGCCAGCTGTGCCGAAAATGTCCCCCGTAAAGCGTTGTAAACAAACACGTGACCACAACTTGAACGCACCAACTAAATCCTCCCTCGAGGCGGTGAACATCCTGTTACTTCAAACTAGAAAAAAAAAAAAACTGTCACAAATCAAACAGTGGAGTGTAACCGACTGAAATGTCAAAAATGATAATAAACAGACAACACTGCATAATGACATGCAAAACGCAACGGCAGCCGCGAATAATCGCCAATTAACCAGTGTCGCTATAGCAACGGCGGCCCAGCTGTCTCGTAAACCACATGCCGCTTCTGCGCACGCGCGAGGGTGTCAGCTGGGCAGCGGGAGGAGACTGCATCATGGCGGCCTCCAGTCTGCGCGTGCAGTGCGTCTTACGGAGAGCGACGGTCCCGTCTTTAGTCGTGATCCTGGGAGCTACCGGTACCGGGAAGTCCAAGCTGGCAATCGAGATCGGAAAGCGGCTTCAGGGAGAAATAATCAGCGCCGACTCCATGCAGGTAAGAGGATTCGCTGCGTAACGATAGTGGCCGGCAGCCCACCACGCTGTAAACTGCATTCTGGAAGCCGTAGCTCAATTCCGACACCGTTTCGTAAGGAGATAAATGCAGATCCGAAAGCATGAGCTTCTTAGATAGATAATCCCTGGAGGACTGCGGTTAAAACTACCATGAATCAGATTGTTTTCTGTCTGCACTACCTGTGTTGGACTCTGCAGTGACCTGACATGAAACTAGTGCTCAAGACAAGGCGATCAGATCAGTGACAAAAAAACGTTAAACCCCGTTTAAAACATGTTCTCTGTAATGCACGAATATGGACAGGATCGAGCTGTGACTGTAAACGTGAATAGTGTGTGTAAAGAAATCCTGCAATCCTAATTGAAATAGACTAGCAGCGACATCATCTACAGCAGGGGTCCCCAAACTTTCTCCTGTGAGGGCCACATAACTTGTCCCTTCTCTGATGGGGGCCCGGGGTCATTTTGTAACAGAAAAAGTGTGACGATTGTAAGAGTGCTAAACATAAAAATGTATTGTTTTTCAGAAAGCACAATCAAATAACCTTTTCTGGATTCTTCAGAGAACAAAAGTCAGGAAATATCACTATTTATGAAATAAATAATAACCAAATAACACTGGGTTCTCCACATAAAAAAAAGGGTTAGGGTCAATTATATGCATATATAAAATAGTTACTAACTAATAGTTAATAATAAATAAAGTTCATTACTAAGGAACATTTTATTGCAAAAGTCCAACTTATCAAATAAAAATGCACATATATGAAAATACTCTGGTATTGTTCAGGGGGCCGGACCAAATGTGGAGGCGGGCCGCATCTGGCCCGTGGGCCGTAGTTTGGGGACCACTGATCTACAGTGTCTCGCAAAAGTATTCATACCACTTACACAGAAATCAGAGTATGTATGTTGCAAGAAACAACAGAAATCTTGACGTACACGTTGACTGTAAAGTAGGGAAACAGAAAGCCCTTAAATAAACCCTCCATCACTTTACATGACAGGACTGAGATTTTATTCTGATAATGTGAGGTTAGTTTGGTCTTCATTATGGCCTCACATTTCCTCAACTTCCCCTAGAACTCTTTATGTTGTTTGTTTTAAGGCTTGCTAACCCCTCCAGGACAGATTAACCAACGTCTTGTTGGGTCGGAGGGACAAGAAGATCATATTGCAAATCAGACTTCTTACAAAAATATAAATACTCTGACTAGGCAGAAAGTAGTTTTAGAAAATGACAGGTAAAAGTAAAAATTGTCTATGTTTCAATTTACAGGTGACAACACATTGATATCAGCCCTGTAAGTAGAACTGAGCGGATATTAATAACATTTCTTTGCACGTTGTGGTTTGTGTTTTGGAACGGTGTTGGGAAGCAGTGTGAACCGTGTAGTCGATTTATTTTCAGTTTTGAAAGGGTAGGAAAAATATGTTATCAGTAAATATCAATTATTGGACTTAACAGCAATATTAACATTGGATGTTGTTATTGGGACAATTTTTTTATTGTGACCTTGGACTTCTTTTTCAAAAATGGTTAAACACGTAAGAACATACACCGGCTTGAGTTGTATAAGTTTGGACTGACTTGTGTTGAATATAAACCAGAATATAAATCAGAATCCACGGTTACATTTTGAATCGAATCGAATCTTTAAGAATTTGACATCTTCTGTCTGGAAATCTTGTGCTTCAGTGATTCAGGAATCTCTGAGTGAGAAACGGCGTCTTCAAATGATTCAGAAATGCAGAATCGTTACTGTCTCTGGAAAAATGAGCAGAAGAAAGCTGCTGTTAAGGAAGACTTAACGGAAACGTGGCGATGGCAGCATCATGCTGTGGGGAGAGAGAAGCAGGTCAGAGTTCGCAGGTAAAAGATTTGAGGTCAACACATGAGAACATACACCAGGTTGGCACGCCTTCCGACAACCCTACATTGTTCTGGTGGAAGCCAGAGCTACGATGTCATCGTCCAATCAAATCAAAGTCAGGTCAATAAATGCTTTGATGTCAACTCAACTATAAACACAGGACATGTGGAGTGTGAAAATGTCAATGATTTGTGTCAGAATGGCCCAGTCAAAGGCCAGACATCAGTTGATTTGGAAATGTAATTTATGCATTCCTGAAATCGCTGTGGATGTTGCCCCTGACAAAAAGCTGGCAAATTGATAGACTGTGTGAACTTATTTTGTCTTTTTGTGATTCTCATGGATCCTGACTTTTTCCAGGTGGTTCCTTTAAATTTCTCTTGCGTCCTCGGACAGCTAAACCAACTTTTTAGGTAAAAGCATGTTTAATTAGGTAACAGTCAAACATGACTGTGTGGGAAAATAAATGAAGCCAAAATTATGTCATCACTTCTGATGGGCATCAACTCTCTCTCTGTGAAAACTCTCACTCTTATTTGCTCCTCAAAGCTTGTTTTTTTGGGGGGGGGGGTTCTCAGACTCTGTTGCTACAGCAACCCAAGGGCATGCACACAAAAGAAAAGGTTGGCGCAAAGGCCTGAGATTGGGTCACTTCCAGTTCTTCACACCTGTGACTGTCCAGAGATTGTTTCTCCCGAGCGCAGCGTTCAACTAATCACATCTTCCTCTTACCTCAGCAACAACACACCTCCCCCCCTCAACTGTGCACGCGTTGTCCTTGAAAGCCCGTGTCCCTGTGGGGCGTACCTCCTCCTGCAGTCACCTGGTGATGGGCAAACTGGGTCACACTAATAACATCTCAGCCCAGAATATCTCTCCACGATCGGTGGAGAAACGGTGGCCTAGTTACGGCGAGGCAGCCACAATCTTCACAATCCGCGGCCTTGTCGCGCTCCTCCTCTTGTTGGTGTGAGTGTTGGTGTCAGAAAGCGGGAGAGGCGCGCCGACACGGAGAGACGGCCTATGTGAGAATGGGGCTGTGTGTAGGTTCGAGCCGGACCGTGTTGTCTTTGGGATAGGAAACAGTCTGGTCTTGTTTGGGAGAAAGCAACGTTATGCTGAGCTGGTGCACATTCAGCGCCGTGCCGCGCCGGCCCAGCAACTGGTAGTGAATGGATACACTGTGGCCACTGGGAAGTGCCTATTGTCCCATGGAGAATTGGTTCCCACACTCCCTAACACTCCTATTGTATTACCGCCACCCCACTCATGCCCCCGCCCCATTCCCTCAACCCACAGTTCATTGGACATGCAGGAGGGATATTATTCACTCATTAAATGAACATACTATCTGTGGCACACACACAAGTGTCTTGCTTGTACTGTTCTTGAATGAGGCACTGCCAAGTAGTGTGAGTCTGAGGTTCCCAAACTGGGATCCAAGGATCAGTAGGGGGTCCTTTGACTAAGACTATGGTTTAGGAATAACTGATTTGAGCTTATTGGTTAGATAGGGACAAAATCCACTGTGCAGGGCTGAAAATATGTCCCTGCTTTTTTTTTGTTTTAATCGTAAATCGCAGTGGCAGCACCCGGTTGGCGGTTCTAAAGGGCTCAACATACAGGAGGCAACATCGCACCCTAGTTATTGATTTCCTACAGGACTTTCATGGTGAGGCAACAATCATTTACCGTCCTCCAACCAAGCGACCAGCGAAACTTGTGCATGTAAAATTTTGAGCTTGTAGACGTGCATGCGTGAGCCAGTGACACAACACAAAAAGGGTGAAAAATGTTAGAGTTTTGTCAGCGTCATCGGTAGCATGTCCCAGCTGCTGAGAAAATTGAACACTTTTCAACCTTCTTGTGTCGCGTCACTAGTCCGCGCGTGCACACCTCCGTGTACAAGCTCCAAATTTCACATGCACAAATTTCGTTGGTCGGACTTCTGGAAAAGATCAAGCAATGGTTGCCTCATTGTGCAAGTTATGTGGGAAATGAGTAAAGAGGGAGCAAAGTCGCGTCCCGTGTGTCCAGCAATGTATGCTGTAATCCCCTTCTAATCTGACAAAAATAGACCTTCAAGGAGCAACATTGGTGGCTTTTTCTTGCCGTCATTTGGCGAGAGGCAGGTTGTACCATGGATGTCTCGGTAGTTCATCCCAGGCTAACATGGGACACACTGGATGATTCACACATCATCTCAGTTCTATGTTAATTTCTAGAGACCAATTAATCCGATATTTACTGTGCAAAAAAGTCTCCATCCAATATAAAGAAGTGTATTTGTGTGCACTATTTAATTGGTCAAATCAGGTTCATGAGATCCTGTGTCCTGAGGCGAGACACTGACGTATCACAGCCTCGCTTGCAGACAGCACTTCACAAGGTGTTGTTTGCAACGAGAAGTGGCTGACATGGAGGGTGACGGCGAAGAAGGAAGGCTTAGCGACTCATGTGAGCAGCGCTCAGACTGAAATATTTCATCCGTGCAGTCTGAAGCGCTCGAAATCATTTTACGAGCTGCAGGTTCTGCCGCAGTGCAATCTGTCAGCTGCTCCCTCGTTTTCCATAAGTCAGTGATGATGCTGTTAGTTGTTATGGCGCATCATCAAGTATCACATCGTTCTGTGCATGTGCGACATAAGACCTATAAGGAGCAGTATAGCTCCCCTATGCATTCCAGGAGATCTTTAAGAGATTTAAACTGCTTGTAATGTCCAGCACAGAAACGTGTATGCTCAAAGTTTAGTCTTAGTGTATTTTTCTTTGGATGTCAAACAAATTGTATGGATGTACTTTTTGCAGCCGCCTTCCGAATCGGTCCGAGGAAAGTTGAGCAAAATTTAGAACGTTTGAGGCGACTCTGGCTCGTACAGCAAGTCTCTGCTCATTTGTTTGTCATTGCCGTGCTGCGCCATCCAATTCTTGCTTCCATTTTCTTCCCGTTTACAAATGGTCCACCAGTTTTCTCAAGGATGGTGGAATTCATGGCGGATTCTATGTTGGGGAACTTTTCAGGTCCTCCTTCAGCAAAGTATTCCCAGTGCATTAGATTTCCACCTCCGTGCGTCACAGTTGGTAGGAGGTTCTTTTCCTGGATGGCTCTATTTGGTCCTCTGTTCTGATGTCCAAATAATTCAATGTCAAACTAAATCTGCCACAGATGTTATCTATCAAGTCTGTCCTTCATGTTTTTGTTAGAGAGGGAAGCGGCAAGGACGTCATATTGATTCTACTAGGTTCGTCAAATTGTTATTAAAATTTAATGGAAAACAGTTTCTTCCCTGGCAGTCTGAAATTACTAATACAAAGGTACTTTAGTACTTCTCCCTCTCTACACCAATGTTTTGGAGAGAAGCTGGTATACGTTTGGTGTTCCTCAGCATCAAGCCGTAGAAACCCTGTGCAAGTAAGCAATTATTAAAGAGGTTGTATTCGTTTAAAAAAAACAAAAACAAAAAAAAACCCGGTGTGGGTTAGAGTCGTGGAAACAACTTTTTCAAATTGTATCCAGTCTGGATAAGGTGGGACTCAACGTTCTGAGCTGGTACCCAGTAAACTGGAGGGACAGACCAGATGTCTCCAGAGATGAAAGCGATCCCTATAGAAGATCTCCACTGCAGCAGTGAGGGAATTTTTATTCCTCCTTGAGCTTTTAATGTGTTACAACCGCGACCAGTGGAGCTTTTACCACCCTGCGGCTGCGCCAGTTTATGTTATTTGCTTGACACCAGTTAACGCACAAGTGGGATTTGCATTTCCTTCTTTGTTTTTTTGTTTTTTTCTTTTCTTTTTCTCCTTCTGAACATTGCTTCAGATTTGCTTTGCAAGTGAATGGAAACCCGGCTATTGTCTCCGGCAGATAGATTGTTGCACTGCAGGGAGTGAAAAGGAAGCTGGGGCTTTTTTGCAAATGGTGGGAGGGATGGGGTCATAATGAAGGGCCATCCGATGCCCTGGGGGGGCCGAGGGCGATTTTTACAGGTCATGCAAATGCATGCATCGTTACTTTGGTTTGCGTTGTGCTTGGAAGTGTTGGTGGCCGTTGACCTTTCGCTATATGCACGTCTGGATGTAGGCACCGCCCGTTTGCTCTTCAGGATGACATGAGCGGTGAGAGGGAGGCGGACTGTTCAGACTTATTTGTTTTCTGCCGAACGAGACGGAGAAGGGCCGAGCAGCAGGGCAGCTGTCAAGTGTCGTCTTGGCACTTACAGTCCCATAACAGTGCAGTAAACGAGGCTCCTAAATGGCGGACACCGCAAGATAAGGTTAGCTTTCCGTCATAGTTTTGGAACATGAGGTGGTGTCGCCGTTCTGCCAAAACCATTGGCTCATCCTTGTGTGAAAGCCATTGAATGACTGCAGCTATGTGTCACATATCCCTCTGATTCGCCCCACAGGCATCCCTTCCTCCTCTGCTCCTTCTCCTTGGGCATGTTTATTTCTCTCGCTCCCCACTTTGCTGTCTCTCTGGCTGTCTGCTGTGGCTGTGACCTGTCTGGGCTTTGACGCGTGTCTGTTTGCACCGCATCTGAGGCGACGCTGCCTCCCACATCCAGCATATACGACGCGCCGCTTTATGTCCTCTGAGCCGGTGTAGGACTGCGCCAGAAACGCCGGCTGACGAACCCAACGTGTTCAACGTGTTTGCGGGTCTGAGTGTGAATTACCGTCTGCGGGGCGTGGCGATTCTGGTCGGTACTGTAAGGCGGAAAAGGAGGATGGCAGGGTGAAGGAGGAGGAGGAGGAAGAAAGGAAGGAAGAAGAAGGAAGAGAGGAGGGTGATGGGTATTCATCATGAATGATTTATTAGTCTGGCATTACTGGGCCCTTCCCCACAGAGAGACAGAGCAAGAGGAAGATGGAGAGATAAACTGATGAAGGATGGTGCCTTGAAGGGAAAAATAGAAACTGTATGAAGAGAGAAAAAGAGGAAGACGGTGATTTATCTGTAAGTGTAACTCAGGAAGAGATTCAGAGGGAAGGTTAAAAACAAACTGCCTGGGGTCAAAGCGGGGAGGCATTCCACCATCTGCAATCTGTACAAACCGAGTCAGAGTGACCATTTGAATCAAAGCAGTAAGGATGGAGGCTTTATCATGTCTAACTTATTATTCGTCTAAGCTATTGATGAATGAATCGGGCGCATGTGTTTTGTCCTATTTGTCATTTTCTACTTTTGCCATTTTTGGTCACTTCACACTGAATTTTCTATGGAACGAAAACTGCGTTTAATGCCCATATCTAAAGCACATCGTACCTGTCTGAAAAACAAAATCTCACAGGCAGTGGGGACAACATTGTGTGAAAAGTAAAGAAAGAAAAAATTCTGTATGTTAAACGCACAACAGTCTTCAACAAAAATCAAGAATCACATGAGGCCATTGCTAATGTTTAGTGGAGGAAAGATGGCTGCTTTTAGAGAGGTGCTGATTTTTACGTTTGTTCATACACTTTTCACTTGTTTTTTATTTTTTATAAGCCCGACTGTTCCAATAGGTTGAGTTGCGAAGGACAAAGAACGCTTGGAGGTCAACGATTGGTTGGCTACAACCAATCAGTCGGTTGGTTACAAGGTTTACAATCGAGACACGATGCCGTTCAACATCCACACGCTTTTATATTCGAACACGGTATTTAAAAGTAGCTCAACCTCTCTGTCTGTCCACACAAATGCATCTCTTAGCGCCATGTTTAATTCCAATGAGGAAGTTGTTTGAAGGATTGTGATTGGCTGATGTAGGTTTTAGCTTTGCCCTACAGTGCCCCCTAAGGGTTTGGCATGTTTAAAACAACACTAAGCAGTGTGATTCAGCGGGATGAACACTTTTCTTAAATCGATCAGGTGTGGACGAGATTATGTTAATTAATATCTCTGCTACATCATTTTAAAAAGACTTGGCTACTTGTTGACTAGGCCTTAAAATGCAGAGTCTACAAAGGGTACAATATTAGAAGGAGCTCTGTATGCACATAATAGCAAATAAGCTTCCTAAATAATTTTTGATTAAAATGTATCCATGTCATGAGTAACCATTTCTTTTCTTGTCTTTGCCCTGTCCGTATCTTAGCTTTTACCTGAATGAGCGCTTGCTCTCTTTCATTTATCCTCCCTCTATTCTGTTTCTCTCTCTCTCCATTCTGCCTGGCCCCTTCCTTATTTATGTGGCAGAGGAACAGCTGTCTCGTGCAGGGCGTAAGGTTGGCCAGTCCGCCGGACTGCGGGCTCAAACACTGAGCTCATTGTCTCACACACACCCACGCACGCACCCACGCACGCACGTTAAGCCACACGGTCACATCCATTCACATTCATTTCACAGTAAGACGGTAGGAGGAGGGGAACTGAAACACCTGAATCCCCTGCTTTCTCTCTCTTCCCCCATTATCTGTGTTTTCATGAGATTAGGAATCAGAGACATTGAAGGTGATGAGCTCAGACTCCGAAACATTTCCTGAGGGATTCTCTTTTCTGCTTCTTCCAAAGAGTCACGGGTTGTTTCATTCCTTCGCTGCCTTGACGAAGCTTCCCAGTGCAGTGCCTCGGAAAAAGCATTCAGAGCCTTTGAACTCAGTCACATTTTGTCCCACTTCAACCACAAATCAAATGACTAGGTCATGCTGGCACATGAATGTCAGGGTTTCCCCCCAGTGTTTTATAAGCCTGGCGGGCCACCAAGCTTTACTTGTGCCCCCACCAGGCTTAGCATTCCTTATTTATTTAAGTCTTTATAAAATGTTTGCATTTTTGACACCTTATAGTTTGTGTTCAGGTATTAATCTTCCATCTTTCAAGTGATATTTTCAAATATCAACTTATATGTCAATATGTCAACTTTTAACGTTTTTTTTTTTAAACTCAAAAACACAATGACACAATGACTGCTCTGCCACCCAAATGTTTTGTTCATTTATCTTGGATGTTTAAAATGTTTTCCATTTCCAGCTTTAAATGTTTGTCAGTGTGTTTGCATTATTATTCCACTAGCATTATATTACTCATATAATCAAAAATGGTTTCAAAGCAGCAGTATTATCATTTATCGCAATAACCTCTGGAACGATTTATCGTCCAGAAAAACCTATCTTGACAAATGTTCTTATGAGATGTTCAAAGCTTGTTTTGATGGGGGTTTTTTCCCCTCTCTGACTTATTCGCAGTGTTGTCTTTGTTTTCTTCTGCTTTTTAAAAAAATACTCCTCTGAGGCCTCCACATGACAAAATGTTTTTAAAAAAAGAAAAGTGTTCCACGGGTGTGAGAACTAAACGCCTAAATTGTTCTGTTCTCTAAAAGGAAAAACGGCATCTTATTCCAAAAAGCGCTTTGTGGATTTATTTTTTCTCGCTTTAAATCGTCGGCCGGTGTGAAATATGAGCTCTGCCCACTAGATGTAAATGATTATCAATTCTTTTCCCGTCCCGTCTGTCGATAACCGTATTCTGTGTCGTCGCTCAGCTGACGGCGAGGGGAAAATGATGAGCGTCATTTCGCATATTTACTTAGCGGGCTGCGAAGAAGTTATGTGCTTGTCCTAATTTATGAATTTGTGAAGGCATTTTCTTTTCGTCTCCTCCAGACGACGTGTAAACACCATTAGCTCTGCCGGCTCTCGTCTTTGATTTCTTTATGACTCTGAGCTCCAACGTCGCAGCAATTTGTCGCTCATTTCCACCGCCTCGACTTGAAGTTTTAATTTCTCTCTCATTTTCTCTCATTTGCTGCCCTCGCTCAGAGCTTCTTTTTTTTTCTTTTCCCGCCTCTCCACATTTTCCAGTTGAGTGACTCTTTTCGTACGTTGAACTTACATCACCTGCCTTTTCGCTTGTCTTCTTCATCTTCGAGGAATTAATGAGCGGATGCTTCTGCATCTATTTGATGTACATTAAAGCCATTAAGAACAGAGAACGTGGCCTTCTGTCTCTCTCTTTCTTTTTTGTTTCCTTTCCTTCCTTTCCTTCCTTCTTTTGTCCTCACTTTCCTTCTTTCTTGTTTTTATGTACTTTCTTTCTTGTAGTCTTTCTTTTAATTCTTGCTTTCATTCTTGCACTATTGATAGTTTTGTTGGAAAATGTTTTTTTTTAACATTTTTCTTTTTATGTGGAGTTAATTTGTCTAAAGTGGCTTTTATATTTGGTGCCGGTTACAGAAAGTAGGAGCTACTAAGTAGAAATTGTAAAATGTTTTGATAGGACAAGTAAAATTTTCCATTTCTACATGTAGAATAAATGAGATAAATAATGTTGTAGGGGAAGAAGTTGACACAATCTTCATTTTGATGGTTAAAAAGAGCAAAAACTGAATTGGCAGTTGGCTCTTAGCTCTGTTTATGTAAATGTTTCTCAGGATATCAAATTCTGTTTTTTAAATGGATATTCATTGAAAAATGTGTGTTGTTAAAATAAAATAAAAAATCTCTACTTTTCTTCAAATAGATCCCCAGATTTCAAACGCAGTGTGCCGTTTAAACTTTACGTCCCCATGTGGGTTTCCATACAGTGTCATTCAGCCATAGATCATCCATTCATCCACTCGTGGTTTTGTCATGCAGAGAAGCCGTGCATAATTTATCACCCTGGGTTCTTCGCCCTCCCCTGCTCCTTTCTTTTTGGCATGCTGCAGAGCTGAGAAACATTTGGTGGAGTACACCAAAACCTCCCCTCCCCCGTCCCCTTTTTTACACCCCGTCACCCAGGATGTGATCAATAACCCTCACTGGTCTACCCAGGCCTGTTTCCTGGAGTGTGTCGTATTGTTGACCTGCTATAGAGCAGTTAGAGCAAACAAACACGGTCAATCCTTATCAATATGTGGAGGAATTGTAACAAATCTCCAGGATGACTCCATCTACGTCTTATATGCTCAGCGATTGCAGTTCAGGTTGAAACCAAACTGAGTTGAGTTTAATGGCTGAGCTTTAGCGTTGTTAGCAGCTAACAGTTAGCCAGTTGTGGTATGTCAAAAGTGTTTTTTTTGTTGTTGTTGTGTATTGTCCTGTCATTCACTTACCTCTGAACTTGGAAGCTAACTCATAGAGGTCTTGTAGTGGACGTATAGTGGACTCACGTTAATGACTAGCGCTTTAGGGTTAGCGCAGCTAACTGTTTAGTTTGTGTTGCCCACGACCGGAAGCGGACAGACCTATACGTTAAGGCAGCATAAATAACTTTCTGTTTGTTTCTAAATGAGACTCAAAGGAAAAATGTCCACCTTGAGCTCTATCAAAGTGTTTCACTGGACAAAGTGCTGACAGCAGCTACGCTGCTCTTCGTGAGGCAGACGGCACTGAAACGAGAAACATTCTGGCCTTTTCAAATAGCTAAATCTCTTGTTGTACGTCTGTATGTGATTGTTTCCGTTTGTATTGGGATAGAAATAACGTTAATTAAATCCACCCAACTCTTTCTAAATCATAACTTTGTAATTTAGCATAAAATTATTTGAAATTTCATTCAACACATAGTGTTTGACACTCTGTTTTTCTTCTTTTGAACAATTCTATACAGAAGCTATATTACAAATAATCTAATTTTAAAATATGAATAAAAAAACATGCAACTGTACTTTTTTTCTTTTTTTTTTAAAGTACAATGTCATTAACCACAAAACCGAATGTGCTGACGAGTAACAAAACTTACTTTCTCGTCCATGAGATTTGTGTCTCCTACCAGAACCTTAAAACACCCAGAGAAGGGGAACATGAGCGCAGCAGACGGTGTTCTGCATCTGTTCAAACTCCAGACACCGTGTGTGAAATGAAAATCCCAACTGGGGGCTGCTTGTCGCCTAGTTATCACATTCCCTCAGACGGCTTCCTCACTCACCGATGGAAATCGGAGCGAGATTGTGGACTGTCGTTGAATGTTGACGGCGAGCCCAAAATTCTGCACACGCCGGGTACATTTAGATGTACAGTAATTCATTATTGAAGAGGGTATAAGTTATTTTCAGCAGGACATTTTTTGATACAATGTCAATAAAACGGATTATATTTTAAAATTTAGCGACGGATGCCTGTCGGAAATCCTATTGGAACCAAACTTCTTGGTTGGATGAAACCACTTTGAAATCTAAACCTGCAAAAATGCACAAAGTAGCTGCATTTAATCATATTTATTGATACACCTTTATTTAACAAACATTAGAGAAAATACTAAAACTAACAATCCCGATACTACGGACAGTTTTGGAGGGTAAACATCCTTAAGAGAAATGTATCGTGACAAAAATAGATCAAAAGTGTTCTACAAAATTCATCACGATAAATAATAATACAATAAATAAGTAGGAGCGCCATGCAAATCGGAGCTTTACAGAAGCTCAGATTTGAACAAAATTTGGAGAAAAATAGTAAGACAAACAATCCCGACAATGCAGGACAGTTTCAGGTTTTATTTTTAACATCATTAATTGGAATTTGTGATGACAACAATGAATCAAGATATTATCATGGTAAGAAACTTATCGCGATAAAGGATAAACAATACGATGAGTGCCCGACCCAGAACGTTGTCCTTTGTAAAGAGGAACAGAACTGGAATCGGACCGCAAAGCAAATAGAGAGAGTCAGACCAACTGCTGCATATTTTATTGTCTACTCATTTCTGTCCCTTGCAGGTGTACAAGGGTCTGGACATCATCACAAATAAGGTGACTGCCGAGGAGCGCGCCCAATGCGCCCACCACATGTTGGACTTTGTGGACCCGTTGGTGCGGACCTACACGGTGGTGGACTTCAGGAACAAAGCGCTGGAGCTCATATCCTAAACTCTGCAAATTCGATAACCAAGAAAATGTTTCGTTTTTTTTTTTTCTTCTTCCACCTGATTCCACGGCGTGCTATCGACCCGCTACACGGCAGATTATTTGGCGGGAAACTTAGCAGGTCTAACGTGCTAATTGGCTCGAACGCAGCAGCTCTGTTGACGCCGTGTCCTGATTCTTGCCTCTTGCAGATGCTTTCCTGGAAAAACGCAAAGCAGGAGATCACTAGAGTTGATATTTATAGCGGAGTGCGTCTGCAGTGTGTCTTGACCAACACGCATGCTAACAGGCGCCGGCTCTGGGCAGTCACGCCCCGCAGACGCTGGCCACATCACACAGATGTGCAGAGAGGAGGCGATAACTAGAGAGAGAAAGAGGGAGGTATTAATAGATCGGCGCATGCACACACACACACACACAGACATGCTCGATTCCCGTTTTTTATTCCTGCACACACACACTTTGAGGGGATGCAGGAGCTCCAAGAATAGGGTCGGTGCAGCAGGAACCTGCTGGTGGCGAAGAGGAAGAGCTGAATACAGATTAGGAGGAAAAAGAGAGAAACGGAGTCGGTGTGAGCTTAAGTTTAAGGACACAGGATCTGATGTCGCATCATCCCCCCCACCACCACTAAACACGCCACTCGCATAAACCCCTCCCCCTGTGGCTTCCCATCCTCTTGATTTTTGTTGCTGCTGCTTGTCAATAACCTTCCTCCGCTCTTCCACGAGCGCGGAGAGGCAGGCTTGTAAGTGGACAAAAGGCAAGTGATGATGCCTGATGGGCTCTTATCTGGTTTGAGGGGTTATTTGATTAGCCCACAGTAAGAGGCGGGGGGGAGAGGAGGCTTAGGATGAAAGAAGATGCGACAGAGGAAATAAGGTGTGGCACTTCTGTCTGTGACGCCAAGGAGCTCACGTCCTCCAGTTTCTCTGTTTTTGCTGTTGCTCATTCGTTTGAATTTAAGTGAGTATTCAAAGTGAGGAATCATGAGATGATAGTAAAACACAAACATCAATTATCTCTCTTTTACGTCTTTAATAGGGATGCAAGGACTCTATTCTAGCCAGTCATGGATGTTTAAAAAGTCTTTTCTAACAAGTCCGATTTTGGCCGATACCAATTTATTTGATTGAAAGGTTGCTAAAAAAGGCAAACAAAGTTGCCAAGTTGGCAACAATTGGCTGATTATTGTTAACCGCTTGCATTCAGATGTGACCTGGTGTGTGGGGTAGGGTAACGGGGTAGGGTAACGGGGCAGTGGCTGATTTTCAGACTTTTGCAGAAAAAGATAAAATTGGTTTCTTATGTAAGCATTAGCCAATTGCATCTCAGATGAATATGAGGAAATTAATTGTTGTGGGTAGTTTTTCTAGTAGGTTGCCAACACTCCCTTTAAGTTACTTCAATAACTAAAATTTATATAAAGGGTGGAATTTATTTATTTTTTCTACAACAAAATGCAACACATCCTCAAAGGCTTCGACATCCTCCTTAATGTGCTCCAACGTCGGTGACATGCACAGCAGAAACAAGCTGCCCATCGTTGTTGGAGGAACAAACTATTACATCGAGTCTCTGCTGTGGAAGGTCCTGCTGGACACGGGGGTGAGCGAGTTTATGTAAACTCCTTACATAAACCTCCTTACTTCTCTTTATATTAAGTCAAAGGTTTAGATTTGGTGATGCCTAGTTAGCCTGTTTGGAATGTTTGGAGTCGTCGTTTTTTTTTTTTTTTTGTTATGCTAATGATGCCATACATGGTGGTTTTTGTACATTTGGCTAAATCTCAACTAAAAAGTCTTGAATAATTGAAGATATGTGAAGCGAACATGCCTCACAGCAGGAGAACGAGGACTCGGGGGACGGAGCAGACGGAGGCCAGAGCAGGAAGATGGAGCTGGAGAAACTGGGAGGAGAGGAGTTGCATAAAAGGCTGGCTGAGGTGGACCCCAAAATGGCCTCCATGCTGCACCCAAATGACAAGCGCAAGATAGCCAGGTGATGCAGCTGGTAATGTCATCAGCTCCATATGTCACGGTTTAAATGTTCTCTTTTATTAACAGCGTGTGGTCATATTGTTGTTGCTCTGTTCCTTGGGTTGTTAAGTTGGCTTCGAGTTGGTTTTGGTTTGATCTGGAGTCATATTCCGTTGAATATAAGAGTCACAGCGGCCCAAAGTCGGATCGGAGCCAAAACAAATGGGATGTAATGCAAAGTTTTAACAAATAATGTACGATCAGACTAAACCGTGTGAGACGATTAAACACTCTTATGATTGTTTTTCTCCACATTGCATGAAAATATTGGAGGAATGAGAAAAATGGAACATGATTTTTTGTTTTTTCTTCAAACCACCAGTTTGTGGTTTTCTTTGAGGTCTTGACCTGCTGGTTCCGTTTTTGACCATTTAAAAAAAAAAGTTTTTATTTATTTTTAGTTTAGTTATGGATTATTATACATGAGACTAAAGATTTGTTTAGTATTCCATAATTGAGGTTATTGTTTGGAATCCTAATTAAAAATAATGACAATCTTATTATCTCTATTTCTACGATAAAAGCATGTGCAAAAATTCAAAGTATTGCGTTTATACTATACTGTGTTTGACCTGGATCAGATCCCCTCAAGGAAAAGTTAGCAAATACCAATCCCAGTTCGATAGATTGATACATCTTTCAGAAATACCAAACTACAAATAAAAACAAACTAATGCACTTTGGTTTACGTGTACGGGCAAGAAACGGTTTGTTTGAAATGAATGTAGTGAGGGATGAAATGATGATTGCTAATACAGTTTCCTTAACTAGTCCTTTATCATTTAGCAAAAGAAGCAAAGATAGTGCTACTATGAGCAAGGCTTAGTATACAATGACACATATAATGGGTTGGGAATGTAATGTGTGAAAACATAGTCCATGATATGGTAGTTATTACTCTGCATTTTTTGTCTTATAACAGCTGTGCTAGAGGCTAACTTAAGCTAGTCAGACGCTAACAAAAGCGACGTGTACAAAAGTGTTAGCTTAGTGCTATGTTCTTATTTTTCAATAAACTCTTCTGATATAAAGATTTCACAGTATGAAGTTTTCTTTAACTTTAATCGACATTAGAAACAAAGAGGTCCTTCTTTCCAAAACTATAGATTTGCTTCATTTTACTTTTTAGCGACTGTTAGAAAGAGGTGCAAGTCTATGTCTGCTCTCCCTTCCACTTACCGTATTTTCCGCACTATAAGGCGCACCTAAAAACCTTCAATTTTCTCAAAAGCCGACATTACGCCTTATAATCCGGTGCGCCTTGTATATGGACCAATATTGAGCCACAACAGGTCTCGCAACTACGGTAAGCAGCTGGCGACTTCATTTCCCCATGTAGAAGAAGAAGCGCGCGGTGCACGCTGGGATTTGTGTAAAGACCCCAAAATGGCTCCTATTAAGAGACACGCTTACGATGCTTAAGCTCAAGGCGATCAGTCATGCAGTAGAACACGGGAATAGAGCAGCAGCGAGAGAATTTAACATGAACAAATCAATGGTTATAGCGGAAGTTGATATATATTGTGATTGCACTAACGTTTGATTTACCGTAACGGTATCAGACTGTTTTTACGTGTTTATTGAATCGAGGAAAGGTTCCCCTCCACTATATGTTACACCTTGCTGTTGTTAAAAGATAAACTGTGTCACAAAAATACCACGTCACTGACTTTACCTCGGGAACATAATAAAACAGCTGTTTATTCATTTTGGGAATGAACGGAGTTTTCAGAACGCTGGTTTGTAATCTATTAATAAAGTTTGACTGACCTATCTGACTGTTTTGTTGACATTCCCTTTAGCGCAGTTCCATCTAATGGATGCATAACGTAACCCCAGCCTCTACTGTAGCGTCTATTCTATGCGCCTTATAATGCGGTGCGCCTTATGTATGAAGAAAGTTTTAAAATAAGCCATTCATTGAAGGTGCGCCTTATAATGCGGTGCGCCTTATAGTGCGGAAAATATGGCACTTTCAACATTTTGCTGCTTGTAATGCCGCTGCAGCGGGGTAGCATACATTTTTAGCGTCGTACAAGTAAAAACAAACTTAATCTGCATTGTGAAAGAAGCAGGTTCCCGTCTTTATAACCTAATGGTAATTGACAGTAAATTTTAATAGCATTTCTGCTAACAGTGGTGTTATACATGAATCTTTGCCACTGTTTTAGTCAGAGGTAAATCTCGTTGAATAGCTTCTTGTTTATTCAGAGACTATTTTCCATTACGATGGAGTTGAACAATATCCTGTTTCGACTTGGTGTGCCGTGTACTCGTAATCCACAACTTATAGCAAAAGCTCACCTGATGGATTGCTTTATTACATCTGGAAGCTACTTTCTTTTTTCATTACAAAGCATAAAGTTGTTGCCACTGAAAGCCATCGGCGCAATGGGGAAATAACAGGAATCATATTCTTGCTAGAAGAAAAACAAAGTAGTTAGAAATAATTCAGCTACAGAATAAAAGGAGTTAATTAAACTCACATTTGCGAGTAATATCTTGCAGTTTGCTGGGATATTCTTAGGCGACACGTTTTTTGAGGTAAAACAGCACAGTAATTAGTTGCTTTTCTGAATCGCCTAATGCTGCAGATTTATATTTGTAATTCATAAAATTAGGTCTCCAACGTTCCGCATATTCCCTTAACTTCATTTACAACATCCCCACCAGAGGAAGAGAGCGAGAGATAAAACTGGTTTTATTAATAAGGGGTTTTACTCTGGAAATTGGTAAATATAGTGACAAAGTCAATAAGTTTTAATCAGTGACTATCTAGTTTTGTTTGAAGGGCCCAATATGAAGGTCCTAAGCAGAAACATGACCCTGAATTTACATTGAGATCTGCTTTTTCCAGAGGAGTGACATTGTCGGCATACGCGTTCTTTGTGTTTCAAAAGCAGCGACTTGTCTTTGTTTTCATTTTTTACAAAAAAAAAGTTAACTAGTCCTATCAGGCAAGTTTTTTTTTGTTACATTTACAGTTGAAACCAAATATTTAAACACACTACATAGAATGAGAAGTAACAGTTTTATTGCTGCCTGTCGCACATTTAATCAGACTGAGCTTTTCCTGTTTTAAGCTAGTTAGGATTAACAAAAAGAAGTTTTTTTTCTGTTTTTTTTTTTGTAATTTTGAAAATTTATTTTAGAATATTACAGACATTGTTCGCCATTTGAAAACAAAAATACTTAAAACATTTTTTTAACATTTATTTATACAGGTTATCCCATTGAGATCCAACTTGTCATGTACAAGAGAGACCAGTTTTGATGAAACAAAACAGAAAAACCTGCACAAATCACATCATTTTCCCTTTGCTTCACACCAGGCTGCTCTTTGTTTTTTCATATCTTGCGGTTCATAGCTTGAATTAAACCATTTGTTCCTTGGACCAGCTCTGCTTCCCACTAGGTTTTTTTCCTCTGGGTTTAGCCTGAAGAGACTGGGCCCTCTCGGCCTGACAGCTGCACGCCGGTTTCCTCTCATGAACGCCGCTTGATGGGTAGCAGCAGGAACGACGGTGTTTTATGTGAGCAGGTTAGGTTACCCTGTTCTTTATTCAGACTGGAGCTGACAGGCGTCATCTTTTCCTCCTGGCCTCGGTGTCCAGCCGGGCGTAACTAAAAAAAGATGCGCTTTGCATTCAAATCTGTTTCTTTGTGGGATCTTGTTATTTATCTCTTCACGTGTCCTTGGGGAGCGTTACCCAGCAGTCGTCGTCGTCGTCAGCGTTCACAACGACTTAACCCGCGTGATTAATAGTGTCTCAGAAAAGGGAGCTGAAGGTTTTAATTTGCAGCGGCTTTAGTGGATGAGTGGGCGGTTAACTCGGCTAATCTCGGTTTTACCCGGAGAGACTTAGGATGCGAGAAAAGGGAATCAGACTTCACGAAGTGAGAGCTTGCCCTCTTTCCCCGCTTTTGTTCGCAGAAGTCTTCAGATTCACAACGACACGGGTGTTCCTCACAGCCACTGGCTGGAGGAGCAGAGGCAGGGCGGCGACGGCCTGGGAGGGCCCCTGAGGTTCCCCGACCCCTGCATCTTCTGGCTGCATGCAGACATGGCGGGTGAGGATGGCAGAATCATCTTCTTGTACATCATTTACTTAAATTTTTAGCATGTTCCCAGTTCAAATTTTACAGAAGAAAAATCATAAATATATATACATATATTTTAAATTCTGAATAAAAATCTTAAAAGTGTGGCGTGCATTTTTTTCACCCCCTTTACTCTGAGTAACGAGAAGAAAGCCATTGTTGAATCACAGCTATAAAGAAGTATGGAAAACAGCGATATGAAGTTGAACTTTTGGCCTGTGCGTAAAATGCTACGCAAACTAACGCTACATTAGCCTGACCATGCTAACACCTGTTGGAAATATGAGGTTGGCAGCATCATGCTGAAGTGGATGGAGCTAAATTCAGGGCCGTCCTGGAAGAAAATCTGTCACCAGATTCCGAAGACTTAAGACTAGGATGGAATTTCACTTTCCAGCAGGACCAGAACCCTAAGGAGCTCCTGTCAAATGGTTAAGCACACAGCAAATTAGTATGTTAGAGTGGCCTAGTCAAAGTCTAAATCTATTTGAGAATCTGTGGCACAATTAAGGAATTGATGTTCAGACATTCCACATCCAATCTGACTGAGTTTGAGCCATTTCCTAGAGAAAAATCCTGTTCTTTATATACAAAGTATTTCATTAGCGTTAGGGATGCACCGATAAATCGGCCAGTAGACAAATTGGGCCCGATTTCCGATATTTTGAGAGATTGGGGATCTGCCGATATCTGCATGAGAAACCGATTTTATCCACTGAGGATTGATTAACAGACTTGCGCCGCTAACAAGCATCAACCACTGTTGCTAACTTACCTGACTTTATCGCAACTTCTCCGATAAAATAATCGGTATCCGCCAAAATCGGAATCAGCAGGTCTGGCTTTTGAAAAATCCCTGATGGGCTGGAAACCCACAATCGGTGCACCCCTCAGTAGAGCTTCAGCTCTAATTAAAACAATAACTGGTTCTACGAAGTCTTCACGTAAGGGGGTCAAAGACAAATGCACACCACACTTTTCAGTTAACAATGAATACATTTCCCTGCTTGAAGAGTTTCCTCTGACGCATAAAGTCCCAACAAGATGCGCTGAATTTTGAGATTGGCAACATGTGGTATGAAAACTTTTGCAAGGCACCATATTCGTAGACGTAAGGACAAACGAACACGACGACGTATCAGACCCGGTTTGTCTTTTAGCTCTGGACCAGCGCTTGGACGCCCGTGTTGATGAGATGCTGGCTACAGGCCTGTTAGAGGAACTCCGGGATTTCCATCTCCGATACAACCGACAGAAAGTCCAGGACGACAGGTGAGGAGTTCATTAATGCAACTCAAATTTTCGTCGCCCTTATTGAGATTTAGTTGCGTGTTCCCTTCCTCAATTACGCTCAAAGTGAAGCCTACAGAGGTCGGTGAAGCTTATTACTACAGCTTCTGAATCCAGAGGTTTTTAAGTTTTTTAAAAAGCGGCTCGCAGTCGAAGGAGACTTTGGCGATGTCAGGAAAAAGCAATTTCTCAGATACCATCTTTTATGGTCCCGCTGGAACCATAAAAGGCTCTCTCTACATTGTCCCTCAGCGCTCCCCCATAACCTGTAAACTCACTTTGAGAGGAAAGTTGCCAGTGTGTTGCTTTAGCACCCATTGGGAACGTTGCTTCTGTTTTAGCTCAAACAGAAGCAACAGGTTTGAGATATGGGTTGGTTTTGAGACATTTCTTTGCTTCGTAAACCAAAAACTCCTACCATCAGACTACCAGCGCCTGTTGAAGAACTGATTTTACTGATGCTGCTAAGCGAGCGAGAGGAACCTGGTGAGTACGGTTTTATTTCCCCATGCGCCCCGTCTGATTTGGAGATTGCCGCTCTCGATTCCTCTGCGTAACCAGGGCGATGGTAGGGAAGTGAGCTCTGCCAAGCGACAGTCCGCTTATTTATCTCCCCCGTCGCAGTCTGACGGGTCACTCTTTCTGCGCGCTGCTGGTTCCCAGTGGCCTGCAGACCTATTTAGAGACGGCCCAGACTGCCGAGAGCCCCATTCACGTCCAACTGACTAGTCCCTCCCTCTCTGTGTCAAGTTGCTACCTATCAAGAAGATCTTTGATCGGAGTTTATTCCCTAAAGGAATGTATTCCCCGATTGAAGATCCAATCTTCCCACAGATTTTGAGGCTGTGATCTTGTTTATTCAGGGGCTTCAGAGTAAAGGGGACGGCGTATCTCGTGTATGTTCTTCAAAGCAAGCAAGTGACCTTCACAGTCAACTCGTAGGCAGCTCCCTCTGATTGCTCCCAAGGCTGCCACTGTTGATCAGTCATCATCTGTGTGAGGCGTGACTAAACTATGAAAGGTCGCAAGACGCGGTCTGGATTCATCGGGATTGTCTCACTTTCTCGCCGGATTTTCAGAGTCCTTCAGACGTTCGGTTTGGCGTCAATGACGGAATGCCTTTCTGTTTTTCTTCTGATAATCCACATACCTGAGAAAGACGTTCCCTTGAGGCCTAGTGCAATCACGTGGCTTTCATTGTCTCATGTAATTGAAGAGCCATTTAAATTTTCAACATGTTGTTTTTTTATTTGGATAAGAGGACAGTAGTAAGAGAAGAAGAACCCCAGCACTCGTCCTTGAATTCCAAAGTTGGAGGCACCATGGAAAACGTCTGGATTGACTTTCCTGCTCTCCAGAAATTGATCCAGGAAGGGTCATTTGTATTTCCAGCTGCAAGCTTTTCCTCTCTGTCTGGTGCCCTTCCACAGGGCTGTTTCTAAGTTCTGATTTCGTTTTTTAGAGTTGCGCACGTTAGATTTACATGTCCAATTTCGAATCTCCAGTTTTTGTAAGGAAGACGTATATATTTTCCCTAGCTTTTCTGCCCTGAGCAGTCATTAATTATTTATAGTAGGAGCAGAGGAGCCATCAGACTGTGTGGGTGGAGTAGAGCGCCATGAAACAGGGTCATGTTAAGGTTTATAAAAAACCTTGCCGCTAGATTAAATAATTTAATGTTTTAGCTATCTCTTGCATCTTTTGTTAGCAATTAGCATGGCTAGCATAACTACAACAGCAGTCTCCAGGTCATTTCCCAAAAAACGTAGATTAGATTAGATTAGATAGATAGCATTTATTGTCATTGAACAGAATTCAATGAAATTTCCATTGCAGCTCCCGTGCAAAAGGTCAAATATATACAGTAAAAATAAGCAAACACACAATAATAATAACAATATATACAACTAAATTAACTAAAGGCACTCAACCACACCAAAGAAGTAGCAGCAGGTCCAATTATGGCAAAGTACAGATGATGTGACAGTGCAAAGTGCAGAACAATATGACTGTGTGGGGGTGGGGGATATGTATGTGTGACTGCGAGGTTATGATATGTGTAGCAGACTACTATGATATTCATAGCAGACTCAGGTTAAAAACTCAAAAGGACACATAGAGTGACTTTGCTGCTGAACCTCTGCTGAAAGGTTCAGCAGATAACCTTTCTGTTATCTGCAGAAAGATAACAGAAAGATAACCTTTCTGTTATCTGCTGAAAGTCTTGCTCTCTCTCACTCTTTTGGCAGCTTCAGTAAACCACAGGAATAACTGTCTTTCTTTAAGTAGAAACCAGGTACTTCCACCACACTGATTCCTAAATTACCTACCGCAGTAAAGCGGCGTCCTTGTCAGCCTGACCTGTTAGCGCTTAGCATCACGCAATCAGAGATAAGAAAACGTTACGATTTTGTTTGTTCTGTGTGAAGTTTGATCACGCCCCTCAGTGGGCTTCAGTAATAACTTAATCTCTGTGATACCCAAAGCAGTACTGTGTGTGTGTGTGTGTGTGTGTGTGTGTGTGTGTGTGTGTGTGTGTGTGTGTGTGTGTGTGTGAAATGGTGTTACTGTGACAGTCGGATGCCGAGCTTGCTGCTGGTTTCTCTCTTCTGTGCCCCCCGTTCCCTCTTCATCCCATCCCACCTTCTGCTCCTCGTCTTCCTTTGCCTTCCCGGCAATCTGATCATCCGTTCACTTTCCGCCCCACTCGCCTCTCGCTCTGCCGCTCTCTCTCTCTTCCACTTTCGTGTCTCCATCCCTTGCTGGTTGCTGTGACCAGACATCAAGGTCAGATCTCTCCCTCCTTCATTCCCTCTTTTCCTCCCTACATTTCCTGTCCTCTGGAGCTTGTACTCCAGTTTTGGCCTCTTCCCGTCTGGCCAGTTTTATTCTTCTTCTTGTTCCTCTTCCGAGGGTGTGGATTTAGGGATCGGGTACCTGAGACGCAACACTTTTGTTTTGTTTTTTTCTTTTTAGCAATAATAGTTGATTAAATATGCCTCTTTTCTTTTCACTACTCCAGTTTGGTTTCGGGTAATGCTTCAATCCAATAAAAACCTACAAACACAAAAAGCAATTTGTATTGAATCTGGCAGCATGCATTGATCCGTTTCTTTAATCAACATAAACTAAAAAAGTAATTTGAAGAAGGAGCAGTGGGCGTGTCTCATCTTGACACTTGCTAGAATCCATTTACATTTTTAAAATCATATACTTTGATGTTAAATATTAAACCAAATTACAATATGTTTACTGTAGCACTAGAGAGCTAGTTGAGCTAACCCTAACCCACCAACCATGAATGTTGGTTCTGCTAACGCTAAAGCACTGCACTAACACAATATTTGGCAGAAGCTAATGCTAAATGCTAACTTATGTTCAACTCCACTGCCTGTGTTTTACTTTGTTCCTGTATGTTGTTTTGTTTGAGATAAAGTTACTGGGAAAAACAAAATGAGAGAAAAGGTGAGGAGAGGAAGCGGAACTGCTACGTTCACCCTCTTCAAAGTAAAAGCATAAATATAAGCGTCTAGCTACTTTCATAACTCGATGATCAAAACTTGAACACAGATGTTAAACTTGATTCAATTGAAAGTTTACAGCACATTCAAGTAAATTAGCTCCTTTAGAAGTTACCTGGAAAAATAGTTCAGTGGAAGCTAAGTGTGCTAAAAATTAGCAATAGCGCTAAGCAGAAATTAGCTCCGCCATTAGCTCATTAGCATAAATTCGTCCCCCAACTGGGTGTTATAGTGTTATGAAAATATTTTGACTATCAGTACTGCTGAAAAGAAAATGTAAAAGAAGAATATTATCACATTATCTAAGAGCGACCACCACTTTTACTGCTACTGTTGGATGAAATAATCCACCACATTGTTCAAATATTGATGATCTTTCCAGTTTTTATGGAAACACTGAGGAACCAAGTGAGACCGGACTGGAAAAACGCTGCTCTCCTCTTCCAGTTTCTCGTGCTGGAAGCCGTCTAGACATGAAACCGTTAGCGTGTGGACAGGAGGTGCAAACATAGCAGAACGTGTGTTTTTGCTCACTTTCAATAAATACTGTTGGAACATAACAAGTCCACGGCCGTTTTATAACTTTTAGAGCGTCTCTCTGATGACACCAGGATGCCCTTTTATATAAACAGTAAAAAAAAGCTGCTGTATTAACCTGTAATGGTTTTTTGGGGGGTTTTGGAGACTTCTTTCAGCATCTTGCGGCTTGCTTTCAAGGTAAAATAACATGGGCTGAGCATGTTATCCCCCTAATTGCTGACTCCGAGAGTGAAATTTCTGATTTCGAATTCTTTTGAGAACTTTTTACCAGACCTCCTTCCTACAAACTTCCTTATGGATTCCTCAGATCTTATCACAACCAATTTCTACTTTTCTGCTCAGTGTTTAGTGTCTGACCCAGTCTGTGTCTGTAAACTAGTTGTGTATTTATTGCTAGGAGATTAGCCTGCCGAGTTTTACCACCTGTGAGTCCTCATGTCTTCTACATTCAGATGATTTTTTTTTTTTTTTTTTGCCAGTCACTCTATTTTTTGGAAGGGTTTTTATGTCTGCATGTGGGGCTGGAAGGAGTGATGGAGGGGAAGGAAAATGAGATCTGAATCACCGGCGCCATAAATGTCACGTCAAAGGAGGAAAGTTTACATATCGACGGGTCGTGTTTCCTCTGCTTCCTGCAGCCAAGACTATCAGCGCGGGATTTTCCAGTCGATCGGCTTTAAGGAGTTCCACGACTACCTGACGGCTCCGGAGAGCAGCAGCCAGCAGGAGAAAGACAAGCTGAGAGACAAAGGTCAGAGGAATACCTGCTTGGACTTCACACTCGCTAGTTTTGTGCTCTGGTTGACCGTTCTCTGTTTCTGCTTCATCTTTTCCCTCTGAGCTCTTTTTTCAGGCGTAGAAGCTTTGAAGATCGCCACAAAGCGCTACGCCCGCAAACAGAATAAGTGGGTCTGCAACCGTTTCCTCAAACGTGAGTTTCTGTCTGCCAACTTGTGCATGGAGTGGTGTGTGTGTGGGCGTGGGTGTGTGTGTGTGTTTTCTCCTCCAGAGCCGTGAATCTTAATGATCAGTCTCTGTTTCACAAACTGAGTTTCAGGCACCTTATTAAACGCCTAAAGAGTCTCTGTGAGACTGTATTTTATTGTGAAAATTGTTTCTGGCTCTCCTTTTCATACAGAGAGGCTTGTAAAAGTATTCCTGTGGCTTCGCTTCTTTTTTTCTTTTCTTTTTTTTCCGCATTAGAACCACAAACTTTGGTGTATTTTACGGAAACAAAACCCATTGCAAATTGAAACCCATTTGTCACGACTACAAACCAATAGTGATGCACCGATTCCAGTTTTCTGACCACTCACCGATCTTTAGAAAAATTTACCTGCCCATTTTGACTTTGGCCAATTCTGTTTGTTTTTTTGTTTTGTTTTTGTTTCAGTCAGAAAAGCTCCAAAATATAGCGACCAAAGTCAAACAGTGGTCTGACTGCTGCGCCTGGTGGGTGGAAAGAAGTTCTTGCTCGTCCGCCATGTTTTTCCGCATGGAACTGTCCGCGTAGTTTCAGAGATTCACGCGGAGGAGCACGGTTGCTGGAATGACAGAATATGACTTTGTGGACTCATCAAACATAACCCAAACTATTGTCTGGCACTTCGTAATTGTGGCTTTTTTTGGAAGAGTAGCAGGAAGAAAGGAGTGACGTGTTGGGAGGACTGGGCTGTCTGGTCAGAGGAGACAATAACTGAACCATTTTGACGTCCGTTTATCATGCTGCGTGTGCTAATAAGCTGACACCGGACACGTTGGAACATGTTGGGTAAATACATCATGCTGGTTAGCGTGGCCACCAGTGACTGCGGACAAACGGCTTTTTCTGTAACAGTCAAATGTTTCTCCGCCACTGGCACATTTAGCAGCGTGTTCGCAGGATTGATTGGCAGCGCTAAGCTCCTCCTCCTAGCTCTGATTGGCTGTTTTTGACAGGGAGCGGTGCACTTCTTCAGACGGCAATGGCAGAGGTGGAGGAAATTAATGTTTTCAAGGATTATCTGTTTCATAAACTGTCACAACACAGTGACAGTTTCAACAAATTTGTAAGAATTTTTTAAAATCAAATTTACATACTGCAGCTTTAAATTAAGAATAATGTATACAAGTATGAGAAGGGGGGCATGACTAAATAAGTTTATACTTCTGCCTACCTCCTTTTTGAATAAATAGTTATCAAAAATGTATATTATGAACATTTTAGAATGAGTAAACTAGACTTTGTAGCAGCTTCTTTTACACAGTTTTCAGACGGGGAAGGATAACGGCACGACAGGAAGTTTTAGGTGAGATGAGGTGGACAGTTGGAGCTTCTGTGTCGTAGAATAATGCTCCACCATCCATCCTCTCTGCACACCAGCAGCTCAGAAACTTTAGCTGCGTTCTCCCAGCTCTTGTCCTCCGCTGCCCCCCCCTGTTCTCCGCAGCGTTTGGGCGCAGGCCCAGAATAGCCGTCGCAGCACGATGGATGCGTGCCCACGAACGCTGGCGAGTTCTCGCTCCGGTCGCGGCCCGTTTCACCTCCGACTGTGTGTTTCCAAACACCCAGAAGGCGGCCGTGTCCCAGCCAGCGGCGTGGCCTTCAGTAACCCCGCCTCCTAATCCTGTTAGCCCCGAGTGGCTTAAAGGCCACAGCCGGGCCCTAAACCTCCACACCCCCTCTTTGTGACCGCCCGCCGGCTTGCCTGCCTGCGCCGCACGCACCATATGGCCTTGTGTGTGTGTGTAGGTGTGCGCGCACCTAGCTGTGTTACCGCTGCTTCACACACGCTTTAATCCGTATGGAGTCATCTGAATTTTGCACAGGCGTTTGTGTTTTAGAGTGCTTGTGCCTGGCTTCGGAGGAATCGTGTTGACGCTGCGTGAAGCTATTTACCGATCCTGGAAGGCTGGATTTAACGGTGCTTTATGTGACATAATTTAGGCAGCATCATGCTATGGGAAAGGTCTGATTTTTTTTTTTTGATTTCATTTTCTCATTCTTCCTTGCTTTGCATCCATCCATCCATCCATCTGTTGATCATCCATCTGATTGTCATTGGATATTCAACCATCCGTTTAACCATCCATCCATTAATCTCTGCATTCTTTCCTCCATTTTTTCAATTATTCTTAAGTTTGTTTGATTATCTCTTCATCCATCTACGTATCTATTAAACATTTCAGCCTCCAACCCATTGATTAGCCAATCATCCATCCATTAAGAATCCATCCGTTCGTCCGTCGATTATCCATTGATCCATACAGTCTATATTTATGGGCCGGCCCAAGGCATAAGCAAACTAAGCATCCGCTTAGGGCCCCAGGGCTACCAAGAGGCCCCCTTAGTGGAGCAAATTTTTTTTTTTGTAATAATTTCTATGTCATTATAATATCAAAAACACACAATGTCACTATGAACTGATTTGTTTTTTCAATTATATATATTTGACAATGTATGTAGAAATTATTATTTTATTGATAAAAAGAAAACAAATAAATTTGTAGGTAGGTACCGCACGCTTCGCCGGTAACATGAGCTGCCCTGCAACGTGCAGTGAGCATCCAAACGTCCAAAGCTCCGGTCAGAAGTTAAGTTAGCAAAACAATGTCTCAAAAAAGGACTTATCCTTCAGGGAGGGAGGAAAGAGAGAGGAAGAATAGAAAAAAGCCAAGACAAAGGTTTGTTTTAATGTGTCTTGGTAATGTAATGTAAAAGATTTGTAAAGCTGCTAATAGAAAATTAGCTTGATAGCGACGTGGAGCGGTCCAGTTCAACAGCCAAACATTTACGCTAGGGTCGTTGTGTTTGTGTGAAACTGAGTTTAAACTTTAAATGAGTCGATTCTCGTGGTTGGCTCTGGATATTTCTGAGGTATTTTTGGCTTCAAAACGCCGTGTTTGATAACAATAATTAAAACTTCTCAATGTTTGACATTATCTATCAAAATGTTTTTCCATCAGGCTACGTGACTGCTACATCGATGAGCTACTCTATGTTGTAGTTGGAAATATGTTGCTTGCTGCTCAGCATAATCATTTGTGGCTCAAACAAACATTATTTTTTACATCAACTTCTAAGTCATGTGAAACTTCTGTTAAAATCATTTGAATCATCAGAATCAGTCCAGTACCAGTCCACATTCTCAGTGGAGAAAGACTCACCTGGTATAAATTAAAATTTTAGCTACTGGAGTAACGCTAAAGAGAAATGTATTTAATAAAAGAATGTCATGAATATGTGTGTAGAGCTGCACCGATTGCAGCTTTCTGGCCGATCCCTGGTTACTGATCTTTAAAAAGCCTGACCTGCCGATTTTGATTTTGTCTGAAATGTCGCTAAATATAGCAAGAAAGTCACTGAGTTGGCAACAGTGGGGTGAATATTGTTAACTGTAAATGTGCAGACCGGTCTGTCAGTCAAACCTCTCACTGCACAGAGGAAGAGAACAGAGGCTGATTTTTAAACCTTTGCTGACCAAGATAAGATTAGGGGATAAGATCAGCTTCACGTGTAAGTATCGGTCAATCACGATCCCCCAAAATTAAGGAAATCGGCGCCCAGAAATCGACTGATCGATAAATAGGTTGGCCAATAAATGTATCCTATTATACATGTATAGAATGTAAACAGCACTGCCAGAGATGCAATAAGTTTATAGCAGGTGTGTGAATGAACTAATGATCAGACAGCTGATTGCAGCCAGTCCACATTGTTAGCAGTACTAGGGGGCCCCAAAACCAAATTTCGCTTAGGGCACCATGGAGGCTTGGGCCGGCCCTGATTCCAGGTTACATATTTTAAAGCCTAACCTTTACAGAAGGGTCCCCCATACATTCAGTGGGAGTTTTTTGTACATCTACCTTTAAACTTTTAAGTAAAAAGGAGCTCTTTTATTTTAAACATGAAAAGCTTAGGAATTTTGACACACACACACACACACACACATTATGTCTCGGAACGGTGTGTTAAGCTCAGGTTGAACCCGGTTCTCCAGCTGAATCGGTTCGTTAAACAGGCGTGCGGCAGGTGTTGGCCGTCCTCTCGGCTTTGGTTACCGTGGGGATTTAAACAGCCGGTCGGCCAGCTCAAATGAAAGCAAGTTCACAGTGACTTAGCTTTAAGTGCATGTGCAGGCCGGCTGTAAACATCCAGCGCAGGTGTGTGTGCGTGCTTGTGTGTGTGTCGGCGTCTTTCAGAGAGGGCTGTTTTAATTGAAGGATTTAATTACCCTTAATGAAAATGGTAATGTGAGGTTATATTCATTTTATTAAGTGCCGGAACAACGGCCCCCCACATTCACACGCACGCACCCACACACACACACACACACACACACACACACACACACACATCTGTAAGCACAATAAACAGGTGTAGCTTGACAGCGGCCTCGTGAGTGTTAAGTAACAGCGGTGTCTGTCTCTTTTATTTAAAAGAGTAAGTGAGTGAGTGGATGGAGTGACACGCGGACGGAGAGGGGAGGTAACCCGACTCAGCGGGGGGGAACAGGTGCGGGGCGAGTTCACACCTCCGTCTTCCAGCGAACGCGAAGCCGACATGAGCGCGTACACACACACACACACACACACAAGATAAAGCCAAGACTGGAATTGTTTTCACAAGGTACGAGTGCGTGTGTGTGTGTGTGTGACTGAAGAGTCCTTATTTAATTTCCAGACACAGGTCTGTGTTAGTCAGTGATTACCTGCTGGCTTTTAAAAGCATGTGACTCAGAGGAGGCAATTAATTAATAAATTACCTCTGTGTGAAGAAGAAAACTTTCTGATGTTATGGTTTAATTAGCTTGACTTTTTTTTTTTTTTACCTTTACGTCAAAAGAGTTGAGCCCCAGGATATTGTGTGTTCACGTTTCGGTATATCCCAAAGCATGATGCTGCCACCACCACCGTGTGGTTGGTGCATTCAAAGTGATCCGGAGATTTCTGGAACACATTTTACTTTTCTTTTTTTTTTTATTTCAGCTTTTCCTTACTCCATTTCTTTATCATTAAACATCATCCTTCCACATGACTTTATTCAGCCGATGCTATGGCTTTAGCTGCGTTTCCTTTGCAAATGTGCACAAAACCTTGTCAACATTCTGCTAATGTCGAGACCCTTTTCCCCCGCTATTTTGCATTTGAGGTGTTAACATTAAATAAGAAACACTATTAAAATAGTGTTAATAAAAAAATTAGTTTGTTCACATGATAAGTCATTAAAAAACATGCCACGCCATGATCTTATAGCTACTTCCTGTCGTTGTCTTCTTTGTGGTTTATGACAGTGGCATTGTCCAGTTCATCCTAGCGCCAAAACTTTCTATCGACAAGATATTTTTTTAGAAATTGCCCTGTGTGTTAAGTGAATTTATTTTCTAAATGTCAAATTGCTCAATTATATGGTGAATGGAAAGGCAGATAGCGATGACAAACGCCATTATCTATAAAATATTGGATGGCACAATTGGTAAATAACACACACATGCAATTAAAATTAGTAATTTTGCCAAAATGACAAATTAGCAAACTCTATTCTAGTTTGTTTTTGTTTAGTTTTTTCTAATTAAAAAAGTGCTGGTTGTAGTTGGGATAAGCTGAAAATCAAGCTATATTTATAAAGCTTTCATCCACTGGTTTCAAAATATAAAAACTCCATGAGCTTCTCACTCAGAAGGGATTTTTGTTTTCCACCGTCTTCATGGAAATGTCTGTATTATTCAGTGTGACAACAAACGGCAGCTCTGCTGGACCCCAAAAGCTAGCGTTTGGCTAACCTAAATTAAAACCCAATGGCTGCAGTCTGTTCATGTGACAGCAGCGGTTTAGACTTCATAGGAGACACTCAATATAACTAAGAAATAGTGACAGAAAAGACATAAATGACTTTAAAGTTCCATAAGAATAACCAAAACGGGGTAGCAGCTAGCGCTAACGATGCTAACGTTAGCATTTCGGTCAAAGGTTGCTATCAGGGTTAGCAAAAGAGCTTTTTCGCTGTTTCTGATGGATCTGGACTCATCGTGTCTAGTTCACCATCTAAAATGCTGCATTGTTTTACACCGCACAGTTTGGGGCTCGTTAAATATTTAAAGAACATTTTCAAAGCTTTTTGTTTACTACATTAGATTGAAACACGCACAAAATTCACAGAATATAGACTGGTCTGATAATATTCATCTCCTCACGCAGAATCTTTAAAGTACAGTCTGTTATTCAGAAACTTTAGTTGAAAAATAATATACATAGATTGTCAAATTCATACTCCGGGAAAACGGGAAATCTCAGATTACTAACTGGAACTTCTTCCACATCGCATCCAACCAAAACAACAACAACAACAACAAAAAAAAAAACAGGAAAGTACAGGTGGAAAAAGAAAATACAGTTAAATTAATTTTAGGAACATATATTTCCATAAGTCTCCTGTCGGTTATGAACAGCGGATTAAAGCGGGAGCTGAGGAAGACACAAGGTGGAAGAGGAACTGAAAGAAAGCGGAACAGCGAGTACGGGCGGCGTTCAGGTTGGAGCGACAGCCGGCGAATCCCAGCTGGTCCAGGGGCCGAGTTAACAGCAGCAGCACACACGCCCACACACACACACACGAGAGCGGGTGCTGCAAGTGACTCTTGGCCCGCATATTGCAACAGGTGGACTACTGTTTCAACACACAATACACACACACTCGAGCGCTGGCAAGCAGCTGCTGAGCGGAGGGTTATTCTCAGTCTTTTTAGCAAAACGATCCTGAAAGCGAACCTTTTTCGCTTTGTGTGTATGTGGGGCTCCGGGTTCCTCGTGTTGTGTGAACACCTAGATCTGTTTACAGTCAGGATAGTCTAACGGAGGATTAGATAATTAGATTTCAGGTTAAAGACGGGGTTTGCGGCCAGGATTAGACAGTTTAATGTCAGTTTAATGTTCTCTGAAGTGGTATATTTGTCGTTTGTCCCTTCGCCGTCGTCTTATCGGTCGTCGCCTGACAAAGGAGGGGATTAAAAGTTTTGGATTTCACGAGAACGGAGGACGAGGGGACAGGGGTTTCCGACCAGCACCTGCACCTCGCAGCGTCCACCGTTTCATTTCCCGCCGCTTCGCCCTGCCCCAGAAGCTGGTGAATGCCAAGGGCAACTATGGGATGAGTGGTTGTGTTCGGAGAGATAAAGACACAAAGCGAAGAGATTATCATTATGACTCTCAAGGCTTCTCCCTTACATCATCGGAGTCAGCTCTCAGTAACTGTGTTTCCGTTACAAATGTGCGCAAACCTTTGCCCATATTCCGCAAATACGGGAAGGAAAAAAAAAAAATCTCTACGCGCCATTAAAATCACGCGTGAATAAGTTTCTTCTCGCGATAAGTGGTTAGGAAACATACTGCGCCACGATCATCCAACTACTTCCTGTTGTCGTCTTCATGGTTTGTGCCAGCATCCGTTTGCTTGTCGTGTGACTCGTGTGATGCAGGGGCAAAAAGTTTTTCCATTGCAGTTTTGCAAAATAAACCAATTTTGATGTGGCCCGAAAATCCACAAAATGAGAGAAATTTGAACATTTTCTAAAATATAGAAAAATAAGAGAAGTTTGATCAATTGGTACAATATTCTGTGTCATAAGTACTAAAACTATATTTAAATGTAGCAGGTGTGGATTTAGTTTTAGCTGAAGTCTGTGCATCAAAAGTCAATTAATTCTAATGAAATACTGAATAGGTAAAGATTTGAAGTAAAGAGATGCCAGGCTACTGAAACTTATCACGTCAGTGCATCCTTCCACTCAGCTTTCCACTGATGTACATGGAGTTGAACAACTTTCTGTCCTTGTAGAGTGTGATCTAGATCATAACAGTTTTATGTTTTGAATTGGGTTTGTAAAATCACTTTAGAATAACATGCTGAATTTATTAAGACGCAACTGTTGATTGGTTGCGTTGCAGCGGTATTCATGGGTATGCTACTCTGTTCACATTTGTTACAGCATCTTAGCAGCAAACTGTTGACATTATGTTATACATTTAAGAACTTATGTTACGTTTTGTTGAAATAAAAAAAAAACTTTAAAAATGCCGCCTGTACCCGGATTCTTGCGTTGTAGGGAACGAGAATCTCAGACCTGGCCTTTTCCTGCGCGACTCTCACATAGACGGAAACGTGGTGAACAAGTAAACGGCACAGTTCTGATTAACCCCAATTGTGGTTAAAAAATAAAAATAAAAAAAATCGACACACTCAAACGGAGGCCAGAGCGTGGGGGGGTGAATAAACCCAGAAAAGCTCTCACTGTGCAACTAAATGAGGCAGGTGCAGAGAGAGACGTTGGCATTTTACAATCTGTTTATTCTGCTTTCACGCCCTTTGTCGGCTAGTTAAACGCGCACCGCTTGCCCCGACCTGAAAAAGAGCGAGCCACACCGCATGTTCAAACGCTCGACTGCTTATCAAACACGCCGTATGCAAATTCAAACGGGAGGTGGTTAAAATACTAAAACCGTTTCTGGATGCACGTTTCCTGTTCTTGTGAAGCCGAGGTAGTTTCTTTTTTTTTTTCTTTTCAGTCGGTCAAATTAGGCAGCCTTGTGGTCCTCTGTAGCAATTGAGGCCCAGACGGTTCCCAGTAGAGCTGCAAGCATCAGTCAGGATGCTGTCTGCTGCCCTCCAATTCACACTTGAGTCTGTGTGAAAAGGATTAGGCCATAATTGAGTTGGCAAACAGTACTTTAAAGGTTAATGGGATTCATTTGCATGAGAATCTGCTTAAAGGTGGGGCCGGCCAGTCTGCAGAACGACTGATCATATTTGAGCTCGGGAGACAAATAAATACATCCCTCTGTTCTGTCTTTCGAAAGATCTGACTTGCAAGGACATGCGGTGTTGGGTCAATACGTCCCACTGAAGGACAGTCTGACTAAATGTGAAAGCTTTCTCTCATACGTCTCCAGACTTCTAAATAATGGGAAGTTTGTGCACAATTTGGGGAAAAGAAACCCAGAAAAAATTAGGCATCAATCACAACAGGTCACTGTGGCAATTTCTTAGTCGAAATGCACCGATGCGATAGTAATATCTGTATCAGTCCCGATATTACAATAAAATCTAGATTGAATATCGGTAACAATGTTCCCAATCTGTAAGGGCGGAGCAAATCAGCCAGGTCAGCGTAATTTCATCAGATGTTGACGTTACGCATGGCTGGGGTAAACAGGAAGTTGAGGTTGCAAACTAGCATCCCTGAAACTAGCATCTCTGAAGCTAATATCTCTGAAACTAGCATCCATGACAGTAGCGTCTCTGAAGCTAATATCTCTGAAACTAGCATCCATGACACTAGCGTCTTTGAAACTAGCATCCCTGAAATTAGTGTCTCTGAAGCTAAAATTTCTGAAACTCGCATCCTGGAAACTCTCTGAAAAACAGAGAAAAATTTTTAGGAATGCGTCTCTGTTTGGCAAGTTGTTCAGTCATGTCAACTAGCATTGGCAATGCTATATGCTGTTTGGAGACATAGAGAAAAAAATGCTATTCTAATGATTATAACAGCGCAAACAGTCTATCAGTGAGGTAAACGTTCGCTATGTCAGAACTTATTCGGCGAATGTGTTTCCATCTTACCTTTAGCACTTGAACTCTTTTTGGGGGGGGAAATAAAACAACAACAGGTCAAGCGAGTGTAAAAACGTTTTTTGTGAAACTGGCTATTTTGAATTCTGCCATTTCCATAAACCTTTTCTAACGCGATACAGCTTCAGATTTGGACTTTAACTGGGCCATTGTAACACATAGCCACTCCATGTATGTCTGCATGTTCAGGGTTGTTGGAGGGTGAACTTCCATCTTCTTGGTCGTTGTCATGCTCTGTGCTACACTTTCCATTTTCATTCCTGCGTGACATGTTCAAAGTTTGCGATTTAAAAAAAAAAAGTTTTAAGTGGTGTCATTAAAGGTTTGTAGTCCAACAAACAGTTTCTGGACAGCTGAAGCTGAGCTTGAGGTCTTCCTGGTTGGTTATTTTAAAATAACGAGCCGTTTTTAAAGGGGGGGGCGAGTTAGCATCCAGCCTCAAATCGGAAACCTGACGGTTCTGATTGGGTCTACTATTGTTGTGCTGATTTGCAAACCCACTTGGAGCCAACTCATTTCATTTATGCCTAAAGCAGTTGGACAAAAGCTGTACAAATTAGTGAGGAATAGCTAAGAAGAAGGGGTCCACTGGCAGCTAAATGCCAGAAACGGACTAAATAAGCATGATTAAAATGAAAAAGTAATTGCTCTTGGCTCTAATCTATCCACATTCAAGTCTTCAATTGATTCGGCTTTAGCCACCCCAGGTACTGAAGAGTGAAAATAACAAGAAGGCAAATTTTGAAGTACCTGCCAAACGTTTGGGACCAGCAGGAGCTGAATGACGTTTTGTACTTTGAAAATGGGAGAAAGTGTTGCCTTTTCTCTCCAGTATCTCGTCTAAGTGGCGAGTTTAATGACGTCTTGGTGCCAGAAAGCCTCCAAATCTGAGCAAGCGAAACTATATTCAGACTTTCCACATGCGTTTCAAATAAGTGATTTTAACAACACCCCACTGTTTCAACAAGCTTGGTGTTGTTGACAGAAAGACGTTTTTAGCTGTAATGTGCCAAATTCTATTGTTTCTCTTCAGACTGGAAGTGGGCGTTTCCACAGGGCTAACAAAATAACTATGCCATCACTGGCTGTTTCAAAACGTCCAACAAGAAAATAGGAAGTTAAGGGTTTATATTATTTTTTTTTTAATCATAATTTTATTTTTGTTTCTTTATTATTTGTTTTTAACAACCTATGTCTATTTCACATTATTTCAGCGACCGAAACAGATTTTGTTTTTAACGTAACGGGCCGGTATCGACATTTAGCCCTCCCTACTTTATAAACATCTTTTAAATATGTAATCTAACTAGTATCAGTTATTAAAACAGTATTATTTATGTTGATGCTCTTATTCTCAAATGTTCTCTGTTGAGAGGAGTTATGTAAACGCCGCTAATGTCGGAGCGGCTAGCACAATCTGCCTGCTGCTATTATGTCTAAATGGCTAATAGGTTTTCTGATACACTGGGTTACAACTGCAACTTTCAGTTTCTCTATTAAACTAAATTAACAAATTAAAAGTAAGCTTGCAATAATTTTAAAAAAAGAACAAGTCAAATGACGGTCATTGATTTTGTCCAATCAGTTGCGGCTTTTAGGAAACGCCTACTTTGTCTCCAGACTTACCCACTTGGTTGCCACCCGGTCCCGACGTTAAAAAGAGCTTAAAGGGGCAGCAGCTCAGTTTTGGGGGGGCTGTGAAGACTTCTATTTTTCATTAATGCATGTTTTTGCGTTGTGTCTTATATAAAACTCATAAGCCCACATCGGGTGAATTGTATTAATCTTTTGGGATTTTTATGAATGTCAACACTATTCGAGCACTTGAAAATTAAAAAATAAAAATAAAAATTAGGGGGAGACTCTGCATACCTGCTTATGCATAGGACTACCTGTTAGTGTCATTTTCTATTAGTGGAAGAACTCCTCTGTTGCACATAGGGCACCAAACCGGCTCTAGCCCAGGGGCCCTCAGCCTTATACATCCGGCCCTGGTTACTGCTTATCTGAGTGACGCAACAAACCAAAACAGACAAGCAGAGATTTACTGCTTTCACTCTGGGTTTTTTTGTTTTGTTTTGGCTTTTGTTTAATGTACAAAAACGCCTTTATTTTCTGTGTAGGTGTAAAACAACCTCCATCTAACAAAAACTGCAAAATGTTTTCACACTCGTTAAGAAAGGTGGATAAAAAAATGCGTCACGGTTTTTAAAGCATAGGATTTGTACTCGGACCCCTTTACTTTGATACCCCTAAATGACCAGTGAACAGCATCTGTTCAGTCTGTCGCCTGGAAAGTGAAAACGTATGGAGCTAAATACGAGACACAATCAACATTTGAGGCTAAAATCTGTCAAAGTTTTTGTTTGTATAACAGGCTGCATGCTGGCGTTGCATCAGCCCGTCCTGACTCGGTGGAGGGCAGGGACGCTTTAAAGCGAAGGCCTGGCCCAGACACTGCTGACTGGTGCAAAACGAACACACACGCACACACACACACCCCAACACACACAGGGGGGGCAGGAAACTGTCAGAGAGCGAGGGAGTGACTGAAAGCCGAAACGAGACTGATGGCAACGGGAAGGGATGCTGCGCAGGAGGATGATGGGAGGAGGAAGGAGAGGAAGACATTATCGAGCTTCTGTGAGTCAGCAGGTTGACGGAGCTTCGGGGTGCGGCTGCGGCGCGTCACTCCCTCCCCCCATCCACCCACCCACCATCCCTCTGCCCGTCGTCTTCTTTCGGTCAAACCAGCCGGAGCCTGTTTGGTCCACTCAGAATCAGGCGGAGCGGGTCACGGACTCCGATGGATTGAATTTATCGCGTTCAGTTTCACGACGCCTGGAGTGTGAAATCGATCGGCACGCCCGCGCTCCACAGAGAGGCCGACACCGAGATTTAAAAGCAGTGCCGTCGTTAACCCGACGAGGGAGAGCAAATCGTTTCACATGATCAGCTAAATGTGTTGTTAAAAAGTTCAGTGATGGTGTGTGTGTGTGTGTGTAGGACCAGGCGACAGCGTCCCGGCTGTGTACAGCCTGGATGTGACTGACGTGTCCAGATGGGAGGAGTCGGTGCTGAAGCCTGCACTGCAGATCCTGGACAGTCTCAGCAAGGTGGGGCCGGCTGCCGGGGGGTCAGCCGGGTTCAACAGTCCTCCTGACTCTCCTTCATTAGTTATTGCTTACTTTGTGCTCTTTTTTTTTTGTGCTTTTCTTTACTTTTATTCCTTCTGTTTACCACATTTTGCAACTTTTCTGTACTCCAATTTTGTTTGTTCCTTTGGAACTTTCTTCCCTCGTTCTGCTTTCCTCTCCAGATTGGGTTTTCCATTTATTTTCGGAATTTTATCAAGTGAAACACGCGAAATAGATTAAATTCACACGGGTGGTTGTTAGAAAGCCTTCATTTCTGGTGATTATCATGTTTTAACACGTACATTAGATGAAAATATAACATTTAAAGTTAAAATATGACATCGGATCAATAATAAAAAAAAAATATATATTTTTGAAAACAGAAATGTGGTTTTGAATGAAAAGTATGTTTATTACCTGCTTAAAGGTTGTTATTTTGAAAAGGTACTTTGAAAAATGACACTCATCTGGACGTGTATTCAAATTTATGGAATATGACCGTAGATGTTTAAAAAAGCAAAGCAACTCAGATTTTTAGATGAGGTCAAACAATTCCAATCTTTTCTATAAAATTTACTTGTAACTTAACGGAGAATTGCAAATGATGAGGATTTTATTTCACGCCCCAACAAACAAATTTCGTGCTTTTGTTTACACACTGGTATGAAAGATATAGATAAAATAAATTTTCATATAAAAACAGTAAAGATAAAACTTTGGGATACTGAGAGACACAGCAGCCAATTGTAATATTTGCTCCTTTTTTTTTTTGTCCTTCGACGTATGTCGTAAGTACGAAGGAAAATAAACGAAAAATATGCAACTTTAAAATACTGTGAATGTTAAATCAAAACGTTTTTAAAGTCTTTATTGTTTATATCTAACAGATTAGCCGAGTCTAAAACATTGTCAGTACACAAGTATCTCAAATCAGTTTGCAGAATTAGCATGCTAATGTTAGCTTGCTTCCTCTGTGTTTTTATATGACTTGTTGATAATTTACCTTATAGGGTTTTTTCTTCTTGTGGTTCTAGTTTATAAAGGAAGGACTTTAGCTCTCCTTGTTTCCTGTTCGAACATCGTTTAGCAATATCGGCTCTCCTTGTTTCTCCGGTGACAGGGTGAGGAGCCGGCTTTCCCCCCTATCAGACTGCAGGGGCAGCGGAGAAACAAACGCAGCCACCACACCTGTGACGCGTGTGACAAAATCATAATCGGAGACGTGGAGTGGTCAGGTGAGGATGCTACGCCGCCTCCGTTTATTTGTCCATCTTTGTAATTGTGAAGCGTGTTGTTGTTTTATAACAGGCAGCAAGAAGTAACAAAGAAACCAATCTCTGAGTTTGGTCCCTTTTTTTTGTTTTTTTCTTTGTACCTGCAGCTCACCTGAAATCCAAAAAGCATCACTATCATGTAAGGAAGAAGAGGAAGTCCGATCCAGGAAGTGACCCGCCCCCGAGCACCACTGCACAAGCTGCTCATGAAGTACTGGACGGCACTGAAACCCCTCAGGCTTCTTCCAAAGAATCGAGGACGGAGCACACAGACGTTCCTCGGATACGATGAAAGCTCTCTGATCGACGTCTGCCTCAACTCAGGCTTCCAGATCCTCTGAGCTCTTCTGACTCGCATATTTTGCGTCATGTCGCCGTTTTTCAGAATTCTACACGATCTTGTAGAATTGCGCACAAAGCAAATCTTTAAAGAAATCCGGTTTTGTTGCACGTTTAATTCTTTTTTATATTTTGAATAAGAACTGTTAAGTTCTATATTTTTTGAAGAAAAGGCCTCATATGAAGTGCTATAATTTTTATTTATTTTCCTATTGCTGCAGTCGGTTTCCCGATAAACTGCATTTCAGGCTTTAACTTCAGTAAACTAAAGTTATATTAGGAGATCATTGTGAAACCTGTAGAGAAGTTAAAATGTGCTACCAACAGCACTGAGCACATTTCTACTAATGTGCTAATAGCTTATCTAATTTTTTGTTCAGCGCTTTCACATTTTTGCTAGCTTTGAAAACGCTTAGCGCTCTTAGCTTGTCCTGAAATAATTTTGCCGGGTTAAATTCTAAATTGCTAGTATTTTGGCTTTGGTTTTATATAAATAAAATTCAACTTCTGTTGGAAATTTTGGTTAGCAACTGTAAAGAATTCTGTTTTTGCTAATCCGCTCCACTGGTTTAGCATTAGCTTCCACCAAATTCTGCGTCGGTGCAGCACTTTAGCCTTTAGCGGAGACAATATTTAGGATTTGTGCCTTAGGTTACCAAGACGCGACCGTTGAGAGGAGCAGCAATCAGAGAAAAAGTTCTTGGTAACTCTAGGAGTTGTAAGATAAATAAATATGTTGGCAGGAATCATGTCAGTTGTACATGGCAAATAATATCTGTCTTGATTTTTAAAAAAGTGGGAATAACGACACTATTGTTGGACAAAAACCAGGGAGGACACATGGCAAGAAGAAGGTGTTGGGCAAGATCAGAATTGACCTTTTTGACCTGCATGTGTGACAGAAAACGAACAATGCACATCACCCTGCTGAAAACACCACACCCTCTGTCAAATTCGGCGGTGGCAGCATCATGCTGTGGGCATTAGTGTTTTATTTTTAATGTATAAAGCCGCCTTTCTTCCACTTCTCAGTTTTGCACTCCTTTGTGTTGCTCTGTCAAATTCAACCAGAATCCGAATAAAATGGTGTGGCTTAAAAATCGTTATGAAGTCTTTTCTAAGGCTCTGAGAATTTCCAAGTTTTCCACTCGACTCCACCAGCGGTGTTACCTTTCCGTCATTTGATCTCCCAGTGACGAGCTCAAACGCTAAAAGGTATTGTCCTTTGTTTGCCTGCTGCCGGCTTATTGTTGGACCTTTTTTCTTTTCTTTCGTGTGCGTTTTAATTACTGGCTGGCTTCAGGCTTTTTTAAAAAAAAAGGTCCTGTCTGTTTATCCAGCAGCAAGTTGAAGCCTTTTCAAACCTTTTGGTCTCTGCCTAGGCGCTAACACAACATCTTGGCGTCGCTCCAAAACGCCTTTTTTGGTCGTTCCCTCTCCATCTGCCGCTCTGCCACTTTTTCAAAGTGTCAATATTAAAACACTTGTTTTGTTTGGTTTGGTTCACATGCTCCTGCAGTTTGACCTCATCTCCACGGCTAAAAATACGGTTCAGTCGCATAATAGGTGGAAGTGTGTCCCACATTCTCTCCTTCCAAACTGGGCCAAGCTTACTGGGAGCTCGCTATACAGTATGGGAGCAGAGGTCAGAATGCAACTGGTGTCTGGTTTTCATAACCCGCTCTATGTTTGGATCATCTGTTTTTCCTCCCCATGCGTTTGGTGAGGTAAAACTCCTTCCTTCTTTAGTTTCCCATGTTTTCACCCCATTATTACCAATGGAGAAACAATGAAATGTTTCAGCTTGAATGAAGAGAACAGTTCTTGTTTTTTTTTTTTACTTTGTGCTCTCCAGGCGCTGCTGGAGGTGCTCCACCAATTCAGAGACGCCAGGAGCCGTTGAACTTTGCACACCAGTTCACAGAAGTGCAAATGTACCACGACCTCCGGGGTCACGAGGCTAATTAGCGGCTGTGCTCGCTGTGACGCAGTGGATTGTCTACACATATGCACACAGGGGGGTTCAACTCCGAGCAAATCCTAAGACATTCTCTGCAGACTTCTTCAGTGTTTCCACGCAGGTCTCACCTGCGTGTGTGGGCGTGTTCGTGTGTGTGTTTACCTGCACTCACTGCACAACCGCTCGTCCTGTTTCCGCTCGGTTTTTCCATCCTCGGCTCGCGGCCCCGTCCCACTGAACCGAGGCTGTAAATGTAAATGTTCCTGCGTCTGAGGCCACGCGCAGGGGAGCCGCGGCCCGGCTTGTGTAGCGTGCTCTCCGACCTTTGTGCTGTCGAAACCAGATATCTACATACAAAGTTTAAGAAGACGCAATGTAGCCGTGTTTGAATCGGATGTTTTTCTTCATCTCTTCAAATCCAAATTACCTTATTTTAGTGTCTGAAAGGTGGAAATGGAAAACAAAAAAATGCTGTTTTGCAACTTTTATTTCCTCAGATGTGAATGGGAAACAGCCACTTGTGACCTTATTTAACCCTTTAACCCAGTGACTTTGTTTTTCCCCGAGGTGATCGGTCCTTGTTTCTCTTCTTGCATCGACTAATAGGATTTCTAATTCGTCCTTGTTAGACATAAAGAAGTGAATAGTCAGGATTCTTATGGTTAAAATATAAGTACAGTCTTTAACTTTTTCTCCTTGAATATAATTTTTTTTTCCCCCTACAATGTTTAGCTGTATATTTCATAATGTTGCATTTTATGCAACATTACATTTTTCGTCTTGCTAAGTTTTCACCACTTTAACACCGGAGGAGTTTTTAAAAAAATTGACGTGTTGTTCTCCTCTTCAACTCGTAGCTGCGGCGTAGTAGTGTGTCATCCAGTGACTGTGCGTCTGAGTAATTTAAAGTCCACTTAATCCTAATCTCTAATCCCATTTGACTAAACATTCCCTGCCATCTGGTCCTGGCTAGACAAAAAAGAAAAAAAAAAAACAACACCTCCTCACGCACCTAAAGCAGGCAGCTAACCAGACTGAGGCGCAGCTGTAGCCGAAGACTTTGTGGAAAACTCGGATAGCGCTCGGCGTGTTTACAGATGAAGGCTAAAATGTTTGTGAATGGCAAAACACTAGACACCACAGGGTCCTGTAATCTGTGTGTGTGGAGCGTGAAGGACCTGGCTGAGAATGTTTTGGGAGCTACAAAACATTTAAGAATCTAAAGGTTGGGTGTCACCCTGACCACAGAGCTCATTTCGATCTATGACCTGATTTTTTTTTAAAGTTTATTTTATTATCCCCTTGCCCCCCACCTATCTTTAAAGTTCCTCAGGTGTTTGCGCGCCAACTTCCTGCGGGTCGGGGTCAGTGTTTTGCCGTGTGCAGACGACGATGGCTCAAAGGTTGCGTAACCCGAGTGAGAAACATAACACTGCCAGGTGTGACTCTGACTCTTAAAAGGCTTTGTTCCTGCAGTATTATTGTGCAGTGTGTGTGTGTGTGTGTGTGTGTGTGAGCTGTGGTATCTTTCCTGGTTTTACCAGTTCAATTTGAAACACTCGGGTGTGCAGTTCCTTGAAGTTGTAACGTATCTTTTGATTACATTGCAATCAAAAGTTTCATATATTTGTCGGTATTTTTTGTGATATATCTTCGTTATTCACTTCCATACATTCTAAATTGATTCGAGTTATCAAACAGTTGCGTCAAGGTTATGTTTTCATTCAAATAAGCTTAAAGTTTTCCATTTAAAGAAACCCAGTCCTGTTGGACAAACACATAGCGACTGTTATGTTTCTTCTCATAACTTAACTATATGAACTCAACAGAACCTCAGTGGAACGTGACTTAGTTTACGAAACATTTTTTCCAAGAACATAGTGAGATCAATGCGCTGATACCACATTTGATATTCTTCCACATAGTACACAAAATAGTGCCATTGAATAATGTATTGTGTTATCACATACATAACAGTGACGGTGGAAAAACTTCCCTCCAACAGGAAGTTATCTCCAGCAGAAAGCGGCTCGACTCGGTTTCTGCGGCCATTTTTCTCGATCGACTGGAACACAAAGTATGTAAAAAAAAAATCACAGAGTACCAGGAGTGCGTTCTATGTGAAAGAAAATAAAAAGTTTTTTTGCCGTATTGGCTCATTTAGTGGCATCAAGCAGATGAGCGCTGAGTCAGCTTTCAAACCTTTACGACGACAGAAAGTGCACGTTGGAGTAAAGTCTCAACCAAAGAGAGAGACGGGATTAAACAACGACAGGTGTTGGAGTCCATTCATTTTTGTCTTTGTGCTCCACCAGGTCCGTTAACCAGTTTCAGGACCCGACTAGAACCCTTAGCGTAAATTACCTTGCGAAACAATGAGACTTGGTTAAATATAAAAGCAGGCTTTGATGCCAAAAAATGATCAAATGTTACAAGCCATACATGTCATACAAATGGAACAGATAGAGTTACACTCACCGTCCAGCGCTGGGCCACACTGAGCAAACCAAGAGAGGCAAAGACTGTAGCGCATGTTTAGCTTTTTATTCTTTTCTGCAATCTGTACCCTCCAAGGGTTGTCTAATCAGTTTCAGTCTGTTTATGTATGACTGGCGTCAGTCATACAAAAACATGGTTGTGTAAGCTGTGGCGTGTGTGTGTGTGTCAGCAGATTCAAAAGTAGCTAAAAGAGATGGAGAAACAGATAGAATCTACAACACAGGAAAAACGTGAACACCTATAGATGGAGAACCTGAGTGCCTCAATCCTGGAAGGTGTCACTTCTAGACTAATATCACCTCATTAGGGGATAACTGAGGCAACGAGTTCCACTTTTTCATTTTGGAGTATCAGAGTAGAGATGGGTAAATTTTAACATTTTGTTTGAAAATATTAGTATGATTTTGTCAAGTCCTTATAAAATACAATGAAGTTTAAGGTGTGTGAAGAATATGGATACTTTTACCCACTTCCTCACACACACTGAGAGCGAATGGTCAGATTTTGAGACTTGGCCACGCCCACAGGCTTTGACGCAGCGACAATTCTTTGATAACTTTTGCTCTCCAAAATCTGTATGACAAGTGTTAGTGTTAGATTCTGCACATATTGGTATTGATCAAATACCTGGTAAACATAGAGACGGTTTCACCGACACAGATACTTTCCATAATTTATGTTCAAGAAGTCTTCAAACTTCTGACCTCTAGGTGTGTTTTTTTGTTTGTTTGTTTGTTTGTTTTTCGGTGGCTTTTCCTTTTAATTATTTTTGTTAAAACCTGGGCTAGAATTTGGATGAAGTCTATAAACAAAATATTTTAATAACATGATAAATGGAAAAAAACAAATAGTAACGCAAAACAAATTTGTGTCCATTTTTTTCCTAAATAAAATGCAAAAAATATATATAATGTGACAGCAAATCAAAACAAAATCTTTTTGAAGCAGTTCATCTATTACAGTACAAAAAAGAATTAAAATTTCCTTGATACTACTAACGATTCGATATTTTTGATAGACCCCGCCCACCTCTATTGAGCGCGCCGCCGCGGCCCGATTGAGCCGGGGTTCTTTAACAATCCGGTGTGACGTATGTGTCGGAACCAGGCGCAAAGCATCATTTATTCATGTCTGTCTATAGGATGGAGGTTCAGTGAGTTCATGCAGCTCCTCTCTCTCTCTCTCTCTCTCTCTCGGTCATGCTGTCTGGCTCCTGCAGCCACTTTCTGTACATGAAGGTGCAGCAGATGGGAGGGCCGCGATGTGAATGAAAGGCCCTTTAAGGTGCAGAGTGTGGGAGCGTCGGCTTCTTACAGTCGCTCTGCCTCTTTTCCCGGCTCGTTATGTAACGCGAGGGCTGCCCGCTCTCTCTCGCTCTCTCTCTCTTTCCTGTACTTGCTACTTTCCAAACCCTCCCAGATTCAGAGCCAGTGATATGCTTCCCTGTGTTTTCCAGCAACCCGCTGAACTCTTTTCCCAGGGCGGCAGTTTGGTGGAGTTAAGCGCTCAGCCGCGCATTTAATTGTCACGTACTGGAGGCGGGGAGCTTATTTTAGGAAAGCAAAAGAATAAAAAAAAGAGCTGTTAACCCTTTTTGTATCGTGGCTGCAGGGAGAAATAAATCCTGCAGGTTTACACACTCCCTGCCATTTTTCCAGCTTGTAAAACGAACAAACCTAAACACCTGGTGTGTGTTGGCATGCGAATGCTTGACCGTGTAACGCTTTGCAGTACATACTCACTGCAGTGAACGCACGGTGTGTGTGAGCCTCTCTCCATTGTCGGGGAGTTGAGCGCCGGAGCCGGCTTTTTTCCCGCCAGTGCGGCGTTTTGTGGGTGGGGTTTTGGACCGGCCTCAGCAGCGGAAGCGCCGCCGCTTCCCGCCCGATATGCAAACGAGTTCGCCCGGAACCGCCCCGTTATGCGGCACTTAACGCTGTCGGTGCCGGGCTGCACACAGCAGAGTCGGTAAATATTAATCAGTTAAAAAATCCACGGGATGGAACAGATGCAAATGTTGCCAATAAATTGCGGAAGATATACTGGGTTTAAAACAAGCAAACAAAAAAAAAAACAATTAAGAAATCCTGAGAAGAGCAGAAGTTTTGAAGAAACCACAAGGGTTTGCAGAATTATGTTAAAATGTGTGAAGAAGATGCAAAATTATACTTTAAAAAAAAGCAAATTTTGTAAGATCTTTGTGTTTCTTTACTTTATAACCAAAATCTGTCGTGTCAAACCTCTTTAATGCACTTCTCTATAGAACAATAAATATTACAGCATTCAGACATTATTAACAATGTTGTATTTTGCAGGAGCACAGTGCCAAGATTGTCAGGCACTGACCCTCCAACATGTCCATCGCGTGTTCAAATCAACATGAGATTGGACTAAATTTAAACGCTTTCCAAAGCCTCTTGAATCTGCTCAGCCAATAAATATCGAGACCCTGACCTCAGCTTTGATTTACTTTTTTTTTTTTGCAGGTATTTAAAACAGATGTGGGGCTGTTTTTAGCAAGGAAAAGAAAAAAAAGCACATGGCTCACTCATGTTTTAAACGTGTTACGCAACAAAGATGTAGCTGGACTGTGGAGCGGCTCGCCCACGTCCTCTCAGGCCCATTTCAAGGGCCCCATTATAACGAACCCGAACACGTCCAGCAGGACGGAGCGCACACCTGGCTGGGTCTCTCACATCTCACGCGCCGAGATATTTCAAGCTCTAAGTGTGCGAGCAGCTTTGCTGTGACCTCTCACTGTTGTGGTTTTGAGATGCAAAGAAAGTTGTGACACATTTTAGAAATTTCTTTAATCTTTTTTTCATCTTTAATGTACGATTCAGATGAGAGGAGGTCTGAAGCAATGTTAGAACAGAAGATATTAGCTGTTTGGGAATTTTGAAGACTATCTTCAATACTGTTTGTCAAATGGGTTGTAAGGTAGGAATACAAAAGCTTTTTTTTTTCAATAAAGAAAAACATCCAAGCCCAGCAAAACAATGCAAAAATATACCAAAAGTCTCCAAAAACAGGTTGAACTTCTGTCTTGAATTCCAAAAGATACACAAAAGAGTACACTTTACTCAAACATTGAGGCATGGCGGTGGCAGCTGCATGCTGTGGTCTGATTTAGTTAGATTTTTCTTTTAGGGAATTTGTCAAGGTAAATGGAAAGAAAGAGGAAGTTACAGTTCAGCATGAAAATGACCCAAACCATTCGCCCGAATCGACAAAAGAACGGCTTCAAGAGGAGAAGGGTAAAGTTGTGGAACATGGGAGAATCCAGATCTGATCTGAAAATTTGCTTCAAGAAAGTATCGAACAGAGTGCAGACGTCTGCAAACTGCTGTATTTATTCCAATGTAGCAATGCAGCAGCATGATCTGGGCCGATCTCAATATCCGATACTAATATTGCCATTAACTGATATTTACTGTCACACGACTAAACAAATACCACATGACCAATCTGCTTTGAACTTCCTCCACTCCCTCTTCTGTCCACGGAAATAAATACAGATGGATATTTTATTTATGGAATAGAGTAAAAAATTGTACCACAAAATTTGGGTGCAATTATCGGACCGATTCCGAAATGTTAAAATAAATTGACTAAAAGCCAATACTGATGTTGGTGCCGATGTATCGTGCGTCCCTGTCTTTTAGGTTAATGTATTTTTATTTGAGGTTTGAGTTTTACAGCTCTTAGGTCTCAGGAAAGGTGGAAAAACTTGTGAAATGATTCCGTTCGGGGGACGCTGCCGCTGACCGGTCGGTTGAAGTGGAAGGCGGCGAAGCGAAACCGCTGCCTTTGTGTATCGGTGTCTGCACGGATGATAAGTGCTCCCTCCTCGGAGCGGTTAGCGCTCCACACTGTCACCGTGGAAGGGAGGGGGGGGGAACAGCAAAGCAAGAGGTGAATTTGCAAAGCGTTTCAGAGGAACTACAGAGTGATGAGAGATAATGTTTGACTGTTGGAAGAACTGAAGCCGCAGCTCGTATTGACTCTGTTAGCTGAGCAAACAGCGGCGCACACATTGTTGCACTTAAAGACTCTCCAAAGTCAACAATGAAATATGGATTTGCATGTTTGGCTTCCTCTTTTTCTTGTCTGCAACATGGCACAAATGGATTCTGAAAGGAAATACTTAGAGCATTTAAATGAGGGTTAAACTGTATAGAGGAAACCTGCCTGTTTAAGCCTCTGGCTACGCTATAGCAAACAGCCTTCACTGAGCGATAATAAACACCCAGCTTTATTTTATAAATGTAAAAGTAGGGAAGTAAACAGAGACAATGGTTCCCCATTTATGACATGGCAGTTGGGACGCATATACAGGCTGACAGGTATTCATCGAGATTGCACCCAAATAGCTTTTTGTCTTTTGTTTCCAGCTTGAATTTGTTTTGTTTTGAGTTTTTTTTTATCCCGCTGCTTTCTGTTACATTTATCCCTGCTGACCACTTTAACTATAACCCCACTTTACGCCTCCAAGACGTTAGACTTTACAGTGAATTTTACCTTTATTTTAACAAACCAAGGCTGAAACAATCTGTTTTTAAGTCTACATTTGTTATAAATTAAACTGTTTTTATGCAGGAAGACGTGAGCAAATATTTATCATAATGATTTTGTTATGTTTGTGTCTTTTGATCCAGATTAAGCGGGTTAGTAGGTTATGTATTCGTTAGGTGTGGAGCCTTGCGTGCACATTTACAGCGATCTTTTGCTGCCCCCTTGTGGTAATGTGCAGCACATTCTCCAACAAATTGAACATAATGTTGAAAATAAGTTTTAAAAAATCTGCTTTTAAATTTAAATGAAACGACACCAGGGTTTAAATGTAAATGAAGTTTATAACTAATGTCCGATTAAAAGCTTTTTTGTGTTTTCCTTTCAAAAGTGTTCATCATTTTGAGTTTGTGTCACTTTAAAACCTCAAACTCCAATGTATCTTATTGGGATTGAGACCCAAACAGAGTTATTAAAATGTTTCTGGCACATAAAAATTTTAAAAGTGTGGCATACTTTTGTAGTCAGTTGTCCTGAGCCAGAACTTTGTAGAAACACATTACAGCCACAAACCTTTCAGGTTGTAACTCGACCAGCTTTGTGCAGCTACTGACTTCTGTGCTTTCTGTTTTGTAGGAAAACTCAGGTTCTGTCCGACTAGAAGGATAAAGTCTGTCTGAGTTTAGGGTAGTAATCCTGCTACAAACCTAACCTTAACCCAAGTCTCATATTGTTTGGAGAATATGAAAGGTTTTCTTCCAGGATTGGCCTCTGTTTAGCTCCAGCTATTATCCCATCAGCTCTGATTAGCTTCTCGGTCCTTGCTTATCTCATTAATGCTATCTTTACCCAAACTTTCAGCTTAGGTTTTTGTAGATCTGGAAATTTTCCAGGCTCTCTTAACTCTAAACAACTGATTGGACAGTCCTCCATTACATTTAATGGACATTTATAGCCAAATCTTGAATCTTTTTTGCAATTTTCTCCCAGTTTGTTCACTAATGTTCTCTGTTAGATCTCTGAGGCCTTAATAAAACATGTATTTATTGTAAGATTTAAATGGCTGACTAAGGTGACTTGTAAAAGCAATTGAATTTAATTTAGTTATCAAAGGGGAGATGCCCATCACACATTTCAGATTTATTTTATTAAAATACTTTGACAACAGTTAGCCTCTCAGCTACTTCTTGAATGTCTATTTAATTAACTCTTTTTGTCCTTTTTATGTGCTATACAAAACACACCTTGCTTTTTATTTTCAACTTTGCTGTTTAATGAGACAATGTGAAGCTATATATATAAAAAAGAAATAAAAAATCTATCACCCAGTAGACATGTTGTCAAGCTGATACTACATATTTTGTTGGAAACTGTACCACTAGTAACTTTTAGGGTGAGAGTTGGCAAGCTACTATTGATAGCTGACTTGGAAGTAGCTCACATTTTGTTGGGAAGTGCACGGCTAGTAACTTCTAGTGTTAGAGTTAGCAAGCTAGCTACGTAACGTTACCTAGCTTAAAATTAGCTCATATTTTGTTGGGGATTATATCACCTAGCTTCTTGTGTGATAGTTAATGTGTAATGTTACCCAACTTGCAAGTAATTAATATTTAGCGGGGATTTGAATTAGCTTCTTGGGTGAGAGTTAGCAAGCTCGCTACATAACTTTAGCTAGCTTGCAAGTAGCTCTTACAAGTAATAGTAAAGAGAAAGCAGCAGAGAATGGAGGCAGCTTGAAGTCCGGCTTTCATAGACGTTTTACTTGCTAAAGTTTAACCACACTACACTAATGTAGATGTTTAAACAATATATCAGGGACACAGTTTATCATGCCACACAAAATCTGTAAATGTTTGTAGCTTCTCACAGAAACATGTCATTTGGCTCTGAAATTGAAATTTGACAAACATGGTGGCTAGAAGGGAAGTTGAAATACCGATGACCTAAAGTCAGTCATGTCCCAGATATGACACACAAACGCACAACGTCAGCATTTGAATGTAATAAATGACAAGTTTATTGTTGCACAAAATATACAAAAAGAACAAGCAAATGGAGAGCCCCTCCCCTCTGGTTCATTCGCCTTAATGAAGCTGAATTTCTGAAACCTATGACTACGGCAAGTCCGATGGTCCAAGCCAAACGCATGGTAATTCTGAGAGACAACACATACCCGAATTCAGCGTCACTGAACAATTAAAAATGAATAAAAACACCTTATTTACACACTCTTGTCAGAACTTTTACAACATGCCATCTATGTATGTATGTATTGGGCACACATCCCTGTATAGAAAATATATTATAAATTAAATCAGACTAAGGTCTATGGACAACCAAATTACAGCACTCCTTTATTAATATTTTTGTTGTTGTTAAAAGTTTTATTTCCGACTGGCTGGCCCTCGGCCTTTTCGCACTAAAAGAAAGAACTCTGGTTGGGCGGAATAAGTGGGAATGTGGGCTGAGAGTTCAAGAGGAGCGTGTCGGACAGGAGAAGCTTCGCTTATTTACACCGTAAGGCTCACATCTCTCTTTTTTTAAAAGATCTCTGCCTGTCATCTCTTCTTTTCGTTTTTTTAAAGATGATCAGCGACACGTCAGGACTACAAAACTCGTCCCCGGCAGCCAGCGTGGCGACGCAACAGGAGTGTAAACGACTCAGCTTTTTTGGCACTAGGTGAAGAAGTGTGCTGTAGGATTGGTGCGTAGGTTTGATCTGCTAACTGTTTGATCGTTTGTTTGTTTGTTTGTTTGTTTTTTCCAGCAGAAAAAGCTGGATGTGATTCCATAATGAAGCATGTTGGTTTTGCTTCATTGTTGAGATAGCTTTAGCAACATTAGCACCATGGAGAGAAGACAGCCTAATAAGGGTTTTTTTTTTTTTGTGTGTGCTGGAACGTTACAAGGGTGGATGTCGTGCCAAAAGGAAAACTACAAATCGGATGGATGGATGGATAGGAAGCAATTCAGGGAGGGGGAAACAAAAAATGTAGGTCCTTTCATCCGGTAGCCCACAGCTGTACTGATGTGGTGATGGGGGGACAGAAGGGAGGCAAGAAGCAAATCTCCGGAGTGGATCCATCACATTGCTTCGTTTCGCCTGATCAGTGCAGCTGAGGGATAACCCAGGGGCCGAGCCACGGTTCCCGCGGCGACGGGGGGAGGCTTCCAGTAAGAAGACGGATGCTGTTTTCTCGAAAGGGGAGTGTGCAAAACTTGTCTGACTAACAGCAGGAACATGTATCTCTAGCTATTGTCACATTTCGGTTCTGACCTTTAAATTTTACCCCCCCCCCCCAATAGAGCTTCTTCTGTAATCCTGCTTACTGTTTCACTTCTTTTAATAAATATCTATAATCTTCATTTCTGGTTTCTTCTTCTTCTTTTCTTCTCTTTTCTTACTTTACAAAATGAGAGACAGAATGATGGACGGCTGATAATATATAGAATTAAATTCTTCTTCTTCTTCTTCTCTTCAGGTTGCTCCAGACCCAGAGATGCTTCTCTTCGTCTATTGTAAACAAACAGCTTTTTCAGCCTCTGACGTCTGTTTCCCCTCCTCTCTCCGTCTTCAGGTGCGCTCCGACGTTCCTCCCTCCCCTCTGGCGTTCCTTCATTGCAGCAGGGCTCTGATTTGTTTGGAGGTGCTGTCATCGTTTAGATGTCGTGTCGTATACCTAAAGAAGAGAGAGAGAGAAACAAAAACAGGTCAGAGCACATTAACCAACGTGAGAACAGTAAAACGGCCGCGTAGATATGCTAGATGTAGCCACAAGGGCTAATTAGCATCTGTGGTCCCCTGGCAGGATTACAGAAATAAACAAAAACAGCTGACACACACACACACTGCCAAACACAGAAATGACGAGAAATGGTTCATAATGGTACAAGTTAGCAATTATAAAAAGCAAGAAATACCCATAAAAAACATCTAATTGAAATGGCAGCGCTGTTAGCGTAACCTCACGCACAAGAAAATTAGAGTATCGGCTTTTAATTTTATATTTTCCATAAGCGGCAGTAATTAATGGTAATAATTATTAATAAGTGTAACTGAAACCGTTTTTGTTCTATTATAGTTTTGAGTTTTTTGTCAACACAACAAACCTGACTCCAGATGAAACAAACACCTTTAGGTACGGTTGAGGATCTGTCATGCTGAGGGCTCATTTCTTTTACAAAGGCCCAGAGAAACTTGGTGGATGTCGTCATGAATTTTTTAAAAATTTCTTGACATTTCATATGATGATAATAATAATAATAATAATAATAATTAATATTAATAATAAAAAAACATCTCAATATTAGTGGCCTCTGGGTCTTTCAGCAGGAAAATAGTTCAAAACGTGCAGATCGATAAAGTCAGGAAATATTTTGGAGGGAAGATTAGATTATTGTAGATCCAAAGGATGAAAAAATATTTTTCTGCGTTTGCCGTACTAAAAGGAATACATACAATTTCCAAATTGTTTTTCCCCAATCAGTTGTTTCTACGTCTTTGATTTTTAGTGTATTCTCAACAAAAAAAGAAAGAAAGAAAGAAAGAAAATACGGGTCAGTTTTTTGTTGCCTTGAAACCGTTTAAATTTAACGAATAGGTGCAGCCGAAGTCTGCTGTGGACTTACAGCCAGTGGAGGATGGAGGTTTTATTTACCATAGAGCACAAGTTAAGCAGTAAACGTGGTTAATGAGTTGTGGATCCTTTGCGGTGTACCGGACGTTTTCTATTTTCAGATTTTAATTACACTGATAGAGTGTGTGAATAAGTGTGGAACAGAGGATTTTGTTACAACAACAAAAAAAAACACAGCAAAAAAACAACCCCAACGTTTTATTCAAATGGAACACAACATTTCTCTTCTATTCCCCCCCCCCCCGTCTCAGATTATCCTACTGCAGTGAGACATTAAGTGTGTCCATTCCAGCCTCCGTACTCACCGCAGTGCGTTCAGAAGCCCCTCCACGCTGTTGGACGGCTGCTCTTTCAGCACCTTGATGCAGCCCTTCATCTGCCAGCCAACAGAGACGACACAGCGTCAGGGCACAGCAGGTTAAAGGTCAACAACCTGGGCTCAACCTCACCCCGTGTCTACGCGTCTACAATCTGTGGAAATGTGAGGACGACTAAACTGCTTTTTCTTTATGGGATTTGTTTTGTTGTTGCATTTCTGTGATTTTAATATTTTCTTGTTTGTTTCAAATTTTAGTCCGTTCATTTGGGTATTTCCAGTCATTTTTGCCTCCCTTTTCGGACATTTCTTTCACATCTAGGGAGGCGTTCCCATAGCAACAAGTACTGCGGGCCATCATGTGGAAGGCAGTTCTTACACAAGATGGCAGACGGCGGGTTTTCCACTAGTTGGAGCAAATATTTAAATTCTTTCCACTCTTCAAACACGCCTGCTGACGTGTCAGCATGTTAGTGACATGTTTTATTGATATGTTAGCAGAAACGTTTATTTTTAGTCACGATCCAGTCAGATTTGTAAATTGTAGACCTCTGGGTCTCGTCCGGCCAGTCCTTCTATTTTAAGATGAAGGATTAAACATAACATGATCAGTCACACTGCAAACACACTAAATCTTACCGAGTATTTTCGGTCTAATTTCTGGTGCAGACATCTAGAAATAAGAAAAAAACGAACTTACAAGTACATTTTCAGCAAGATATGGAAACTTTTTTTAAGTAATTAAATTCTTAATATTGATGAAAAGTAACTACTCCCATTGGCAGATTAGTTCACACTTATTTTAAGTGAAATAATCTGCCAATGGTACTAGTACTTTTCATGAATATTAAGGAATTACTGACTTAGAACAAGCTCCTATATCTCACTGAAGTCAGGTTTGTCTTATTTCAGGTGTACTGAGATATCTGCGTTGAACACCTTCACTTCTTTCACATGAAGGTGAAAGAAGCGAAGGTGTTGGGTGTTGTTCCTTGATCCCAGTTTAACCCCTAATGCAACAACAATGTGCAACGTTTTCGCTAACTTTGCACGCGCGACTCTCCGGGCGCGTACTTGACCGCACTCACGTCAATTTTGGAGGTCTTGGCGAAGGCTCCGACGGGATGGACGTGGTCGTAGAGGATGATGACGCCCACCATCACCCTCATGCAGAACAGCATGGTGTCTGTGTTGGTGAACCGGCAGCGGTACTCCCTGCAACACAGAGAGGCTCAGCTTCCGCACTGCAAAAACACGACATCTAGCAACGGCTTGTTGGTCTAGTTTCTAGTGAAATGACACAAAACTAACATACAGGTAACTTTTCAGCTTTTTTAAAATTCCTTAATATTGATGAAAAAGTGCAAGTTCCACTGGCTGATTATTTCACTTATAGCGACATTTTTCACGAGTGAAATAATGTGCCAGTTGAAATCGTTTTTTAATCAATAGTAAGGAATTATTGACTTATAACAAGCTCCTACATTGTGTTGAAAAGTTACCTGTAAGTCAGTTTTAAGTTAGTTTTGTCTTATTTCTGGTGTGCTAAGATATTTGCACTAGAAACTGGATAAAAACACTTGGTGAGGTTTTGTGCTTTTGCAGTGCGAAAAGAAATCCTGCATTCAGATTAAAGAGCAGAAAAGGACACGTTGCTGGTTATACTTTTTTTCATTCAGAAAAATGTAAACATATCCAAACGCGTGCATTTTTCAAAAGTTGGAAAAGGATTTTTGTTTCTGTTTTTTGGCGGAAATTTGTAAACACTTAAATGTTGTATAAATTATTTTATGTCAATAACAATTTTAAAGTAGAAATAAATAAAAAAATCTGAATCAAAACATGAACTGAGCTGACTTAACTTAGAAAAGAGTAATAAAAATAGAGTTAATTTTCTGTTAAGTCAACTTGAAATGGTGTAAAAACTCAAGTAATTAAGTTGGGACAACTTTTTTTTTTAATTACATTTTTAGTTAATTATTTTTGCTAAATTTAGTTAAGTCAACTGAAGTTGTAGCAAACGCTTTTTTATTTATTTTATCAAAACTTTATTTAACTAGATGAAAGAAAATCTTTCACAGGAATGACTTGGCCAACAAAAAGAGGAAACATTATGTTTTGAACTTCAAAGTTGATACAACTTACCTTAACAACTAGTCTGAGTCAAGTTGAGTGAGCAATATTTTACAGTGTAGAACCAAGGTGACCTGGGGCCTCATGCATAAAGCGTGCTGCGCACAACAAATGTGCGCCGCCATATTTTACGCACAAGTCGACATGAATAAAAATTTACTTTGCGTCAAAGTTTGCGTAAATACACGCAGACTTTTTCGCTGGACGATATCAAACTACAAAGCGTCAAAACTCACCTAAATACACTGAAATCTGACGACATTCGGTGTCATTCAGACCAAGAATCATCCGGTGTTTTTCATGATTTTAATATTTTATTGTTTAAACGTAAACGACGAAACTGAACCGCATTTATCCTCAGACAATAAGCTAACACGCAGACAAAATAAAGGAAATAAAAATAAAAGTACGTGAAAACCTCGCTTTAATGTAAATAGTACTTTTTCTCAGTTTTTGTCTCATAAAGATGTGACGCATCGGTCCGTGCGCCGAAGCGCATGAAATGCATCTATGGGGTCATTTCATTCTCACTAACGGAAGAAAACAGGGTTGGATCAGCAGATTAACTCAAACATGCTGATTAAAAATAATCAGCAGGTTTGATTGTTTTTAAGGTGATCAAGGTGTGGATGCAATCACATGTATATAAGTAGCTGCGCAAAGGTGAGCCGCGTAACTGTGGAGCGCTTTGGCTCAGATGGAGAACGTCGCCAATGGAAGGATTCAGAGGGAGCGATTGATCAGAGATCATATTGATCTGCTGGGAAATGTTGATGATGGTTTATGAGATTTCAGATTAATCCAGACTGATCATCCTGGAGCTCTGAGCAAAACTTAAAGAGCCGTGCGGTACCGGTACCGGTACCGATCCAGCTGCAGTCATCCTCCAGTCCAGCCGCCCGGTTTGCGAACACGCCTTGTGGACATGAAGCATCTAGTATTTAGAATAAACGTCCACATTCCCCACTCAATGACTCTCTGACTCGCTGTCTGTCTTTAAATCGCGCTGCTGTTCAAACAGGCATTTGCAGGATCTCATTATTTATTTATTTTTTTAATTTGGATTTTTTTTTTCTTTAAAATGTATTTTTATTTGTGTGAGGTGACACTATGTGTCCTCAAAGCACCTTTAAAATAAAATAAACTATATAAGTATTATTATTCTAAATACTTATACTGCTTCAAACAAGGACGTTGCCATGGTTATTGCTCCACGTGGTGGCAGACTTCCGGGTATTTATACTAATTTATATATGTATTTATGGGTGGCGACTGGGCGGACCAGCAGCTGCGCTGTTTCCCGCAAATTAGGACTTATAAAGGAAAATTGCGCGGCCACGTGCGTGCGCACGGCTTTATACATCCGATTTTTTTTTTTTGTGCGCCTCACTTCTCTACATTTTTCAGTACGCCAGGTTTTAGTGTGAAAACTGCGCACTCTTTTATGCATGAGGCTCCAGATGACAAGAGACCAAAAGACAAATCCAATTACACAAGAGTTTCACATCTAGAATCCGTGCGTACTAGAGTGAAACTACTGGATTAGCTTCTCATAGTTCGGAGAGTCTATCTTATTCACTTTGAAAGGCTGTTAATTAGAAATTAGATCTGTGGCATCAAGAAAAAAAAAAAAAAAAAAAAATCACTCACGGAGTCTCCAGCATGACACGACACACACACGCCATGGTGCTCAGGCAGTCTGTGGTGTCCTCTATCGGCAGGGTCTTGTTCTGCGCACAGACAGCCAGAGAGCACATTATTAACTTCAGGACCTTTAATGTGTAGAACAGGAGTAAAAGAAAAAAAAAATCCGGAAAAGGCTGACCACTAGGGGGAGACAGAGCGCACAAAAAAGTAAAATATAAAGTGGAAAGCGACTTGGCAGAGACGTGGGTGAGCAGCCTGTCTGCATTTTGGATGAGGCTCAGCAGCGTCTCCCATCAGGAAACTGACTCTGCAGCTTTTTAAGATAACGGGATATTATTGTTATTATTATTATTATTATTATTATTTTTTTTTTTTTAAAGAAAAAGACAATCAGAGAGAAAACCTCTCTGTTACGAGAGGAGGATAATACTTCAAAACATGTTTGGAAATGTTTTCCAGATCAGCAAATTAAACATTTATCAAGAATAATGTACAACAAACACAGAAACAGAATCACACTGGGTTAAAAACAAGGTCACAATGAGACTGCTTTTATTAGGGACAGCGTTCTTTAGCCTTAAATCTAGACTAAATCTAGTGTAGACGATTAAGACTGTTTCGAACCATAATGAATAGAAAATTGATCAACATATTTGATGTATATTGATGATCTTGATGATGGCACTCGACAAAATGTAATATTTATCACTGGTTTCTCAATTGTTTAATGTATTTTGTTTTTATGACTCCTGTTGTGCTTTTATGACGTGAAGCACTTCAAACTGCCTTGTTGCTGAAATGTGCCAATAAACGTAATTGACTGAGTGATTACGTGATCAGGCCCTGAAAGTCCATAAAACCTGTTTGGTTTTCGCAATACTTGGTCCATTTTTCCAGTGGCGGCCCTCAGAGGTGGGCCAGGGGAGGCCATGGCCCCCTCCTGAAAAATGCTGAGAGTCTAGTTAATGTCATAAAAAGACATAAAGAGTCATCTTCTTCAATGAAGATGTAAAACCAAATAAATAAATACAAAATAATAAAGAAATAATTTTCTTTTTTTAATTTTGTTTTGTTGGCTGTGTTCCCCTAAACTTTTCACTGGTCACTACATGTTTTATTAAAAACAAAACAAAACCAGAAACATTGTTAATCACTTTACTTGTGTTTTTTTTTTTGGGTGGGGGGGCTTTGTCACTTAAACTTTGACCTGTGATGGACCGTACCTCTGAAACAAACTTGGTGGTGGCGTTACTCAAAGTCTTCAGCATCGGTGTCGCCTCGGCGTAGAACAGAGACATCCGATTGGCCATCTCGTTGTTTACCTCGTTCTCTGCATCCAGCTGGAAGAAATGCAACAGTTTGGTGACAGGTTACGATTGTGACTCCGTTACTACTACTGAGTTCTCAGATGGAATATTGACTTATTAATAAAGCAAACCCATTCTGCCTCGGTGGGCTTTGTCCTGATCTCACCTGCTGGTTATTCAGCCTGTTCCTGCTTATAGTCCTCCTGTAGTAGCTGAAGTCGTTCTGAATGGCCGGGTTTGTCATCTGCACGACAGGAAATGGGACGGAATCGATTTCAAGGTGTCACTAAATCGAAACGCGCGTCAGATTTCTGCCGTGGAGCTCATTCTAAAAGCGGCTCTTTCCGACCTTTAGTTCGTCGAAGCTGAGCGTGAAATGAAGGATCTCTGCAAACTGTTTGGCCAGCGCCTGCTCTCGCTCCAGGTGCTGCATGGGAGCGTAGGGCGGGCTCGTCAGCGCCTCCAGCAGGCTGCGCAGGGCGTTCTCTGCAAAAGTGAAGCCACAGCTCAGAAACTCCAAAGTAGACCTTTCAAACTCAGTCTTGAAATTCTGTTCATTTCACTTTAAAACAAAGACATAAACAGTTTTACAAAGTGGGATGTTCACTATACGGCATAAGTCGATATCGGTATCGGTATCGGATCGAAACTAGCATGATGCTTTAGTTTGAAATTCCATCTTGAAGTTTTATTTTATTTTGATATTGTACTTCAGAAAAAAGATTTCGTTTTGATTTGCTCTCAAATTATGATTTATGTTTTTCATTTTGTTTGGTTAGGGAAAAAATGCACACATTTGTTTTGTTTTTCTTTTTCTGCTTTTTTAAAAATCATGTTAATATGTTATTAGAGCGTTTTGCAAAAACAAAACTTTGTCCAAATTCTGTCCCAGGTTTTTAACAAAATAATCTAAAGACAAACCCACAAAAACACTTAGAGGTGAGAAATCCTGATCATATGTCAAACTTGAATAACACAAAGTATCGGCATCGATATTGGTACCGATTGAAAGACTGAGACAGGAACTTTCTGGTACCATTCTGAAGTTAAATCATGTGAATGAGCAATGATGCTCACTTTAAAGTCTTAAGTCTGAGCAGGTGACACAAATACGAACCTTTTATTAATTTATCTATTTACAATTTGTCTACTTGTGTAGGATTACAATTTTATTTTATTTTTTTGGGGGGGATTGTTTTTGTTTATCTCCTTATTGGTTTTGTGTCCTCAGGTATAAATGTACTTGAAAGTCTTTACAAATAAAGTGATTTTGAAAAAAAAAGAAAAGAGGTTGGTTCCGCAAAACCACCGACCCAGAGGGGCTGAATGCAAATGCAGGCCACACTTTTCAGATTAGTCTTTGCAGAAAAATGAAACCAATGTTTCACTGTAGAGTTTTCCTTCTACTTCATTATTATGCGCTACTTGGTGTTGACGTGTTACAGAAAACACAATTTAAAAAAAACAACCCATCAAGGTGTGAGACAAAAAGCGATAAAAAGCCGACGCTGTGTGTGTTCCTCGGCGTCCCTCTCCCTGTCGGGTCGGTGACTGAATGAACGGCGTTCGTCTCGCCCTTTCTCAGGTGTTGCTGCCAGTAGCAAATGTGACCGCAGAGCCTGACCTCGCAGGCCGCCTGCTGTGGGGACGGGTCGAAAGCGAAGCCTCCTTCCGCCGCATTAAAAATGCATGAGGGCCTTCTATAAATACGGCAGAGCAGTGTTTAATCTAAAGGGCCGGGGGCAGAAACCCACGAAGCCCCTGCTCTCCGTCCTGCGTGAAGCGTCGCTTTGCTTTGCACAACGGAACCAAAAGGTGGAGAATAAAGAGAAAATCAGCTCAGGATGCAGAAAGCGAGAGGCGGACCCTCCGGATCGCTGAACGATCCAGGCCGCTTCCCTCTCCGTCCTGGCGGAGGTTGAGGTCTGATAACAGCCTCATCAATTATTAGCCAGGCCTTCGCTTTATGGTAAGCTGAGAACAGCGAGTCCCTGAAATGGAGGTATTATTGGAAGGCAGAGCAGAGGCGGCGGCTGAACTCTGCTTCGCTCTCCCCGTCTCTTTCAGCACCGGACGGCCGTGTAGAGCTGTTTCCCTAGCAACGGCTGCCTGGCGGCTCGGGCAGGATGCTGCGGAGATCCTGGCGAGTGCTTATAGGAATACTGTCGGACTAAAACATAAAAGTAAATTTAAATTTTGCATGGCGGTTCTGACATTTGACTACTTTGTCTTTTGGTGGAAGCTTGATTCTCTGTTTCCTGTGAGTTTTAGATGTTCCTCTCCTTAAACGGACCTGGCATTTCAAACAAATGTGACATGGAGTATATATGGTGGAGAGCGGACGGGTCTAAAACCTGAAGGCTCCCGACCCCCCCCCGGGAGACGTCAGGTCTACAAGGGGAAACATTGTTCAAGCATCAGTCAGTTATATTGTGTGTTTGTATGAATGCGGTTCTTGCATCTCATTTCTCCCGTTTTGTCGTTTTCCCCTCCAACTTTGCACCCAAAACTGACCAATTTCACTGCAAAAACACAATCTTAGCAAGTATTTTTGGTCTAGTTTGCAGTTGAAACATCTTAGTGCGCTTGATATAAGACAAAACTAACTTACAAATAACTTTTCAGCAAGATACAGGAGCTTGTTTTAAGTAAATACTTCTTTATTATTGATGAAAATTTGTAAGTGTGTAACTAGAACTTTCTCATCAATTCTAAGGAATTGTATACTTACAACAAGCTCCTGTATCTCTCTGAAAAGCTACTTAATGAGTTAGTTTTGTCTTATCCCAAGTGTAGGAAGATATTTACACTAGAAACTAGGAGAAAAAAAAAACCTTTGAACGTTTTTCTGTTTTTGCAGTGTTTGTATTCATTTACCCTAAACCAAGGAAAGCTCAACTAGCTCCTCACTTTCAGCTCTCACATGTTTGAGGGTTGTTTTTTATTTTCATCTGCATGTAAATCCCCATTTCCAGTCAGACCCAGACGTTGATTCGGACCAACACCTTCCATTCCTTAGTTTCCAGCCTCTTCTCGGTGGACTTGCTGGTACGTTTCAGGTCATTTAAATGTCAAAGGTATCAGTTCTGCTTTTGCTTTAACTTTTCTTTTCTTTTTTTTTTTTTACAGCTGGTTTCACATTTGTTTGCACACTTTTGCCATTAAAATTCAACTTGTGCAGCCTTTTTCTGATTGTGCTGAAATCCGGTAGATTCTGCTGCAGGTTCCATGAGGACATTCTGGGTTTTTTGGAGTCTTCATTCAGCCTCTTGCCGTCTCCTCTCAGGCTGCTCTTCTGGATGTGTTCTGCTTGTAGACTATTTTACAGACATCGGAGTGGCTTATTTCCATTGATTTTGAGACCTACTTGCCAGACTTACACCCTTCCACATTCTTCTTTCAGACGACTTTTTCGATCTGCCGACGCTCAAGGTTTAAACTTTGCACGCAGCTGAAGCTAAACATCGCAACTTTGGTCTTTTTGAAGTTGGAGTAAATGTGTTCTGATTTATGTCTCGCATAGAAATTAACTTTTTATTCCATAAAAAGAGAACATTTCAAAAGTATTTCCTCCTGTTTATATTTCTGTGCGATATTGTTTGCAGTTGTTCTTAAACATCCATATGTCGTCCAAGTATATTAGAAAAACACACACGCTGATGTAGAGTGTCCTAAGTTTTGTAACATGAATGTAGATGTAAACTTTTGCAGGAGCTAAGAGTGAAACTCAACCTTTGTTCCTGTTTATTTACATGATAGAGGTAAAACTGCAGCACAGCCAGGTGCAGCAGCAAGTTAGAAAAGCAGCAATAAGAAAAGTGGAGGTTTTAATAAAAACCTTATTATTAGTTTGCTAATTTAGATTTGTAAGTAACATGTACTAGTACTAAAATAAGCTATAAAAGCTCCCTCCTTGTATGTTTCATAAATCTACTTTGTGGTGTTCTGCGACCCTCTGAGATGATTTTTCTTTCTTTCTTTTTCTTTTTCTTCCAAGCAGAAAATAAGCGTCTCACCCAATCGGAGGGAGAACTCGTAGAACCTCTTCAGCTTGGCCACCAGGGGGCAGACGGCGTTCCAGGCCTTCTCCTGCAGAGCGAGGTCGCCCGGGTTCTGGATGGCCTGCAGGACGGCAGCAGGAAAACAGAAGCCGCTTCAACTCCTTCACATCTACACCCTCAAGCCGGGTTTCACGTAAAAGAAACATCTTTCTGTTCTGCCTTTGGGGCAATTAGCACAGCATCACATATTAAGTTCTAACAGGATGCGAATGAAGGTTGCAACACCACTGAGATGCAGCGGTGTTGGGAGACTCCCAACGAATCCAGCTAAATAACTGAGTTTGCTGCACTAAACCAATCAAATTCCAGGGAAATCCTTGAGCTATTTTGGCTACAAGGTGATACGTAAGTCCATTTCTCATAAGAAGTACACAACTATTTTAATCTAAAATAATTATTTTTGTATTGTTCTAACTGTGTTTGTATGTAGCAGCAGCCCTGCCGCTGCTACACTTTGCTGACTGAAGATGCAATATGACAAAGCGACCAGGCCCCGGCGAAACACGGACTGATGGATTTTTGTGGTTAAAAGTATTCCTCCAAAGTCTCAGTGTCAGCAAAGAGCAGAAATGATTCAGCGTTCGTAGCTGAAGTTAGAAGAAGAAAGTTATCAGCAGAAAATGTTTGATAGACGTTAATGCCTGATGTTCAGTTTCCACCAGAGGCAATCGCACCCCATAAAACCGCTCTACATTTATTTCATGTTGCAGCAAAATTCAGTGTATCTCATATAAGAATAGTTGGGAAGTGGAAGGAAAATATTTCATTTATTTAAAAGCGTCTGCAGCCCACTTGTGTGTAGATTTTCGGATGAACATCAGTGAACGAAAAATAACATCAAGAAGACCGAGGAACACGACAGTTAAAGGTCGTGAAGATGAAAGTGGGTTGGGTTGTAAAAGATACTCCAAGAGGATACAGAACACATGGGAAAAGGTGTTCGGTCAGACGAGACCGAAATTGATCTTTTTGGCCTTCATGTAGCATTTGTGGACCAAAAACTGAGAATAAACCCTGAACGTATATATATAAATATAAAAATATATATAGATATATATATATGAACCTTTTTTTCAGATTCAAAACAGAAAAATATTGAGCTAGCTTTATGGCAACAGTTACAGTCTAAACCACAGGTAACGGTTTAGTTTAATTTCAGACCAAAATGCATTTGAGAATCTGTGGCAAGATTTCAAATCAGTGTTCAACCAGGCCGTCCATCCAGTTTGCCTGAGATTTCCACAGTTTGCAACGCAGAACGTGCTGAATGAGCAAAGCCGGTAGAGAGATTCCCCAAATATTATTATTATTCGCAGCGATGAGTGATTTTACAAAGTAATGTTGATTCACTTTCACAGTTTCCCACTGCAAAGAAAACTGGCTAAGCCTGGAGGTAGGGGGCGCTAGGACAGTCATCCAGCGGCCTGCTGTATTTTGGAGTTCAGAAATGTTTAAAGTTGAAAACATTTTTTAAAATATCACTGAATAATTATGTGTAGTTGGAAGACATTATTAACAATACCTACAGACCACCTATAAAGTCCGCATAAAGGCAAACAGGAAAAAGAAAACTAAAGTAAATAAACTTAGCCAGGCGGCCCGCCAGGCTTATGACACTCTGTGGGAAACCCTGACTTTGCATAAAATCCCAACAAAACACCTCAAAGTTGGTCCTCCTTTGAGGACAAAGAAGGACAAACTTTGTCCTTCTTGTTAGAGCAGAACACAAAAGTTCAAAACCTTTTGTGTTCTTGATGTTTTTTAAACACGGTCACTCGGATATTTGTATCTGTCATCTCCATATGTGACGCTCTCAGTCCAAATCGTTCTGTTGTTTCTGTGTGTGTGTGTGTGTGTGTGTGTGTGTGTGTGTGTGCCGCGCCGCACCTCTCGTATCTCCTGCCCCGCGCCGTTGTAGGACTGCAGCTCGGCCAGGATCCCGTGAGCCTCCTCCAGCACGGCGCTGACTTGGTTCCACACGGCCGTCTCCGCCTCGGTGGGCTGGGCATCTGATCGGGGGGAAGGGGGAAGGAAGGTGATGTAAGGCGAACAGGAGGGATGAGCGTATTCACAGAAAGAAGTCCAAGAGCGAGAGAAGGGGGTAAAAAAAAGAGGAGAGAAGGAGGTTAATAAGGAAGAAAGAGCGAAAATTATCCTAGAAGGTCGAGAAACCCCCCCCTGAGTTTTCTCTCTCTTCCTCTCTCTGAGGCTGCAGAACTTCATCAAATCGAGGTTTATATCTGGGCTGGGAGTTAAAGAGTCACTCACTGACTTCTTACTAAAACTGTGTCAACAGGTTAGTTTGGGAGGCCCTCCGTCACACAGCAGGTCTGACTACACACTGCAAACCAAATGGAGTAAATCACACTGATTTATCTGAGTTATAGTTTCTGGGAGGCTGGATTGAAAATATGTCTCAACTGTCCATTCCTCTAATCCATGTAATTATCTTATACTTCTTCTTTTTTTTTTTTTTTTTTACCACTTTTATAGCTATCCAACAATTTTGTGGACTGATGCAGATTTATTTTGTTTTTTTACTTTTTTGTCTTTAAAGTTAGTTGCTAAAGGAAGAAAATATCCAGACCGGCTCTGTTCTTGTACGCTTTGGCACAGAGCCTCATCGTTCGCTTAAATTTCCTATTCATTTGGGGCTTTGAACAGAAAATGAACTTTGCTTTGAACAGAAAATGAACTTTTCTGTTCAAATGAACTACTTGGGTGAATTTTAGGAATAAGAATCAGGTGCACAAGTTTGAATTCATCATGCAGTTTTTACAAGTTTGCCTCAAATAAAGATATACAATTCCATTTTAGAATGAATGGAAACGCAGCTCCTGATACCTAGCGCATTAAAATGTGTTTTGGAATGAATAATGGCAGATTAAGCTTCTGCTTAATCCCCATTAATAATGTACAGCCTGTGTCAAAATGTCTGTATCTGGAGACCTACCTACTAAAATAATAATAATAACAAAATATTCTCCAGAGATATGCCAGAAGCCGATTGGTGGGTATAGAGGCAAAAAGGATTTCTCTGCAACTTGTCGAAGGATATGTATCCAAGTATTAAATTTGACTATACGTTTAATTTTTGAACCTGTGTGGATTAGAGAAAACCAAACTCTCCAAATTTTCCCTCCTAATTGTTGCTTACACAATTATTTGAATTTTGCTTGTGTGTGCTGAACACAAATCCTGGCCTTCCCCCGAGTGCGTGGGTCCTCTCCAGGCCCAAAAGCTGCAAAACACGAACTGCAATCAGGTCCGGCGAGTGTGTTTGAGTGTGTGTGTAGTTAATAAATAGGCGACCTGTTACTAGCAGAGACTGAAAACAGCTGCGTACATGTGAGTCGTGCGATCACACCCACCTATATATATATTTATAAAAAAAAGGTTTCAAGTGAATCATTAAAAGACCAGAATCACTCTAGCATTTATTTTAATGGTGAGTGGACGTAAAGATCAGGACGTGCTCTCTTTGAGTCATGGTACCGTTTGGGTTTCTTGCCTGTGTGTGTGACTCAGGTGGAACGTGAGGGAGTGTTTTCCCGGGCCGCAGCGCCGCCGATGATGATGGCAGCCGCCCTGCCGAGAGCCAGCAGTCAGGGGAAATGTGCCCTGTCCTCATGCACACATCGGCCGCCCTATTAAGCGCTGCAACCTTGACTATTTTTATAACGCCTCATTACAGCCTCCTTTATTCTCCGGATAAACAACACGCCGTCTTAACTAGGTGTTAATTAGGGAGCGATAACAAACCAATCTGAAGACCTAAACGGGAGGAGCAGGAATCCCTCTTGTAAGCGAAGTGTGTTCGTTAGTTTAGCTGAGATAAAACAGGAGGAAACAACAAGTAGCCTGACTGCGCTCCCTGCAGGCTCGCTCCTCTCTCTACTCATCAATTTGTTGCACCATAAAGCTCCATTTTATTCTTTCCATCGGATAACCACGTTTAGGATATCGTCATCTGAACGGACCCAGCTGCTCGGTGTCGTCCACCAGAAAGTTTCGTTCTCTTTCATCCAGTGTGACGGATCGGAATAATCCTGTTCCTGTCATGATTTTATTTGTTTGTTATTAATTTAACAGGGGGGGAAAAAAGAGAAATCCCCAAACTTGTAGTAGCTCAGAAACCTTAGAGGTTGCAGCAGTGGATCGATGGAGCTGATGCTGGAAAAATCCAGTCGTGATTTGTGATGATGTGCAGGTATCTGTTTTGGAGGTGTAGGTAAGCTGCTGCCATGTGATTGGCTGTGTGTTACCAAGAAACAGAGAGTTTACTCCTGAAATTATTTTATTGTGCAAAATGTTTTTTTGTGTGTAATTTTAAATTCACATGTAAACGCTAATCTCTCTACCCAATGTTGTGGCTTTAAAAACCCAGTTTTGTGCATCGTTATGGTAAAACTTTTTCTAAAATGTTCATTTTTAAGCATGATGTTGTCATGATTAAAACTTTTAAAAAGCTGTCCACAAAATGTCGCCTGCAGCCATTCAAACACAGCCTTGTGGTTAACTTTTCAAGCAAAGGTCGGCTCAAACCAGACTTGTGTGACAGAGGTGAGTGCCTCCCCCGATTTGAGAGAGAGAAAGAAACACAAGAGAGAGAAAGAGAGAGAGAGAGAGCTCACAGATGGCACAGAGGTGGATGAGGAGGGATTGGGGTCTTCTAAAGCTGCCATTCCCTACTCTGACTCATTCATTTTTGCTTTTGAAGTCGAGTGAATCACATGCATAATGAAACGGGGGGAGGAATTCAGCCTATTTGACAGTTTGACGTCTCACGCCAGCAGCAGTGCACTCCCCCGGCTCCTGCTCTAACGTACAGCTGGCGAGGGAGGAGGAGAAGGAGGAAGACAGCTGTTAAAGGGGGGAAGGTGGCAAAGAAAGGGCAGGATACGAACGGACACAGTGCAAATACAGCGTTGTGAGAAAGTATTTGCCTCCCCCTCGCCCCAACACTATGACGTACTTGCAGCGTTTCAGGTCAAATAAATTTCAATATCAGGCGAGGAAAATCTGAGTAAATGAGGAAGAAAGCTAGCCAAACCAACCTGAACCTGTGTGAAAAACCTATAAGTTGTTACGCGGCCTTCGGTGGTAACAACTGCTATCAAGTGACAACAGGCATTGAGTCTTTTATGCCTCTTTCGAGGGATTTTGGCCAAAACTTTCCAGACTTATTTGGCACAAAAATACATCTTGGTGATCCCCAAAATCCTTCAGAAAAATATTCTGTGGACTGATGAGACAAAAGCTGAACCTTCTGGAAGTTGTGTTCAAAGCTAACAGCATTTCAGAGAACATCATTCCGACAGTCAAACGAGGTCCATGGCTGCTCTGCTGCTTCGGTTTCTGGAGAACCTGCTGTGATTGATGGAACCATAAATGCAGCTCTCTAGCAGAAAAATCCTGAATCAGAACGCCTGGCCATCAGTCTGTGACCGTAAGTGCATGCGGACTTGGGTTTTTCAGCAGAGCAATGATCCAAAGCCCGCCAGCCAGTCTGCGTCTAAATGGTTTGGAAAAACAAGACACTAAGAAAAGGTTTTGGAGTGGCCTACTCAAAGAATGCCCATAAATCCCAGTAAGATGCTGAGCCAATTCCTTAAACATGCTGTCCATCCTCTTAAACCCTCCAATATGAATAAAATAAACATGAGACTGGTCTTTGTGTTTGGGGGGTTTTATTTTGGTAAACAGCAGTTTTAGCCACCAAAACCATTTTGCCCAGTTTCTTTGTCTTTGTTCAGTTGTTAACTCTTGTCTTTTTCATCTTGGAGCAACAATGGGAGGCTGGCCAGTCCTGAGAAGGTTCATCACTGTTTTATTTCTTCTCTAATTGTTCTCGTTCTGGTTTCCTGGAGTCTTGGCAGACTGGAGCGTGTTAGCCTACTTCATGTTGTCAGACAGGTTCTGTTTCTTGCTTCTACAGACTTGGGTTTGACTAATGACACAAACTGTGGTAAATCACAGCTAGTTGATGGTTTACCAAAGTGAGCAAATATACTTTCACGTGGTTTCACAGATTGGCTAGCTTTACTCCCCGTAACAAATGAAATACCTCGTTTGAAAACTGCATTACCGAGCTTTTCATGATATTAAAACTGGCTTGATCTGAAACATTTAAATGTGACCAAAAAAAAAAAAAATCAAAAACAGATACAATCTTTAAGGAGGGAAATACTTTTACCACCCTGTGCATCTACATCCTAACAGGCTCTTTGGTCTCGTCAAGTTTCTAGCAGGTAACATAAGTAATAACTAATAAAGAAGAAAACTGATATTTGATCAGTGAGAATGGAAATAACTTTGCAGTTCGTTTGATTTCAATCAACTTTAAGGCGTCAAAGATCTTGTTAGGATGGATGATTTTTGCACTGCAGCCTCTAAAGTGGGGGAAGAAGGAGCACGAGTGATTGTATTCACAACAGTTTTCTCCACAGTCATTCTCTCTTTCTCAGCCTCTTCATCACACTCTCATACACCCGCATTAGTGGAAAGCAAACACGCAGGAAGACCCGACATCCAGCAGGAGATGAGGAGGATGTACTCGGATGACGAAAGATTGTGTGTAACATTGTCATCGGCGAGCAACAAAAAACCCACGCAGGACTGACATTTGCTGTTTAATTGTTCTCATCTTTCTGTCTGTGACGATCAAAGCGTATTGCTTACCATCTTATAGCAGTCCCTTCTTTTGAGGGATTCTCTCAAAAGAAGCCAAATGATTCAAAAATGCCAGTCCGTGAAAGGAAAAGATAAAGAGTGAGGGGAAACAGAACAGAGGAAGAGGGGGGGGGAACCAGGAAGTAGAGATGGTACGATGGTTAGCTAAGGCGGATGGAATGGTGTTGAAATAAAAGGGAAAGGCAACAAAGAGAAAGGGATAACTCAAAATAAGAAGCTGATGGTCTCACGTTCAAAGTCAAGGAAAACTATTGGCCCATGCTCAAGTTCGGCGCAAGCCAGCACTTTCAGGAGGTTTCCCATGAGCCCCCTGGAACAGAGAGAGGGGAGAAGTCTGTGGGTGATGAGGGGATGGCCGTGTCAGGGTGGAGGGGGGGTTGTGCGCACACGGGTGTATGGATATGTGTGTGTGTGAGCCGCATATGTGTGTGGCGTGCAGGAGGCGGCGTGGTGGAGGTGGTCGACCGGATGAGAGAGCGGTTTGTTGGAATGGCATGGTGGGAGTAAGGCCTGGGTGATGCATGGCAACACTGACAACAGAGCATCTTCAGTCCCGCTCTCATGTTGCTCACCAACGCGGCATAGAAACCTGCATGGAAACAATAACTGCATGGCTAAATCCCTGGAGTACACTAGTTTGTGGTGACAAAAAAAAACAAAAAAACTGAAGACATCAAACACATATCTAATCCTCCAAAATATAAAGCTTGTATACTTTTCTATGATAGGCAAAGGCTGGTTTTAAGGTATATCATTGTCTTCAAATGTCCAGTTTTCTGCTTCCCCACCTCTCACCTGAAGCTGCAAGCTGTCAGTTAGGTGTGTATGAAGGTAAAAGGAAGAAAATTCCCTTTAACTTTATGAAACAAGTGAAGCTAATCATGTTGGTAGCTAAGTGGCTAAAGTAGTTAGCTAACATGGCCTTGTCAAGCTCCTGACATCAGGTGTAACAAGCAAAACTACTTTAGGTGTTTAGAAAAATTTTATTGGTCATTATTTGCTTTTATTTTGTCTTTTTCACCACTCTGTACATCTGTTTAAGGTGTAGCCCTAAACAGATGTAGCCTGCTAGCTCCCTGATGAGCTAGCTAACTCACTACTTAAAAAGGCTAAATTCATATTTCTTTCTTGAGCTTAAAAAAAAATCTACACAATCTTTACCTACTAAATATCCATACAGACACAGTCCACTGAATGGCAACAACTAACGTAGACGCCTGTGAATTCATATTCAGTCCAAAGGAGGTGCTGGCAGCCTAGCAACAAGCAATTGGTAAGTTTTTAATACTTTTTACACATTTTTGTATTTGTCTCAAAATGTGAATAGCTAAAACTGATTAGGGCTGAAACAATTAGTTGTCGAGTGTAATACTCGACAACTAATTTACTAACCAAATAATCATGTGCACTAAACTTAAGCAATGCAATTTTATTGTAACTTAAGCAATATATTTTTTCTGTTCTTATCTAGAAAAGTAACTGAATTGTTTATTTGCCTATTTTATGTATTTTGAATATTGTAAGTGTTTAAATGACTATATCCATAGTGTGCCCATTTATTTTTGGATTACTTGACTAATTGTCAGAATATTTGATGGGATAAATGATCACTAAAATAATTGCTAACTCCAGCCTGAAAAATTATACAAATAAAATGTAGCTTCCTGGTCCTGGCTTTAGGGAACGCATGAGATTTCTCTGGGTACTCCTACTGTCCCAACAACCCCAAAAAAGCATTATGTGTATTTTAAGCAAAGCTGATTATAGCACTTTATTTTTTGTGAATGCTGTATTACCATGAAATCAAGGTGTTTCTGTTTAGGGCATTAGAATGTCATGCCAGCCCAGGCCTTGTCTGCTGCCGGTGATTCTGTTCTGATTCCCAGAAATGCTGATGTCTAATAATGGTATCTACACAATTATCTGAGTGAGAGTGGGACTGAAGAGCATCTGATAATGAGAAACAACACCCTCAACAACACTCCATCACCGACTCAGCAGCTCACACCCGAACATTCCCCTCCCTGCCCTCCCTTCGGTACCCGGCCACCGACCTCCCACGGCGCCACCTTCCGCTCCACACTCACAATTCAAGCACATGGACACGTGCACACACACCCTGGCGCTCACTTACTTTCAAAGTCCAGGAAAAAATGCGGACAGTTCTCTAAATCCTTGCCAAGGACCTTAATGAGGTTCCCCATGGCCAGCGACCTGGACGGGAGGAAACAACAAAATGCATACAGGACCTGGCAGCGCGCAAGAAAACACACCAACACACAGCAGAGACATGGAGAACACCTCGGGTTCGTCTAACCAGTCTGCATTTCTGCCTTGTTCCTCGTCTTCTCCGTCCTTCTGTTGAGGCAGCATCTCCAGAGCGGAAGCAGACGTTCCAGCCATCAGTGACACTGATCACAGTTTATGTCCAATATGCTGTATCCACTTACATCGTGGTCTAAATCCAGCGCCGAATCATTTAGCTCACTTACTGAGAGTCACTAGAGCTGGGCAGTGGTCTTAATCCGTTTACATTGCTATAGTAACCCAATAAAAACCTGCCGTATACAGACTGCTCCCATCTAATGGCTTTTATAGGCAGTGTGGTCTATAGATGCTTTGCAGAGATTTTTTTTGTTTTACCTTTGAACCAACGTGGTAGATGCCAGAGCTCAAAAAAACACACATAGCATGAGAAGTACAGTGCTTTGCAAAAGTATCCATGTGCATTTTGCAACATTATATTCATAAGGATGAATTTCATTGGGATTTCAAGAGTAGACGGACAAAATGTAGTCTTTATTGTGAAGTAATAAACTAAACGTGAATGTGATCATTCATTTTAAAGTTTTCACAAAGATTCTGAATTATATTTAAAGGTACAGTATTACTTATTTTCTGGATACATAGTACAACTTTATAGCACAGATAAGTAACTATGTTACCTTCAGCTGTTATAAAAATACTGTATATATCAAACATAAATGAAAAGAAATTGGACTTTTCAATTTGAGGCCTTGAAATTGGGCCTCTGTCTCTTTAAGAAGCTCCTCCTCTTTTTGACACGGCGCCTTAAGCACGTCATCATAACAACACCTTTCTATTATTCTGTTTACAGCAGTTCTTAGGAACACTGGACTGAGAAATAGTTTCCATGATGAGCTCATCAGAAGCGCAGGTCAATCATATGTTTGCTAATTGCTGATGGCTAGTCTGAAGGAGCTGAGTTGGGAAGGTGTGGAAGTTGGATTTAGCTTCATGGACAGATTTAGCTTCATCTGTCCTCTCATCAAGTCTAACCAACTTGTTTATTCGTATTAAACAATAGCAGAGATGTGGACTGCATGACTAACAGTTGTCCTGTAATCTTGCTTTAAACCTCACACACCTTCATCCTGGTCCTTGTGATGCTGTTAGTTCCTCTAAGCACTGAGCCAAATTCATTCTGCCGCATTAAACTACTACAGGCAGATCTTATTCACTGATTACATGGCATCTGAGTCTGGGTATCAGAAGAAAACAGCACCGCACTCTTCACAATTTACTTAGTTTTGGTCTATGTCATAAAAGCCCAGTAAAATACATCGAGGTTTGTCATTGTGACATGTCAAAATGTGAAAAAGTTCAAAGGTCATGCACAGTTTTGCAAGGCACTGAAGGTAAGGTATCACACTGCTGAGTTTCAAAGTCTTTCCGAGCGTCTTTAGAGCAGGTAGAGGAACAGGAGCATTCACTACCAGAAAGTTTAAACCAAACAGGGACATGTACGGCAAAAACAGACACAAAGCTCTGTGATGTAAAATCTGTGTTTCTTGTTGTACAACGGGAGGACTATGGTGACAGAAGCCAAGGCTTTACTTCCCCTGCTGACTTTATGTGCTATGTTAGCACTCGGGAGAGGCCTATCGGTCCATGGAGGAAGGATTTACAGCCAGCATTAGCATGTTTATGAGATGCCACCGTCCCTCGTGTAGAAAAAGAACAAGGCCCAGTCTTTTCATTACCACTCAACGAGAGCGAGGGTCGCAATGCAGCACCGAGACACAGCCGGACGGTATTGACGTCCTGCGTCATCTCCGATGATACCCATGCCTCCTCAAATATCCTTCTGCATCTGCATCAGCAAAGAAGTACGTCTGCATGCTGAGTCATTGCTCTAACACACAAGTTTAGCCCACACTTTATCTAACTTTGCCTTATAGCCTTGGAGAATACATGAACAGGAGACTTAATGAGGGGCCGTGATGTCGAGTCGAGAAGATTCGAACCACATCCTCGACCACAAGTGACTAAAACCAGGTGACGCAATGTTTCCCTTTGTCAGAGGTATCCACACACATATCAGCACACACATGAGAAGCTTAGACTGGAGCAGCAGGAGGTCCATCCCCAGAGCAGCGCTCGGCGCATGGTTGCCAGGATACTGTTGGCCTGGCAATGCCGTCTGCTCGCCGCGGCCGAGGATGGAGGGGAAAACGGTGTGAAGCTTGCACAAACAGTCGCTGTTGTACCACCTGTGATGCGTGTCTTTAAAATTAAACTGCACCTCTCTCGTGGCAATCACCAGGGCACTGCATGTCGAGCTTCAGACAGAGGAAATTACAAAAGAATCTCACAGACTCTCTGTCGTCTTACCCTCTTTTCCTCTCAGTGATGCTCCTCTTCCTCTTCCAACTCTCTCCTCCTGTCTTACTTTCTCGTTGTGCCTTCTGAAAGCGTCGCCGCGAGTAAATCCCCCAGTTATTCCAGCTCAGAGTCCTGCAGCGGCTCTGGTTTGCCACTCGCCGCCTCTCTGGAGACGGATGTAAACTCGTACTCGTGTCTCTCTTCCTCCCTCTGTTTGAGTGTGAAGTCCACTTCGCACTTCTCTTTTCGACGTCTATTTAAAGCCCTGTGGTTTTCTCTATTAGCTTCGACCCGGATGCTGCTCAGTTCTTTCTTTCTTTGTTCACACCTTGTTCAGAGGGCGATGCTGTGCAGCGTCGAGGTTTTCGCCGCAGACCCGAGGCTCTGTTAATTTCTGCCTCTTTCTGATGCCTCTCTGTCGCTGCTCACGTTTCTGTTGCACTGAAAAGCTCATTTTCTCTTTTAGTTTCTGACACCACGATGGGTTCCTCAAAAAATATTCCCTGCAGCTCTCCTTTCTGCCTCACTTCTCCATTTCACCACTGAGCAGCACTCTCCTGACTTTTTGGCCTCCTTTTGTCACAGGACATCTCCGTCAGGGGGCCACTCGCTCTTGCTGGTGGCCCTTGGGTGCAAAGACGTCTAAGAGCGAGGCGGGAGGCAATAGGGGCCACGCATTGCATAATAGTCATTAGATCACTGACTGTTGGAGCATTGAGGCACGACATTTTTGGAATCGGGAAGTGCGATCGCTGGCTTCTGGTCGAAGTAGTTTCTCATACATGCAAACAGACACAACCTCTAGATAACCAGAGTGAAAGTGGAGCAAATAATTCCTCTTACGCAACCAGGGAGCAAAGAGGAGGAACCAAGCCGAGGGGCCTCCTTGAGTCTCAATGAAGACACATCTCTGCGACCACATGGGCATGAAAAGCAAACCTGGTTTAGACCGGGAGCCAAGCAGCTGAGCTAAGTCTTCCTGGCTCCTTTCAGCTCCCACTGAAAGAATCCTCCTGTTACAGCTCAGCAGCTGAGCAAAGACACAGCAGCACTCGCTCTCTTTGCCAAGTCCAACTTCTATTAACTCACCAATTCGAGCTTCCTCTATACCCTCTGAGAGTCTTTCTGGAAACCACAAACTGCCCTTGAGTGACGGGACGCTCACTGGCCTGCGGGTCAAACCCGCTCAGCAGCTGCGCAGAGTGAGCCAGCGCTCGAAAAAGTAATGCGTTTTTTTTCTCACTGTCTTTTGTTTCCCTACCTTCTTTGCTTGTGTTTATCCCACTGGAACACTTCACTGCATCAACCGGGGCTTCTCAGCTCCTCGCGCTGGTTACAGCATCAGCACCCAACACCTGGAAAAGACGGACAGAAAGGAAAGAGGATCATCATCAAACTCTGCACACCACAGCAAAATGGCTGGGGCTTGACCAGGCAGTAAGTGAAGAAAAATCTTTCTTTTCGGCTTTGTGGCTGAAAAACATCAAATACTACAGGCTTGCGGTATTCGTTGGGTTTGAGGATGGTGATCAGCTAATATGCACAAATACTTTAGCATGTTTGATACCTGTGACGTTATTGCGTCCTCTACTGCGCATGCGGGACACTTTTAGTTTGTTTGCAGTTCACACATTCAGGTCGCATACATTTGGAAATGTGAACCACCACGCAAAAATTTTACTTTAGCAAAAAAATTGGAATTGAGCCTTAAAACCTGCAATGCGGGGCTAAAACATCCAGTCTTCTGGTGTCACGGGCTTACACAAGGAGCCTTCTTAAAGGAGCAATGTTAAAGCTATCGCTAAGTTAAGTTAGCAACATAAACTTGCTAACTTAGTTTCAAAACTACCTGTAAAAACAACACCTGGAAAGCTGAACGCACATGTCGCATTTTCTTCTGTACTTTAAAGCTCATCAAATTAATCTCATTATTGTGCTTCTTATGCAGCCTGGGCCACGTCTGACCTGCTGACTGGTGCAACTATTAACACCGCTGCTGCCGCCCTTGCATCATCGAATCTCATCAGGAGAGAGTGCAGACTGGAGGAAGGCGGCATATTTGCAGAGTGGTTGCTAGGGAAACACAGCCTCTCATTCTCATGGCAACACACACTCAGGCATGGCTTGGCGTTTTCAGCACGGCTCGTCGGTTGGATAACGGCGGCCCGTACTCGGTTCACTATTTCCTGTGTTTCCAGATTCGTCCATGAAACATTTTGCTCTTGTGGAGCTTCCACATCCAGTGATCTACTGTGGGAAGTTGACCAAACTGACCCAGATCAAAGGGTCAATGACTGCTGATCGCCCCTGTGCATAGGTCAAATTCACACCTGTGGACATAACGTAGGGGAACATTGTCTGTTAAGTGAGATTTATCTGTTCTATTGTGTTCAGCTTTGTTAGTAAGAGGTATTTAAAGAAATACACAAAATCTCATTACCTTACAATACGCTAAACCTATCAGAGCTGTTGCCTTTTGTGTTAAAGTATTAAAGTATATCTAAATGTGTGCAAGTTTCCAATTTTATCCTAAGCCCAGGGCTCTTATTGCGCTGATGGATTACTATTTTCAGTTCTGCTAATTAGCTTAGCGCTTCCGTTTGCTGTTTGAGTTCCAAACCTTCTGTTTGCTTTCTCAGCACTTTTTAAATTTAACCGCGAGCTTAAAATCTTAATGCTTTATATCATCGTTCTCCCCTGTACATTTTCATACTCCAAGAGCAGAATAGTTGCAACTAACTATCTGGAGCATATGGGCCAAACTCAAGGCCCGGGGGCCAAATCCGGCCCGTCATAACTCTTTAGGTGGCCCTCTGGATTCCAGAGGTGGATAACAGCTGTGTGCTCAAATATTATTTTAACAAACCAAAGCAGTTTTGTACCTGTACACTGTCAAATTACATCAATCAGTTTCTTCTGTTCTGAATCAATAGATCCCCACATTTTCTCTTGAGTTTTCTGCAAAACGTCTGCAAAATAAGTCAAAAATGTTGGGTTTAAGTGGTATTAACGCCCACTTATTTCAAGTCTACAAAGAAATTTGACCTAGAAACTAAACTAGACCAAAAATACTTGGTAATATTTGACATTTTTTGCAGTGCATCACGTAATTCAGTACACCGTGCTGTTTGTCTGAGCAGCATATCAAAAATGAAAACAATGTGTGTGGTAGAGCCGCAGTACATAAGGTTAGTGTGTATTTCTGAAGGAGGCTGCACCTAATCAGCCTGAATCCCGGAAGACTTTGATATTGACACTGCACTTATGAGCGTCACCATGATTCAGTGTCCCGTTAATCAAATATTAGCCTGCTCTGCCTTCTCCAGAGAGCAGACACGATCAGAAGGGTCTGGAGAGCTTTAACCGTCCAGCAGCAGCGTATCAGGGCCATCGTCAAAAGGAGTACATTTCCAATGAAATACTCAGAAATGTTGAGATTAATCTCAGGGCTTTTTCTAGAAAAAAAAAATAGAAACGTCAGAGTTTCAAAAAGCAAAAACATTGCTACAAAAATATTCGGAAATGCTAAGATGAATCTGTAGAAAAAAACGAGGAAATTTCAGACTTTTAAAAGTCAAAAAATTGGACAAGTCTCAAAATTTCAGAGTTTTCTGGTGGAAATTTACTCCTTTTTTTCTCTCTTGTCATAGATTTCTCAAAAACTGCTCGCATAGAAAGACTCGCTTGTACAACTTGCTGAAAAAGATGCTTCTTTGATAAGATAAAAAAAAAGTCAGCAGGAAATGCTTTTTTTAATCCGATCTGTCTGACTTTTTCGCTCTCTCCATCCATAAAGGCTGTTCTTTGATGCCTTCTGCTTGATGCACCTTTCTTCTCACACACCTGTTTGACTTGTTCTTTTGATTCTCTGCCTTTGTCAGCATATCTAAAGATAGCGATGAGAGCAGGAGGCTGTGGCTGTGCCTTCGAAGAGCGAGGAATCAGACGGCCTTTTCAGCCTCACGTAAACCAATGCAAGTCTAATTTTTAGATCACATCAGAACGATCGGGTTATTTAAGGACAGAAAGGAGAGAGAAAATACGAAACAAACCCAGCATATGTGACAAAGAGTGACTTTCCGGAATAAAGTGGGAGCTAACTCTGTCAAATGCAGCTAGAACATCAGTGCTAATGGATTCCTACAGCCAACTGGCCTCAGGCCACAGATACACTTGATGCACTGAAAGGAAACTAAAATAAAAATCCTCAGGAAAGGTTGGTGATGGCTGCCACTTATCCTGTAGCACCGCGTGCCACCAAAGTGCCTTTCCAATCTGATTTAGACCCAACGACAGATGCTTTTGTCTTTAAATGGAATATGGAAGCCACCATCATAAGATTTGAGCTGCAGAAATGTGACTTTTGGACAGTTGCTATGACGCGTAGCTGTCGCAGTAAAGTATTTTCACATCGGGGAGCTGATTAGTATCTCAAAAGTTCAAGTGATACCCGAACTAGAGGCGATTTTTCTCATTTTCATTGCATTTTTTTTTCTTGTGTTTTCCATTGCTAATCTTAAGGCATTTATTACTGCAGTATTTCCACATTTGTATTCTGAAAATCCCAATTTGTAACTCAATTGGTTTTAGGCCCATTAGGAATTTGAAGCCCACTCTTGCTGAAGACCAACATTGAAGATTATACAACATGAATCATTTAAAGGGTCGACCGAATCAGTTTATTTCATGCCAGTTTTAGCTCCCCATTGCCTTGTGGATTTGATCTTTTCAATAATCTGCTCTATTAAATATGGAGGCTTTTATTTTGAAGAGTACTCATAGAAACCTCAACCTGGTTTTCCAAATTGCTAATCTAGAGGAAAGGCAAATTAAAAAGGACCTTTGTCGTACTTTCTTTAGCAATGTGAAACATCATTTTATTATAAACTCATTTATGAAACATGAGGCGTTACATTTGCAAGAATATCCATAATTATTATGAAAATCCTGTGAGATATTTCAAAGCTACTCAAAGTAAGTCAACAAATAAAAGAGCGAGCCTCTCATTTTAAAAATTGCGAGATTTATTAGAACAACTTTTTTTCACATCCGGTTTAGTTCTGTTGGTAATCTGGAACTTGCTTTTGCATTAATCGGACTTATAAACTTTTATTTTGAAGCGAGCCTAAACTTCAGTCTGAAAATCCAAAGCAGTAACTCTGCATTTAGCTATTTCAAACCGTCTGCTATGGCCATCACCAACATGATTTGATTTATTCTGAAGAGTATCGATACGCTTTATTTTGAAAGGCAACAATAAATGTAACTGTTTCTCATTAAGGAAAAGAGAATGTCAGAGATGGAAACTAAAAAGCGAAGCCTGTGACGCTCCTGCACGGCCCCTCCCCCTTTATTCTCCCTTCCTCTGTGCCACACACACACACCCCCCCACACACACACGCCCACACACACACACACACACACACATGCATACACATGCCCGGTCCAAAGCCATGCCCTCCTTAGAGGGCGATTGCAAATGAGCATTGTGAGCCTGTGCTGCGAAGCTGACAGAGAAAAGCGTAGAGGATGCTTTGATTGACGGAGAGCGATGTTATGGCATGTTTAAATGCAAAAACATATTGATCTGCAGTCCTTTTTCAATTAAACTACAAAAAAGCTAAATATATGGTAACCCTGCAAGCACAGATCCCTTCTTTAAATTACTAATCCACATGTTTGTATTTTTTGATGATCTTTTTCCTTTCAGCCACAGACCATTTTTTGAGAAAATGAAGTTTATTACTTTCTAATCTTTTTTTATTTTTCCACACCAGGAGACTGTGTTTTATACTTAACGTAGCCATGAATATTAATATGAATACCACGATAAGGCGTCGGGGCTTTTACAACGGCAGAAAAGCAGAAGCATTTCAGGCTTAGTGGTATCCGGATCTACTGGAGCGCCTACATTTATTTGAGAAGTGGGACGTTTCACCAGCGCCTGTCGAAGCGAGAACACACACCTGGCTCTTTCAGGGCTCTGATGATGCGGCCGTGCTGTATGTAGTCGTTAAACGCCGTTTCCCAGAAGCCCCGCTATCTGTAAACAAAGACAGGCGAGCTGCTCTTTGTCCTCGGCGGGAGGCTCACACGTTGCTTCCCTGCGGGTCAGGAGACGCCCGCATGCCTGGGGGGGCTGTTATAGGCCGGGTTGCGTTCAATGGGGGGTGGAAAACAAAAGGACGTTTGAGTTGATTTGAAGGGACAAATTGTGTCTGATTTAACTCAAATTTAGGCCAATTGGAATTTTACATTAATGATGGTTTGCGTATATGTGCATTAAGTTGGAATGAGTTGGGTTTTTTTATGATCAAGACAGTTTTATGTAAAATTTTATGTGAAACGTGTTTAGTATTCATGAAAAAAATCCACATAATATACAAATATTGATTAGTACTGTTACAAAAATGTTGTATGTTATGATTTATTTGTATTTCAGAAACAGACTTCAGCAAAAATATATGTAAAGTAGTTGATTCTAAATGAATATTGTTCAGAATATTATTATTTTTTTGGCCATTCTCCTCTTTATTGAGTAGATATCAGCGGGTTAATAAGTTGGGTTATATTACTGTGGAGTCAGTCTGCGGTCAGCCACTTCAGGGTTACTAATGGTAAAACTTTTAGTGTCTAAACACTAAAAGTCGAATCTCTGATTGTTGCTGTATGTAGAAGAGATGGGTGACACTCCGTTAGCTTCCAGGATTGTCTTTATTTTTCATGACCTGACCAGTCCGTAGTTGCCGATTACTTTTCCCCGTAAGCATTGTCGGCTTTCTTTCAGCCAGCTCACTGATTGTGTGCAGGTTACACAGGTACACAATGTGTGCAAGGGAAAACTTCAGTCATTTTGGCACCTTCTCTGGATCTTAAAGCGCAGGAACAGCGCTGAACGTTTTTGCTTTGTACCAAAGTTTTATAAAGTTACAATTTTAAAACAGCAAAACCAACTTAGTTGAGTTTTATTCCTATGTTTTTCAGTCAAAAACACAACAAGAACTCCCACTAAAGTCGGATGTCTGACTAAAAAAGTTGGACGTCAGTGAATAGCTTCAAAATCCAATATGGCTGCCCATATAAGACATTGTGATGTCATTCCCAGGTTTGACGTCAAATAAAAGGAGTAATAACTTCACTAAAAATCCACAGTGCAATGCCAGTGATTATCTTTCGGCGTTGGATCCAAATATGTCCACCTCAAAAGTCATCAGGAATGAAGAATGGAACGAGGAAGTAAAATTGTACCGGGTGCACGTTCTGTGGAAAAACATTGGCTGCTCCAACAAGGGCAAAAAAGCAAAACCGCCATCATGAATGAACTAAAATTTAAACATAATGCAGGGAAAAGAAGAGCGAATCCAATAAAGTGCAGAACCGGGTCCTATTGTGTTTAAATCCACAGCCAGCGGCTCATGACCACAGAGGAGGAACGAATTGACCCATGACCCCCTGTGCAACCGGCAGTCTATATTGAGCTCGGTGCACCGAAGCCGGCTGGAGCGACTGGGCCCGTCCTTGACGGAGGCGATGCTCCTTCACAGAGTGCTGCAGCGCGTCTCACATGGCAGACGATGCAGCGCTACACTCTTCCCCGCTCCGCTGGGAGGAGAAGAATAGCAGCAGCAGCAGCACCTTCAAACACCGGAAATTGGCTTCAGCGCAAGGAAGGGGCAGTGGGGGGTGGGATTGATGGAGTAGGAAGAGAGTGGACTAAAAATGGATGCGGTCAATCCCCGGTGTGAAAGCGTGAGATCTTGGCCGTTTTTCAGGTTTATTCCTGTCTAATGGGATATTTTCTATCCCTGTTGTGTTTGGGGGTTTGTGTTTTTTTTGGTTGTTTTGATGAAAAATAGCAATGGGAGCTAACTAGATGAGAACCTATTGATTTGAGGGGGGAGAGGGGGCGTGTGTGAAAAAAACAAACATTAAAAAACTGTGTTCGTATTGTCTCACAAGCCTGATCAAACATGAAATAAAACCGGGGCTGCCAGCGTCCTGGTGTGTCCGTGGCATGCTAGGATCTGGCATAAACACATGAGCAAACACACAAACACTCCCTGTTGTTTTAACTTCATAGAGTCGAACCATTAAGAAAATGGGTTTCAAAGCCACTTTCACACACACACGCACACACACGCCGACACATACTGACACTTACAGAGGTACTGATTTAAAAAAAGCTGTAAGGAGAACTGATACCACGGTAGTACGCTGTCGTACTCTCTGTTCTACCACTAATGAGCTTCCATAAGGTGACTGAAAACTTGTGCACGATTCACAATGATGAAAACAGTTCACCAGATTGAATGATTCCAGGTAAAAGTCCATCTGACCAAACAAATATAGAACATGGATGCAGGGTTTTGGTTTTGGACTGCTGTAAAATTCTCTATAACGACGAAAAGATCTGGAAATCAGACAGCCTGTGTTGTTCTAAAATATAATTCTGCAAACCTGCATTGGATGAAGAATAATGAGTATTTCTGCTATGATGCAATCTTAAAATATTTCAGCTGTTGCTTACTGAGCTATAAACCCAATTTGCTGCACTAAAAATAGAAAATGACTGCAGATTTTTGCCTTGGTCAAGCAAAAAAGAAGAAATTTAATCTGATCTCAGATTTTACATCAACAACCTGCAGACCCTAAATTTAAGGGACTTAAGCCTCTTCTCCACAGGCATGTCGTTAACCGGTTCTTCCCCAGTCAGATTTGTCTCCATTTGGAGATCTTCTGTGGTTCTTTGCTGTTTTCTGGATCCACATCAGGAGTGGCACTAGCCAGACCTAGCCAGGTATTGGGCGCAAGAGGCTTCTTGATTGGCAGCAGAGTGCCTTCGTTGACTGGCGCGTGGATTTACGTCAACAACAAGATCTCAACTACCATTTTCAATTGACGATACTGTAGTAGTTTTGAGGTGGCGAGCTGCAAATCGGTAACTCCGTGGTCAAACCTTGCGATCCGAACCTTTTCATCAATTGTGGTGGAAGAATACACACAGGGTCAACTATACAGGGCAACCCACAATGAATAAAGATATATCAACAAATTTCAGAGAAACTGTGCGCCCAAGGGTACGCACACAAAATTACATCATCAGAGCATCGATAGTCATGTCCTCATAGTGTGGAATGCACTGCCAGTGGAGGAACACCCAGCTTGGCTAGAACGGAACTGGACATTAACCGTCCAGAGTGAGACTTGACAATGGAGATGGGGCTTGAGTCTCTCGTTTTGTGATAAGTTAAAAACCCATTTGTACTACATGAAATAGTTATTTGACAATCAGCAAAGCAGTATTTAGAACATGTTTGAGAAACATTTACTAGTGAGCACAGAGCAGAAGCATTTTCAGTAATTGGTTACCAGGTTTGTTTTTAGCTCAGGAGAGATTCTGGCCCACCGGTCGTTACAGAAATCCTCCGGGGTTCTTTGCTGCATCTCTGTAACCCAAAATGTCAATTCCCTTCACAGATTTTCAGAAGCTCAGATGTCTTCTTCTTTAACCTTTTCGTTGTCTTGGTGACATGTTTTGGGTGATTCTCCGTGTTCTGATGGAGGAAATAAAGCTCCTGTTCTTCTCCAGAGTTTGCGATACGTGGTACCGTGCATTAGCTCCTCCTGAACCTTTATCAAACAAGCAGCCACAAAGCATGACAGTTCCACCTCTATGCTTGACCGTGTAGAAAGCGTACTTCCAGTCATATTCATCAGCCTTTCCCTTCTTCCAAATCAAATGGGTCAAGCTGATATCAATGACTCCAGTCTCATCTGATCAAGGAAATCTTCCTCAAGAATATAAGGAAGGTCCACGATTTCAATTCAGCAGAGCATGCTACAAAGGTAGTGTTTTTGGTGACTGTAGTCAGTACTGCTTTCAAATCTGATTCCTCATATTTCTGTTGATCATCCACACAAAGACTACATCCTGCATGGATCTTCAGACTGAGGGCCATTGACTGTCTTTTCATCTAGTTCCAAATAAACACACTTAGCATGTAGCTGATGTTCTTGTAGACCCCTCCAGCCTTTGACAGAGGTCCAATCCTGGCCCTGCGGTTCTTTGGCCGCTCTTGGGTCGTACACGTTAGTGGTTAGGTTGGGAAAGAACATGAATCTATGGACACGTGTATTTAGTAGCTGACAGATTTATGTGCCAAATGACTGCTTATCCAATCTTGTGTCAGATTTTCTACTGCAGTGCAGAGGAGCAAGTACGTCTTTCGCTTGTAGACATGCAAATCAGTTTACAACGTTTATATAACAAATTCCTTCTGGATATTTATTTGATATGCCGTCTCTTCACATTAAAATGATGCTGCCATGTAAATCCATATACTTGTTTCCCACGCTGTAGACATTGAGAGATGATTTTCCCTCTCACTCACTGAAATCTAGCAGCAGAACAATAAACGGTCCTCTCTCCTCCCACTCTCCTCACTTCAGCCTCCCACTTGGTCCCGTTGGCTCCAGCTTCCCTAGACCTGGTGGCATTGATCTCAAATATGTCCAGAGGGTGAACATTTGGACTATCTGTCAACGTTAGCGGACAGCGATTGATCTCATCGACAAATTGCAGGCCCCGACGCTGTCGGAAGTCCCGCGGGGGCAGATCTGAGTAAACTGATTACTCTCAGAAATTTGCCCACTTCTGCCTTCATTCAATACTAAAGAGAAAGTTTTGTTGCTTAAGTTAAGCTTGGTTACAGGCTGGAATGGATCCACCTTAGTCTGTTTCATTTAGAGGTGAACGCAATCATTGAAGATTGATCAGATCTTGAAACTTTCAGTTCTCAGAATCAAATAGATTCAAAGATTTTTCTTAAATTTCTTCATTCTTTTATAACTTTTTTCTCTTCAAACCAGTGAAAGTATGCCAATGTTTTGGTCCGTTAAATGATTCTAGTTGTAAAGCATTGAAGCATATGAAGTGGAGTTCTTCATTTTATAGACATTAATCTTTACCCTTCCCTTCAACAACAAAAACGCTACTTCTATACAATGGATTTTGCCAAACACTCATCGAAACATTTTTCATTGTTAGCATTACCATTTCTGTATCGTAAACTCAAATGCATATATGAGTTCAATTTCCTGTTAAGAATATTCAATATGAAAATTTATTATCAGTTAATTGTTAAGTTCATGACTCATGGTTCATAAGTTTCATATAGATCAGTGCATAAAGTAAGTAAATTAAGCCACTGTTTAAGGCCTCCTGGCCAGCAGGAGGCTCCCAAGACCACTTGACCTTTGATGCAGAGTAAAATAGCTTGTTCTGTTTGTATTGGGAAGTCAAACTTGACCTACTGTAGTTACATATTGGAAATATAACAAGATCGCCTCTTGCAGTTGGAAATCTGGCTTTAAAAAGTCAACTTCTGGAACCAATATGGCTTCCACACATAAAGTTTAGAGAAAGTATTTATTTTCTCTTCTGGCAGTGGTGTCTTGTAAAAGCAGTGGTGCACACACTAGGCTACTCTATAACTGCCATGTTCCTTTGGTGTACACATTCAGAAAAATAATATTATGGACCTGTGAGAGACGTCATAGCAACTGAAGCGTCTCTCTGGTTTTTCAACTTGCAAATATAGCTTTAATGTTAAAATTGGTTGTTAATTGTTTACAAAAATTGAACAAAGCTCCTGTGGTTTCAAGGAATATGGGTTTAAATTTAATCTTAAGTTATTTCAGAAGTAAAATTTTGAATTCAGGCCGACAGCTGGAGCTGGATGAAAGCATCAGCCGCATGAACGTAAATGAAAAGGTCCATGCAAAGAACAGTGACGGGAGCTGAAAGTGTCACTGCAGCATCCCGACTTTCTTCCAGGATGTGCTTTACGTTGCCTACAGGAACAGGACTCTGGACGTTGTCAGGCTCCTCACAGCCTTTCCATGAACTTTATGAACTGTTCCCATCTGACAAGCAGCGCTGCAACATTAAAATCAGAAACAACAGACTCCTGCAAAGCTCCTGCTTTCAAGCTGTTAAGATTTACGATTTTATTGTAAAGCGATGTGTATCTATGTTGTGTTTTGGAACATTATGTAATCTACTTTGACACTATCACAGAGAAATAATATGCCCTTCCGACATGTACTATCATCTTTAAAATAAAATGAGAACAAACCGATTAAATTCGGTGTTAGGAAGCGGCTCAGTGTTTGTTTTCTGTTTTATTTGTCTCGTGTAGAACAGATCAAACAACTCTACATGACTTTTGTCATTGCAAGAATCTTTAAAAGGCTTTATCTTTTGATTTACATGCATGTATTAAATGCTGTATATATTTAATAGATGACAGGACAGTGAGATTGATATTTCAAGTTCACTTAAACGAGTAAATCCCTCTAAGTAATGCCTTGCTGCTGGCTTCCTCTAGAGAAAAAAATTTGTCATTAACAGATTTCTCACCAAGCATCAATTATTATTAAACTGAGATTAGAGTGTTTGTTTTCTTCCTTATTCAGCCTCTGAGCTACATGAACTGACCTGCTTCTGTCAGATTGACTCTAAAGTCGTTTCCATCTGAATCGATCACTTCACTGTTACCCTTCATCCTGAAACCAAATAAACATATTTGTAAAGACGTGAGTGTTGTCTATAAAAGTTTGCATGTGAGTCAATGTTTCTTTCCAACCCCGTTACTTTAGCTGCAAGTATTAAACATTTTACTGTCCTTTTTTGTTTGCGGCAAATAAAATCTCCAGCTTTCTGTTTGTGGTTCTCGCTGCGCTCCAGCCTGTGGCCCCTTTAACGGGATCATCGCAGCTCTGAGGACGTAATCCCTAAATCCTGACAGCGCTGGATTGAAAACACACACTCATGCGCACACAATTACCAGGTGCAGACGGATCACATTTCGGGTTCCGGTATTATTTCAGGCTCTGTAACTGATCTAGCTTGTGAGGAAAAGCCCCGAATGACAGATGTTTCCCACTGACTTATGGAGAGGGTGCCGTATTTCACTGAAGGAGTAGCACATGGAGTGTGCATCAAAAAAAAGGGGAAAACAACAGTTTATTCCATAGTTTTATTTTGTTAGGGGGAATTTAACAACCACTTTTCAAAGTTGGAGATAAAACGATCTATTAGCAGCTGTGTGGGCAGACGTGTTTGATGTTCTTCTCGTATTTAAATGATTGGTAAAAGTGGAGGATTCAATAGATTTCAGGCACGAGTAGTCACAGCTGGATTTGGCGCCGCATGTTTTCATCGACAGCCTCCACCGTGCCTCGCTTGGTAAACAGTCGACATGATTTCACATCATTTTACTATGATTCTAGACAACGCATCTGAAGACTTAACCCCAGACAAACCCGTCTTCTGGTCCCTACAGCATGACGTGCACAAAGGGGGGCCTTTCAAAAGTACTCATACCACCTGCATTCACATTTTGTCGTGTGACAATCATAAAAGGAATAGAAGATGTTGTAAATAGTCCATCTTTTTCAGTGTTCAGCACAGATAAAAATGATGTGCATTTTTTGGAAAAGTGATAAGACTCCAATGGACATTCCCAGGATTGTGAGACTGATATTTTTATTTCTGATAACTGAGCAGTCTTTTTTTTTTTTTTGTTACAGCCTTGTACAGTATCTCATTGTTATTATTATTATTGTTAATCTTGTTTTTTATGTATTGTTTTTAACACTTTAAGAACTTTTTTGTGCATGAACCTTTATACCTAACGCTCCTGTTACACCTAAACTTCTCTTCTGTTCCACTCTATTGAATTATCAACGTATTTTATTGGGATTGTTATGACTGATCGACACAATGAAGCACGATTGTGAATTGGAAGGAAAACGATTTAAGGTTTTCAACAAATTTTTACAAATAAAAATCTGAAACTTGTGACACACCCCTTTCATTTTGATACAAATTTTAATAAAAACTACGCGCAACCATTTGAGCTCTGATGTAATCTAATTGGTAATCGTTGGAGCTTAATACAGGCGAGTCCTTGAAGAAAACCTGTTTACTGAAAATCCGTCCACAGCCACAGCTCTCTGGTTTCCCTCCAGCTAATAAAAAGCAACGAGGCTAGCTGCTGCACCAACGCTGGCGACACAGCAAACATGTGGAAGAGCATGTTCCAGTTAGAAAACACGACACCTGGCCTATATGCCAATTAAGATGCACATACTGGAACATGGTGGAGGGAGCATCATCCTGTGGGAATGTTATTGTTGTAAAACATCCGCCTAGTAGCGCCAGTTGTATGTTTAATGAGGAAGATGACAGCAGACAGCACAACAGCCCTAAATATACAACCAGAGACACGGTGAACTGGCTCGGATCAAAGCGCGCTAATGTGTTATAAAGGCCTAGTCAAAGTCCTGATCCCAATCCGTTTGAGAATCTGTTGCAAAACTTTGAAATTGAAACAGACAGACAACCTCCTTCTAATCCGCCGGAGCTTGAGCCACTTTTCTGTGGTTTAACTTTCTAAAAACAAAAAAAAAACGTGTTTCGTTCTCCTTCCACTTCACATTTATCAATTACTCCAGAGCTGGTCTCTCACTCATAGATTCTAACGAAATCCATACAAGTTAGTGATTGTAACCGGAGTTTCCTCCTCTGTGACACACCAACCCCCATCCCTGTCTTCTGCCCTGTCAAACCTGCTCCCCCTGACTCATGGTAAGAAGGGCTAATCAGATGCCCCATATGGATGCAGGAAGTGGGGCATTGTGGGACGCACAAAACCAGCAATCCTCCGCGGAGACAGCAGGAGAGAATGATTGTGCATTCCCACATGCTGCTGATGCGATTTAGCAGCGGGCAATTAGACTTTATGAGGGGAAGAAAAGTGACACAGAGTTCATCAAGACCGATGCGAGCCGAGGATTACAGAAAGCGAGAATTAATTATATATTGTGGGGGGGCAATAACGGAGGGGCGAGAAGAGTAGGGGGAATGGACTGGAGGAGAGAGAGGAAAAAAGGAGAGCGAAGAGGAGGAGTACGAAAGGAGGAAGAGAGGAGAGGAGGGGAGGGCGTGAGACAAAAGAGTGACAGCGAGGAAAGGAGCGAGGAGGAAACGCAGACGGGCATGTTTCCACGGGGGCTCAGGACAGATTTGGGGTGAGGGAATCTTGCATCACTGCGGCGGGCCAATGGAAAGGCTCGGTTAAGATGTTCAAAGGGAGTGTCCTAGCAACAGCGGAGTAAATACCATAGCAGCAGCTGAGGGGGAATAATAATAAAAAAAACAACCTATAGGCAGTCACACATGATTCAAAGACTGGTGCTCTATTTAAAGATAGCTGTAGTTGTGCAGACACACATCAGTGATTATCAATGGGCTATATACATATATATATATATATATATATAAAACCAGTGTGTAGATAACCAGAGGAACAGACACAGATCCGAACTTTTAATTACATGCTGATTACTTCCTTTCCCTTTCTGTCTATATGTTTCTACATTTTTATGCTTATTGTCAACACACTTTAACTGTCATTAATTTAATATTATTATTATTACTATTATTATTACTACTATCATGATAGGTTATACTACTAATCGTGTATCTATTAACTATTCAATGTAATTTATCACTATACAAGGCATGTCATAGCTATATAATAAAGATTCTTTAGCATCTCTACTTCTGCTTCTCTTGGCTCCTTCACACACAAAGACCTGCAGAGTCACAAGGCAGCTCGCGAGCTTTTTTCACCCTCTCTTGATTTATTTATTTATTTATTTAGTCTTTCCCACAATTGCCAGAGCAAAACTCTCCTGGAAAGCCATCGCTCTCATTCATTTGTCTCCTCCATTCAGTTTTTTTAGCTCACCTCTCTCTCTCTCTCTCCCGCCTGATGCTGTTCGGCTTTCGCCGTTGGGGCTACGTTGCTTTTAGCTAGCTTGTTTTGTCGACCCCAGCTAACTCTCGGTATGCTGCACGAGACGTGGTGAAGCTGGAAAGGTGAAGGGTGGGCGGCTGACATGCCTGACTAATGTGTCTCATTTTTATGTGACATGTGCTACGGTGGTTCTTGGTATGTCCTACATTACTGGGAGGTAAAAATCCACAGAAACTTCATGTTTGCCTTATTGGTTTGATGTATAGACGTTTGCTAAGTGGGCAGATGTGTGTGAGTTTGTGACGACCCTAGCCCACCTGGAAAATGCAGTAAAAAAAATAATAAAAATTGATTGACCAGCCCTGAGAGGTTTACATTTGATACCTACACTTCCATCTATCCACCATCCAAGCGGAAGTTATACCCACCATTCACCTGCCGCCTCTACCTCCCCCCATCCTGACCCGCATCTCTCAGCATCCTCTCCCTGATACTGATGCTGCAGGGCGGGACTATCCAGCTCCGCTCTTTCTACCAACGCTGAGAAGTAAAGATGTCGCAGCTTACCGGCTGGGCATGCAGGACGAGGGAGGACGATATGCCTCTCAACTCCGATGCTCCTTCCTTCTTTCCGGGGCCGAGACGGATGAAGGAGAGAAAAACAAAAGAGGAGGACGGACACCAACAGGCGTAGAGACGCCGGCAGCTGGATGAAACGAGGAGAAAGAGAGAGAGGAAGCGGACAGCAGGAGGAGGAAGAGGTCTCCGTGTTGCCGCCGTGCATGCACTCAGTGAGGCTGCTTTACGGTTGTGAGGCAGAAGGCTGTAGATTCACCTAAACATCGCGAGTACGCACTGCCTCACGCCACGCAGCCCTCCCTCTCCCGCTCTCTGTCTCCGCACTAAAGACGGCAGCTGCTGCTCTATGAGAAATAGAACACTGTGTCCCCCGCCCTCTCCCCCTTTCCTCCTACCTCGCTCGCTCACAAAGACCCCCATCACACACACACACACACACACAGACACATCTAGCGTGTCCTCACCCCCTCCTCTTTTGACTAACATCTCTCACTGGCCTGCTGGCAGTGAGACTCTGTGTGCCCTGACTTACACATATCTGTGTGCATATGGATTCAGGGTCGCATTGTGTTTGACATTGTTTCAGCGGCAGAGTGACTTTTTGTGTCCGCACGGTGTGAAAGTGAATCATGGAGGGGCAGGGATGCGCATCGGTGTATTTTTTGCAAAGTGTGTGGGTGATTGTTGAGCATCATTTGCCACTGTGCTGTTAAGGGGAAGGAAATGTTATGGCTTTTTATGTTCTGTGGTTATCAGAGGTGTAGGCGTGAGCATTTACTGGTTAGACTGAACTCGAAAGAGAAACGGTACTTTACCAAACTTTGCTCCTGATGCGCCTTCGCTTGGTTATGTGCGCATCTGTCCTCATCTTGCCATGCGTTGCTAAAGAATCCGTAACCTTTGAACGTTTCCCTTGTTTGTCAGTTCTGGAAAGTGTCGAATGCATTTGCAGCCACGCCGCTTTACTGTGACACCCCTAAATGAAATCAAGAGTGATTGATGGTCTCTAGCTAATGTGTATATAGTCTAATGTCATATAACTAAAACTTTTCGTCCAAGGCCTCTGAGGTTTGTCAGAGAACATTAGTGGACAAAAAGCATCACACACTCCACATGGAGGTGGGTGGTTCATGTTGTGGGGAATCCTTTCTGATTGATGTTCACTCTGAGCTTGAAGTTTTGCAAAGAAGAAAGGCAAATATTTCTGTCTCTAGATGTGCAAAGCAAATAAAGACACACCCCAAAAGACTTGCACGTCACCAGTGCCTGAGGTAGGGTCAACAAAGTGCACAATCATTTATCACTTCTCCTCCACTTCAAAATATGCACAACTTTGTTGCAAGCATAAAACCCAACAAAACAGACCGAACTTTGTGGTTATAACATTTCAAAGGGTCTGAATACTTTCGTGAACATCAAATTGTCCGTTAGGGACACCTACTTCGGGGTCGAAGCCTGGACAAAAGGGCAGCATTAAATGAGCCATGCCTGAATTGTCACTTTATCTGTGTTTGTATATGTTTGGGGGAACAGAGAGTCTATTGTTTAGAGGTCTTCTGCCCAGACCAACGCTTGTGGCAGCCCACCCGGGGGGACAGGGACATGGTAGAGGAGCTCAAGACCAAATGTTACTGTGCAATGCTTCACCACAGTTTATTACGGTGCCACAGCTGGGGTTACAAAGACGTGGTGCCCTTTTATGGTCAGGTCATGGGAGTGACTCTTGGGGCAGTCCAGTTGATGAAGTCTTCCCACTGTGGTCATTGTTAATATTTGAATAGGCTGATGGGTAAAAGAGGACACCATCTTGCTGTCAGATGCTGGATGACTTTAAAGAGGCCTCCACTTTTGCTTTAAGCTTAAAGACAAAGCAGAGCTCAGTGTTCATGACTGTGTTCTTGTAAACCACTTTTACCTTTTGTTATTGTTAAGAATCAAAAAGGTCAATGTCTTTCATTGGGATTTTATGTGATAAAAATGGCCTCATCTAATGTGAGCTTCTTCTTCTATGTGTCTATCCCCAACATGGCTCGTGACAAATTTCTTATGGCTGTCTTTTAATAGCTCTCTTGACAAAATGTGGGAGAGGCACTATACAAAAGACATCACTTATTAATTAATTCAGACCTACTGAAGCCTGACATAGGAGGGAGAGCTAAATGTAGAACAGAGGGACAGTCAGATGTCCAACTTCACACTCAGCTCTTCCTGTTTTTGTGGTTGTGTCTGAGAAGTGGACTTTCTGACTGATACTTTCACATCACCAAACAGTGTCCAAGATTGCTCAACCAAGAGCACATAAGCAGCTGGTAATCTCACGCAAGCCTTACAAACGTTTCTGTCTTACTTCATCCTTATTTCACACCGCCACTCACATCAACACTTTGTACACAAAAGATGGGAGGAAATCATGGGCCGGTCTTTGACATTTTCACAAGTAATTTGATGTATTCTAGCCAGTTAACATCGCTCTCATAAAGCCATAGGAACAGACAACGAGTTAGCAATTGCCTAAACAGCAGACGGCTCTTCGGCCTCTGGGAGTACTTTCCAAAATGTAAGAATGAGACAGTTCAATTGGGGTGCTTTGCTAATTTAATGGGAAATAGAGTTCATAAGGTGTTTAGACAACAGAACATTCACAGTTTCACAGTTTCTCGCCAAACAGCACCACCCCCGACACAACCACAACACCAAGCAGATGTTCTTGAGAAGAAAAGAGAGGTTGGGGGCAGTTTTGTCTGTTGTGTGTTAATAAATGTCTTTGATGCACTGGCGTGTGTGTGGGTGTGTGTGTGTGTGTGTGTGGCGGGGGCTTTGGGGCTTGACCAAGTACCTTGTGTTGAATCATCCTGAATGTGGTTAACAGATACATTGCTCAGATGTCACCGGCTGAGGATACTCTTGAAGGTGGAGTCATCCCGTTGTGTCTGTTTTCATGTCATAAAACATACAAACCAGAGAGGTCTTCTTGGAAAGGCTTTGTCCAAAAAGCAGTCATCAGAAGTACTCTTTCAGAGTTTAGAAGTGGTTTTATGGATATGGATTTAAATTACACCCAAGTCTAAGCCATTGGACCCAATCTCAATAACCCACCACACATGTATTTCAGATTGAGCCCAGCCAAGCTGAGGCTAGATCACCAAGGCACTCACTGGCGAGGTTAGCCCAGCCTTTCTAGTCTGAACGACGTTCACCCATTTTCTGTGGTTTTGCTTCATTCTAGTCCTCGAGTCTTAGCTGCTTTCACTTTTGCCGCCTTTTTCAGGTCAAGGATCATTCTCTGCCTCACTAAGTATCTTGGTATCTGGTTCTATCTGGTCATAGGGAATGAGGTCAAGATAATTTTTGAGAGCCATATAGAAATATAGAAAAGTGTAGCTGAAATATTAATACCTGGACAGAATTGCCAACCAGTGAAAGGTGAAGAACCTTGTGTTATTTATAAAGTGTCTATGATTTGCTTTAGGCCCGTCTCCTCGGGCTGGTGTCCATTTTGTGAAAAGCAGAGACTTGTCGGTGGCGTTAGTGTGTCTCATTTTAATGAGCCAAGTCATGCTTTATGAATTATGAAGAGATGTCAGATGCAGTTGATACTTGTGACTGTGAGCACAAAAAAGCTGACCAACGTTTTGGTTAGCACTTTGTTTTAGCTATCTATTTAGTAGAAGATGAATGCTGACCCTGGCCAAGAATGCTGAAGCAGTGTAAAACCAAGAACTCACAGTGTTTTCCTCCTCAACATTTTAATAGAGGTGAATCAGTTTTCTCAGGACTAATTGGCGTCCTCCATCTGTGCAGAAATAGATATTTACAGTCGGTACTATGGAGAGGAAAAGGACATTGTGAAACATCCAATCATTCACTTACTATACCCGTAATGAGCCGGGTGCCTGCCTCAGGTGGAGAATGGGAGAGACATAGGGTACTCTCTGATCAGGTGACACCTCAAGACTACTCTTTACACACATATAGTGTTGATTTAGATTGGCCCGTCAACTTAATATATCTATTTCTGGAACCACAAATGAACAGCAAAGTCATGCAGGTGACTACAGACATTAAGGCTGGGATTGGAACTGGGAGCATTTCTGCTGCAAGTAAACTGAGCTAACATCTGTTATACCTTGCAGCTCTCATAGTAAAATAGATATTTTTTTCATAAAATGCTTCTCCATAATTGTGGTAAAGAAAGGTCATTTCTATTATCCACACCTGGTTGCTGGTCATTGGGGAAAGCAACGTGTCCAGTGTACATCTTTGACAAACGTACTCTTTTTAAATACTTTTTAAAATAGATATTTTAAAAGTTTTTGGCAGTGCCTTTGTGAAAGGAAGCTAGTGGCCAGTGCACAGTGGTTTGCTCTTTTGCTTTGACTGCAGGTACTGTCAAAGTAAAACCACATTCTGTGCCTTTTTCAGGAAGCCAGTAAACCTGAAAGACCCAAGTACCGAAATTTGTTCTCAATGGGCAGAAGCTGAAACAAGCAATTTCTAACATGCATAAAGAAGTATGAGGTATCCATCTCTAACATGCTGTAGTTACCAAATATTCTAAGCTTTCTTGCCCTCAGTCACCTACTGTGGTTAAATGTCTTCAGTGAGGATGTTACAGGTACAGTACCTTGCAAAAGTGTTATATAACAATCAGAAACGGAAACGTTTTTTATTGGGATTGGACTAGATGGACCATCCTCAACACTTTTCAGATAAATATCGGAACATTTTTGCTTGCAGGATGTACTCCCCCTCCTGAATCGTTACTTTGAAAACCACTTTTTTTCTCTCCAATTACAGCACTTTTTCCCATTTTACATCATCAAAAGCATCAAACTGAGTCAGAAGACAGAGAGCATCTGTAAATATCAATTTTCAGGTCAAGACTTTGACTAAGCCGTTAGTCATTAGTAAACATGTTGTAAAAAAACGTTCCATTGTAGCTCCAGCCTTATGTTCAGGGGGTCTTTGTTCTGTTGGAAAGTGAACATCCCCCCCCAATTTCAAGTTTTCTGTAATACTGTGTATGCATCAATTTTGTCAGGCTGGCAATGTATTTAGATATATCCACTGTAACCATCAACTGTGTGTTTGCAGTACTGCCATTCAAAACAATAACGTTGCGAATATACTTTTACTATCATGCTACGGATTCTTTTTTGAGGGATTTGTAAGCACTACATGCTTTTTAACATGTGATGTATCTATACTGTGCATTAAAATATTACAGCTTTGGGGTCCCTGCTTCTAAAAGGGTTTTTTTTTTTTATGTTTTCTATAAAGATGATGAAGTGTTGGCCTTTTCCTATAAAACATCCTCTTTGTTCTCAGGAGTTAATCCAGCTTACTGACACTGCACTCCATCAGCTATATCATTTCTTCTTCGTCGCTGCTTCTTCTTCTTCTACTTCATCACGTCTTGTTTTCTTCCTGCTTGATCCACTGTCCCCCTACCTGCCTGCCTGAGGAGGCATGGCCCCCTCTCTCTGCCTCTGTCAATGTGTTTTGCCCTTATAAGGAGAGAGTACAGGCAGACTGTACTAACGGCGCGAGCTCGGCAGGGGTGTTGCAGGGTCGGGGAGACCACATCGACAGGAACAGCAGGGTGAAGTGGGAGGAAGAGTGGGGGAAAAGGGCAGAGAGGAGAGATGAGCGACCACTCTTCTGTCAGCGGACGCCCCCCCTTAAAGACTATGTAGGGACCTGAGATGATGAGAAGCAGGTGGATACATTTGACATAATGTAACGTTGAGATCTTAAGAAACCGAATACCTCTAACAAACACCAAACACACCACACTGAAAACATAAATTCAAATGCCGTCGGTGTTCACACTGAGCTCAGCAGCTGCCCACATGCTCATCTACATACACAAAGCCTAACGTTAAGGTTGGCGAGACTCGTGAAGTGAGAGTGTGGGACTCGGTGCGGAGGGCTGTACGGTGCGGTGTGACCAGCGTCGTGAGAAAATCTAATCTCAGCATGAATCTACGTGGTCAGCGAAGGTCTTGGGAGGTTTGTTTGGGAACATTGGGAAACGAAAAGCTTCACAAAGACCAAAGAATACAGCAGTCAGGTCAGGGAGCAGCGGGTTTAGGTGGGAAAGAGAACTGAATTTCAAACCAGTCGCTCTACCATCCCAACCTAGAATCCACACGAAGACATAAAAGTCCACCTACACTGACACAGAGAGTGTTAATCAGAGAAGTGGTCAACAGGGCAATGGTGACTGTGGAGAAAACTAGAACTTCACATTACTGGTGAGGCCTGGTGGTGGGAGTGCCATGGTGTGGAGATACTTCCATGGTGTCTCCACACCAGTTGGGAGGGTCTTGTATCCTGTTTTTATATTGTTATGTTAGGTGTTTTGTTTTTTGTACTAACTTGCTTTAGGACAAAGGAAGAAATTTGTGCTGACAAAGGAGACGTAGTCATATATTCTAATTTACTGACTATGACTGTATGCATTTTGTAAATGTTTCTTTTTTAAGTTTATGTGTTTAAATTGCTTGCAAAACACCACATGAGGATTTTAAGAGGATTTTTTAAAAAGACACTGGTGAGCCAGATGTGATCAAGGTTTGGATTGTCACTTCAAACTAGAAGCAAGATTTCAAGGACCAGCCATCTCCGTCTACAAGGTTCAAACATATTTCATAAGGAACAAAAAAATAAATAAAACAAGACAAAATGCAGTTTTCCACTTCTACATTCATGAGAGTCTGTGCACGCTGGCTGTGTTGGTTCAGCTGCAGCATTTCTCAGCATCACACCTTCCCTGTAGCGGGAGGGCCGTCCCGCCTGGGAGTACAGGAAAGGTGCTAATTGGCTCTGAAGCTTCTGAATGGAGGAGCCGAACCTCAGATGCAGCTGAATGCGAGGCGCGAGGGGCCCTTCGTGTGACGTGTGTTAGTACAGCACGTCGGGGAGCCCCCCTCTCCTTACCTCAGCCTCCCCACTGAGTTCTGGTGACTCTCTCGGCAGACCCTCAGCTTCCACTGCTTATAGAGGAATGGCATCGTTTTGTTTTTTTTCTTTTTTGGGAATGCAAATCCGTTTAGTCACAAATCCCCAAGAAGGACTCAAAACTTGGTGGAGGGGGGTGGGCAGGGTGTGAAAGCAAACATACCACCCAGCTGGTAAGTTGCTCAGCATGTATGGAGGAGGAGGAGGAGGAAGAGAAGGAGGAGTGGTTTAAAAGCAGAGGGTTTGTGTGTGTGTTTAGTTCAGGATATTATCACCCTCAAACATCCCTGCTTCCTAATCTCTGCCAGCCTGTAGGCGACGGTTTGTTTACTCTGATTTCTTCACTCAAACCCGCCCTGCAGCCAACGAGTCCATCGTGGAATCCCGAGATCGTCTCGATTCAGAAGTGATTCGGCGATAAGCTCCACGCTAAAACTGAGCCACCTCCTCCTATCTCATCCCTAAATCTATTAGCTGACATTCGCCTTGGAGTAATCAGAAAGCCAAGAGACAGGAACGAGGCTTGATGTCGCTCCCGGCGGAGTCGGTTACGTAAAGAGGCTGTGATGTGACCCGCAAGAAGAGTTGAAGTTGTAGGCCGTGCAGGAATGAGGTCAGCACTTTACGTTGATGGTAGCGCCTCTGACAGGATCTCTGTGCACAGATACAAGAACAGAGAAGAAGAAGTGCAGGAAGCAGCAATTTACTGTAAATATCCTATTTCACATTCTGTCTGTCCAACGCCTGAAAAGCTTAAAAATAAACTTCTCACTGCCCACTTATGAGGCTATACCTGAGGTTTCCCATTGTGACCCTTGGATTGATGATGTGCGGCCCCCAACTCTCATTCAAGAATGATACAAATTTGGCCCTTCCAGCAGATGCAGATAGAGAACTATAATTTGTAATCTGGGTAAAATGATCAACTTTACTTTTTTACAATGGAAAATCTAAAGTACAACACAAAGTATTCATGTTTTTATAACCAACAATAAGTAGAGTCACCGCTATCCAGAGACTTTTACTAGATAACTGGCTTTGCTGCAACCAAATTAGCTTTATTTTAACTTATTAAACTTAATTGAATTCATTAAAACTGTTCTTAGAACTGAAAACAGATTAGCTCCATCGAGTCCAAAATATTTTGAACACTTTTAGTACAGAAAATGTGCAAAATCCTTTATAAGTTTTGGATCTACAATGAATTTTCTTCCAAAAAAAAAAAAAAACGCAACAAAAACAACAACAGTAAAATAAATCAATTTAAAAAATATATATTGCTTGATTTTAGTCATTTTTATTTCCAAGTACTTTGTACTTGACAATTTTGGTCCAGTCAAAGTCCAGAGCTAAATCAGAGTTGCTGTTAATAGAAGCTCCCCTTTCAGTCTTTGTTTGAGCCACTCGGGTTAAAACTTCACTTAGTCTTACAACTAAAATTTCAATAAAATACAGCGAACTTTGTGGTTATAATATGATTAAATGTGAAAACGTTGAAGGGGCTTCACAAAAATGACCCAGTGGAAGGTCAGTAAAACAACGCCAGGCCTCATGAGCCTCCATATTTGCCATTAAACAGTGCCTCCCTCCTCATTTGATTGAAAATAGAAGCAGTCTGTCTGTTGAATTTAGCGTTGAGAATGTTTCTATAGGACTTTAAAAGCCTGTAATCCACTTTATGAGCGCAACATCGTCCTCATTACTAAAAACGCTCAGCGGAGCACCGAGTCGTGTGACATGCCTCACAGAATCTCAGCCTTTCCTTTCACATACGGAGCATTTCAGCGTACTTTAATGGCCTCTTCTAGATGCGCCGGATGACCCATAGCTTCAGGGTGTTCTGCGTCGTTCCATCTAAGTTATTTATAGCTAACAGACAGTGTGGGTGTGGGTGTGTGTTCGGGACGCAGCATCTACTTCCACTTTCTCTCATCCAGCTCATCGGTCACGTACCAGGAAAACTATTGGTCTGTGTCCCATTTGAGCTAAATCACCAAACTACTGCAGTGGCTGTAGTAGTTTAAAGGGATAATGTGTCATCAAAGCTTCTTCACATGCATGGGTAGTGTCGGTATGTATAAAGAAAATCATGGCTCACTAAATAAAATGTTATATTTAATCTGTCTTCAATCTGAAAGAGATTCTCAGAGAGCCTAGAATGCAAACTTGGTGACAATTATGAAAATGTACTTATTCTCACAATCATGTATCAGGATGATTCTTGGTCACACTTGATGGTTAGCATGGCGTCATAATCGTGTACCCTTCTGGGACCAGTTTCTTAGAAATCTCTCAGTATATTTGTTCATTGTGAGTTTCTGTGTCCAGTTGACGCTGTATGCGCTCTTCCCACATAATTGATGAAGAGGTTTGGACTTCGAGGTTTGACCGTAGTATTATCAATATACAGTTTGCTACCTCACCAACTCTCATTGTGGATTGAAAATGGTGGTTGAGGTGTTGTTGACAGGCCAATCAACCACATCTCAACTTGTGCGTAATACGTGGCTGGGTCCGGCTTGTACAAACCCCGAGGTGGTTCCAAAAAACGAGGAAGAACTGGGTAGGATCTGCAAATGGAGAAGAATGTGGCCGGGTCTGACTGGGGCATAATCGGGTAAAGCCTCGTCCCTGGAGACGTAGTCTGGTAAAATCCAGCCACTTGTTCTCCGTTTTGATTCGTGCAGAAGGTCTGGACCCTCGGCTTTTGGGAAACGATTGCTTGGGTGGACTCTGTTGAAGTTTAAAATTTTACTCAATTGCCAACGTTTGGGCGCCAGTCCGACACTTTGAAACTTACCGGAAACAGCCTGCCGACGCAAATTGAAAGGGCTTCGTTTACTTCCTCCGCTGCCATTGCTAAAACTACAGGGAGACTACAACTCTAAAATGGTGCCGAAAATTAGCGTCATTGTTCACAACTTCTCCTTCTGTTCGCTGATTGGCCCAAATTCTACCAGAGAAATCCACTTTAATGGGAGGAGGCCGAAATGGCGCACTGAACGGAGATTGAAAGATGACAAAAATCAATGATGCTAGCAGTGAATATGTACCAGTCAGCATGTTTAATGTATGTTAAGATCAGACCGAGCAAACAGTTGCTGGGTAGAAACAAAACGTCAAAGCTTTATTTGTGTATGCATCCGTGTGAGTGCCAGTATGGAAGTCGGCAGGGAGGTAAGGGGGGTACAGTGTCCCAGAAACTGGCAAATGTCCTGTTCCCTTCCCCCGCCCCTTACTGAGTATCCACATGGATAGTGACAGACCTGGAAAGCAAGAGACACACAGGGGATGGCAGGATGCCAGTGTGTCTTCCCCCTGGCGCCCGGATCATCTCCCCTCATTCAAACACTATCAGTTGAAACCAGATTACGGATTAAACGGCTTTACAACATATGAGCGTGCATATTCCCCATATTGTCCATAGGAAAAGCTGCTTCTTCTTCTGTCTGTCTTTACCTCTTGCTGTGTTTTACTGTACGTCCCACCTCACCTCTTCTCATGTCTAGACTGGAGTTAGTCACCATCCCTTAGTTGTCTGGACTTGCTTCCCCTGAGGCTGAGCTGATTAACTCTAATAGGGAATAACAATGCATGATAATGTGAATTATAATGGACCAATGGCGGCGGCCTTTTGCCCCATGCTCCATACGAAAACAGCGGCTTTGGAATGGTGTGCATGAGTCCTGCAGGGACGGGCCAGACAAAGCCATGCCAGACTCCGGGTTAATGTAACTGGAAAGGACGCAGGACGCCTGGAGGGGGTTGTTGTGGGCCCTCAACATGGCGTACAGACAGACAAACATGAGAATACGAGCTTGTTTTCTACTACAGTCATGTTTCTGACGGTCAGAGTGCAGACTTTAGAGCAATCAGGTCATGTTGTAGCTGCGGCTGTCTCTTGGTGTGCCTACAGCCAAGTTATTGCAGCAGCCAGAACAGTTGGTTGCCTCTTTTTCTCTGCTCAAACGCTGTTCAGTTGCCAGCTGGTAGCTGCAGCCACCTCAGCACCTCCTCATTGAGGCCATTGGTCAGTGTACTTTGTCTAAGCCTCAAAGTGAAGACGCAAACAGTGACTTTTACATCTTATACCTCCTAATTTGTCTGAGGGAGGAACTATGGTTGTTTTCTCTAGTTGTTTCTCATGGAGTAGAAGATAGACTTAATTTCTGTAACTTAGGTTACGCGAAAAGTGTTTTAACCATAAATGGGGAAGGTCTCGCATCTTCCAAAAGAATCCAAGCAACCTCCATTAACGAACCTGGAACGGTAAAATATAGAAAGAGAATCTTTCAAAAATCGAAATCGGCAGAACAGACCTCGAAGAAAAACAGAAATCCTCACCGATCAAGAAAAGCCAGATTGGTTCATTTATCAGCATTAAGCGACCGTCTTAGATCAAATCTACAGACTGTTCAGTACTCTGGCTCCATCTAGTGGTGACTTTTTGAGCACGTGTTTCAAAGCTCCTAAGTATTTCTGTTGAGATACATTTGTAAAAGGCAACATGGTTGTGCTCAGATAAATGCACTGAAATATGCGTTTTAATAATGTAAAGGCAATAGAAGCTATTAGTTCTGAAAGTTATTTTCTTTGTTCTAATGCAATATCTGCTTTCTGAAAACAGAAAGAAACTGGTGACACTGGTGATACTTTTTTATTCAGTCCTTTTATATCACAAGGCTGAAAACTATTAGCTAGTTTTATTATTTTATGGAAATTTATGCAGGCAATTTAATACACGGTCATACAATTCAATACACCAACATCTCTGTGTTAGATATTCTCATAATTGTCTAGTGTAACTAATTTTTTGAGAAACTGAACTTTGGCCTCATCTCTGAATCTAAAAAAAATGAAATATTAGAAATATATCACTGTGTGTGTATTGAAGCTATAAAAGTTACACTTTCAAAATGAAAAATTGAAATAAACTTCTAAATTGTATTCTAATTTATTGAGACTTACCTGTGAAACAATACAAAAAAACTTATGTCTGTAAGATAAAAAAGGAAATAAAGTCAAAGTGAGTAGTATGAAAGCAGAATGTGCATGATTCTATCCTTTAAAGTTACATCTGTCCATTTCTCTTTAATTAGCATAACTTTAAATCTTATAAAAACTTAAGACCTGCTCTGAAACCCTTTCCATTTGCTTCTCTGACATCATATTCCAATCTACATACTGCAGTTTTAAACTCATTTTAAGCAAATAAAAAATCAGCAGACTGAAAGTGTTTTAAAGTAGAAATTCATATTTTTTACAACAGTCAAATAAGAGGCCATATACAACGCGTCTGATCTGTTTTACTCTTATTTCACAGAAATAAGATTTCGAAAAACACAGGACACAACCTAATATTCATGAAATGGTGGAAAAACATGAAACAAACAGTAACAAAACCCTAGATGAGGATCCTCTCCTCCTTCATCGACAAAGCAAAAATAAAATCAATTTTGTTTTGCTTTCCGTTACTTACTGTCTCCCTGTTGTCAAACTATCAAATGGGAAAAGGCAAACACTGAACAAAAGAGGCAGGCAAAGGAAAAAAATAAATAAAATCAATATCTGTATTTAGTGGAATAATCCTTGGGAGACACCACTAAACCTCTTCCTTTCCGCGCTCCTCGGTACACTGTTTCAACAATGTCTATCATCTCCTGCTTGTCCTCTATGATCCAGTTGATCTTGTTGTTGTTACCGGTGCCCAGATCAATCATGATGTGTTTGTTCCTGGGAAACACAGAAACGTCATCGTTTAACACCAGGAGACGGAATCTGTGTCCGTGGTTGCCGCGCACCATCCGTCCATTCAACCGTCCCGTCACGAACGCTGACCCCCAGACAGTGACCTACCTGAAGAAGAACATGATGGTGCACGGGTCGTACAACTCGTACATTTTGTTAAAATCGGGCACTTCTGTGATGTCCACCAGGTAAATGACGGCAAAGTTTTTGACCTGGGCGAAAGAAAGGAACGTTTATTGCAAACTGTGTCCAACAAAACCAGCAGAACGGTAGAAAGAAAAAGACAAGCCACAAAGCAAAAGTCAACTATGACGGTGTTAAAAAACTAGGGGTGCACTGACAAGTCTGTCCGAATTTCCTCAATTTAAGGAGATCGCAAAAAACCTGAGAAACTGATCCTATCTAACGCTGCAAAGATCTTTAGCAACTTCAGCCAGAAAACTGCAATCGGTGCATCTCTAATCAAAACTCAATGAATGTTTGCCCGTTAAATCTAAATACAAAGAAATGAACACACGATTCAATAAATGCCCGAATCAAATGGATGAAGGTTCTTACATCTGGTTGTACATTAACCTAAATATTTTCACCTGAGGTGTAAAAACAACTAGAGATCCTTATTCATTATTCTCAAACAGCCCTAATAACAACTTGCTCTAAATGTGAAATGTGCTTATAATTTAAATATTTGAGAAATGTGGTGCAATTAATCAGCTAGGGTCAATTATTACAGAGTAATGGGTCTAAGAAATGAGTCAATAAGAGTTTTACCCTTTCTGCAAGACTTCATGCGACACATAATATGTCACATGTTCAGCTTGTTTCCTAGACGCCACATACATATTAATTATGCAGAAATGTATTGGCTCCTTTTGCTGAAAGGACTTCCTGAAGGCTTGAGTTGTGAAGAAACAATTTGCACATTTGGCTTGAAGTGAAATTGTTTACGGCAGCTTTCAATCATAGAATCTCATTTAATAAAAACTGATAACTGTTACTCTTACAAAGCACAGGAATTCCCGAGCAAAGAATTTTTCTGTTTTCTTCTGTAGAAATCTTATATGAAAAATATACTGTAACATTTATCTATTTGACGCAACACTTTTAAATGTTTAGCATGGCCTCTAAGCAAAGATTTAGTAGTTTGTGTATCTCATCTTCCCTTTAGTTTCTTTTAAATAGAGGTTGATTGCCTTGTGTAAGAATGGTACTTATAAACAAACCAGTTTACAAATTAATTGACTAGAAAATGGCCACAAAACATTGACTGGCGTATCTCTAGTAAGCTGTTAACTACGTGATGAGTACCAAAGTTATTAATCAGAAACACGTAAGAAACAGCGACCTCTGCTGGTGATACTGGGTCTCGTTACAAAAAAAAAACCGTCTAAATTTAGCAATAACTGAAATGTTTCACATAAATATGTGTACAGTAGTTCAATGAACAGCGGGTTTGACCTGACAACACGAAGTTAAATCCGTTTCAAAACCCAATAAAGCAGCAGGTTATTCTAGGGAGCAAACTTTGGATGCCGCTCCGACGAGGGCAAACTCGTCAACGAACTAATCAAACCTTTTCAGCGATGCTGTAAAGAACCTCGTCCATTTTCATACACGTCGGGTCCCAGTCGTGTCCGAAGCGGATGACCAGGACTCGGTCCTCCTCAGACAGGATGGCTTGGTCCACCTGCCAGCCATTGTGGAGATGTGGCAACATGTACGACATCTTGACTCAAAGAAAGCGGCTTCCAACCTGCAGGTCAGTACATCCGAGTTTTAAGGTTGAGGGGGGAGACAGACGGACATGAAACAAACACAATGCACTGGTCCGAGTAGCTAAACGTAGCTAGCGCTGGGTAATGTTAGCTGAGGAAAAATCTGGAAGAAACAGAAAAGAAACCCTAGAGGAAGCACAACTCTGACCAAATTAATATAAAAACTCACCTTAAATTAACAAGTGCGTGTTATGTATCGAAATAAATGCCCAACTACCGAGTAAAGTAACACAGTAATGTTTTTCAAAAAGCTATTTGTTGTTGAATGTTGCCTGTCTTGGACGTCTCGTCGCGTCAAACAAACGTCCCAGGACTAGCCATGACGTCATAAAACTAGCGACAAGGTAGCCGCGACTTATGTACGTCACGTTTTTTTAAATATATATATATATATATATATATATATATATATATGTATATATATATATATATATATATATATATATATATATATATAACAAATTTTTACCCTTTCAAACTCAGAAAAGGGTTTTATTAAACAGTTTTTTAATTAACAATTGTTCTTATTAAAACAATTTTAATAACAGTTGTTGAACCGTTTTTATTTTTTTTTTTAAATTGAGGTTTAACGAGCAATGTTTCAGTAAGTTATAAATTGTAAAACGCCAGCACTGGCGTAGAAAAAAACATTTCGGTTCCATCTAAATGCTGCAAAAAAAAAACATTAATCAATAATATAAATATAAAGATAGACTCATTCAGGAATACTTTAACTCTGCTTAACCTGTACATTCAAATTTCAATGTGGATCACACTGTTCTAAGTTGTGATTGGTTGTAATATTATTTTTTGGCAAATTTTCAAATTATACATAAATCACTCAAATTTAATGTAAGGCAAACTGTAAACAGCTGGATAAAACCCACCTTTGCATATTTAAGAAACAGTACAGATGTATATTTAAAAATTGGGCAATAGAACCAATTTAAAATGTAAAAATTTAAGGTTTAAAAAAAAACTTCAAGTAAAGTCAGCTTTTATTAGCAATAACAGGAATACTTTTTTGGTCAAATCCAACATTTAGTTGAAACAATCTTTTTTTGTTGGGGGGTAAATAATTGGGCATTTTTTATTTTAACATTATTTTGCTAACGTTACATCTAAACATAGCGGTTACTTAACCGGGTGTAGTGTAAATTGTATGCGAGGGTGGAACTGAGAGAAATTATGCAGGACTTAATGTAAGTTTGTTAATAAAAATACGCAGCAACAGATTACAGGCATGAGCTGAAAAGCATTTATTTATTGGTGTCTTTCCATCCTGAAAAGTTACAGTCTTTTCTTCTTGCTACTGTTATGTATGAATTAGACATTTTTGATTAATATTTTTTTGTAGTAATTCTATATTTGTTTATACCTAAGCAATCAAGAATAAATAATAGCATCGTTTTAATAAAAATAGCAACATTTTTGCATTTTATCATGACTAGTTAAGGCTGCAGAACTCTGTACAAACTCAAACCTTTACATTTTGAGTAAGTTTATTTTTTTCCTAACATATAGATTACATTCTGTTTTCCAATACATAAAAAAAACATTTCACTGCATTTAGATTTTTCTGTGATGGTTAAAAATAATGCTTTTAATTAAAGCATCCTCAAAACTCACACATAAATGAAAGCCTTAAATCCATAAATAAAATAAAACTGAAACTAAAGCTGCTATCATGGCAGATGAGCTGTCAGTGCAGATTCCAACTTAATAATATTAAATGTTATAATATCCAAATTAGTGCACTTGAAATATATTTAATTCCTAACAAGGAATAAACATATAATCATTACATTGTGCTTCTTTTCAGTGAACCGAAGAGTCATACGTTGGACAGCTTTGTTCAAAGGGTTCCAGGATGTTCGGTTGTTCAAGCAGCTGAGTTCACAAACAGCATTTTAAATATGATCATCACAGACATGCGACCGCTGTATTCCCTGGTTTGCCTTAACTTTTCTATTTAAAGCTAATGAATATTGTTTTACTCTTTTGTGTTAGCACTGAAAAAAGCAAGGAATTTGTTGCACCTTAGACTTAAAATATATTGTATAAAATGCAGTATTTACTATTTTGTCTAAACTTGTTTTATTTTTAAATCAAGTATTTTCTTTATTTATCTTTTCTGTTTGAACTTTAGAACAAAAAGGCAAGAGATTTGCTGTACTACTGATTTGAAACTTTACTGGAGGTTTAATGTTATTGCGTTATTATCAATAAAATGTTAGAGTTAAAATGAGTTGTTTACTTAGTTCTTTTACGTGTATGTGTATTACTCACTGAAGATAAATACATAAACTAAAAGCTGGAGTATAGACATTTTTATAAGCATATTTGTGAGCCTGCCACTTTATTATTTGAATATAATTTAATATCTTAGTATAACTTTTCTTCAGGTTGAAGCAAACTACTGTTACAAGTAAACTTTCTAAACTACAAACATTTAACTGTTAGGGATGCTCAAAAAGGAGATATTGGACTGATCTGGATTAACTGGTGTTATTGCAGATTTGCCAATAGTTTATTTTATAAATTTTTATTATCCGATTACTCGATTAATCGTAAGAATAATTGATAGATTACTCGATTACTAAAATATTCGTTTACAACAGCCCTAAATAAAATCACTGGTGGCATAATTATCATTTAAATGTCTTGATACTTCTTACATTTCCTCATAATATGGACTCTAAAAAGACTAAAAAGTAAAAAAGGTGCAATAGGTTTTCTTCCACCTTACTTAAAATTTTGTTGTGAGATTACACGTTGAAGTCATTTTTAGGTCTTATCAGGCAGTGGTGCCAGGAAATGTACCTGTGCCAATACATTGTAGTATCTAAATTATTTTACCCTGTTTGAAATCTTCTCTCAAAAGACAAAGAACCTTTGCTCCCGCGTTGTCTTTTAATCAAGGGCTTATTTTATTCAACGCATATGGTACACGGAAACCTAAAACAGTTCTTTCACCAGAAAAAAGACACAAACATAAAAACATTTATTGTTGTGCGATTCATTACAGTACAAACAGGAGAGAACGACAGATAACAGACAGGCTCAAAGGTTAAAGAAAACTTTCCAGTCTATGACATAGCAGCACATTATGGCACTCCTTAGAGCCAGTATAAATCACCATTAGATATGTCCGAACCGTTCTTTAGCTTCAACACTACAACTACACAGTCACATCACTGTGCTACCAAATGGTCACATGATTAATGGAGCGCAACAATCTCATGTTAGACAATTTGGTTTAGGAGACATGATTGTTTAACAAAGGACACCGGTAGCCAAACAATAATAATAAATTGGACCTACTCACTGACTAGCATCAACACAGCAATCAATCCCTTAAAGCATATATACGCTTCGCTTGAAATTCTGTTTGGCTAATTTTCATATTGCACAACATCAACATTCTGCCACTAAGCCGAAACCTCCTTCCACCCCGTTGGATCCAGGTCCACTGCTGCAAAGCCGCACCCTGACCCATACAACTGTCTGGATCAGAACCCAGCTTGCGCTCATCCACTTCAGGCCGGCAGATGGCGATTAGGAAAATTCACGGAAATCGGAGAGAAGAAGAAGAAGAAGAAGAAGAAGACGTCTCCGATTGTGGCTCTTGCAACATCGCAGCATAGTAGAGAAACACATCCAAAGTCCATCGGTGTTCGGTGAGGCAATAAGAGGAATCCTGCGTGTCGTAACGTCCCGCAGACCCTGAGGAAAAGTGTGCCGTTTCACTGGACCAGGCAGCTGTTGGGATAAGGTCAGGGTGCACAGTCGGCCTCGGCGATGAACTGCTGAATGAAGCTGCGCTTTCTGCAGCTCCTAGTCGGCGGGATGCTCCGGACAGGAGCGATTCACCTGAAACCACTCGTCTATGCACCTGGGGGAAAAAAAACAATATAAAAAAAGAAGAGGTAATTAATATCTTGTCCCTAATGAAAAATAAAAATTGGAATTACAAACCGAGCCATTCCTTTTGCTTTAAGAATCTCTTTACATAGACACTAAACTGCTCCTCAACTCCTGAAAGGCCTTGCTAGCAGTTCAGGTTAGTTAGCTAGTTAGCTAGCCTGAGTAATGCTTGGACAAATTCACCTGGAACAAGACTCCAGAATCAAATTTACCACAAAAGAAACTGAGAGCGACTCCAACTGTCGCCACTTACAACTTGTAAAGCCGTTTCACTATGGCCGCTCCACACATCAACAACAGCAAGCTTCAGTGGAAGCATGTTTATCTTACGAGACAGGCATGTAGGAGTGCGTCTAAAATCAATGTTACACGTAGCTTCTGCAGCTCTCAACTGAACATATTGAACGTTCTGTTTGCTTATGGAAAATAAAGCTTAAAATGATGTTCGTAACAAGTACCACCAACAATGTCTATGGACGTCGCCGTATTGAAGTGCAGCCTTCTCTGACCAGGGTAACTGGAGCACAGCGTCAGCTACCAGTAAAGAACATTACTGACATCCAGTCCTCAGTCCTTACATTTTACTTCACTAATACACACTTGTAACAATAATCATACACCTAAAATTTGTTGTTTTTCTCACATCTTCTGCCTATGCTACCACAAATATGATAGAACAAGTGAAGTGAACTTGATGGAGGAATTTAACATTGTATTTATTTATTTATTTATGCTTTAACAAAAGCAATAAGTAAGTAATTATTGAAAGGCTACCTTAAAAATATCTGTTTGTAGTGCGTGAAGCACAAACATGTCTAGGATAATCTAAACACTCTTCAGAGTCTATGTCCAAAATGATCCTTACCCCCGGCAAATTTAGCTTTAAAGTAATCTTTTAATTTTTACCAACATGGTTTTTTTTCAGTTCACAAGCTTACATTAGATTTCCGTTTCCTACTGTATAGAATCCCAATAAAGTACACAGAAATTTGCAACTGTAATGTTAAAGGCATTGTACGTATGTACTTCCAATTTTATGCAGCAAGAAAGGTTTTTTTTTCTCCCACTCACTGCAGCATGTGTTTGATCTTGTTCAGATGAAACAAAACTAGTTCATAAGGAGACTCTTACTTCAGAGGCCGATTCTGGATCTTGTGATTGAAAACTCCAGAGTAACTGCTTTGGTTGCTAGGGAATTATGTCGTTGTCACTCCCATTCTTTTACGATCCATCTTAGCATGAAAGATTAGAAAGATGACAAAACAGGCGGTCTGATTCTGATCACCAACATGGAGGATCTCTGGCGCGTTCTTTTTCTTCTTTCCTCATAATTAGCAGATCTTTTTCGGGCAGCTCATTCTCATCCTGGAACAGTAAGTGAAAGCAGTACGGACCCGGACTCTGTTGGGTATCTGACAGTCGAATGAGAATCTTGAAAGGAGTCCAAAGGGACCAAACGTAAGGCGTCAATCATTTATCAGTTTTGGGGAAATCTTTGTCACTTTAATTAGATTCAGTCAGCAGCTGATTTGCAGTATTGGTAAATGAGTAATAGAGTGAAAGGGTGTCTGTATGGTTGAGTGGAGTCTCGCTCCAGATAACTATGGTCTATCGCAAGTGTTAGCATACTGGGTGGCACACTAACAAGATATGTCTAATTTCCCTTTGAGATTAAGAAAGTATTTTGAATTCGATTCAAGAGCAGAGGACCAGGCCTTCAGTTTTCTGTTAATAACATGCAGTCACTGAGCACTGCAATAAACAAACTCACTTTCTCTCTTTTCACTTCCACATATTTGAGTGATTTTACCCCTTGTGGTAGATGCAGAGGCAGGGCAGCCTGGCAATGGTGTCTCCCTGCTCCAGCTCGTCTAAGCAGATTGTACATTCGCCGGAGTCTCTCGATAGGATGTCCTCTGAGAAAGAGACAAAACGCGCAAACTGAGCACAGAGCTACACAACGCACCAAAGAGCAAAAACTAAAAATCAATCAATCAATCAATCAATCAATCAAGTACTTTGCATCATAAAAAAAACACACAAATCAACCTCTTGGCGTTCACATTTCGTCTCCTTAGAGCTTAAAGAGGATGTGAGCAGTTCCAAAAACAGCAAGGGAACAGATAAATGTCTCGGAATGGCCTAGTCCAAGTGCACATCTCGGATCAAATGAGTCAGAATAAACCTTGTTAGATATTTTTGTTTCATGAAAACAAATCTGAGTTTTGGAGTTTAACTGCCATCAATCCTTTTTGTTTTTTAATACAATTTTAAAAATAGTATTGATAATAAGAGCAGCTCTTCTGAAAGAGATGAAGCTATAATTCAGTGTCCGACTTTTTTCATGTGTATTTGCAGAATTTGAAATGAAGGTCAATACTTTGGCAACAGCCTGTATCTGATCGTTTTAAGGACTCTAAACAGGCTCCATCATGTACAAAATTGAGCTTTACTTCACATTGTAGTATTAATTTTTTTTATTCTTAATTTTCTCAGTCAGCTTAAAAGTAAAAATATCCTCTGATCATCTCATGTCCTTTTTTTCTCCTATTTATGTACAAAGGTACACAACTACTAAGCATATTGTAGTATTTTTAATATAAAACTCTTCCATTCCTTTATAAATTTAAATGTAACTGATTCTGTAAATAAGCTTGGATTTATCTTTCAGAGAATACAAAAGGAAAAGGTTTTCAAACTGCATGTGGGCTTCATCAGAGTGAAACAAAAGGCAGGCTCCATCAAAACGTTCTTCTTACGTACGAAGTCTAGCGCAGGTAAAGAATGAAGCAGCAGTTGTGCACATCCTCCACATCTGCATGGCTGCTTTAAGCTGATTGACGCCGTTCAGCAGTTGCTCCGGATTTGCACATTTATCAGCAACATGCACACCGACACCGCCGTGGGTGTGTGTGTGTGTGTGCGCGCGAATAAGCAAATGCAGCGCCGCAAAACAAAAGAGGAATCCACCGCCGCTGGCATTCAGGCAAACAGCGACGAGCCGACGAAAGAGGCCCGCACCTCACGCTGCACATGGCAACCGTCTGCTTCTGATGTTTTCTAAACGTCTTTCCTGTGCGTCGCTTCGTGCAGGTGCTGCTCACGCTGCTTAGGCATTCAGCTGCGTCACGCGTTTGTATTAGTTTCCTCTTTCATCTCTTTCTTGTGGGTTGGCAAAAACGCAAAGAGTAAAATTTCTTGACGATTTCAATCGTGTCAAGCCACAAACGCAAAGCGATGGCTACCTGGATTTTGAGCGTGTCTAGATGTGCGAGTCAAAACGTAGCGTTGTCTGTTGAGTTTTTCCACGGACTGAGTTTGTATTGTGCAAATTCCAGATGACGATCCGCTCTGGTCTTAAGGACCATTGACATCCTACAAAGGACTGGTACAGAGTTCCAGCCTGCAAGAGCCGGAGGCCACAAACCGGGTTTGCAATGAAAAAATATCTTCAAAGAGAGAAAGGGAGTAGAGGGGGGAAAGTTCTTCGTCGACAATCATGCACACCATCCAACTGTATGCGTCAACACTGGGTTGACTTTTTGCCTAAATGAAACCGTGTTGTCTAGACACCGACTAAACAAAATGAAATTTCAGTTTTAGCTAGTGGCTACATCCAGAGACAGCTGGCTTTTAAGGGTTGATTAGTGCAATTGAGTCTGTGGATTTTTGGCGGTGCTTTGCATTCTGGATGCATGTGGGGGGCTGCTTGTGAGTGTCTTTGGAAATTCATATAAAAATCTTTCTATGAGTAACATGCCAGTGAGCACTAGGTAGTGTAATACCTAGTGGTGGGCACACTTCCACTAACCCGCTAGTAGAGGAGCTAGTTATACGTTTAGTGCTTTTGCTAGTTTTAAAAAAAACGTTTAGCGCACTTCGCTTCCCCTAAATGAATAAATCGTATTAGTGTTCTCTAACAGCTAGCCGACACCGGTATTAAGGTTTTGGTCATCGACTGTTAAGAATACTTCAAACAGTAAGACGACATCGATATTAATGCTCATGTTTTCAAAAGAGAACAAGTATAAACACAAATACAAAATCTAAGGGCTTTATAGAAAAGGTCAATTATAGCATAAAAATTAAATTGGTACGCAAGGGTTTTAGTCTTGGAAGGGCAGATCAAATTTGAATTGAAATTAGTGCTTTAGCATTTATTGATAATTACTGCTTTAGGTTTAGCGCAACTAACCTTTTATCTAGTGGTAATTTGACCGGATAATCATAACGATTGTTTTATGGGCCTCTAATGGTACCTACAGAGATGCAGCTGCTATTCTTCATAGCCAAAATATTAATATCACACAAACAGTATGCTTCTTTATAATTTTTGCAACCACCTTCTGCTTTTTTTATAGTTCCCTACGGCCTGGGTTCCCCGCTGTTCCCTCTAGTTGTTGTTTTTGACACTTCAACATAAATATGAACAACTACAGCAAAGCGAAGTTGGACCTTCACGGGTCTGAGGTGGGGGAGTAAATATATATATGTGCCTTATTGGTTACTTGAATCAAATGAATGGCTCCTTATCAAGTCTCAGCAGAACTCGATAACACGGTCAGGATGTAACTCAACCCCTTGATTTGCTCGCACTGGTTACTTATGCAAGCAAAATCAGAAGTAATCAGTTTCTTCAAATGCTGAAGAAAATATTTTGATGCTGTTAAAGAAAACTCAAACATTGATTAAAAGTAAAGTCAGCTTACATATTGTTCTGCGCCTCTCTAAAGCAGAAAGGGGAAGATAAAAAAAAAAACTCGTCACGTCTGCTGTATCATAACAGAAAACAACTTTCAGAACTGCTCCCTTCCCCCGCGCCAGAACTTACTGTTGTAGGTAAGGCGTGTTTTGCTGAAGCACATGAGCAGGTGCTTCTCTATTTCATCTGCTGCCATAAACTTGGAGCAAACTGGACAGTGGAACCCTGAAAGTACAAAAGAACATTAGGACCCATAATTAACATTAAAAAAAAAAACTTTAATAACCTCTAAGGAACATAGAAGTCTCTTCAAAGAGTCACTACTGATGGTGACGACAGGAGCTGTCTCCAGCAGCAGTCTGTGTTACAGCACATCTTATTTATCCTCTGGCTGAAGACGATTTGTTGTTGTATGACAGTCTGCTAAGGAGCATGCTCAGGTTTGTAGCTCTATCTATAAATTGATGTGCAACATTTAGCAAGTGTTAGATCTATGACTTGGACAATGAAATACATAAACAAACAAAAATAAAATTAAAATAAACAACTTATATTCTGGCTCTAGACTTAGGGACGCCGTCCACTGCTTGAAGTCTTTAGTAGGATTTCTTCCAAGATGATCCTGTGTTTTCATCCATCTGTCTTTCCGTCTATGTTATCCTGCTTTAATGGTAACCAATATTTAGTGTTTTCCATTGACGCAAAAAAAAAACCCAAACAAATTTGGTCTCAACTGACCAGATCCTCCTCTTCCACATCTACCAATACTACCACTACTACTGATAATAATAATAATAATAATAATACGTGGTTTAGCACTTTTAAACAAATGTTACACAGTGGAAAAAATATATTATGCCAACATCATAAATGACACAAAAAGTACAGCAAATCCATTAAAATACATAGCAACATTAGACAAAATTAAATAATGTGAGTTGTCCGAAGTTTGTTTTCTTATCAAAATTCTATCCAATTTTATTTAGGGGTTTTCACTTAAGATACATTAACATGTAGCAAAATGTCTGCCAGTCGAAAAGTTACTGTACAGGACATATCAGATATCTTTTCGGATCATGACCGATCCTCCATGTTCTGCTCCAGGCAAAGATTATTAAGCCAACAGCCGCTCAACCTGAGACAGACTGGCCTCTTTTTAGAAGAACAAGAAACGCAGCGTCTGTCCCGCCGTCACTGCGCCTGGTGTCTGCCTCATGCATGTGTCATGTGTTTATAAGGGACTCTGTAAAGTCAGCGTGAGACTCGATAAGTCACATGGTTCTCATGGGTGGGTGCAAAGGTTACAAATGAGTTTATCAGAGATTAGACTTCCTCATTACCTCTACCAGTAACTTCAGACGAAAAAAAGTGCAGAGAGAGAGAGAGATCAGTTGGATTTTTATGGATCTCGTTTGTAAAAGTGTAGCAGGGTTTCCTCTTTCAGCTCCATGACCCTTACAGAGCGAGCTCCCTCGCCTTCCTCCCCCGCTCCCGCTTCGTTGTGCTGGGATCCGGAGACTCCCACTCGTTCAGGAGAAACGGCTAAACCTGCCGATTCAGGAAGTTTGAGTGCGTCCTGCGAGTTTCACTCCGTGTTTATGTGTGTCCGTGTCAGGCAATGTGTAACCAGCAGGAAGCGCTTATCTGTTGACCTACATAGTGCTCTCTTCCCTCTCAGAGCAACACACAAAAAAAAAAAAAGCGCAGGCCTGTTTTGCACAACAGAGGAGAAGCAGAAGAAGGACGACAAAGGGCAACGCGGCGCAGCGGCGGCAGAGCCACCTGTGGCTACGATAAATGTGCAGGAGGGCTAAACAAAGGGTTCAGTCATCATACGGCTTTTAAACGGATCCAGGTATCGAATGTCAAATGGAAAAATACCAAGCAGTTGGGACTGCAACCGTAACATCTAATGATTATGAGTAAGAGGTCACAAGATAGCGAGTTCACGAGATGAAAAGAAATTTTTTAGCCATGTTTTGGGGTAAACAAAGACTCTTGTCAATCACGTTTTAACAACAGTGCTGAATAATTTGGCCCAATCCAAATCCAGGGTCCCGAAGACTTCACAAAGAAGAGAAAAGTAGAAAAAGTCTCACTAGTTTAGGAAACTATATCTGCAAATACTTTCAGAAAGACAAAAAGAAGATCTCTGACTTTTACCTTATTTAAATAGAAGCTACAGTTTGACTCAGTGGGTCGTAGGTCAATGTTTCCTCAAACAACAACAACAACAAAAAACTGCTATTTAGCAAAGCTTAAGAAATTTCTTCACACAAATCTGCTTTTGAGTAAAAGGGTGGTTAACCTTTGAGGTACTACCTACTACAGAAATAATATGAATGCAAAAAAAGTCTTTAAATAAAAGAGATTTTGTGTTGTATCTCAAATTTTCCCTTTGAAGATTTTTTCCCTTTACTCTTTTTCCATGGCTAGTGTCGGGTAATA